>NC_084486.1:111081141-111706910 GCF_030035675.1 Rhineura floridana
TACTTTGACACTTATAGTTCCATATACATGAATGGGTAGCATTATATGATCTATACCATCATGGAAAATTCAGTGTGAACGAGGCAAAACTTTAGTTACAATGCTTGAAGGCTTCCAAAGCAGAAAATCATGCTTGTTATAGCTATAAGATTTCACTCTTAAAATTATAGTGCTTGACCTTGAAAAGTACTTTAAAAAATACATTTAAACAAGCATTTACATGCAAATTGGCCTAATGAAAACCAAGTTAATCACAGATTATAGTCATAGAAACTGCAGGTTGTAAAAGGTTTGATGAACAACAAACTGGGCTCTCTGGCTAACCTTTACTTATACTTTTTTGCCTGAAAGGGCTAAGGAAGTAACTTTCAGGGTTGTTTAGATGAACAATGCTCCTTCCACTTAAATGTATCAGTGGCTCCTTCTCAGTAGGCAGAGGGAGAGGGAAAAATAGTTATGACAGCGTGTCTTAGCAAATAACCTTCTAGTGAAATTGGATTCCAGTTATGATCAAGAATATGTACATGGCTTAAGTTGCTGCTACTGGGCATGTTCCTCATTGGACTTAGAACATACTGAGTAGCATCGAGTGTATACAGATATACATTAAAAATGGCTGCATCAGTAGCATTTATTTATCTGGAAAAGTTTCCTTGGGAGGGGGTAATGGGAAAGGGTTTAACCCTCACCTTACCTCCTTTGCCAGCTCTTTACTTTCCATCACACCTGTCCAAAGTGTGGCCATCTTTCCCTCAGGAGTGACTCGCTGGGCTAAGCCAAATCTCAGTCAAATGACAACCTAATTTTGCTGTAACTTGATTTTTTCTGCTTGAATTGTATACTTACTAATATGCGACACGGTGATGGTTTTGGTTATACTGTATTGTTCTTGGCTTGTTTAAAAATTAATAAAAAATTAATAAACAAAAAAATTAGTGAACAAAGAAAGATTAAAGGGGCCATTTGTATGTAATGTGTAGTTTAGATTAAATGTTTTTATATATAGTATACATATAATAACATTCTCCTAGTTCTACTGCTACTGTCAGGTGATGACTGAGAAGGCTGTAGGCCAGCCTTCTCCAACCTGGTGCCCTCCAGATGTTTCAGACTATATCTCCCATCACCCACAAACTCTGTAGTCCAAAGCATGTGGAGAGCACCAGGTTGAAGAAAGCTTTCTAGAGCAAGGGTGAGCAGAAGGTTCATCAGGATAATGAACTGGTAGATCTCAGGGTGATTTGCAGCAATCAGCTCCCAATTGTTTTGCTATATTTTACTCCCTGGAACAAATTATTTTAGCTGTTTTAAATGCTGCTTTAGAATGATTTTATAACTCTACTGGCATTTTATGTGGATATTTGTATTGATTTTAGTTGTTTCAGCTTTTGATTGTTATATATGTTATTGTTTTGAATTTTCTGTGAACCACCCAGAGGAAGTTGTCAATGGTCAGTCAATAAATGTCAAAACAAATGAATCAAAAAAATTAACAATAGCAACCACAAAGCTATATTTCCCACCTAAATTAGGCTGCTGAAATGGAGAAAGTGTGAAAGAAGAGTAAGATCAGGTCAGTTCCAGTACTGAAAACAAATTCCTAGACCCTGTTCTTTCATTCTGATATAGCTTGGGGTTCTAATAAAAGACAACAACAAAGTAGATCCAGCAAGCTGAAATCTAACCAACTCTCTTTTAGAGATCCAGGTTTGCTTTTACCAATGCTAGCCCTTCAAAGTCCACCTAAGCCAACTGTCAGCCCATAAGATGGGTCAGATGAGGCTTTGTGCTCTTGGTAGGATGGGGTCCAGCAGAGAAGGGAAGGTCCAAGTACTGGTAGATTCTGTGGGGGCACATCAATGACAGATGTGAGTCGTGTGTGTGTGTGTGTGTGTGTAAATGTGACCATTTGTGAACATGGATCAATGAACATTTAAGATGGAGAGTCTGAAAAAAAATGTTGAGGAAATAGATAGACAAAGAGGATTTATTTATTTAAAAACATTTACACTTAACATTTTTAAAAAATAACTAAGCAATGTACAACAACAAAACTCACTAAAACAATATAATTTAAACAATATAACATCTAACCAGTAACACAGTTTTATAAAAGCATATAAGAAAAGGAATTCAGGGAATTCAAACAAACAAAAACAGGGTCCAATCAGGGTAATCCTGGGCAAAAAGATATGGCTTTACAGGACTTCTGACACAACTGTCTCATGTATGGCATAGGGAAGGGCACTCTATATAATACAGGGGCAATAGCGAGAAATGCCCGTTTGAGGATCACTGCCCTATGATGTTCTGTAGGGTGCAGTACTATTTGTAGAATTTCCCCAGATGATGTAAATGATCTTACAGGCCTATACAAGGGCAGGTGACTTTCAGAAAACCACAACCATGAATTCATGCAAGCCTCCATTTTGTTCTAATTATCACATTTCTGGGGACAAACATTCTAATTAAAAATGGCTGTTTTTTCCATGTTACAAATACAAGTTAGCATATTTACAAATTAATTCTGAGCTTCAGTTCAGAAAGCAAGATTCTACCTACCCCAACCCTTTGACAAACCAGATTCAAACAAATTGTTCATTTGGTTCCTAGCTGGTTCCTAGCACTGTTGCTCCTGCTTTCCCACAGAATCCAATCTGTGTTATATATGAATGGGTCACATTATTTATAGCTGTGCTTTGCCTAGAGTGTCAGTCAGAGTGTCACATTAAATGGAATTCATGATCAACCTTGGGTTATTCATGAGCACTAGTTAAACAGATTTGACAGTGCTACGATGAGGGTAAATAAGGGTGAACCTGAGCGGAAACCTCTGGTACTGGTTTGTATTTATTTATTTATTAGATTTATATCCTGCCCTTTCTCCCAGTAGGAACCCAGTTGTCATCTCTGTTTTTAGAAGAAATAATAAAACAGCCCCAATGATGAGAGCATACTTGAAAATTCTGCATAGCCATGATAGAAGAACATAGTCTTTTCATATAGCTTTTCAGCCTTGGATATCAAATAATGGCTTGGATTTTTCTATTTCAGCTTACAGGGCTTAGGTATGTCCAGTAGGATTGGGGACATTTTTTCTTTTAACAGTTATTCTTTGAACAGATGGTCCCCTTCACCACAACCATGCAACATCACAATATGCTTTTGATGTTGTCTTCAGATTCAATAGGGCTTTCCTTTGTGTCATGGATGAGCTGCTGTTAGAAAAATGCGGCCCAAGGCCCATCCAGGTTTGTTGAATAAACAGTATGTTTCTTTGGATATAACAGTTTCTATTCTCCAGCTGTTTATAACTTGAAAATATCAGTGGGAGATAATAGGTTTCCAATATGCTAGCTGAACATGGCTGTGCAAGTGATGTAACTTTTAAAAATCCTTCCATAATACCTGAATTGGGTGTGGCTATGCAGGAACTGTACAGTTTCATGGTCATGGTGGTAGGCTGGATGAGGGTGAACAAACTGAGCTTGAATCCTGGTAAGACGGAGGCTCTGTGGGTGGGTGAGGTTTCTGAGTCCAGGAAATAGGTCAATTGCCAGTTTGGGATGGCGTTGCACTTGGAGTTGCTCCTAGATCTGTTCTTGTCCATGGAGGCCCAACTAGCTTCAGTTCCTAGGAGCACTTTCTGCAAACTTCAGCTGATGTGGCAGGTACAGCCATTCCTGGATAGGAATAGCTCTGCTACATCTTAGGGAAGGTGATTGAGAGGGCTGTGGCACAGCAATTGCAAGTACTCTTGGATGAAACAGATTATCTTGACCCATCCCAGTCTGGGTTCAGGCCTGGTGATGGGACTGAATCTGTCGCCCTGATGGATGACCTTTATCAGGAGAAGGACGGGGAGTGCAACCTTGTTATTCTTACTTGACCTCTCAGCAGCTTTTGATACCACTGACCATGGTATCCTTCTGGGCCGACTTGGTGAGATGGGTATTGGCAGCACTGTTTTACAGTGGTTCCGATCCTATCTCCAAGGTCGTTCTCAGAGAATAGCATTGGGTGACTGTCTTTTGGTCCCCTGGCAGTTGTGCTGTGGGGTGCTGCAGGGTACCATCTTGTCCCCCATGCTGTTTAACATCTATATGAAGCCCTTGGGAGCAGTCATCAGGAGCTTTGGGGCGAGGTGTCAGCAGTACACTGATGATATCCAGCTCTATTTCTCTGTAGCATCTGTTTTATTTTAATGTATTTTAAAGTCTGTTTTTATGATGTTTTAAAGTGTTTTTAGTGCTTTTGTTTGCTGCCCTGGGCTCCTGCTGGGAGGAAGGGTGGGATATAAATCAAATAATAAATAAATAAATAAAATAATGCATTAGTACTGGCATTGGTAACCTCCACACTGGATTACTGCAATGTGTTCTATGTGAAGCTTCCTAAATGTTGGCCTGGAAGCTGTAGCTAGTGCAGAATGGGGCTCTGGAAGGGGGTGCCCCATTGACAGCACTTAACACTGCTGAAAGAGCTGCAGTGGCTGCTGATATGCTATCATACCAAGTTTAAGGACTTGTTATTGGCATATAGGACCCTGTACAACTTTGGATCAGGTTACCTTTGAGAATGTCTTACCTTACCTTCTACACATTTGTTTGGTCTATTTGATCCTCAAGAGACACACTTTTAGTAGTGCTGTACTTTCCTGAGGTTTGTCTTACCCTGACTAAGCCCACTGCCTCTAGTGTGGTGGCATCTGCTGTTTGGATTGTGCTCCCAATGAACATTAGGCAGGCACCTACAGTATTGGCATACCCTGTCAACCCAGGCCTTCCCTGATATAAGATCCAGCTGTGTTGATGTTTAAAAACATTTAAACTGAACTACTGATTTTTTATGAATTTTGTGTTTTTATGGCATAAACTGTTGTTGATTTTATATTGCTCACTGCCTTATTTTTCTAAATGTTAGTGGTATAGAAATGTTTGCAAATAAATAAATAAAGATTTCATTGACATGTCTATCTTCACTCTCCCTGTCCTTTGTGCCACCAACCATAGGTCATCTTAATTAGAAACGATGCTGTGGGATCTCATCAGTGCCACAAGTGTTCAAGGAATAAATGGCAAAGCTACTGAATAATTTGTTTTGTGTCTCTTGCTAAATAAATGTAGACACTCTTTCCTAATGCTGATTGATTGCTGCACTGAACGTGTTAGATCTGTACACATATCAAACAGAATTGTTTAAATAAACAAGAAGTGGTTCTGTTGTGGCTCTCTTTTTGAAAAGGTAAAAATAGCATTTAGGCAGGGCTCAATAAGATGTGTCTCAAGAACTGTCAAACATATTTCTCTCGTTTGTGGATAAAAAATGATTATAAGTTTCAAAGGAACATGGGGATAGGGACAAAGTGTTTTAGGTGGCAATCCTAACCATTCTTATTTAGGAGGAAGTTCCCTTGATCACAGCAGGACCCTTGAAGATCAGGTTTCTAAATCATTGAAGGGGCCTTCATGAATATAGGAGACTTTCTGTTTCAAAAGTTCACCCACCAACTCATGGGGGGCACAGGGGTGCTGAAAGGGGGTAGGATGGAAGAAACTGTTGATTTTGCTTTCCCTCAGTTTCCCTTTTTGCAGTCTTAAGTTCAGCTCACTACATTTCCACATCAATTTCCTTTTTTAAAAAGAAAGCTCTCTTGAAAATGTGTCAGCATTTTAGTGTTCATTTCTTCTAATATACACATTGTGTATGCAATTTTGCCTAATGTCGTGAGCAATTTCCCCTAACGTAATGCATTTTATATGATATTTTGCTAACATTTGCATTTGTATGAAGACTTGCCTCTTTTTGTACGTAATTTTTTATTGGAGCACTGTACTGTAAGTTCAGAGAAGTGCAAATTTAAAAGAAAGTTGTGTTTCATTTTGCACATTGTTTTATAAAGTACAAGTTAGGTAGCTTCACATTAAAATGTAAACTGAATTTTTCTCCTAATAAAGGGTGGCTTAGTGCACTTTCCCCCACTCTCCCCACATGATGCTACTTGTGTCAGAGATTATAATGCCCAGTAGTGTAGTGACAAATTCAGAAGTGCAGGGTTTCTTCATGATAATCAAAGCCACGTCCCCTTTTTGTTGCTGGGTTGACGTGAGATCCTTCTTAATACCTTCTCTCACAACAACAGACATCCCTCGGAACCAATAAGCATGAAAGGGGAGAGTGTTAGCTACTGAAAAGAGTCTTCTCAGTAGCAGACTCACCTCCCTCCACTAAGATTGGCTCCAATTAGCAGGAAAGGACAAAGACAGGGCTGGCCCCAGACATGTTAGGGCCCTTAGGCACAAGCCTGCCCCAGGCCCCAGCGCTCCCCTTCTGCGATTCAAGGCAGGATAGCTGCTGCGGATCACACAGCGAGAGCTTCAGGGCTCCGCCATTCCCTTACTTAACCTACCTTGTTCTGCGGTTGCACACGCAGCGGTGCCCTTAACAAAGATAGCGGCTGAGGTTTCCCTAAAGAGCTGAAGCCTCTGCCGCCATCTTGGTTCATGGCAGAGACGCATGCATGCCATCAGCTAAGATGGCGGCAGAGGCTTCAGCCTCTTAGGGAAACCTCAGCCACCATCTTTGTTAAGGGCACCGCTGCATGCGTGACAGCAGAACAAGGTAGGTTAAGTAAGGGAATGGCAGAGCCCTGAAGCTCTCGCCATCCGATCTGTGGCAGCAATCCTGCCGCAAATTGCAGAAGGGGAGCAGAGGGGCCCCTCAGGGGCCTCTCTAGCCCAGGGGCCCTCGGGCCAGTGCCCCACCTGGCTGTCCTTTGGAACTGGCCCTGGAAAAGATGCATGTTAGAATACTCTTTTCAGTGCCAACACACTCCCTTTTCATGCTGTTTGGCTCATAGGATGCTGGAGACATAGGGATCCTGCTGGGACCCTGCTCCCCAAAAGGTAAGGGGTCTAAGACCTCCTGAGACCCTGGATGACTACACCCCTGATAATGTCTGGACTCTGCAGATGACCCAAGTTAGCCATCTGGCCACCACATTATGTATCAGTTGGTGTTTCTAAAAACTCTGCAGTAGTCTAACCTGTAGGAACAATTGTCTTTCTCTGATGCAGGCAACAAACTTTGGAGATCCTTTGCAGCAGCATAAGTGATGTTGAATTCCTCCCAAATGCCCTGGAAATATTCTGGGTCTTTGGATTCTTTTGAGACTTCTAGTCTATGTGTTATTTATTTATTTATTGCTGCTGCTGCTTCTAATGGCAGCAGCAGCAGCAACTATGTTGGCAGCCTCGCCTCCATTTTGCTCCCTGCACAGTGCCTCAGATGTTGCAACTTTCTGGAGCACTGTGGAGGAGAAATGGCAGTCACCAGAAAATAGAAAATATGGTGAAGAATATTGAGAGAGAATTCTGCCAAGTGGCCTTCTTTTTTGCCCCCCCCTCTCACTCACTCACTCACTCACTCACTCACTCACACACACACACACACATACACACACACACACACACACACACACACACAGAGAGAGAGAGAGAGAGAGAGAGAGAGAGAGATCAGTTTTCTTTTTGAAAAGCCTTCTGAGAAATTTTGGCTCAACTCTACTTTTAAATCAGTGGAGGACAGGCTGTCACTGGGTAGATTAATGCAGCCTCCAGCCAGGCAGTAAAGACTTGATCATCCAGCAAGGTGTAATAGTGGAGACAGTTTAGCTCATAAAGCAATACTTGGGACAAAAATAGTAGTGTTATGTACATATCCCTATTTTATTCTATGCAGTGTTGTAGCATAGCCTATGAGAACCCAGAAGTCAGTTCCATTGAGTTCAGTAGGCCTTATTTCCCAGTAAGTGGTATAGGATTGAAGCCATGCAGTGCACTGCTCTACACTTCTACTCATAAGGAAGCCCTACTGAGTTGATAGGGAACTGTATGCACTAAGGTAAGTGCATACAAGATTAGACATGCACTTTCCAAGAGGCTTAATGGAATAAAATGGGTATTAAAATGAAATGGGATAACTGCCCTCCGTGATCCTATTTTCTGAGGTTATCTCATCATCGTTTCTGCTGTGACAGATGACAGATGTTCACAAGGAGAAAACTGTCATTTAAAAGAATGCATCAGTTAGATCCAGAATAACTTGCACAACATTATCACTAAAACATTTTGCATTTCATTACTTCAATAAAAATTGGTATCACTATGTTATAGCAAGACATTTACAACATACTTTGTCATTTTCAAATCTTATTGTCTGTTTGTTTCAATGGAGTCTTTTATATCACGTCAGAGCAGCAACAGAAAATGCTATATTGATGTCTAGAGGGTAGCCTCCTCTGACATATTTCTCATTGCTTCCATCTTTGTACCATCCTTAGACTGACATCAATATTTATCTGCAATATCAGGTCAAAATTAAAGAGATGTTCCTTAACTTTCAAGATGAATGCAGCAAACAGAACAGAATGTGACAACATGGTATGGCACTTCAGCTCTATTTCCTATACTTGTAAAGTCAGTAAAAGACAGTACCTTCACCACTGTAATTTTCCACAGAGAACACCATGCTATCATGATGTTTGGCATCTCAGGCAAGCAAAAAACATTATGCTAGTGCAGGCATTTTTTCTCATCTATCTTTAACTGCCTTGCTGTTATTTTTCCCATGCTAACCCACTGCCTTAAAAGTTATATAGCAAAGATAGAGGGTTGAAACCAAATTTAGTCCTGGTTAAATTGACCTATTGAAATCAATGGGATTTAAATTAATCATGACCAACTTGTCCTATTGATTTCAGTGGGTGTGCTCTAACAGAGCAATCCAATCCCTTCCCTTTATGCTGTACTATTGGAAGCAGGCGTACATGTACTCTTTTTGAGATGGTGCAACAGCATACTCTTACTTTTCACTTATCGAAGCCAAATGTACTCTTTTTGAAATGACAAAATGATGGTAACCCTAGAGCAGGGTGTGTGGGGACTGAATAGAGATGTCCCTCTGCTCAACTCTGCTGGCTTACCCGGCCACCCACTGGATAGGTGGACAGGAAGTCTGCTGGTGGAAAGTCCTGGAATGGGGCATGATGAGGGCAGGGCTAAGCTTTAGACATGGAGAAGAGCCTCCTGTGAAGATCTTAAGACACAGGCGGGGTGGCATGAGAGGTACTGCTTCAGGCATTTAGGTCCCAACCTCTTTAGGGCTTTAAAGGAAAGCACCAACACTTTCAACTGGACTTGCAAGCAAATAGGTAGCCAAAATTATATGATCCCATCTGGCTGTACCATGACGACTGTATTCTACCTCTACTTTCGGAGGCCATATGTCTCTGAAGACCAGTTGCTCAGAATGGCAAGTGGGGAGAGTACTGTTGCTCTCAAGTTCCTGAATGCCTGAAACACACATTTCTTTTGTCCACATGAATTGGTCGCTGGAAAAAGATCTGCCTGTAAGAAACTTGTGTGAACTTCTCTTTTCTTGTACTAATAGAGAGGGAGAGAGGAAAAAAGGAAGGAAGGAAGACAAGTTATTGGGTTTGATTCACACTAAGGTTGTTTGTTCATTTTTAGATTTATATTCCACCCTTCCCCCCAAAGGAGCCCAGGGTGGCATTGAACTTACAACCCATTAAAATCAATGGTACTTAAGCCATTAGTCATGACTCAAATCCCATTAATGTCAATGGGGACAAAGTTCGACTAATTTAGTCTGGATCCAACCCATTTAGTAAAGTGTTTGGAACATTACTGTTGCTCAACCCCAGCAACTGAGCCCATTCTGCTATGGATTGGATCCAGAGAAGCATGAGCAGAGTTCCATTTGGGCAACAAGGTTTCTTGACTCCTATTTTACCCACTGAAGTCCTTCATACCCTATGAAAAGTCATTCCTGAAAGACTGGGAAAATTTCTTGAAGAACATGAGAGGTAACTTTTAGGGAAGTGGCTGCAGCTGTGCAGAAATGGGGTGTCCCCATTTGTGCAAGGGCCTTCCTCTCATGCAACCCCCCCCCAAAAAAACACCTCAGGATAATATTTAATATATTTCTACAAGGAGTGAATCCTTAGGGTGCAATTATCTACTGTTCCCTGAGCCAAATTACATTTATTTAAATGAATGCTTTCTATCAATTAAAATGCAAGGAGGGAGATGCTTCACTGTGATACATGTATTTGTTTGAAGCAAGCATGCAAAATGGGGGGTTATATAACAATAGTCTCCTAGTGGTCTTTCATCAATTTTTGTGGCAGCTCAAATCTTTTTTAAAAAATGGGCTCAATTATCTTCAGTTGTGAGAAAACAAATGGAGCAGGAGGAGGAGGAAGAAGAAAGTTCTCATCCCCCCCCCCGGGCACTTCTTACATTATTTGTATTTGGCAGGAACATCTTACACATAAGATCAATTTGCTAAGTTAGAGGATCATTATCTGCTTGCAGGAGAATTTACATCTTCTTGGAATGAATGCAGATGAGCCAAAACAGATGTGTTAAATTGCTCTGGGGAGACATCACATAGCAGCAGCTTAAGGTGTTTCTGCAGTGCATCTATACTCCTGTGCTTGCGCATCATTTTTATATCCGTTACTTTAAAATCAGTAAAAGTATTGCCAAGATCTCCTACTCAAAAAGAACAATTTAGAAGCAATTTTATTAAAAATTGAAATGAAACTCATTCACATCCAAGTCAGGTATGGTAATGAAGTTGATAAACTGACAAAAAGGCACAGATACAGTTAGGAACAGATAGATCAATTTATTTCTGGTCCATGTCATTTTTTTCATGCATTTATTCATTTCCATTCCATGCCATTTCCTTATTAATTTGTTACTTTTTAAAAAACCAGTTTAATACATAAATGTGTATTACTGTATTATTTCTTTATTATTACATTTATATCCCACTTTCCTCCAAGGAGCTCAAGGTGGCATGCATGGTTCTTGTCCCTCTCAATTTTATCATCAGGTAATCTCCCTGATAGATTGTGGGAATGCTGTGGCCATAATATATATCAATTTCAGCAAAGTTTTTAACAAAGTGCCCCATGATATTCTGATTAGCAAGCTAGCTAAATGTGGGCTGGATGGAACAACTATCAGGTGGATCCACAGTTGGCTCCAGAATCGTACTCGAAGAGTGCTTATCAATGGATCTTGCTCAAACTAGGGAGAGGTAACCAGCAGGGCTCAGTCCTGGCCCATTTATATTAATGACTTGGATGAGGAGGTGCAGTGAATACTTATGAAATTTGCAGATGATGCAAAATTGGGAGAGATAGCCAATACCCTGAAACAAAATTCGAAGCTTTCTTGACAGGCTGGAGCACTGGGCTGAAAACAACAGATTGAAATTTAACAGGGATAAATGCCAAGTTCTACATGTAGAAAACAGAAACCGAATACACAGTTATAAGATAGGGAATATTTGGCTCAGCAATACTACATGTGAGAAGGTTCTTTGATTTGTTGTTGATGACAAGCTGAATATAAACCAACAGTGCAATGTGTCTGCAAAAAAGGCAAATGCTATTTTAAGCTACATTAACAGACGTATAGTTTCCAAATCACGTGACGTACTAGTTCCCTTCTATTTGGCACTGGTTAGGCCTCATCTTGAGTATTGTGTCCAGTTCTGACACCGCACTTTAAGAAGAATGCAGACAAACTGGAACAGGTTCAGAGAAGGGCAACAGGGATGATCAGGGGACTGGAAACAAAGCCCTATGAGTAGAGACTGAAAGAACTGGGCATGTTTAGCCTTGAGAAGAGAAGACAGAGGGGAGATATGATAGCACCCTTCAAGTATTTGAAAGGTTATCACACAGAGAAGCCAGGATCTCTTCTCAATCATCCTAGAGTACAGGAAACAGAATAATGGGTTCAAGTTACAGGATGCCAGATTTGGACAGAACATTTGGAAAAACTTCCTGTTAGAACAGTATGACAATGGAACCAGTTACATAGGGAGGTGGTCGGCTCTCCAACACTGGAGGCATTCAAGAGGCAGCTGGACAGATACCTGTCAGGTATGCTTTAAGTTGGATTCTTGCATTGAGCAGAGGGTTGGACTAGATGGCCTTATAAGCCCCTTTCAACTCTACTGTTCTATGATCCTATGAACCCTGTGAGGTAGGTTAGGTTGAGAAACTGTTAGTGGTCCAAGGTCACCCAGCAAGCTTCATAGCTGAGTAGAGATTTGAAACCTGGTCTCTCAGGTCCTAGTCCAGCACTCTAACCACTACACCACTTTGGTTACATAATTACATAATTTGTTCCAATCATCTGGGCTTCCCATGGGCATCTGGTGTCAGGGTCAGGGGAGTAGTTAATGCCTCTCTACAACAAGGCAGAATTCCATCATGCTTAAAGGAGGCAGTTATAAGACCACTGTTGAAAAAGCCCTCCCTGGATCCCTACCGGCCAGTCTCCAATATTCCATTTTTAAGCAAGATAATAGAGCGTGTGGTGGTCGCCCAACTCCAGAGATTCCTGGATGATACGGATTATCTGGATCCATTTCAATCTGGTTTCAGGCCTGGCTACGGGACAGAGACGGCTTTGGTCGCCTTGGTGGATGACCTACGCAGAGAACTGGACAGGGGGAGTGTGTCTCTGTTGGTTCTACTGGACCTCTCAGTGGCTTTCAATACCATCAATCATGGTATCCTTCTGGGCCGCCTTGCCGAGATGGGACTTGGGGGCACTGTGTTACAGTGGCTCCAGTCCTTCCTAGAGGACCGAACCCAGAAGGTGGTACTGGGGGACTCCTGCTTGACCCCCTGGCCATTGACCTATGGGGTTCCTCAGGGTTCAGGTTTGTCCCCCATGTTATTTAACATCTACATGAAACCGCTGGGAGAGGTTGTCCGGGGTTTTGGGGTTCGGTGCCATCAGTATGCCGATGACACTCAACTCTATTTCTCTTTTCCACCTGAAGCCAAGGAAGCCGTACAGGTCCTAAACCAGTGGCTGGCATCAGTGATGGACTGGATGAGGGCAAACAAGTTGAGATTAAATCCTGATAAAACAGAGGTTCTCCTGGTCAGTCGGAGGGCAGATCAGGGAATAGGGATTCAACCGGTGCTGGATGGGGTTGCACTCCCCCTGAAGTCTCTGGTTCGCAGTTTGGGTGTACTCCTGGACTAAGCTTTGAATTTGGAGGCCCAGATTGCTGCTGTATCCAGGACCGCATTTGCCCAATTAAAACTGGTGCGCCAGCTGCGCCCGTTCCTGGAGCTGCCTGATCTGACTAGGGTGATGCATGCCTTGGTTACATCCCGCTTAGACTACTGTAACGCGCTCTACGTGTGGCTGCCTTTGAAGACTGTTCGGAAACTTAAATTGGTACAAAGAGCTGCAGCCAGAGTGCTAACTGGGGCTGGTTACAGGGACCATACAACCCCCCTGTTACAACAGCTCCACTGGCTGCCAATTTATTTCCGGTCACAATTCAAAGTGCTGGTTTTGACCTACAAAGCCCTATACGGCTCAGGTCCAGGTTATTTGACAGATCGTATCTCCCTACATGAATCTGTCCGGGATTTGAGATTTTCAGGCGAGGCCCTTCTTGTGCTCCCCACACCTTCGCAAGTACATATGACCCGGACACAAGATAGGGCCTTTTCGGTGGCCGCCCCTAGGTTATGGAATTCCCTTCCAAGTGAGGTGCAATTAGCTCCCTCCTTGCCATCCTTCCGGCGACAAGACTGTTTTATTTCAACGGCATTTGGGATAGAGAACGACCAGGATGAAGTGTCATAGGATTGGTGACTATATTATATGATTTTATTATTTTAAATTGTCCGCTGTTTTTAACGTATGTTTTATGGTTTTAATTTTTCTCATAGTTTAATTCTTTTTTAATTGTATACTTCTGTATATTTTAATTGGTGTTGTTTTTAGTTGTAAGCCGCTCTGAGTCCTATTGGAAAAAGGACGGGGTAGAAATAAAGTTTATTATTATTATTATTATTATTATTATTATTATTATTATTATTATTATTACTATTATTATTATTATTATTATCTGGTGTGCCACAATGAGAACAGGATGCTGGACTAGATTGGCCTTTGGCTTGATCCAGCAGGACTCTTCTTATATTTCAATATGTATTTTATTACAAAATACATAAACAGTATTTTACCTCATTGTATGCAATGTATGTTTACATTCTAAGCATAGTTTATCCTAAAACATAGTTTTAATGCATTTTGCTGTTTTTCAAGTCAAAATTGTATTGCAAAATTGAAAGAAGTGCAAATTCCAAAGGATAACTACATTCCAATCTATGTATTAGACCAGGAAGTCAGTTTGCTTAAAAATGCATGCCAAATGAAATTCTCCATCCCTAGGTATAATTTCAACATATCCCTACAGAGGAAGTGGCAAAAGTATCTTGGACAGCTCCTTTAAAGTTTGAACTAAAATCCGGAGCAGATTAACTGCCTCACTGACATCAGAGCCACTAGTCTCCACTAACTGGTGTGGTAGGGTATACTCATGGAGGTGCCTTCCTAACACTAGTACTGCAGTTTACTTGGATGAGGATGGGGCAGGGCAGCTTCAAGGTCAGGGCTGCACAAGTGCACCAGTGTGAGTGTCAGGCTGGTTCTATAGTCCTGATCGCACTGCCACCCTGTCACATCCCTATTTCATCCAGGGAAGCTGCTCCACTCTGTGTCACCACCTGAGCTGCTACTGCCCACAGTACACATATCCTGGGTGTTTCTGAGCATCCAACTGACAGAACCATTCCAAGACCCTTTGGAGCTCTGTAGTCTGTACTGCTAGGTTCTCACTTTCTGCAATGGAGTATTCCAGGGGCAATATAAAAGCCATTGTGATTGACTTTTTTTGCATTCATAGCTGTGCACCTCAGCCTTGAACCAGGAATGTCAGAAGCTATGCCTGTAACCCATTTGACTGATATCAGCTGAAGCAGGAAAAGCTGATCATGGAAATCTGCTCTCACAGGACTAATTCTTCTACTAGTGATGTTGCCATAGTTTACAATTATCTGCTCTGGAATACAAATTTGCCTAGTTCAAAATGCTCAAATGTACAGTATTAAACCTCAAACATCATCATAATCATCATCATCAGGTATCCTGGACCCAAGCTGTATAGGGCTTTCTACACCAAAACTAGAACCTTGAACTTGGCCCAGTAGCAAATGGGCAGCCAGTGCAATTATTTCAGCAGCAGAGTTACATGTTGGTGATACCCTGCCCCAGTGAGCAGTCACACCGCTGAATTTTGCACCAGATGCAGCTTCTGGACCAACCTCAAGGGCAGCCCCACATAGAGCACATTACAGAAATCCAGCCTGGAGGTTACCAGTGCGTGGACAACAGTGATCAGGCTATCCCGGTCCAGAAACGGCAGCAGCTGTCTTATCTGCTGAAGCTGGTGAAAGGCACTCCTAGCAACTGAGGTCACCTGGGCCTCTAGTGACAAAGATGGATCCAGGAGCACCCCCAGACTACAAACCTGCTCTTTCAGAGGGAGTACGCCCCCATCCAAAGCAGGCAACTGACCAATTATCCCAACTTAGGAACCACCAACCCACAGTGCCTCTGTCTTGCTAGGATTCAGACTCAGTTTATTGGCCCGCATCCAGCACACTACCGAGTCCAGGCAGCAGTCCAGGCCTTGCACAACCTCTCCCAATTCAGATGTTATGGAGAAATAGAGCTGGGTATTGTCAGCATACTGCTGACACCTTGCCCCAAAGCTCCTGATGACCGCTCCCAAGGGCTTCATATGAGATACTAAACAGCATGGGAGACAAGATGACATCAAGTGTGGGGCAGATGGGTGTGGTTTCAGAAAGATGTCCTGGAGGTCAGCAGTGCCCCTGGGGTAGAGATAGTAGTGCCCTCTGTGATGCGTCGTTTTTGCTGGGCAGTTGCAAATCCTATAAGTGCTACCCTCAATTCATCTACCCCTTTACCCTCGTAAGGTAAATTGAATGTTATGCACTTCTCCACCAGCTCCTCTCTTTTCATTTTTATGTATTCAGCCATGGTGTTTGAGTTCACTCACTCTTTGCCACACACTCTTTGCCAGTCACTCTCACAAAAAATCTTGTTTTGTTATTTCCGTTTGCCACACAACTATTAGGGATTCTCCAGTATGCGTACCACCGCTACAGCCAATACCTGTGACGTAGTCTCCTTTGTTCGTATCTGGATTCTCTGTTGTTCGTATCCCACCGCTAACACCACATGTGGTGCGTCCTTCCCTGGCTCTCCCTGTCAGGTTCCTACCTGCTCGTGGTTACTGCCTGTCTCTAGGCACCGGGACTCCACCAGTCCGGACCGCACTCTCTTATGGTTTACCTATCCGCTCTAGCACAGATCTCAACAGATCCCCCTGCTAGGCAACCACCAGTAACGTCCCAATACTAGTATTCCCAGAGACTCTGAATACTGGTATTGTTATTCTCTTCACCGCTGCCACCATTTGTTACAGTTCCCCTTCAGCCTTGGTCATTACCTTACCCTCCCTTCTGGTCTGTGAAACCCCAGCCAAGGATCAGGCCTTTGGTAAACCAAATTAAGTATTTATTAAAGATAACAAAGCTAACAAGATTAACAAGATTTCTTCTTAAGGCACATAAGCATATGGTTTTACTCAATACTAATCTGAACTCCACCTCCCTCCTGGCAAACAACTCTCTAAACCCCACCAAGCAACCCACTCAGTTCTCTTCTCCCCCCCGATTCCACTCTCACTCTTCCTTTTATACATTCAGCCATTTTAAACACTCAGCCAATCATCTCGCATTCTACTGCCCATTCACTCCCCCTCCTCTTTCACTCCACTTACCATGTATCTTCTAAAACAACAACACTTACCATATATACATTAATATAGGAACATCACATTTCCCCCCCCTTAAACAACAGCAGAGTATTATTCCTGTTCCAGGATTTATACGTCGCGTTAACAAATAAAAGTCTCTATGGGGAAAATGTCTTTCTTTGTTCCTCTGTCTGGTCACGTCACTGCAGTCCCAGCCACTTGCCTGGAAAGTCCATCGGCCAGTACATTGTCCTTGCCTTTTATGAACTGGAAGTCCACTTGATAGTCCTGTAGGGCCCAGGACCACCTCTGCAGCATAGTGTTATGGTTTTTCATAGTCTGCAACCATAACAAGGCCCGATGATCCGTAGTCACTGTGAATCTTCGTCCCCACACGTATGGGCGCAACTTGTTCAGTCCCCACACGACCGCTAGGCACTCCTTCTGGACCGACGAATAGTTTTTCTCCCTCGGCGTCAGCTTGCGACTCAGGTACGCCACTGGATGTCTGGTGCCTTCTCTCTCCTATAGCAAGACGACTCCCAGCGCCAGGTCCGACGCATCTGTAGCCACGATGAATGGTTTCTCATAGTCTGGTGCTATTAATATGGGTCCTTGGCACAAGGCTTGCTTCAGTAGATCAAAAGCCTTCTGACATTCATCCATCCATACCACACGCTCAGAACACTTCTTCTTGGTCAATTCATGCAAGGGGGTTGCTATTTCCCCAAAATTTCTCACAAACTTCCTATAAAATCCAGCCACACCCAGAAATGCCCTTACTTGTTTTTTGGTTAAGAGGATCGGCCACGCTTGTATTGCCTCCACCTTGCTCCATAAGGGGGTGATTTTCCCACTCCCCACCTTATGTCCTAAATAGATTACTTCCTTTAGTCCAAACTGGCATTTCTTAGCTTTTATTGTGAGGCCTGCTTTTCTTAAGGCCTCCAATACTGTTGTCAGGTGTTGGACATGCTCAGGCACCGACTTGCTAAAAATGGCCACGTCATCGATATAGGCCACTGCAAAATCTGACATGCCTCGCAACACAGTATTGATTAGCCTCTGAAATGAACTTGGTGAGTTCCTTAGTCCCATGGGTAAGGTCACAAACTCATATAACCCATCTGGTGTACTGAAGGCAGTTTTGGCTCTGGATTGCTCATCTAGTTCCATTTTCCTCCATCTGGAGCAAAAAGCAAGTCTAGGGTGTGCCCTGCCCTATGTGTCAGGCCAGTGATGACTTGAGACAGCCCTAAGGTCATCATGAAGGCCATGAAGTTCCGAGCCAGAACACTAGAGGCAGCCTCCGTATGGACATTGAAATCAGCCAGCACTATAGTTCTGGGCTCCTCCAACGCCACAGTGAAGATGGCCTCCACCAGCTTGGTCAGAGAAGCTGCTGGGCAGCAGGGTGGATGGTACACCAGCAGCAACCCTAGTTTACTGTCTCCTTGGTCCGACCCCAGGTGCAGGCCCTCACAGCCAGCTCCAAGACAGAGTGGTTTCCTGGTGACAGAGATGAAAGTTCTGTAGACCACAGCAACGCCTCCCCCCCCGTCCCTGCAGCCTGTGCTGGTGTTGCACCAAGTATCCAGGTGGGCAAAGCTGGGTCAGATCAACTCCTCCCAGCTCACCCATACAGGTCTCGGTAATACACACCAAATTGGCATCTCCATCCACACTCAAATAATGGATGAGAGTGGTCTTATTGTGTACCAATCTGGTGTTAAACAAAAACACACACAGGCCAGTGGGCACAGCAGATGAGCAATGAGGAACCCCTCCATGAGAGGAGTGGCAGCAAGGAACAAGGTGAAGATAGCCTTGCCCTCGTCCTCTATGGTAATTCACAACATCATTTACCAGAGAAATTCTGCAGCTCAAAATGTGATATGGGATTCTTCACACGAGCACAATCCATTTTGCTTGAAATCTACAGGTTTTTAACATTTATTTTTCATCGAAATTCTTAACACTAATCACACCTCAGACGAGCTTGTGGAATTGGTTTCATGGCTCTTTGGATCCTGGCCAATTTCTTTATTTTCATGATTGCTGACTAAAATCTAAATTAGCTCATGGAGTTGTAATGTAGTTAATGAGGTATGAATCTTCATTATTTTATCTACCTCCAAAGAATGGATTTGACAGATCATTGGGTATCATTAGCTAAATATTCACAATGGTAATAATGGTAATGGGAAATTTTCAAATGTCAGTTTTAAAATATTTAAGCAATATTTAATCTAAATCAACTTCAAATGGCATATTTAGTGCCTGACAGATTTACTGTATAGTTTTCATGTTTGGAAGAGATGCAAGAGGTTTCCCCCTCTTTTATTTATGATTTAGAATTGGCTTATAAATTGCACCATGTGGATTTCCCTACCAGTTGCCTATGATATGTGAGTGGTTTATTTATCTTTTTTAATTAAGCAGCAATCACAATGGGAATTGTATTTAATTTTCAGATAATAACATCCCATGGAAAGGTAGACAGTGAAATGTTAGTGACGCTGTTTATTAAGATTAAATGCTAAAACTGCCCAAGCAATTAGGATTATTTCCAACACAATTATTTCTGAATAAATGATCTCACATCAACAGGAAAGCTGTAGCAACTCTTCAACATGTTTCTCTTGAGAAATGCAAGGGGAAATACATTAGTCTGCCTAAACACAACTTGAAAATCACTACTTTGCTGTACTGACAGTTATTTCTTATGTACATCAATGAAAAAATATCACTGCACTGAATTAGCAGATTACATGTACATCCCACTTCATGCTTCAGAAGCTGAAAACTGGATTGTTTTAAGACAAGGCTGGCGGAGCATCAAAGTTTGTTGCTGAGCTATGGTAAAATAGTACCTTTGGTGTCGAACTAAATGTCTAAGTATGTTTACTACATTAGTACTTGTGGGCAGTAGAGTATTCTCATATAAGAGAGAATGAGAAAACCTCTATATGTGCAAATTGTGTCCTTTGTCTCTTTCATCCTCACAGCAGTTCTGGAAATCGAGATATCTCTTCTGTAGAACAAGGGAAGTGCTTGTGAGCACCAAGTTGGCAAGAAACATGATGCCCTCTAGATGTTGGATTCTAACTCCCATCAGGCTCAGCCAAGATGGCCAATAGCCAGGGATGACGGGAGCTGTAGTTTAACAACATCGGGAAGGCACCATGTTGGCTACCCCTGCTCTAAAGAGGTGGGCTGAATGGTAGACAATTAGCCAACATCAACCTGCACTATCCACTTTTCATATGTCTCAAAACATGTCATCCTTTCTTCCTTAATCTTTAAAGTCTTACATATTGAGCCCTCCATTCAAAGAGCGCCAAATAGCTTACATATGGCAGGCTGTGTCCAGAAGCCCTTTTCCTCAACACAAGAATACCAAATATGCCTGCAGGGGTTAAGCCTCTGCAAGCATATGGTCTGTATACCTCAAAAATTAGAGCTTTGATGGGGAATTGTAATTTGTCCTGAATACTGTAGTGCAGTGGGGATAAGAGAGTTGCCCTCTCCTAGCAGCAGGGTGTGTATCACGGCAATTGCCTCCTGCACTTCCAATTCCCCCCTCCCCCACTATTCCTGTTTATCCTGGTTTGTTTGTTGCAAAGGAAGCTAATCTGTTTTATAAACAATGTCATGCTCAAGGTGAGAGATAGTCCTCATAAAAATACCATCTGCAAATTAGCACAGCAATAAAAAGCAAACTGGCACTCTCAGCAGAATCCAGCAAAAAGCCTCTGTATGAATAAAAAATGTCTTTGCTTTCCAACCAAAGCTAAGCAGTGGGAGGGCAAACCTAATCATCCAGTGGAAAGAGTTTCACAAAGTCAGCAGTATAACAGAGAAGGGCCAACTCTGCTCTCTCTGGCCAGTAGTGAACAGCATAGTGGGGCAGAAATGCTCACTTAACCTGCAGTCAGTCGTATCACTGCTGCTTACTGGGAGGTAGAGGGGTGCACAGTGCAAATGGACCTGGGGGAGCCCCCGATTGGCTCCAATGGTATGTTTGCACTGCTCAGACTTCCTCTTCTTCCCCTCTACCTCTCAATAAGCATCATCAGGTGAGGAGGTCAGGTGAGCATCATCACCCCACTTCACCATCCAGTGATGCCTCTGTCCTGTTCTAAACATGATGAATGACAGCATGTGGGCCAAGGTCATTCCAGATGACCCAAATACTGGAGAGGTGCATATGAGAGGAAACAAGCAGGACCCAGGCACTACAGACATTTACAAGTGGGGAACCAGACCTTTCGACTAGACCAGCCTTCCCAGCTAGTGGGCCACCAGGTGTTGTTGGACCACAACTCCCATCAGCCTCAGCCAGCATTGCCAATGGTCAGGAAAGATGGGAACTGTGGTCCAACAACATCTGGTGGCCCACTAGTTGGGAAAGGCTGAACTAGACCCAAAAGGGAACAGGCTGCCAATACAATCATGCCAGCACAGGAATGATATGTTTTCATTTTCACACTGTAGCCAGCAAATGATTGGTTACATTGAATACCTACCAACTGAAGCTTTCAAACTGTCTTCAAGCACCATCTCAAAATGCAAAATGTGCTCTCTGGTCCAAAAAGGTTGGCTACCCTTGCATTAGAGCAATCTAAATGGGAACTTACCAACACACAAATTATAGAAGCTACCAATGCATGAAGAAGAATAGTGTAAGAGGAGGGGCTACAGCAACTTCCTTACCAACTGAAGCTGGTAAAAATGCTCTTCTGATGACTGTGATGTCCAAACCAAATAGATTTTGTAATACAGGCAAGTTGCCTAAAAAAGATATTCCTTGCTATTCACAATACTGTTTCTGACTGCACACCTTCCAGTTTTCTGCTTTCTCTGGTGATGTGCACCTAGTGCTCACTCTCAAGATGTATATCCTGGTACATACACTATTATAAAGTGTAATGGATGAAAACAACACTCCCTGGAACTTGAGTTACTCAGATGAGGCAGAGAACAATCATTTTAGTTCTAAAAAGCACAGAAAGTCCCGAAACATGAAGGAACATTTGGTTTTTACTGAGGTAAGAATGAAGATTTATTGAGTAGGCTTTGTGAGACCCAATGGAGATCAGTGTTCTACTTGAGGAACCAAAAGTATTAATTCAAACCAAGAATGAGAGATGGAACATTGAAAACAAAATAACTCCCTGTTGAGTAAGTTGCATTAGCTCATTAGTGACACAAGTCAGTAAAAGAGGATCGAGAATTGAAATTTACTTCTTTATGATCATCTGCTGAATTGCTTAAGACTCCATAAGAAAGCTAGGGACATTCACGATGCCTCAGGCATTTGGCTCATGTAGGGTAAATATTAGAGTGATGCTCTTCTCAGAGTTTCCATGCATCTGCACTATTTAGTGGCGGTATAGCTTCCAGGTTCCAAATGGATTTCCTCTCCCATTTCTGCAGCCATGCCATGCTGCTAGCCAGATTCCAAGAAGTGACCAGATTCAGAGTGGTGGGCAGTACTTGCTGAGATCTCACACTTACCTTCCCCTCCAAGTGGTAGGGTGGAGAGGTCCTGGTCCACATCCCAATTGGCTGCTTTTATTCATCTGCCAGTCTAGGGGATCTCTTGCTAATACCTGCTGCAGATGGAACTCTTTGTTTACCTGCTTATCGTCTGAACAAAAGGAGCAGGTACCCCTTTGCAAGGAAAGGAGCATCCCGCTTAAGTGCACTCTTTGCACATTCCTCCACAACCACATGTCAGAAGTTGCAGATGAAGCAGCTACTTAGGATTAGCAAGCAGCCAGGTAATAAATGGCTTATCGTTTTCATTATCATTTTTGACAAATATTCTACTTACATGGATGTTTAATTGTGTACATTTTTTGAAACCAATCAGCTTTAACACAGAAGCTCAAAAAGAGCCCTGACTGTGTTCACTGCTTTATCCATCTGCTGTGTTTCATCACAATACTTTTGAGTTTTGTAAGGTATCTGTTAAAAGATGATCTGGATATGTGGTTAGCACATTTTTGTCTTCTTAACTAAATATTGTTAACTTCCAATTTAATGTGGCTTTGAATTCATCCATAGCCAAGCCTCTTGACAACTGAATTGCAGGCATTTTCCTTCAAATTAAATAAGCTTTTGTTTTTGCTTTTTAGAGATGTGTGTGCATCGTGTATAATATGCACAATACAACATCAAGGATTTTTCTCCGCTATCAACTTCTGCAGTTGACAGTTTTCTATATGGACAAAGTACATTTTCTCCAGTTTTGTAAAGTATACCTGGCCAACTAACATTTAAAATGTGTCTTAGATTTACCTTATTCTGCTGACAGGTGATTTACCACATTTCTTCTTGAAAATATATTTGTGAAATGAAGTTGCATTTTAATTTGTATAAATATCCCCCCCCCAATCTGTAGGGTTTTTTTTTAAAAAAATGATGAAATTATGTATCATTCACTGTTAGTACTGGCTGGGTAGCATACATGTTTATACAGAGGAAATTAATGCTCTGTTCAGTTGCCCGTATTGCAGTGGAAGAATCTGAATGTAAATGGCAGGAGTAATTTTGCAGCAACAAAATTGGCCAATGCTAAAGCGATTTAGAGAAAAAAAATAACAGCCCACATGTATGGATGCTCGATAATCAGGTTTTCATAATAATCTGTCCACAAGCAGGACTTGTATGTATCTCGAGGCTACCAACTGAATATGGAGAATGTGGATTTTGAGGTCAGGTATGGATGGGCCCTTAAACCACTCTGAGAATTGTAGCTCTGTGCGGGAAATAGAGGGATGCTCCTAGCCCAACTTGGAGCTGCCAGGGTTTAACCTATCTTCTGCATTCAAGCCAATGTCCTTTCCTATGCTGGTTGGGGCTGATAGGAGGGCCACAGGTAACCCACCTTTGGTGTACTGTAGTCAATGTGTCCTCCAGATATTGTTGAACTACAGCTCTCATCAGTCTCAGCCAGTACGGTTCATGATAAAGTCGCTGGGAAGTTTGTGTCCAACAACATCTGGTGAGTACTACATGGTGTAAAGGAAAGTTTTTGGCAGCCACTGAGACATTTAGAAGACGAAAACTCACAAATACACCTCACATCTACATCTTCACTATAGACAGAAGTCTCCACAATGAACAAAACACTTCAGTAGTCAATGTGCTACCCTTGTGCTTACATTTATCCCCAAAATTATTAAAACCAGGCAGTCATTGCAGCTCCATAAAGAATTCTGAGTAATTAAAAACACCACAAAGGTATCAAGGAGTAGCTGCAACATTTCCACTTCATATAACAGGTACTTTCAAAATCCCCATTATATGGGTTGCTGATTGGTACATGGCATCAGAATGGAAATGGTTCAAAAAGCTGCTGGGAATCAAAATCATCATCATCATCATCAACAACAACAACAATTACAGAATAATGGGCTCAAGCCAGATTTCAGCTGAACATCAGGAAAAATATCCTAACTATCAGAGCAGTACGACAATGGAACCAATGACCTAGAGAGGTGGTGGGCTCCCCAACCCTGGAGGCATTCAAGAAGCAGCTGGATAGCCACCTGACAGGTATGCTTTAAGTTGGATTCCTGCAATGAGCAGGGAGATGGACTCAGTGGCCTTATAGGCCCCTCCCAACTCTACTATTCTGTGATTCTATTAATTTTCTTCAGTGACACACAAATGCAAATATCAATGAAAAATATTCAGAAAAACAAGTAACATACTTATACTGGCAAATAAACCTTGAGCTAAAGATCTTTCCAGTAAAGCATTGCACATGCTGCTTAATATAATTTCTGTTGCCACAGAAACTGATTGTTGGGTGTGCAGAAGAATGCACACAATGAGCATTTGCAGTGTAGTTGGAGGATAGTCATATGAACATATGAATGAGACTGCCATAAACTGCATCAGACCATTGGTCCATCTAGCAAACTGTTTCTAATCCTGCCTTAGCCAACCTAAAGCCCTCCAGAATTTTTTAAAAACTACAACTCCTATTAGCATTTGCCAGCAACATGACTATGCTAGCTGGGACTGATGGATTTTTTAATTCCCACTCATCAGGAGGGCACCAGGCTGGCGAAAACTGACTGGACCTCCAATATTTTAGGCAAAGATGCATAGTCCCAATCCCATGCTTGCTGACATTTTGAGGAAAGTGGATGTGGGAAGTACTTAAAAAGAAAGATTTGTGAATGGAAGGGATAGGTGTTTAACTCTTTTCTGACTGCCGATCCTGTGTTTCAAAAACACTTCCCCATCCCATCCCGACAATTTTTCCTTTAGTTAGTTTCATTTCTACATTAAGAGAAAGATTAAAAGTTGGACTGCACTCCATTTTCTCCCACTGTTTAAATCCCATTTCCTTGGTGTTTCCAGTGTGGAAAATACCTAAGGCTACAATAAGAAGTGAGAAAATAACAAACAACTAACCATGCATATGGCTCACAGAACACCCAAAGGTCTGATAAATCATGGGGATATGTGGAGTCCATTGAGACACTGCAGTTACAAAGCTGTTCAAACCAAACTCTTCAGATTAGGGTGAGACTTCTTTAATTTGAGTCAGAGAAGTCCTTGATAATTCTTTTGCCATTTATATAATAATATAGGAAATAGAAAGAACATTGGCTACCAGATTAAAACAGATGGGGCCATGAGTGGTTCCATTTGTGGATATCAACAAACCAAGGCAAACAAGAGCCTGATTTATTTTGCAGCTGTTTTGGTATGGATAATCACGACAATCTATTATGCTTCAGGTCTGAACACAGGCTAAACATTGGGTTTAACATAATTTATTCAGCTAGCTAAGCTTAGAAAGTTGAAAGAACACTGTTCTCAACACTGGGATTCAGTCAAAGTGTCAAAATACCGGTGGATAAAGTATCAGTGTTTTATTGGGCTATCTCTGTTTCATTGGCTTTTGAATGCATGCTTCAGCGAACTGATAGTCACTCATACAAATCTGTAACATAGGGAGTTGCTTTACACTGAGTCAGAGGTCATTGGTCCATCTAGTTCAGTGGCTCTCCAGGGTTTCAGGACGTTCCCAGCCCTACCTAGAGATGCCAGAGATTGGACCTGAGACCTTCTGCAAGCAAAGTGGAAGCTCTACCACTAAGCTATAAGACATTCCCCAATGCTTTCCGATTGATAGGACTAAACCAGCCTTTCCCAACTAGTGGGCCACCAGGTGTTGCTGGACCACAACTCCCATCAGCCTCAGCCAGCATTGCCAATGGTCAGGAATGATGGGAATTGCGGTCCAACAACATCTGGTGGCCCACTAGTTGGGAAAGGCTGGACTAAACTCTAAAAGGTACATCTTTGTTTCCTGCCTACCCAGGCCCAGCATCAGCACACAGCATTCTTTGCTCCAGCTCCAGAAATTTGGAAGGCTTTACTACTGCCCTCCCCCCCTTTTCAAAATTTAAAAATCTGGGAGCTGCCATTTCAGTTTCCCACAATGCTTCAAGGCCCCTGCTCATGATTCTTCTACATATCGTTAAACTGGACAGTCCTTCTAACAGAGGAGCACTTCAAAGAGAGCACTGTCCTTTGGCAACCTTTCAAACTGAAGACTTTCCTCTGTAAAGTAGAACTCATGGTCACTCTACCTCAGAGCATGGAAAAGTTACTTTTTTAAACTACACCTCCCATCAGGCGCAGTCAGCATGGCCATTGGATTGGGCTGATGGGAGTTGTAGTTCAAAAAAGTAACTTTTCCAAGCTCTGCTCTACCTGGAGCCAGCCCTAACTGCTCACATACCATCCGAGGTTTCTCAGCTGAAACAGGAATATGCATGTAACATTCTTATTTTCATAGCAAGGGTCACTTTCCAAATCTCACTCTGTTAGCATACATTGCTGAAGGTTGTTAACTGAATGGCTGGATGTTGCATTAATCCTGCAATGGTTAATCCTCCATTGATTTAAAACCCAAGAGAAAGATTGCTTTTTTGGCAAAATAAACACTAGGAGATTATCCTTGAAAAATTCAGAGTAGAGCTCAGTAGCTGCAGAACATGAAATGACATGCTGTGCACAGAACAGGGCACATCTATGTTACCATGTGTGCACTAGAGACAAGATACATGCACCCTGGCTTAAATTAAGTCATGTTTCCAAGAAAGGCTACTGGAGGAATAGGGCATGGAGAAAAACAGGGAAAGAGGGAAAAGAAAAGGGGAATGGAAAGGGATAACAGTGAGACAAAGGGGAGGGAGAAAAGGTAGTGTAGAAATAAGGGGAATACAGGAGTTTGGGTGTGAGATGGCATGGAGAGAGACCAAAAATGTTGTGGAAAATAAAGAACAGTAAAGTGGGAGGGTTAGAAGATGAAATGGAAGTATGTGGGGAAAGATGGATGTAAGAGGAAGAGGCATCTGGGCCCTATACAAGGCACAACATGTGGGAGGAGTAGAGGTGTGCTTCTTGGCAGTTTCATCAACCCTAATACCAGTCACCAGGAGACATGGCATTAAGGCTTTATTTATATGGCTGGGCGCTTTCTGCCAGAGCCCTTAGCCAAGAACAACCAGAGACACTGGCCCAGTCCACAGTTTCCTGATGGAAAGACTGCCCAGCAGTAGCAGAAAAAAGAAATGAAAAGGACAATGTTCTTCTCTGTTTCCTCCACTGTTGCAAGATGTTTCTCTTACCGGGAAATGAGAGATTGCCCAGCGCTGATTTTATGTCTCCTTGTAGGAGAAGTGTTGGATGGACTGAACCATGACTCTCTCTCATGCTCCTTTCATCTCAAAGACACACATCACTCTCCCCTTCCACCCTACCACGAGCAATTAAAAATAAATGGGATTTTATTTTATTCAAAAATCTTTTCAAATGGCAACCAGTGTGATTGAAGCATGTTGTTTCTGATCCTGAAACTGGGAACTAAATTAGTAAATATAGTGCATCATGGGGCTAAAACTACCAACAACTTCACACAAAAATGGGCAAAATACCACTGATTACAAAAAAAACATGCTGCCCTTATTTACTTGCATTATAAAAAGAGGCTTTGCAGGACAGCAAAATTCCATTCTGTCATTTCAGTTCAGCTGAACATAAGAGTACTACTGGATCAGACTTAAAATCCTATTCAGCATTCTGTTCTCCAAGAGCCAACCAGATGCCTATAGGAAACAACAAGCTGGGCATGAGCACAACAGCACTTTCCTGCTCATGGTCCCCAGCAACTGGTATTCAGCAGTTTGATATGGAGTTAATAAATCTATTATGACTATTAGCCACTGATAGCCTTATCCTTCATGAATCTGTCTACCCCCTTTTAAAGTTGACAAGTTGGTGGTTGTCACTACATCTTGTAGTGGTGAAGTCCATAATTTAACTGTATGCTGTGTGCAGGCCCAGCACCAGCAGTCATCATGTTGGGAATTGGCCAAGGGCATCTCATTGACCCAACTAGCCACCCACTCTCTTACCACCAGGTCCAAGTGGAGGTGTGGGCCAAACTTGGCTCCCATCTGTGGTGTCTACCTAGCTACCTGCCTCCATGTCCCTGCCTGCTGATTCCCCTGAGTTCTGGGAAAGGGCCAAGGGAAATCTTTCTAAGGCATTCTGGGTGAGGCAGCCTGGAAAATGCCACTGCAGTTTGCCATGATGGCTAGAAAGGCTTAATCTTTTTTAAAAAATCTTTTTTGCAAATTCAAAATTTAAAAAGTTTTTCTGTGCACTCCTCTGTGAGAAGGGCATGCTGGACTAGATGGACCTGTAGGCTCTTCATATGTTTTTATGGTTCTACATCAAACAGGAAGCCGTGAGGCTCTCCAACACAGACTGCCACTCCTCCAACTGGTGGAGGTTGATGGTGGGGGCAGAGCTAGTGCATTCATTCCCCACTCTCTCTGCTGGCATATTCTGCTTACTGTTGCACTCAGGTTCTGCTTACAGGTTTCCCACAGGCATCTGCTTGGCCACAGTGAGAACAGGATGGGGCTTTGGCCTGATCCAGTAGGGCTCTTCTAATGTTAATATATTTGAACAATTGCAGGCCAACTTCACCCTAGTTATCCCAGAACATTGCCCCAGATTCCCTTAAAATGTGGAGATCTAAGGCAGGGCAAAGACATTCTCATATTGATTGCATGTCCCATGCCTTCCCTGGAACAAGGATCAAGCAGCTCCAACACATGCAGCAAAGCAGAGCTAGAACTTCCAAGGTCTATACAGAAAGACATAAATTCTAGAGATGTCATTTCTATTCAGTCAGTCTACAGTACAGTTATAAAATTCACGGAAGTTTTTTTTTACTTGGTAGTTCATGAATTTGGTAGTACATGTTTTTGCTTGGTAATTCATGAATTATATAACAAATCTAATAGTGGTAAAACTTAAACAGATACAACTTTGACTTGTGAGTATAAATCAATTATTTTTTCCATCTAAAATGTACCTAGGAGATGAGAAGAAATTACTTAATATATAATTTAGGCATTATGACAGGAAACAAATGTTCTAGCCTGAATTTATGAGTACCTCTACATCAAAGCTTTGTAACTTGAAGTCTGGTATTTTTTACTTTATTGTTTTGTTTTGTTTTGCCATTAGAGGTTATATACAACAACTAATAAGCTGTGGTAAATTATGAGACCAATAGAGGGTAATAAATCATGAAAATGGAGTGATAAATTGTGCCCCTTAAAAATAAAAACACACTCTGTTGGATTTAAAACTTTTGGTCTAACTTTTTATGATTATTTTTCCAGCTGAAGGAATAAGCTGCAAATTAAAGAAGGAACATTTTGACTCTCCCCACTAATCAGCCACCCACTTGAAGTTATTGATGTTCTCAGTCCATTTCAACACACGTTTTCAAGGTAAGAAAGAAGGCTAGTAATACATTTATGTGACTGAATATGAAACTATTTTAAAAGCTTCTTTCTGTAGATATGGAAAATGCAATATACCATGCAGTCTCACTGTAACAGAAAATATTTCTAATAACTAGATCCAGAATAGTCAAACAGAAACTAAAATAGGATCTCAAACTTGCAGGTGGAAATGACAGGAGGAGGAAGGGAAAGAAAGAGGGAAATATGACACCCTTTTCAAGGTCAGGAAAAAAAGGTGAACATGGGGATGGAAGGAAAATGTGAATGAAAGAAGGAATGGCTGTTCTCTCTCTCTCTTTGTGACCATAGTCTTACATAGGAACCCAGGAAGCTGGCTTTTACCAGACCACTGATTCATCAAGCTCAGTATTATCTACACTGACTGGCAGTGGCTCTCCAGAATTTCAGGCAGGCATCTTCCCCAGCCTTACCTGGACATGCTAGGGACTGAACCTGGGACCTTCTGCATGGAAAGCAGTTGCTCTCCCACTGAACTATGGTCCTTTCCCTTCCCTGCTCTTGGAGCAAGCAAACCCTTTTATGGAATCTGGAATGTGACACATAGAGCTTCCCTTTAGGGACTTCTCTTTCACAGATTCTCTCAAGCCTCTTGCTGGGGTTCTCAGGCTGCGGTGTGGGGCTTTAATGTCTTCAGTCGAGACCTTCTGTCTGCCCTGGTTCAAATGTGGTGCAACTCCACACGCACATAAACCCACATGGGAATTAGTGCTCCACACAAATGCCCACTGACACCACTATCTATGTATTTGTAATTCTTCCACCACAAAAATGGTAAGTCAATCTGAGTAGCAGGGTTTTGTGTGGAGCATCCACATCATACATTATGCTGTGTGTGTGTGGTTGAAAGGAAGGTAGCATGCTTAAGCTCTACTATGTTGAATAGAAATGCCAGATCAGGACTAAGTTCTCCTGTTCCTGGCTTGCTCCAGTTAGAACGTAAGAGCTTTCCTGGATGAAACTAAGTGTCCATCTGTTACACCAGAATTAAAGTTCGTTCCCGCTGGTTGAAGGCCCCAATAATCATTCAACGTGAGACTCATAAAAAATACAAACCAAGGCGTTTATTGTCACTTGCAAGTGGAGGACTCACAGAAGCTGCCAGTCTGTGAGTTCTGGAGCATCCATAATTCTTACAGGCAATTATACCCTATCTTCTAAGCATTTGGCAGTACACACAAATTCCGAAGGTGGGGGTTAGTCATGCTCTGTGCTTTTAAACTGTGCACAAGGCTACCAGATAAGCAAACTGTATCCTTTGAATCATTCATTGTATTATCCTCAGTTGTGCTGACTTCTAGCAAATGGTCAATGATGTAATGTTGCCAACTTACCAAAGGTCATTGTCATCATTCTACATGTATTGTCAGCATTTCTATAGGTACAGGAAAGGTTTTAATTCAAACTTCAGTGTAACTGTCCTCCCCCAAAAGCATTTAGGGCAGGGAAAACGTTAATTTCGTCTTGTGGAGAGCTTGTTACACTAAATGCCTGAACCACCTTTTGCCTTAAATGAAAAACTAACTTCCCTAGGTTTTCTAACACAAGAAGGTTTCACTGTCCTGAATGCTTTTTCCATTAAGTCAGGCCAGAAAACCTCATATGCGTGCGTGTGTATCTGCATGTATGCTTTTAATTAACACTAAAAACAACTAAGGCTCTTTCTAACAAACAATGGGATTCACTGTAGATGAGGGAAATTTGCCAAAGGAATAAAATAACATTTTGCTCCTCAAATTCTTTTTTAGCATCCCTTATTGTCTTGCATTTCTTTTGCCAGAGTTTGTGTTCTTTTTTATTTTCTTCATTTGGACAAGACTTCCATTTTTTGAAGGAAGACTTTTTGCCTCTAAGAGCTTCCTTGACTTTGCTCGTTAACCATGCTGGCATCTTCTTGGCCCTGGCGGTACCTTTTCTGATCTGCGGTATGCACTCCAGTTGAGCTTCTAATATAGTGTTTTTAAACAACTTCCAAGCATTTTTGAGTGATGTGACCCTCTGGACTTTGTTTTTCAGCTTTCTTTTTACCAATCCCCTCATTTTTGTGAAGTTTCCTCTTTTGAAGTCAAATGTGACCGTGTTGGATTTTCTTGGCAATTGGCCATTTACATGTATGTTTAATTTAATAGCACTGTGGTCACTGCTCCCAGTCGGTTCAACAACACTTACATCTCACACCAGGTCCCGGTCCCCACTGAGGATTAAGTCCAGGGTTGCCGTCCCTCTGGTCGGTTCCATGACCAACTGGTCTAGGGAATAGTCATTTAGAATATCTAGAAACCTTGCTTCTTTGTCATGACTGGAACACATATGCAGCCAGTCTATGTCCGGGTAGTTGAAGTCACCCATTACTACCACATTTCCTAGTTTGGATGCTTCCTCAATTTCATATCTCATCTCAAGGTCTCCCTGAGCATTTTGATCAGGGGGACGATAGATCGTTCCCAGTATTAAGTCCCTCCTGGGGCATGGTATCACCACCCACAACGATTCTGTGGAGGAGTCTGCCTCTTTGGGGGTTTCGAGCTTGCTGGATTCAATGCCTTCTTTCACGTATAGAGCGACTCCGCCACCAATACGTCCATCCCTGTCCTTCCGATATAGTTTATATCCAGGGATAACCGTATCCCACTGGTTTTCTCCATTCCACCAGGTCTCCGTTATGCTCACTATATCAATGCTCTCCTCTAAGACCAAGCACTCCAGTTCTCCCATCTTGGTTCGCAGGCTCCTAGCATTAGCGTACAGGCACTTGTAAGCAGTGTCTCTCTTCAAGTGTCTTTGGCACTTGTGGTTAGGCCTGTAGTAATTTTGCTCTTCTGAATTTATATCCTGTGCCCCTGCTCTCACAATGCCTACTTCTAGGCCTACCCCTTTTAAAATTTCATCATTTCTTTGGTTTTTATCCCAGGGGGGAGGTTTATTCCGAACCGGACCTTTCTCAGCTCCTGTCGGGTTTCCCCCCTCAGTCACTTTAAAAGCTGCTCTGCCACCTTTTTAATTTTAATTGCCAGCAGTCTGGTTCCATTCTGGTTCAAGTGGAGCCCGTCCCTTTTGTACAGGCCCGGCTTGTCCCAAAATGTTCCCCAGTGCCTAACAAATCCAAACCCTTCCACCCGACACCATCGTCTCATCCACGCATTGAGACTGCGAAGCTGGGCCTGTCTGGCTGGTCCTGCGCGTGGAACCGGTACCATTTCAGAGAAAGCCACCTTGGAGGTCCTGGCTTTCAGCATCCTACCTAGCAACCTAAATTTTGCTTCCAGGACCTCATGGCTGCATTTCCCCATGTTGTTGGTGCCAACGTGCACCACGACCACTGACTCCTTCCCAGCACTGTCTACCAAACTATCTAAACGACGGGCGATATCCGCAACCTTCGCACCAGGCAGGCAAAACACCTTGCGGTCTACACGCCCATCACACACCCCACTGTCTATGTTCCTAATGATCGAATCACCCACTACAAGGATCCCTCCACCCCCTGGAGATATATCCTCGGCACAAGAGGATAGCTGCTCATCCCCCAAGGAATGGGTCCCTTCTAAGGGATCGTTTCCCTCTTCCTCAGCTGGATGCTCTCCTTCCCCGAGACCATCGTTGTTCATGATAGCAGGAGAGCTATCATCGTTGGAGTGGCACACAGCTATAACGTCCCTGAAGGCCTCCTCCACACACCTCTCTGCCTCTCTCAGCTTTTCCAGGTCCGCCGCCTTGGCCTCAAGGAAATGAAGTCGTTCCCGGAGAGCCAGGAGCTCATTGCACCGAGAGCACACCCACGACTTCTGTCCAACAGGCAGATAGTCGTACATGCTGCAGGCGGTGCAAAACACTGGAAAGCCCCCACACCCCTGCTGGCTTCTTACCTGCATAGTTTTGTTTAAGGTTTATTACGTCAATGGGTTGGAGACTGCGGTTTAGTTGAGGTCAGGGAACAGACGGGCAGAGTGGGGGGCCCTGGCCTCCTCGCCCTGCTGCCGAACTCGCTCTGCTGCTTAACTCGCCTTGACGCTTTGTCAGCTGGGGCTCCCTCTAGCTCTATAAATACATTCAAAGCAGGAGACCATCTAGGGAGACAATTGGACCCTTGGATGATAAGGGAGTCAAAGGTGTACTAAAGAACGATAAGGAGATTGCAGAGAAGCTAAATGAATTGTTTGCATCTGTCTTCACAGTGGAAGATATAGGGCAGATCTCTGAACCTGAACTAACATTTGCAGGAAGGGATTCTGAGGAACTAAGACAAATAGTGGTAACGAGAGAGGAAGTTCTAAGCTTAATGGACAATATAAAAACTGACAAATCACCGGGCCTGGATGGCATCCACCCGAGAGTTCTCAAAGAACTCAAAGGTGAAATTGCTGATCTGCTAACTAAAATATGTAACTTGTCCGTCGGGTCCTCCTCCGTGCCTGAGGACTGGAAAGTGGCAAATGTAACACCAATCTTCAAAAAGGGATCCAGAGGGGATCCCGGAAATTACAGGCCAGTTAGCTTAACTTCTGTCCCTGGAAAACTGGTAGAAAGTATTATTAAAGCTAGATTAACCAAGCACATAGAAGAACAAGCCTTGCTGAAGCAGAGCCAGCATGGCTCCTGCAAGGGAAAGTCCTGTCTCAGTAACCTATTAGAATTCTTTGAGAGTGTCAACAAGCATATAGATAGAGGTGATCCAGTGGACATAGTGTACTTAGACTTTCAAAAAGCGTTTGACAAGGTACCTCACCAAAGGCTTCTGAGGAAGCTTAGCAGTCATGGAATAAGAGGAGAGGTCCTCTTGTGGATAAGGAATTGGTTAAGAAGCAGAAAGCAGAGAGTAGGAATCAACGGACAGTTCTCCCAATGGAGGGCTGTAGAAAGTGGAGTCCCTCAAGGATCGGTATTGGGACCTGTACTTTTCAACTTGTTCATTAATGACCGAGAATTAGGAGTGAGCAGTGAAGTGGCCAAGTTTGCTGACGACACTAAATTGTTCCGGGTTGTTAAAACAAAAAGGGATTGCGAAGAGCTCCAAAAAGATCTCTGCAAACTGAGTGAATGGGTGGAAAAATGGCAAATGCAATTCAATATAAACAAGTGTAAAATTATGCATATTGGAGCAAAAAATCTGAATTTCACATATACGCTCATGGGGTCTGAACTGGCGGTGACCGACCAGGAGAGAGACCTCGGGGTTGTAGTGGACAGCACGATGAAAATGTCGACCCAGTGTGCAGCAGCTGTGAAAAAGGCAAATTCCATGCTAGCGATAATTAGGAAAGGTATTGAAAATAAAACAGCCGATATCATAATGCCGTTGTATAAATCTATGGTGCGGCCGCATTTGGAATACTGTGTACAGTTCTGGTCGCCTCATCTCAAAAAGGATATTATAGAGTTGGAAAAGGTTCAGAAGAGGGCAACCAGAATGATCAAGGGGATGGAGTGACTCCCTTACGAGGAAAGGTTGCAGCATTTGGGGCTTTTTAGTTTAGAGAAAAGGCGGGTCAGAGGAGACATGATAGAAGTGTATAAAATTATGCATGGCATTGAGAAAGTGGATAGAGAAAAGTTCTTCTCCCTCTCTCATAATACTAGAACTCGTGGACATTCAAAGAAGCTGAATGTTGGAAGATTCAGGACAGACAAAAGGAAGTACTTCTTTACTCAGCGCATAGTTAAACTATGGAATTTGCTCCCACAAGATGCAGTAATGGCCACCAGCTTGGATGACTTTAAAAGAAGATTAGACAAATTCATGGAGGACAGGGCTATCAATGGCTACTAGCCATGATGGCTGTGCTCTGCCACCCTAGTCAGAGGCAGCATGCTTCTGAAAACCAGTTGCCGGAAGCCTCAGGAGGGGAGAGTGTTCTTGCACTCGGGTCCTGCTTGCGGGCTTCCCCCAGGCACCTGGTTGGCCACTGTGAGAACAGGATGCTGGACTAGATGGGCCACTGGCCTGATCCAGCAGGCTGTTCTTATGTTCTTATGTAAGGAAAAACAGCCAATGATTATAGTCACATAAAACACAATGCATAAATGATTACATTCATCATTACAATTGAAATAAAACAAGTCATAGTCTTGAAACACACTGCAGGTTTGTACAAAGTTCATCTTCAAAAGATCAGATAGTCAGCTTAATCAATCAGTCTGTGGGTTGCTGATGTTAATCAGAAATTCAAATGATGAGAAAAACAGTTTATTGCAGCAGTTTTCTTTCTGGAAGGAAAAGTACGGAGACTGTATTTCTCAGAACCCACCTTTCCCCGTGTGACTTTTAGAAATGCCTTTTCTCCCACTGACATGGGCAGAGGCAATAACAGCCTTTCTCCAAGTCCCACTGGCATGTCGGGGTGGGAATTCATCAGATCCTTTAAAAACTATCCTTCTGAGGAAAACAAAGCATCAGGGTTCCATGGCTGAGAGGGCATCTGTGTTTCTTTGTTTTAACTGCTATATTGGTGGAATACAAGAACTTTAAAAGGTTGAATCCAAAAGATTACTACTTCTCACACATAATTTCTCCCTTTTACTAATGACAAGGAACATTGGTGGAAAGAGACTGTGCTTCTTTAACTTTAGACTGATTACAATGCTATTCATAAAGTTCATAAAATATAATGCAATGCACAATATAAATAACCTTGATATCTTTCCCTAAGGACCTTTTTCTTTAGCCTCAGAGATCTACATATCCATTTGATCATAATTAAAGACAAACCCTATTTCAAACACTCTTTTATAGTTGATCTGGGTGAAATCTTGTATGGCATCTGTAACATTCTCTCACATTATAAGACTCGATATAGAATCACTCATTATTTGAATGAGGTATGGAAACATGTGTATAATTCATGCATGTTCTCACATAGATAGCCAAACACTAAGTTGTAATGTTGTTTTTCCACATCATTAATATTTTTGCACACATCTGTACATACCATACAGCTTGGCCTTCAACATTTGAAAACAGATCTTTACTAAAAGAAAAGGAGGGGTGAAACCCTCATGCACCTTTGTATTTACACTTTTTTGCAGCCTTGTATACAGGCCATTAGTAGTGAAAAAGATACATTTAAGAAAGGTTTCTGATAAACAAACACACAACAGGTTTCCCTAGCCTCTGATCATGTACAGAGGTTGCTGGAAAGATACAGAAATACTGGGAAAAACAGGAAAAGGAGCCCCAGAGAGGAAAATTAAGTTTCTCTTTGCAAGATGCAAATCCATCTGTTCACAGATATAGGAAGGAAGAGAAGCCGGCATTTGTGATAAAAAAAGAACATTTTGTATCTACAAAAATTCTTCTCGTTGGTCATGACTTGGCTAAAAAGAATTAGCATAGTTAAAACAAAACATGCATATCACACCCTTTAATCTGGCCCATTAAAGAATACCATATTACTGTACATCCTGGGCAATAAAGTCCTGAATTTAGGATGCATGCACACATCTAAGACTGGAGGGAGAAAACACATCGAGCAGTTTGTCCTTCCACTACTTGACTACAAAACTTGTACCTTCAATGAGGCCCAAAGAAAATACTTAGTTCTACAAGCATCTTTTTGTGTAATGCATTTGAATCTAAAATTCCATTCCCTAATTTTGTGCTTAATTCTAATACATGTGAGATCTTTCTCTTTTGGATTTCTCTTACTGCAGATGCAAAACAAAGCACAGTTAGTAGCTAACATTCCAAATACAATTGTGCTTCCATTTATACTATGTCAGGGAATTTCACCAATGAACACCCTGTTTACAGATCAATTGCTCTGAGTTCCTTGTTACTCAGCTTATGAAGGACTGCATGCAATAACACATTTGCACCAGTACCTGAATTTACACACACAAAGTGTGACAATAAAAAGGCAACCCCCTGTTGGAATCAGGGCTTTGCAACTTGTCTATTTGCATGCAGATGGCATCAGAAACCAGCTGCTGTTTTGGAAACCAAATTATATTAATTTTCAAAGTAAATTCAATATCTGGATAGACTCTTCCTGAAGCTAGAAGCTCTATACTTTGAGTCTTGTTTTAATCCAAAGGCTGTTTGCCAACAAGAAATTGTTCCTCTGGAAAAGAATGTTCATTAGCAAAAGACTATGGTGTACTAGACCCAAGGGAAGCATTCAAATCAGTATTTTTTTTCATGGAAGTGGACACATCTTGTGTATTTTCAAGCAACTCTGAAGCATTTAAGCAAGGGCCTGCACTTTCAGAAGATGCTTTTGTATGTTCCTCTTTAAGAACATTAATAGGACTTTGCTCAAAGACAGGAGCCCCCCTGGTTTCAACTGTTTCTTTTTCCTTTTGTGCCAAAGAAGGTCTTGCACTGTGATCCATGACACCCTGTTTTTAGGAGAGAATTACCTCCCCTGTAGCTACAGAATTTGTGCCAAAGACCTCTGGTTTTGCAGGCTGGATTAATTTGAAAACCCAAGCCTGGTTTTCTTGCCAATTTTCCCAGTTCCCAAATGGTGACCCCCAGTTTTTCCAAATTATGCTGCATTACAAAGGAAATGTTGCCAGCCTTTAAAAAGACGTTCTCAAAAGTCATACAAAAACACACGCCGTTGTTTGCAATTCTTTTCAAGAAAGACAAACAAAAACACACCAAATTAAAAACACTACATTCATTTAACACAAAGCAATTGTTTTTTTTTTCTCAACCGCTGCAAAATAAAAAGTCAATAATAAAAAAAAACAACCTGATAGAACTTCTCCGGACAAGGAGAGAGCAAAAGGGAGACCTTGAAGGTTCTCCTTTATAAAAACAAAACAAGCATTGTTAACATTTATCAATCAAGTCGGGCAAGTGAAATAAAGGAGATTCGAGTGGGATAAAAAGATTAACCTTTTGATCATATAAAGGAAACCCTCTGTCCTTGGGTCAGTCAAGAACTATTTACTATAATTAAAACATAATTTATATGCTCTAAAATAATACAAGTTACACAATAAACTTGAAAGAAATAACAGTCATACCAGACGACAAAAAGCAGTGGCTTCATCTTCTACTGAAATGATGAAACCAAAACCAGGACTGGAATAAAAAGGAACTGTATTCTCTTTTCTTCTCCCTAAAACAATCCACTTTTGCCCAAGACATCCTTACTCATCACGACTAATCACCGTTTCTTTAACCTTTCTACTGTCTATGTAGCTCAAACCTTCTGTCTAAGCCCCAAACTTCCAGGACCACCTCTCTTAATCACTTGCTTAAACAAACAGAACAAATTCCTTCACAGTAACTTCAAAGAGTGCTAAAGGAACAGATTAGGTCATTCTCTTTAAGTCTTGTGAAAAACAAAGGCAGCAAGCAGAGATTTTTTAAACAGCAATAGCCAAGGGGGAACAATTCTCTTATAACATTTCCACAAAAAACCTTTATACAGACACTTCAAAAAAGCCTTCACACTTCACACATGAGTACTCAATTCATACACATCTATTTAAACAAAATCATACTTATTTCCTGGGAAAATGCTACACACACGGGAGCCAGACAACTGATTCCATTCCACATCTTATGCCCAACCATCCTTTTTCTTTTTCTCTCGCAAGCGCGTGACCATTTCCCCTAAGGATCTCTCTCTTACATACAAATATTTACAACAACTTTATCCCATGTATCCAGGGTTTCCCCACTCAGGTCATTTCAAAGCTCACATAGTTTTCTTAGTTACAAAATTTAACTAAAGCCCATTTCAACATGGCGCCTGCTCTCAGTTTTTTGGGGGGGGGTTTCACCTGTTTTTTTCAAGAAAAATCTGACTCTTCTTGTGTTCAACACTCAGAGTCATTGAGAGTTTCCACATTCCCCAGGATCCCCTGAGCTTTTCAGCAGGCCGCCCCCCTGGATGAGCGTTGGTTCGTCTGAGTCTTTATGGGAGGCATCGATTACTACTTATGTAGTGCTTGGTCTCCGTCTGCCCGGCCCTAGGGACAGGTCAAAACGACCTGGCTTACCCTAGCTCTCCGGCGCGGCCCAAGCACTTGTAAGGTTTACCAGAGGACTCCTGGCTGCTAAGCTCGCCAGCTGTTACACCAGAATTAAAGTTTGTTGCCGCTGGTTGAAGGCCCCAATAATCATTCAACGTGAGACTCATAAAAAATACAAACCAAGGCGTTTATTGTCACTTGCAAGTGGAGAACTCACAGAAGCTGCCAGTCTGTGAGTTCTGGAGCATCCATAATTCTTACAGGCAATTATACCCTATCTTCTAAGCATTTGGCAGTACACACAAATTCCGAAGGTGGGGGTTAGTCATGCTCTGTGCTTTTACACTGTGCACAAGGCTACCAGATAAGCAAACTGTATCCTTTGAATCATTCATTGTATTATCCTCAGTTGTGCTGACTTCTAGCAAATGGTCAATGACATAATGTTGCCAACTTACCAAAGGTCATTGTCATCATTCTACATGTATTGTCAGCAGTTCTATAGGTACAGGAAAGGTTTTAATTCAAACTTCAGTGTAACACATCTAGCATCCTGTTTCCCACAGTGGACAGGGAGCCCCCATGCAGGGCAGGAAGGCCACAATCCTCCTTCACTGTAACCCCACCAGCAACTGGCATGGGGCTTCCTGACAGAATTTCGTACTTCTTTTCAACTCACATAACATAATGTATGGTGTGGGTGCTCCACAACAGCCTATTGATAAATTCCTTGTTTGTATGATTGCCCTACATTTTTTACTCTAAAGGGCCAAACTTCATCTTACTTAATGCAAAGCATGTTGATACATTTCCTTGTATTAACTACGTGGGTATGAGGGGCTGTAATGCAATGTGCAAGGAGCAGAGAACATTTCTCTGATCAGAACTAAACATGGTCCCTGCCTATATGGCTAAAATCAACAGTGGGAAGTGCCCCCTGCCTCCATCATACTGAAAAGACGTACCACACTTCATTCAGGACTGTGTTTTCCTGTCCCTGGGATAGAGCTAGGTAGAATATAAGAAGAGCCTTGCTCGATCAAACCAAATGCCCATCTAGCACCCCATTTCCCACAGTAATCAGCCAGATGCTTCCAAGAAGCCCCTAAGCAGGGCATGGAAACAGCTTGAGGATTTCCTTGAAGCCCTGTAACCCCATCAGCAGCTGGTTTTATGAGTCATACTGGGCAGATCCACACCATGTATTCAAAGCACATTCAACATAAATTTGAAGTACACGAATCCTAGCACAGAATCCTGGGAACTGTAGCATGGAACACTAAGCATGGAAATTGCATTTAGCTATCATTGTCAATAACCACGGGAAGAATTTTCCTCCAGAAATTTATTGCCAGTTGCATTCCTTCAGTTGATGTCTCTTTTTCTCTCAGCTATCCTTCTCCTGAGTGAGCTTCCTATTTACCTGTGCCTTAGAATTCACAGGTTTGCACTGAATGGGGAGCAAAACTTTAATTGCTTTTTGAAAAGGACAGTAATCCAAAGGATTTAAGCTATCACATTTTACTCTTTGATACAAAATTATTTCAAAAACAGTTCAAAACAGGATTTCCAGATGAAGCCCTGGGACAGCAGAAGGGGCACAGTTTGCACTGTAGCAAGCCAATTCCTCCTTCTTGTTCACTTCACCACTGCCATCAAGTGGATATTTTTACGTTTCTCTGACTGTGTCCACTAAAAAGTCCTTTAAGCGTCTGGATTTTAACTAGACCAGCCTACTGGGTAAAGCGTCATAGCACTTAGATGCAGATGAATAATAAGACCTCATACCAATATTTTCCCTCAACAAACTATGCTTTTACTAAAGTTTTAGCAAGCCAACAATTTGAACAATGCATTTGGAAAAGCTAATTTTACAGTCTGAGTAGTAACCTATAAGAGCAAATAATAGTAATAATAAAAATCAGAGACAAACACATCCAGCTGTAGGTGTTCTAAAAGGTTTCCCTAACCAAGTGAATACTTATTAGGGCTGTGCACCAGATTCAGCTGAATCCTGAGCCAAATTGGGCCTATTCAGAGGTTTTGGGGCCTTGGCTGAGTTGAGCTGAGACAGCCATGAATCACTATGGGTCAGATTGGACAGTCCAGAGTAATCCTCATCAGGCAGGAAGAAGAGGCAGTCATCAAGTGGGAAAACCTGTGAAAAGTCCTACCAGCTGTGTTTTCCCTGGAAAAGGTAGACCCAATGCCATGGCTCTCCTTCCTGCCTGAGTGCCACCCCATAGGACCAATGCTTCTGCTCAACAGTTGATCAATGGCTCCACTCCACACCTCCTGTGGGGTGCAGGTGCTACTTGCTTGCAAAGCAGCACCGTGCATGATCACTCTCTTTGTTCATCAGCTGTTGAGTGGAGGGAATGATCCTGTTGGGTGTGGGTGCTGCTTTGCAAGGGGCTTTCTCAAACTAATGTCACTTGCAAAGCAACACTGCACAAGATCACTCCTTCCACTCATCAGTTGTTGAGTGAAGGGAACAATCCTGCAGGGTGTGGGTGCTCACTCACAAGAACCTTTCCTGTAGGAAAACCATTTGTGAAACAGCACCCCACAGAATTGACCCCTGCTCTCAGTCTGGGGAGGGAGATGTATCTCCTCTGTCTGCCCCCTCCTAGCTGTATGTTTAATTAGGGTTTTTTTATCTCTAATTAAACATTAGCCCCACTCTGAAACTTATTTGGGACTGGTTCTAATGTGGGCAGGTGTTCCCCTGGTCAATCCAGGGTGAGTCTGCCTGATGGCTCCCTTCTGGTCAGCGCCACAAGCCAGATTGGGAGGGTACACACAGAATGGAAATGCTAGTTTCCATTCCTCAGTTCAGCTTCTGGGTCCCTTCATGGCTTTCTCCTGCAACATCCAACTGTGTTTCTAATACCTTTCAGTGTTTCAGATTTCTTAAAGCATTTCAGCCCTTTTTCTCTCACACAGCTCTTCAACTCCAGCTTTTCAAGTTTCTGAATCCAAAACTATCTGACAAATTACCCTAGTTTATATAATATATAATATTCCCCCTCCCAACCTTTTATCCAATGAGAAGAACAGTAGACTCCAGTTTAAATTTCTATTCCCCCTTAATTGCCAGGTTCCTAATATAAGCTTTTGACACCCCCCATGCACAATAACCCTTTGTATAAAATGTTCTGACAGAACATACCTTTGTACTTTTAACCTGCCTGTGAACTTCTGACCCTCCTGTGCAGGAGAGCCTCTAAAGCAAAAACAACCATTTTACTACCCAAATTTTTACAGTCAAAACCAAATGCAAAAGTGCCTGAAAGTTCTATTTTTTCATACCCCATAAATGTTTTTTGTGAAAAGGGGAGTCTCTTCTTACAGCTTTCTTGTTCACAAAGTCTATTTTTGCACTCTTTTGAAGAAACCACAGAGATATGTTACAGAAGTCCGGAGGTTCTTTCTAAGGCTCTTAGAAACACACTTTTCCAGACATGAATTAGTCCCTGTAGGCTTCTGTATGACTGTTAGTCCAGCTTTTCCACAAATAGCAAAACACAGAGCTCTGACAAACTAACTTGCCCAAACTGATGGGTATAACTGGGAAAAGAAGGCTGATATCTCAGTTCCCAGGTCCCTTTTTGGGACATTCTATGAACACTTAAGCTAGCACGGTACACATAATGTCTGCAAGCTACAATATGTTTCTCTAAAGGAATGGGCCTGTGGGATTGAGGAAAGTGGGTATCAATCACTAAAGAGGCTTTTAGTCCAGTGTATTATGACTGAAAACAGTGGATCTCCAAGTGAAGCAAGTGGCTTCAGGGTAGGGATGGAAAGAAATTTGATTCAGTTAGCACTTAAAGGTGAACCTACCTACCTCACACTTGCTGCAACCATACAGAATTTTTGAAATTCTCCAAAAATACATATACTAGGGTAAAGTGTGCAAAAATTCATATTTTGTGAAAATAATACACAAGCATGCATTATATTAGGGAACATTGCTTTGCAATATATATATATGTTTGGGGAAATTGCATATAAAAAGGTATTGTTGCATGCCACTCCAATCTCTGAGTGGTGAGAGATTTCCAGGGGTCCCTGTGCTTATCCAGCGGTTTGGTTTCCTTGGAAAGAAGGTCAGCTGAGTCTGTGGTGTCTTTATGAAATATGGTTTATTTATTTACACATATTCCAACCTGGGCTTATGATGGAGGGGTGCAAAGCATCAGTAGTCCAATAGATCTTTCTTTCCCATCAAGCTTACAGGAGGCACCCTAAAGCCATGGTGCAAAGAGCCAGCCTCTCTGCCTGCCTCCAGTTTCCAGCCTTTCCTCAGACTCAACTAAAAAACACAAGCCTCTCCTTGGCCTCAGGAAGGGGGGGGGCTCTCCTGAAGCATTTCAACAACAATATGATCTCCCTGGCTCATTCGCCAGTTAATGGGCACAATAGATCTATTAACTCACCTGGCTACTCTGTTAGATTAATAAAAGGGGACTCATCTGACCAGCGGAGTGGGTTTCTCACCCCCAGGTGCAGGGTTCCAAATCAGAGGCTAGAAGGGGACTCATAGAAATCATCCATCTCAACCCCAAACCCATAACAGTATATTAGGTGAAATTTGCATTGAAATGGTAATGAATTTATATATATGGAAATGTGGATAACTTAATTTAAGTTTAAAAAGAGAGAGACAAGCCAAAATTGACAGATTTGCCCATCCCTATTTCAGGATAACAACAGAGAACAAAGCATCAATTGATCTGTTACAAGATTTGCTGTAGAAATTTGCTGATTTTTGAATCAAGAGCTGTATAGGCACACTAGCACTGGACTGAACCTGTGCAAATTGAACATCTATTTTCTATTTAAGAAAAGATGACATGGTTTTCCCCTTTCACTTCTTCTATCAGGGTAGTTTTAAGGACAGGAATGACATGAAAGTGAAATGGGTCTGTTAATGTCACTTCCGTTTTGCGTTAAAACTGTAATGGGACTGGCTATATTTTTTCAACTGCAGGAACTCCATAACCAGTAGTGTAGCGGCAAATTCAGAAGTGCAGGGTCCCTTCATGATAGTCACAGCCACACGTTCTCCCATTGTTATTAATTTTTTTAGCTGCTGAGTTAAGAATGAGACCCTTGTTAATGCCTTCTTCCACGAAAACAACTGTCCCTAGGAACCAATAAGCATGAAAGGGGAGAGTGTCAGCTATTTAGAAGAGTCTTCTCAGTGGCCAACTCACCTCCTATCACTCTGATTGGCTCCAATCAGCAGGAAAGGACAAGGAAGCATGTTAAAAGACTTCATGGTAGCTAACACACTCCCTTTTCAGGGTCATAGGATGCTGGAAGCATAGGGACCCTGCTCCTGAAAAAGTAAAGGGTCTAAGACCCCCTGAGACCCCTGACAATTACACCTCTGTCCATAACTGAGAGACAGCATTTTAGAATGGGAATTGGTGGAGGGGTGTGGTTATACACTGACCACCAAGGGCATTTATTTATTGATTACATTTATATCCTGCCTTTCCTCCGAGGAGTTCAAGGCATACGTGATGTGTGTCCTCCATTTGTTTTCTTCACAACAGTTCTATGAAGTAGTTTAGGCTGAGAGCTAGCTAGTGCCTGGCCCAAGGTCACATTTCCAGACTAGAAGAAGAGTACTTCATCAGTTCAGTCATGAGAGGGCTGCACTAAAATTGCAATGAACCCTTTAAAACTGCTATAAACAAGCAAATGAACAGGATGAGACCTGGAGAGAAATGGGAGCACAATAGTTGAGGAGAAATATTGCCTATATTCTCAAAAATAAATGCATGAGCTACACTGTAATCCCCTATCTATGCAGAAATAGGTTCCGCTGAGTTTTAATGGGGCTTACTCAAAGATTAAGTGGGAAGAGAACTACAGAGTACTGGTGTGGAAGCATCCACAGCACATTCTAGCTATCCTTGCAGAAGTTATTGTTATGAAGGAACAAAAGACTTACTTGACTTATTCATGACCTAATCAAAGTTATTGTGTGTGTGTGGGGAATGAAATTATACCATACCTGTGAAAATATAGCAAAAGCTGGAGATGTGAGTTAGTTTGCAAATACTCTGCACAGCAGAAAAGCATCACTCTGATTCCTTGCTCAAGAACACATTTCTTGTTTTAGAAGATAAAAAAGCCCTGCTAGATCAGATCAAAGCCCATCTAATTCAGCATCTTGTTCTCATAGTGGCCAACCAGATGCCTCTGAGAAACTCACAAGCAATGCATAAGTGAAACAGCACTCTCCCTTAGGGATGGAAGGATCAGTCAATTTCTCATTTTTCTAGTCTTAAGTTCCTTTGTCCACATTCTTGCAGCAATTTGTATTTTTAAAAAAAATTCTCATGAAAATGCACCAGCATTTTAGTGCAAATTTCTCCTACTAAACATATTTTTGTATGCAGTCTTGACTAATGTACCCATTTTTACAAGCAATCTTCTCTAATATACTGCATTTTATATGTTATTTTCACTAATATATTCATTTTTATGCGCGCTTTCCCCTAATATGTGCATTTTTGTAAACACTGGTTAGAGAATTGCACTGCAAAGTTCAGACAAGAATTTAGAAAGATGGCTGTGTTTTGGTTCTCATATAGTTTCAGAAAGTGCCAATTTGATTTGCCTTTAAATGCAAAACTGATTTGAATTTCTCCTTCATCCCTATTTTCCCTACTTATGATTCCCAACAACTGGTATTCAGAGGCATACTGGCTTCGTGAGTGAAAAGAGAACATAGCCATTGTAACTAGTAACCACTGATAGCCTTATCTTCCATCATTTGTTATTTGCTAGTCATTGTTCTTCCAGAAATTTTTGCCCCGCAAGCTCACACAATGGACCATCAAAGATGATTTCTGGTTTTTAAGTCAGCATATAAACTGTTGCCAGAAACATGGAAATTATTCGTCTGCTTTTGGATTGCTTTGATTAAATTAATCAGGCCTTTTCCCAAATCACCAAGAGTTTTGGGATACAGTACATAGGTGTGTTTGGGTTCTTTCAATAAGGATACAGTGGTGAGAGAGGAACTGAAAGGCAGTCAGCCTGAGGACCCTAGAGTACGATACTGTGGCATTTTCCAATATGCATTCTAGCTAAGGTGGAATGAATTACAACTGAGACAGTATATAAGGGAAAATGTTATGAACAAATGCAACTAGTGTTGTGTGAGGCCCCTCTGGTTCATTCCCCAAATGAGTGGATTTTTCAAGCATGTGCTCAAAAAAACATGAATGTTTGAGGGTTTTTAACCATTTGATAGAAACATCTGAAAAGCATGGTTGGTGAAGCAGAGTTTATTTCTATGCTGCCTTTTGGCTAAAAAAAGCCCAAAACAGCTCACAAAGGTTAGCGCAAATACAAAATGTAAGCAATAAAATGCAACATACAAACATTTAAGAAAGATCATTCTAGCAACATGCCAACAAATGCCTTCATCCTTCTGCCTGAAGGCAAAGATTACTTTCCTCCTCCTCAGATGTCAGAGAGAGAGAAAGAGAACAGGAAAAAGCAAACCCTCAGGCATCCATCTTATCATGGTCAGAGGCATGGGCGGGGAATTGAGGCAGAGCAGCTGGAAAAGCTTTCCCTGGGATGGTCCAAGTACAGTCTCTCCCCTGCAGCCATGCCTCCCAGGCAGTGGCTTCTCATTATATCTGTTCCAGGCAGAGCCTCCTGCCTTCCCCAAACCCTCCCAAGCTTTGCAGTAAGAGGTAGCAGAAGGTTCATTTCAACACAGGAAAGGTTATTTACACACTGGAGAGGCACCTGCAGAAAATAACAAACCTCATTAGTGCTGGCAGGACATGAATATCTGTACATCAGGGATAAACAAAGCTGCTGGACTACAGTTCCCATAATCCCTGAACATTGTCTATGCTGGCCAGGGCTGATGGGGATGGAATTCCAACAACCTCTGGAGGGTATCATGTTGGCTATCCCCACTACAGTCATTTCCAACCAACGAGAGAAAAGCAGCTGAGCCAGACTCAAAATGGGACCAGGGTTTTTGAGCAGGGAGATTCACATCTTGAATGCCCCTTCTCTTTGAAGTCCTGCAACACCCTTAGATGTAACATGGGACCTGCTTTCATCAGCACTGTTTCCTGAGTGTTAGTGAACCACCAGGATAGAGATGTTCCCATGCCCAAATTTTCACCAGCTTTTGTGGGTACAACATGTCCCTTTGCGTATCAAAATCTGCAATGAAATTCAGTCATTATGGCTGCTGGAAGATGAAAGCGATAAAGTAAATATTGAAAGGGATAGAGCACCACCTTAAGGATTCAGTGTTACTACATTTTCAAGAAATTATTTCAGAAATGGAAACTAGTGCAGGATGCCATAGTTTGCAGAAGAATAGGACATAATTTTGCTACTTTGATGAAAAACATGGAAACTTGGCTTCATTAGTGTTCTACTGCTTGAAACCAATTTGATGGTACAAAGTTTGCAGGACAAAATTATGATAATTTCAGAATATTTTAAGCCACCATAATGAAAGGGGAAATTTTGAAAAAAAGACTTGCGGCTCAAAACCTAAAATATACAATCGGTACAATAGAGATCTCATCATGGTACTCAGTGGGATAATTAAAAGCGGTGGAGGCTGGTGGCTCCAATCTCAGTGGGGCAGTGAATCAGCTATGGAAGGCACCTGAAGGCACCTTGGACAGCTCCTTGAAAGTATGGACTAAAACCTGGAATGCATTCATTGCCCCACTGACATCAGAACCACCAGCCTCCACTGATTAAAAGCTATTCTTTGATGCAGTTATTCACAAGAGCAAAGAGCCTGCTGAATCAGGCCAAAGTCCCACCCCATTCTCACAGTGGCCAACCAGACTCCCATGGGAAGCCCATAAGCTGAACCTGTGTACAACAGCACTCTCCCCACCTGTGATTCCCAGGCCAGCAATTGGTGTTCAGATGCATAGTGCCTCTAACAATGAAGGTAGAACTCATCCATCATGGTTAGTAGCCTTTGACAACCTCATCCATCCTGAATTTGTCTCATTCATTTTTCTCAGATCCTGCTTCTTACGAAATGCCATAGCTTTTCAACATAAGGAGTAGGACATGTCCAAAGTAATGATATGTGATGACTTTACCTACAAAACATGCAGGACTCAAGCTGCTAAACCCCTAAAGGCTTTAGACTTCAGATTTATAATGTGCTTCTAAAAGTGAGTGTGCTTCTACACACTGCATCAGTTACCGCCTGACAAGCCCTAAACAGAGTGCATTACAGTAGTCAAGGTTGAAAATAAAATGGTATGACTGGTAAAGTTTGAATCTGAGGCTAAAGGCTCAAGCCTTCTCATACGATGGAGCTGACTGAAAGCATTCCAAGTCTGCGGTCCAATTTAGATTTTCCAGACTCAGTAATGGCATTAGGACACCACCATCTCCTACCCTAACAATGCCTTCAAGATTATGAGAACACAGAAGGCTTGTAATAATGCTTTAATGGGAAAGATATACTCAGTACTTACAGAGCTACGGTCTTCACTCAGTTGTCATTTATTTTTATTTATTACTAGAGCGGCTTCCCTCCCCCCCCCGCCACTTGTTCCACCTGCCAACGGTCTCCAGATCACAGCTCTGGGAGGCCGTCTCTCCTTCTCATTTCAACAGAAAGCAACAAAAAGAGGATTCACCAGGAGCCAAAGAGTGACATTCACTTCGGTATCCTCCCTTGTCTTCCATTAGCGCACAAGTGGTATCCAATAGCATGGCCAAACTCAGAGCCATGGCAACAAAACATCCCACCCAGTCTGTTACCCTTAGAACATTGGGAAACAGACTTTGGAACATCAGGAAACAGCATGATGACAATCTAGTGTAAATATAGTTTAGAGAGAAATTTCTATCCCAGCCTTTCTCCCAAATATCAACATGTTGACACAATACAGTTTAAAAGAAAATTAAACATACTTCAAGGAATGAAAAACAATAAAAACACCTAAAACATTTAGAAACATTAAGAACCTTTAAAAACATTTAAAAGCAATCACGTACCTCACAGTTGCTAATTTCAGTGTTGCCATTGCCAGTATCTTTCAGCCATAGTGAGTTCCCTTACTAGTTCTCTATACATATCCATCTTCCCATTGCATGTGATATTATGTTGCTCAAGTGTCATGAAATCTTTGCCCCCACTGTGAGATGAGAGCCTATCTGTTCTAACAGCTCCAAAACTGGAAACCTGAGTGATCAAGGGGAGAATAGGCCCCATTGTGACAAATATTACCAAAATCTATCAAACATCAGGAGTCTCCAATCATCTAAATTGCAACTGTGTCATCAACATCTTGTTCCAACCATGTTCAACTACTGTATAAATCTATATACAGTTGCAAGAATAACTCCAGATAAGAGGAAGATATTACATCTTAATATACATTGGACATTCAGATCCTTCCTATATCCAATACATCTAGTGTCAAAGTATTGATGCAAGAATTGTGGCTCCTCTGACTGCTTTTTACATGATGGCAATGTTATCCAAACAATATTCTGTTTCTTATGCCTTTTGCTCAGATTATGATCAGACATGGAAGGAAACTTTGACCCGAGAGTCATTTCTTAAATTTACTCTGCCACTGTGTGGACTGAGGGAGAAATGCATAACTGAGTAAGAAGGGTTCCTCCCACCCCAGTTGATCTGCCCCAGCTCTGCCTCTGATCCTAGAAAATAGTATACAGTGATCATCAATGGCTACCTGTCATGATGGCTATATGCTATTTTCAGCTAGTACGTAGTAGCTGGGGACTATAATAGTTACTGGGGAACAACAGCAGGAGAGTGAAATTGCCTTTATGTCTTGTGGGTTTCCCATAGGCATCTGGGTGACCCATGTCGGAAACAGGATGCTGGATGAAATTGGCTTTTGGTCTGATCCAGGATCTTCTTGTTTCTTACTTCGCTGCACAGATACAGATGGGTTGGGAATCTGAAATAATGGAATTACTGGTATAATTTCCTTCTAATTATGAAATTCAGTAATATATTATGGCAGCGTTTAGTGTCTAATTAGGAATAGTGCTACCTTTTAAGACATTAGGCATACCTATTTTCACCATAATCAATATTTTATTAGAATCCTCAGACAGTTGAACAAATAATAAGAAAACTATATAATGTGATTATTTCCAAAGTTACATATAAGCCAAGATGATTTATCTGATACTTTATGATGCTGAGATTTCTTCCCCTCCTGATTAATCAATGCTGTATAGCAGTGTTTTCCAACCTCTTTTTATTTTTTTGTTGCTGGACTACAACTCCCATCAGCCCCAGCCAGCATGGCCAATGGTCAGGAATTATGGGAACTGTAGTCCAGCAACAACAAAAAATAAAAAGTTGGGAAGTTGCCAGGTGTCTGGTTTTCAGCCGGAGACTCCGGATTTTGGGGTCCTCTCCAGGTCTCTGGGTGTCACCTTAATCTCCAGACTCTCAGCTTTCATTTTAAAAAAAATGTTTCTAAATATACACCAAAACGTCAGCCCCCCCACAACGTCTGTTAAACGAGCTCATAGTTGGCTGCTCTAACCCTGCCCCTTCAGGTTTGTAGCCAATAAGTGCTGACCTCCAGCCATTACCACAACCACATTGCAAGGCCTGAAAACTGTTTCATAAATTAAGTAAGAATATAGTTTTCAGGCTTTTTCTTTTTTGTGTGCAGAAGTCAAACGTTTACATTTTCCTGAGCTGTTGAAGAGGGCAGGGTTTTGAAAACTTTCCCAATATGAAGCTTTAATCCAATACTCGCTTTTCTGGGAGTAAAGCTGCAATGCTACTCTCACATACCGGGAGTAAACCCCATTGAATTCAATAGGACTTACTTTTGAGTAGACATGGTTAGGATTGTGCTGTAAATCAATTGGACTTTTGAGTGAACATAGCAAAGGATTCTGTTTGCATTGTAAATCTTTCTCTACCTCTCCAATCCTATTTTAAAGGAATTAGGGAGGGCTTACCTAGGTGTAACTGCTTTTATTTGGTAGGAAAGTAATACTGATTTTTAAAAAAATGTTCTGCAATGACCAACTGCTTTTGACCATAAACTATTATATGGAGTGTATATATTTTACATCTCCAGTGTGTGTGTATATGGAGTCTTTCCAACATTCCTGTGTGGTAGGGCTGCTGCTTAGAAACCAAGGCATCTCACAACAAGAAATAAATCCCTGTAAAATCCAGTAACCATAAAAACAAGCATAAAACAATTGCAAAACAGCTTAGAGTGGCATGTTTCTAGATTTTGAGTTAGGTGAGTGAAATTCATTATCATTTGAAGTTGCAGTTCTGTGCACACTTCCCTATTTGAGTAAGCCCCATTGAATACATTGGGACTTGCTTCTGAGTAAACAAGCATAGGATTGCACTACAAATAGCTTTACAGATTGTGTAAATAATACTCTTTGACAGTCATGCTTATATAAATATTTCTTCATTTAAAGCACATGACTTCCCCTAAAGAATCCTGGGAAGTGTAGTTTCCCCCCTCACAATTATAGTTCCCACCACCTTTAACAACCTACAGTTCCCATGATTCTGTGGTGGGATTCATATGCTTCAAATGGGTGTTGAATGTGCTTTAAATGAATGGTGTGAATATGCCCTAGATATGACGTGCATTAGAACTATTTTAAAATACACTTTTTTAGAACTGGGGAAGGGCTGTAGCTCAGTGGTAGGGTATATGCTTTGCATGTAAAGGTCCAAAATTCAGTTTCTGGAAAAGACTATGGCCAGGAATCATGGAGAGTCAATGCTAGTCCATGTCTTCAGTACTGAATTAGATGGTACCAAGTGGCCTGAGCCTTTGTTCCTAAGATTCCTTTGTTCCTAAAAGTGGAAAGAAACCCAAGGGCCACAGTGACTCCAAATTTTGTTTATGTATTTTATTTACAACATTTATATACCATTTTATTGTAAGAAAACCTTACAAGCCAGTATATTTTCCTGAATCCTTGTTTTGGTTTCCTGTGTAGCTCTTTTACATATGGGACAAGAAGATGTACAGTAATAGGATTTGTTCATGAATGATTTGTACTTATTAGAGGAATGATTGTGAATTATTTCACAATCATGAATGATGAATGAATTATTTATCCTCATAAGATATTTCTTGATTCTGTTAAATTATTAATGAGAAATAATTCAGCCCATTCAGAATTAATACATTCAAGAATTAAACATAGATTAAATTCAGTTAGAAAATGAACACTTTTTTTAAAAAAAATAACTTGAGCTTCCTGCTGTTAAGTATTTCACAGATCTCAAGACAGAATATCACACCTTTCATTTTCTAGTAGTCAGCAGCATAATTCAGTCAGTCTGCCAATAATTAAATACATTACTTTAGCAGTCAAGATGAACCTATCATTTTTCCATGCCAGTCACACTACTACTTTTTAGAGTGTTTTGCAAGCTTCAGAATAGGGGAGATATCTGCACATAAAAAACACTCAGGCCCCAAAAATCCATGAATTACAGACCTTAATTCACATAATACAAAACTGGAAGGAGGAACTTAGCCAAATGAGATTTATTCTGGGATGATAGTAGGGTCAAATGTCTTTTGTATTTACTAAGACAAAATATGACAAGAAGCAAACTTCTGACCTGCAAACATTTTTTGTGGGGCTTCTAACCAGGGCCAGCATCAGTATCCAGCACTCTTGGGAACCTACCATGGTTGAGGTGCCCCAGTAATAGGGATGGGCGAGAAATGTGATTCAGTTCACATTTCAAGATGAATCTATCAAATTCACGCTTTCCCAAACAATATGAGAATTGAAACACAGTCATCCTTCAGGATTTGCACTTATTTCAATTTTGCAATGCAACTCCCCAACCGACCAATGATTACCAAAAAAAAGCCTATGTTAGGGGAAGTGTGCATGAAAATGAATATTGAGTGGAAATAACATTATATGACAAGAAATTGCTTGCAAAAATGTGTGCGTTAGCCAAAATTGTGTACAAAAATGTGTTTTTAGGAGATGTTTGCACTAAAGTGCTGGAGAATTTTCATGAGGATTTTATTTTTTAAAAATTGCAAATTGCTGCAGAAATGTGAAGAACTAAATTTAAGATTGGAAAAATGAGAAATGGAGAGAACCAACACTGACAGATCTTTCTGTCCCTACCCAGTAGGGCCCAATGTTGCTGATGACTGCCCTGCACCCCCTGAAAAGCTGCTCTGGAAGGTTGGGAGAAACTCTGTAACACCATGGGAGGTGGCACTGGGAGCTGCAGGTGGAAGGGGAATTAGCAAAAATCACCCCCATCCATTTCTTCCCATGGGAGGCTTTCCCCAGATCTCAGACCCTTGTGCAAATGGAAGATCAGAACAGTCACAGAAGACCAACTCAGCATGTTGGTTGCAAGTTATGTTACCATTTTTGCCATGTTTTGCAAGCCCCACAATAAGAGAGATCTGCATATAAAGAGCACTCATGCCCAAGAAATCCATGAATCGTAGCCGGAGTAGCATCCGTGAATGCTACCCCAGCACCTGTATTTCATATAGCACTTGAAGTACTAATAAGAAGCAACATGATCTATCTGAAGGGGTTCCAAACCCAAACTCCCACCAGTGGTCCACAAGCTTCATTCAGGTGGCCTATGACGACATGTTTGTGGCTTTGTAATTGAAGACAGGATATGTCAGCCAGTATATCAAATGTTCATATTGGTTTTTAATTGTATTTTTATTCCTTCTTTTACTCCTTCTTTTGTATTTTATTGTATTTCACTTTTAATATTGTTGTAAGTCATTTGGAGACCTTTGGGTATCAAGCAACTAATAAATCTCAATAATAATAATAGTTAATGTATTACAATTTGAATTATATGCAATTAAAATTGTAATGCAAATAAAATATAATATGTAAGAAAGAAAAAGAAGCAATAAAATGCAATTAAAAATTATACAGCATCTAGCACAGTGTATTACAATTGTTACTATAGGCAGAAAAATCATCAAGTGGTTCACCAAGATTCTCAAAAATTTTCAAGTGGTCTATGGGGGAAAAATGGGAACCACTCATCTATCTCTATGATTAACTATTTAGGAAAAGAAATAAAATTTTTGTATTGCTAGTACTTGCAGTTTCAGTTTTATGCCTTTAAATAAATGCAGTATTTGTTTCTCCAGGAAAGAAGCTCCTTGTAACAAAGGTTTTTTCGGGTGTGTGTGGTAAGTGGGGGGACCACACACTCTGAGATAGTCAAAATGTGGCTTCTTATCTACTGGATTGTGGCTGCTGCAGGCAGCTCTCTCACACGTGGCTGGAATGGCTCTCCTTGCCAGGTGGCGCAAGCACCTCTGCAGTAAACAATGCTTCGGGTACCCTGGAAGCACTGTTTACTGCAGGCACATCAGCTCGAGTTTAAGGGAGGATGGCGCCCGCACGCGCACACACACACACACAGAGAAACATGGGGGGGTGCCCTTTGCCTACCTGCTTGAGTATATGAAGAGGAGAACTGTGCTCAAAGCTTTAGATTGCTATAGCAAGATGCTACATGATAAAAGAAAAAAGGCAAGGCAGAGATCCCTGGATGCATTTTGGAAGAAGCCTTCAAGGGGTCTGTATGCAAGGCTTCCCTAACCTGGTTGTGTCATTTCAGACATGCATATTTTTAGTTTTGAATAAAAGGTTTGCTGAAATATGTTGAACTGCTCTTCTTTTTGTTGTGTAGGAACCTGTCCCTGTTCTTTCCATGTTATTCCTACCTCTGGCACCAAAGTTTCTACTTCATTAACTGAGGTATTACTGTAGCAAAATTAGTTGATCATTGTACAGATTTATAAAGAGAGACAAATTACGAAAGCTTACTTATCTTGAACTTGTAGTGTCTTGATAGGGATGATGAAAAGCGTACCTGGTGGATTCCATCAGCAAGTTTTGTCTTTATTTAATCCTTCAAACAGTCTAGCTCACCCTCCTATTATTTCATGTACAGATTTCTATAATTCTACGCTTGATCATATTGATCTCATGGAAGAATATCATAATTCGGCAATGTTATGGAAATTTTCATAGGTTTTCTTTCTGTCAGAGCCAGTGTGGTGTAATGGTTAAGGTGTTGGACTACAACCTGGGAGACCAGGGTTTGAGTCCCCACATAGCCATGAAGCTCACTGGGTGATCTTGGGCCAGTCACTGCCTCTCAGCCTCATGAAAACCCTATTCATAGGGTCGCCATAAGTCGGAATCGACTTGAAGGCAGTACATTTACATTTTTTTCCTTCTGTCAATATCCATTCATTATTTCCATAGCAGCAGAAGAAGTTATTATTCAAAGGGATTCCGAACAACAAATGATAAATATTGCATGGCAAAGTCTTGTGAACAAAGTCTCTTGGAGGCAGAGACCAGATATGAATATGTTGTTTCTAAATGTGAATGTGAGAAGAATGCACCTAGTTAGTGACTCACTGGATGAGCTGATGAGAAAGAGAGCAGATTTGAAAAAGAAATTGAAAGTTACATTTGTAGGAGAAGCTTGCCTTGACATGGGTGGCCTCACAAAAGAATGGTTTCTTCTAATTCAACAGATTTTTCATCCAGACTGTGGCATTTTTACATATCACTCTTACTGTCATTTGTTTAGTATCTTCAGCTGTGATAATTACTCTGTATTGTGATTAGTTGACGCTCTAATGGAACTAGCTGTCTATAACAGTCTGGACACTGGATATTTGATTTCCACCATGTTGCTACAAAAAGCTACTTAGCCCTCCCATTGTACCATGTGATCAGAATGCACTTGTAGGAATTAGTACAGTTATTATTGATGACCTATGTCAGGTTATGCCAGAACTGGCTCATGGACTAAATGAGCTTCTATCCTATGAAGGGAATGTTGAAGAAGACTTTTATTCAACCTTCCAGCTATTTCAAGAAGAATTTGGAGTCATTAAATGTTACAACCTAAAGCTGGGTAGTGATAAAATCCTAGTTACCAATCAGAACAGAAAAGAGTATGTGCAGCTTTCTGTAGACTTCCTTCTCAATAAATCAATCTACAAACAGTTTGCATCATTTTATTATGGATTTCACAGTGTCTGCACTTCATATGCATTAATGCTGCTTCATCCCAAAGAGGGTAAAATTGTAGTTTGTGGAAGTCCTCAGCTGGATATGCATGCTCTGCTGAGGCACACGCAATATGATGGCTACCAGAAAACTGATCTTACTGTCTGGTATTTCTGGGAAGAAGTATTTGAATTTCCTCTTGAGCTTTAAAAAGAGCTTCTGCATTTTGCTATAGGAAGTGACAGAGAACCCGTAGGGGGAATGGCTGATCTGAATTTCAAGATTTCAAAGATGGAAGAGTCCACAAACTAGTTACATATTGCCTACACTTGCTTCAATCAGCTCTACCTGCCTCCTTACAAGACCAAAAAGGAGCTGAAGCAAACGTTGACAACTGGAATTTCAAATGCGTAAGGCTTTGGTTTAGAATAAGAACACTTGAAAGGTACAGCAGATACAGCACTTGTTTTCCTCTGATTGTGCCTTTAAAGATTTACATGTTACTGTCTCTTAACAATCTTACCTAGAACTGTGTGGAATTATTTTTTTAAAAAAGAAAAAGTGCACTCTTTTTGCTGTATAGAAACATATTTATTCTGGACACCACACTTTAAGAAGGATGCAGACAAACTGGAATGGGTTCAGAGGAGAGCAACAAGAATGATCAGGGAACTGGAAACAAGCGCTGTGAAGAGAGACTGAAAGAACTGGGCATGTTTAGCCTGGAGAAGAGAAGACTGAGGGGAGATATGATAGCACTCTTCAAGTACTTAAAAGGTTGCCACACAGAGGAGAGCCAGGATCTCTTCTCAGTCATCCAAGAGTGCAGGACATGGAATAATGGGCTCAAGTTACAGGAAGCCAGATTTCAACTGAACTTCACGAAAAACTTCCTAACTGTTAGAGCAGTATGACAATGGAACCATTACCTAGGGAAGTGGTGGGCTGTCCAACACTGGAGGCATTCAAGAGGCAGCTGGACAGCCATCTGTTGGATATGCTTTAATTTGGATTCCTGAATTGAGCAGGGGGTTGGACTTGATGGCCTTATAAGCCCCTTCCAACTCTATGATTCTATCTTTCTTACAGGAAAAATAATTTTGTACACTATTCATATTCTTTACAAAACTTTATAGAAGAAAAATGTCAAGGCTGTCAAATTTTAGGTGTATATATTTGCCTAGTCTTGATAATAATATTTGCCTAGTCTCTTCAAAAGGAGAGGGTCCTCAACAGAGCCAGCCTCTCCTCAGGTTGCACAAGCTTCAGACAAAAGCTGCAGAGTACTTCACTGTTGATTTAGCTTATGTATATCCCACTGAGAAATACAGCATATAAATAATATATATTTTATAGTACTTTTATGCTGTAAGTCGCCTTGAGATTATTTTTAGTAGTAGGCATCTAAGAAATTTAATAGATGATGATGATGATGATGGAAAGAAATGCACAAAATAAAAAGATATAAAACAAAGTAGGAGAAAGCCTTAGGGATTAATGCAAAAGAGGACCTTTATATTAAAGGAACAAGAATATCCCTTTATATAAGGGATAACCTAGGTGTGGGGAACCTTTGGCCCTCCAGATGTCGCTGAACTACAAATCCCATCAGCCCCAGCAAGCACAGCCAATGGCCAGGAATGATGCGAGGAGTATTTCAGCATCTTCTGTAGGGCTAAGGGTTCCCTGCACCTGATATAACAGTTTATAGATTTATTTATTTATTTATTAAATTTATTAGTCACTTTTCTTCACAGAAGCCAAAGTGATTTACAATCAACAAAAAGATCAAAAAATATAAACTATAATGAATAAAAGGTTAAAAAACACAGTACATAAACAGAAAAGGCGGTGGAACTGCTAGGCTGTGGTACTTCATATTTGTGGAATTGGGGAGAGTCTCAACCCCCAGGATATACTCTTTGATAGGACCTCTAATAAGGTTGAGTTTAATACCAGCTACAAGGACACAATGAGGTGACTTAAGAAGTTAAGAAGCCTCAAAACAGGTGAAGTGAAGCTACTGAAGACAGCTGGTGACAGCTGATAGCTAAGGGTGGGGTGGAATGTTTGATAGGAATAGAAATGAAGGGTAAACTGTTATGAAAAGCATACATTTATGTGTGAACGTCTGTGTGAGCACTGAATACTGCTTATTAGGACCTGTACTCATTATATGGTGTGAATAAAGCACTGAAAACCATCTCATGTCTTATGTCTATTGGGTACCAAACAGGTGCTGGGTGGAACAGGCAACTGTAAAAGATACCTTTAAGGTTGGTGAGGCATGTGTACTATATGAAACATCAAAAGTCCTTCAGAAACCACCCAAGATTAAGAGCTGAATGTCTGGGAGAAGAGAAATGTTTTTGCCTGGTACCTAAAGATAGATCATGATGGCACCAGGCCACCACTGAGAAGGCCTATTCCCATGTCACCACTTTCCACACCTCCCTTGGAGGGGGCACATGAAGATGCCAAATACAGGATACGAGTTGGTTCACATGGGGAGTGGCAGTTCTTGAGATATTGGGGTCCTCAGTTGTTTAAGGTTTTATAGGTAAAAACCAACACTTTGAATTCAGCATGGAAACTAATTGGTAGTTAATACAGTTGTGCCAGAATTGGTCTTACGTGCTCAGACTGTCTTGCCCCAGTGAGCAATCTGGCTACTGAATTCTGCACCAAGTGCCATTTCTGAACTGTCTTAAAAGGCAGCCCTACATATAATTGCATTGTGATAATCTAGCCTAGAGGTTACCAGAGCATAGACAACATAAGTCAGGCTATCCCTGTCCACTAGCCAAAACTGATGGAAGGTGCTCCTCGCCATCAAGGCCATTTGAGCTCCAAGCAACAGTAATGGATCCAGAAGTACCCCCAAGCTATGTACCTGCTCTAGGGATGGGTGAGAATTTTGATTCAGTTCACATTTCAAGCATAATTTATCAAATTCACAATTTCAGAAACAATATGAGAACCAAAATGCAGTCATCCTTCAAAATTCACATTTATTAGAATTTTGGGATGTAGTTCGCCAACTAAACAACAAAAATGCATATATTATATGCAAGAATGCATATATTAGGGGAAAGTATGCATAAAAATGAATACATGAGTAAAAATAACATGCAAAAAGGCATGAAATGATGAGGAATGGCTTGCAAAAATGTGTATCTTCATCAAAACTGCCTACAAAAATGTGTTTATTTGGAAAAATTTGCACGAAAATGGTGGAGAATTTTCATGAGAATGTTTTTCAAAAAAATTGACAGATTGCTGCAGAAATATAGAGAGCTGAATTTAACATTGTAAAAATGAGAAACTGAGAGAACCAAAACAGACAGATCTTCCCATTCCTAACCTGCTCAGGAGTGTAGTAAGACAATTTTCATTGGGTGAGCAGAGACAAAAACTGGAGGGCATTTAGAAGGGCTGGGTCATTGGTTACTATAAAGGAGGTTTCAGGGGAGAGATGTTTTCATAGGTAATGACAAAAAAACCCCAATGTATGTATTTTAATTAGGAACGATAACTTGTGAAGCTTACACAAAAGCAATTCAATTTAAAATACAATATTTTCCACATGCAAAATAGTTGTGCAAACTAAATAACAGTGACTAGGAAGTAAATGTGTATTGTGCAAGTCACCCTACCATAATGATCTGAACTGTTAATAAAATCTAATGCGCTGTGATTTCTCTGCAAACTTGCAGAGGAACTGTTCACTTGAAATCCCTTCAAAGTGCATAACAATACTTCCTGCTTTTCCTTCCTCCAATTGCAAAACCATAGAAAGTTAAAGAGGAAAGCACAAAAGCAGGACTACAGCTGAACATCAAAAAGTAATGACAACAGAAGATTTATGTATCTTTACAGTTGACAATGAGGACATCGAACTTGTCAAGGATTATCGATACCTCAGCACAGTCCTTAACCAAAATGGAGACAATAGTCAAGAAGGCTAGGACTGGTGAGGGCAGCTGTGAGAGAACTAGAAAAGGTCCTCAAATGCAAAGATGTATCACTGAACACTAAAGTCAGGATCATGCAGACCATGGCATTTCCGATCTCTATGTATGGATGTGAAAGTTGGACAGTGAAAAAAGCAGGTAGAAAAATCCACTCATTTGAAATGTGGTGTTGGAGGAGAACTTTGCGGATACCATGGACTGTGAAAAAGACAAATAATTGGGTGTCAGAACAAATTAAACCAGAATTATCACTAGAAGCTAAAATGATGAAACTGAGGTTATCATACTTTGGACACATAATGAGAAGACATGATTCATTAGAAAAGATAATAATGCTGGGAAAACAGAAGGGAGTAAAACAAGAGGAAGGTCAAAGAAGAGATGGATTGATTCCATAAAGGAAGCCACAGACCTGAACTTACAAGATCTGAACAGGGTGGTTCATGACAGATGCTCTTGGAGGTTGCTGATTCATAGGGTCTCCATAAGTTGTAATCGACTTGGAGGCACATAACAACAACAAAGGTTTGCAAGCTTCTTTCCGCATCCATGAAGATTTGTGTTCACTTCATTCACACTTTAAATTCATATTTGCTATGTTCGCATTATTTATTTATTTATTGCATTTATATACCACCCCATAGCCAAAGCTCTCTGGTCGGTTTACAACAATTAAGAACATTAAAAACAAGTATACAAATTTAAACCGTTAAAACCCATAAAAACCGATGAAAATGGAAATGGACTGCCTTCAAGTTGATTCTGACTTATGACGACCCTATGAAGAGGGTGTTCATGATAAGCCGTATTCAGAGGTGGTTTACCATTGTTAAAAACACATTATTCAAATGGTGTTAAAATGCCTGGGAGGAAAGTCTTGACCTGGCGCTAAAAAGATAACAGGGTTGGCGCCAGGTGCACCTCATCACGGAGATCATTCCGTAATTTGGGGACCACCACTGAGAAGGCCCTCTCCCTTGTTGCCAGACTCCCACCTTCCCTCCAAGTAGGCACCCAGAGGAGGACCTTTGATGTTGAGCATAGTGTACGGGTAGGTTCATGTCGGCAGAGGTGTTCCATCAGGTATTGTGGTCCCAAGCCGTGTAAGGCTTTATAGGTTAAAATGAGCACCTTGAATCGGGCTCGGAAACATACAGGCAGCCAATGCAAGCGGGCCAGAATCGGTTTTATATGTTTGAACCATCTGGTCCCTGCTACCTATTTGGCCGCTGCATTTTGCACAAGCTGCAGTTTCCAAACCATCTTCAAAGGAAGCCCCATGTAGAGCGCATTGCAGTAATCTAGCTTGGAGGTTACCAGAGCATGGACAACTGAAGCCAGGTTATCCCTGTCCAGATAGGGGCATAGCTGGGCCACCAACCAGAGTTGGTAGAAGGCACTCTGTGCCACCGAGGCTACCTGAGCCTCAAGTGACAGAGACGGTACTAGGAGAACCCCCAGGCTACGAACCTGCTCCTTCAGGGGAAGTGCAAACCCATCCAGGACAGGTTGGACATCCACCATCCAGTCAGAAGAACCACCCACTAACAGCATCTCAGTCTTGTCTGGATTGAGCCTCAGTTTATTACCCCTCATCCAGTCCATTGTTGCAGCGAGGCACCGGTTCAGCACATTGACAGCCTCACCTGAAGAGAATGAGGAGAGATAGAGCTGCGTGTCATCAGTGTACTGATGGCAATACACTCCAGAACTCCGGATGACCACACCCAACGGTTTCATGTAGATGTTGAACAGCATGGGGGACAGAACTGACCCCTGTGGAACCCCATACTGGAGAATCCACAGGGCCGAGCAATGTTCCCCAAGCACCACCTTCTGGAACTGACCTGCCAAGTAGGAGTGGAACCACTGCCATGCAGTACCTCCCACTTCCAACTCAGCCAGTTGTCCCAGAAGGATACCATGGTCAATGGTATCAAAAGCTGCTGAGAGTTCAAGGAGAATCAGCAAAGTCACACTCCTCCCATCTCTCTCCCGACAAAGGCCATCATACAGGGCGACCAAGGCTGTTTCTGTGCCAAAACCAGGCCTGAAACCCAACTGAAATGGATCCAGATAATCAGTGTCATCCAAGAATGTCTGGAGCTGGCCTGCAACCACTCATTCAAAGACCTTGCCCAGGAATGGAACATTTGCCAGCAACCTATAGTTATTAAGATTTTCTGGATCCAGGGAAGGTCTCTTCAGGAGTGGTCTCATTACCACCTCTTTCAGGCAGCCAGGGACCACCCCCTCTTGCAGAGAGGCATTAGTCACTTCCCTGACCCAGCCAGCACTTCCATCCCTGCTAGCTTTTATTTGCCAAGTAGGGCAAGGATACAATACAGAAATGGTTGCATGAACCTGTCCAAGCACCTCGTCAATGTCCTCAAGCTGTACCAACTGAAACTCATCCAAGAAATCAAGACAAGTCTGTGCTCTGGACAGGGCCGGTTCCAAAGGGTGGCCAGGTTGGCCACTGGCCCGAGGGCCCCACAGCTCTAGGGGCCCTCTGCTCCCTTTCTGTGATCCCGCAGATTGCAAGACGAGCTTCCAAGCTGCCCACCATCCCCCACGCTTCACCTACCATTCTCTGCTGTTTGCGCAGGGTTGCCATCAATAAAGATGGCGGCCGAGGTTTCCGTAAGGGACTGAAGCCTCTGCCACCATCTTGGTTGATGGCAGCAATGCTCGCGCTGCATGCCGTCAACCAAGATGGTGGCAAAGGCTTCAGTCCCTTACGGAAACCTCTGCCGCCATCTTTATTGATGGCAACCCTGAGCAAACAGCAGAGAAAGGTGGGTGAAGCGCTGGGGATGGCGTGGGATGGCGGGCGGTTCGGAAGCTTATCTTGCGATCCGCGGGATCGCAGAAGGGAAGCAGAGGGGCCCGGGGCAGGCTAATGCCCAAGGGCCCCCGCATTCCTGGAGCCGGCCCTGGCTCTGGATACCTTGCTTGATTCACCTGTTATAACACTGGAGTCTAAGTCCTGGAGGATGTTAAAGATTTTATCCTGGAAGTGCCTAGCAAATTCATTACAGTGGGCCTCAGATTATTCTACCATGTCCTTGGGGCCAGCATGTAATAGCACCTGGACAATTCTGAAGAGCTCCACTGGGTGACATAATGATGATTTGATAGTGGCAGCAAAATATTTTTTTTTTGCTGCCCTCACTGCCCCTAAATACAGCTTACCATAGTCACTTACCAGTGTGTGACTGCATCCACCAGGAGTTCGTCTCCATCTGCACTCAAGCCATCTCCTATAATGTTTCATCGCTCTCAGCTCTGGGGTATACCATGGAGCCATAATTGCTCTACACAGGAGAGGGCGCTCAGGAGCAATCATGTCAACTGCCCAGGTCATTTCTGTATTCCACAGTTCAACCAGAGTTTTGACCAGAGTGCCAGCCCTATCAGCCAGAAAACTCCCCAGAGCCCTTTGGAAACTATCCAGACCCATTAGTCTCTGGGGCGGACCAACTTAATAGGTCTCCCACTCTTGCAGAGGGGAAAAGCTGCTGTAAGTCTAAACTTCAGCAAGCAGTGATATGTCCATGACAAAGGGACTGATGTAAGGCCCCCCACTTTCAGACCACCATCTCCCTGTCCAGTTGCAAAAATCAAGTCTAGAGTATGCCTTGCTACAGGTGTTGGGCAAGTGGAATATTGGGACAGTCCCATGGTTGTCATGGAGACCATGAAATCCTAAGCTGCCCTGGATAAGGCGTCCTCGGCATGGATGTTGACATCCCCCAGAACCAACAGTCTGGGGGATCTCATCAGTACACCCGAGATCACCTCCGTCAGCTCAGATAGGGAGTCTATTGGACAGCGGGGTGGGCAGTAAACCAACAGAATCCCCAATCTGTCCCACTGACCCAACACAAGGTGCAAACACTCCAGACCAGTAGTCACATGGACAAGGTGCTTGCAGAGGGAGATGGAGCTCCTATAGACCACAGCAACCCCCCTCTCCGACCCTCAGGTCTACCCTGATGCTGAATCAGGTACCCTGGTGGGCATAGCTGGGAGAGACTGACTCCTCCCTGCTCACCCATCCAGGTCTTGGTTATACATGCCAGATGTTCACATTCCTTTGGCAACTTTGCCCTGTCCCTCTCTTTGGATGCCTAAACTATATTTCTCAAAGCTCAGCTGAAGATTTAAGTTACTTCAGTGCTAGAAATTTGGGAACTGAAGGAAATTGAATGGGGGGCAGAATTATCATTTGGGGCACCAATGGCCTCATTTGCCCTCCTGTAACTACAGTCCTGTAGCTGCTCCTTCAGAGGGAGTGTAACCCCTCTTAGTGGTACCTAACAGTTTAATACTATGTATATCTACTCAGAAGTAAGTCCAACTGAGTTCAACAGGACTTACTCCTGCATAAGTGAGTCTAGGGTTGCAGCCTAAGTCTGCTAAAAAAATGACATAGATGTAGAAATAACAGATGGCTGCTCATATTGTGAAATTTCAACTCCCCACCCTCATTTCCCCAAAGAAATAGCATATTTCCATATAAAAAGTATGGATTGGTGTTGCAACTGATCTCATACCATCTAGTACTCCAGACAGGCAACTTGAAAATGTATATTTTTCAAACAGAGGGTTTAAATGTTCTTTGCAGCATCCTAGTTATTTCTGCTGGAATATCTGGCTGCAGCACAGCATGGTTTTTAGCACTGCTGTCTCAGCTAGGCCAGAGTCCAAGGACATGAGCCAAGAACAAGAGAAAGGTCCCTGCCAAGTATTCAGATGTGGGTCAGAGGAGAATTGTTGAATTTTTCTGAAGGGCCTGCTCACACTAGTGATTTTTGAATCAGAGCACATGAAAGGTACCGGCAAATGATGGGATACCTGTATGTTTTACAAATATCAGCTTGACCGGGTGGGGGCATTTTGATCAGAAAAAAGAACAGCATGGAGGAAAGTGTTCCCTTAAGTATTATGGCTCCAGTGTGCAGTGTGGGGGCCTCTACTGCTGTATTTGCTCTTCAAAATAATCAAGGTATGGTTTGGCCATCACTCACAATATACTCTAACTGGCAGAGGCATTCAGATAGATGTTGGTACTATTTCCTTTAGAAAGGGATAAGTAATCACATCTGATTCTTCTGATTCTGGAAGTTATTCATGATTTTCCATCAGGTTCTGTAAGCCTCTGGGATGTGGACTTTCCAAACAGCAGTGAAGCTCTCAGTATAACAAGTAGAGAGGCAAAGTGGGTTATCACAAATTCTTGCAAGGCGAGTGGGAGAAATTGAATGCTCTAATTAGCTGTCGTGAAGTTTTAGGATAAAGTAAAGAGGAGTAGCTGCTTCTAGAACAAACTATTTCAGTGCCGTATATCATTTTAAACATTCCATAAAATCTTAGCTCCCATCCTATCCTAACTGATGCATTTAACGAGTGCTTAGAGATTAAAGTCCCCTTTCTCAAGTTAGGTTAGCTTGATTAAAAGTTTAAAAACATAAATATTAAACTTCTGTAGAGTAAGAGTGGGCAGGCTAATTTGGTGTTTGCCAAGATCTACCAACTAGAGCCTGGTGCAAAAGACATTCACTTAGAATTAAAGATTCTGAGCCCAGGAATTTGTTCTGAACACCAGAATTGAACTGAGCCCCTGCAAAAATCCACTCCTATGTATCTCAGACTTTCTTCATTTCAGCAGTGTAACTGGGGTGAGTAGATGTCATTTTGTTGCTGCAATTGTTAAACAATTGGGGCTCAAAAATCTTTACCAGTGAACTGCAATCACCCAGAGATAAACCAGTAGATCCAGATTTACCATATGCCCACTTCTGATGTGAAGCATACAAATCTGTATCTCTGCATAAATTCTAGCAGAGATATTGATTTTCTGAATGTTTGTAGCAACATAATGCACCTTGTAAGAATTAATTTTCATTTTTTCATCACACACACACACACACACACACACACACACACACACACTCAACAGCATGGATTTTTGTTTGTGTCCATTAAACATCTTGTACTGCAACAAAGAACCACTAGGTGTCAGTGCAATGTAGCAGATCATGGCAAGCCAGGTTTGGGGATCTGTATGTACATTTTCACTACTACAATGAATACAATTAAAGTTCCCTTCTGGAAAGTAATAGAAATCTAATTCTAATTGCTTTCAAAAATTCAGGATGGGTCACACCTCATTATTACATGAATTATTTAATTAACAGGCGCTTCTAATGTCCTACTGGGCAGGAGGAAATTAGTATAAATAACTCATACAACAGTTGTGGCAGGCTAAAGTAAGGGATTTCAGAGCCTAGTGAACTTTCAAAGGATAGGACGATATGTTGGATGTTGGAAGGACTACCTATGTGAATTAAATTGTGTCAAAACATGAAGAGTTCACATAAGGACATATCATTAAAGTATCCATATATATTAGCCATTCAAAAGAAGGAGTCTAATTATTAAATGAAATGGTTTTTGACTGAAAGACCCAGCATTACATGTCTAATGGCTGGTGGCTAAAAGGAAGATAAAAGGAATTGCACGGCTGGATGTGGTGTGATCTGTTTCATACAGGTATCTGGACATCATTACCCAGAAGGTAAGACAATTTAAGAAGGTCCCTTCTTACTCTGTGCTTCTAATGTTTTGTAGTCTGTGAAAGAAAGAAAGAAAGAAAGAAAGAAAGAAAGAAAGAAAGAAAGAAAGAAAGAAAGAAAGAAAGAAAGAAAGATCTGATATTTTAACATCTCTTTGGGAGATGTGCAGCTCTCTATATTCAGAGAACCCATTGTTCCAGTTAGAAAGTGGACAAATTTGCCCCAAACACTCAGAGGAGACCCACTGGATGAGAGATCCTGTGTAACATTAGCACAAGAACTAGGAGAGTTGGCGTTGTTCTGCAGGCTGATTCCATTGGGCAATCAGTAGCACTAGCTGAAAGCACCATAACAGTATAGAACAGTATATCATAGGTTAACATTGCACAATATTTGTCCCAGCTGAAGTCACCATTGGATTTGACCTTTGCCTTACATTAGGAAAAGGGTTCCTAGTAGTGGAATGGGCTGTTGCACTAGTGGGCTACCACAATGGGATCACATCCACTTAAATTAATGGACCTAAGTTAGTATTCTGAGTGTGACTACTGTTAGATGCAACCTATTATCAAAACTTTCTTCCACAGATGGTAATAGCAAATATTCCAGCAAATATTCATTATCCTGCCTGAGGCAGAACAGCAAATGACACCCTAATCCCCAAGTCAAGGTATGTAGTAACCAAGGCTGGCAAATTATTTTGACACCTCAGGCAGAAAATACCATTGGAAGAAAAAGGGCAGGTGAGACAGAGAGATGGCTCATGCCAGCAACAAGCAAACATTGCCATCAGGGTGTTGACTCAGGAGCATGGGAATGGCTGGAGAGACTGCTGTTGTTGTTGTGGAACAGCATTCCTGTTGAGATATAACTGGTGCCCAGTATCAGTACTTTCTGGAAAAAACTGAAGACATTTTTGTTTCAACAAGCTTTCCCACCTGGATGAAAAGGTTTCTGCCTTAATTTTGTATTGCTTTAAATCTATTTCCAGTTATCTCTTGCACTGTTTTAAAAATTATTTTAATTGTTTTTCTAAATCACCTCAGCCAGCTTGATTAATAGTCAGGGAGCTGTATTCCAATAAGATCTGGAGGGCCCACAGATTCCTCATCCCTATAAAACAGACAATATTTCCTGTTTTATATCCAGAAATGATTTAACAATATTTCCTTAAGAACATAAGAAGAGCCTGCAGGATCAGGCCAATGGCCCATCTAGTCCAGCATCCTGTTCTCACAGTAGACAACCATGTGTGCAAGGAGTACTCTCCCCTTCTGTGGTTTCCAGCAACTGGTATTTGGAAGCATACTGCTTCCAACTATGAAGGCACGGCACAGCTATCATGGCTAGTAGCCACTGATAGCCTTATCCTCCATGAATTTATCTAATCCTCTTGTAAAGCCAGTGACCATCACTGCCTCTGGTGGGAATAAATTCCATAGTTTAATAAGCAAACACAATTGCTCCAAGAGATATGCATGTCTGGTTTGTATACATTCCCACAACTTTTATAATGTTGACATTTAAACTTTAGCACTGTTTTTTTTATCCATTCCTCCTTTACAGCAACTTCTTTTTTTTCCAGTTATTTTGCAACCAATAAATGTGCAGCACTCCAAATGAACAGATGCTACATAGATTAAATTGGGAAGCCAATGAAAGTTCCAGCTTCACCATCAATAAGAATCTCCCCAGTGCCCACATCAGTCAAATTTGAGTTCCCTCCCCTATCTCTGCATGTATCCCAATGAGACACACTGTTTACAACAGGAAAAAGACGCTTATTTTTTACTACCTTGTTTGCAGCTTTAAAAATATTTGGGTAGTTCTGATTAAAACTAGTTAGCTGAGGGTAGCAACAATCACAGATGGAAATGGAAGTTGCAGACTTGAAATCAAAATATTACAACCAAAAATACAATCCCTCAGTGCAACGCAGGTATTGAAGTGAAAAACACACCAAGAAACCTGAAATGTATTATAGCGCTCTTATACAAGCTCTCCTGTGGCTTATATAACTTTACCTGGAATTGCTAAGGTTATTACCAAATCTATTCGTATACTAATTGATTGGTCTTTTTATACACACAAAGTTTCAGAAACTTTCTTTTTCTCATTCCAGTATATACACAAAGAGGCCTGCAAGGATAACACCATATTTCAACTGAGCAACAATGAACTCTTGGGTCTAATGAAACTGCACAGGGCATGGAGGCAAATGTCATAGGCTAGATCCAGAGAAGCAGAAGCAGAATTCTGTTTATGCAGTGAGGCTTTCCTGCTTTTCCCTCCCCCTTGCAGGCCTCTTCACCCCTCCTCCCCAAATCTGCTCTGACTATCATCAGAGGACCCTTCACAACAGTGTAGAATGAGGTGAAAGGGGTGCAACAGAAGGAAGGACTTAGCAGATTCATGAGGGGACCTTGCACAAAATAAATGTCCTTGTGGATCCAAAGTCATTTGTAACATCAGAAAATCAGAAAGGGATTCTAAGCTGGTAGCTTGGTCTGTGACTTCTGGAGCTCCCTGTATAAAAATTGAAGCAACACTTAGAGGTCGTTAGTTAAGTGGCATGGGCATCTGCAGAAATTTTTACGGGGAGGGCCAAAGTAAATACTACACACACACACATTATAACAAGCAACAGAGCACAGCTCTACTATTTCTGGTAGATCTGGTGACTAAGCAGGGTAGACCTGGCCTCTGAGAAAGCAGGTCTATTCCTTCGTTGTTCTCAATGGGTAGACCTGCTATTCTTCTATGGGTGGGCCTGGCATCCACATGTCTCCACTCACTGCTGAAACCTTTACCTGGCTCCCTTCACCTCCTTCAACCTTTAATTACTGTAAACTGCCCAGAGAGCTTCGGTTATGGGGTGGTATATAAGTACAATAAATAAAATAAAAAATAAATAAATAAATTATACTACTGCTGCAATGAACTTCACAACACTCTCCTCACTTCATTTTTTTTTAAAAAAAGAAAAATAATAATGAAAACACTAAGTTAACAGTCTGGGACTACACACTTGAGAGTTGTCACACAATACTTTCCCCCAAGGGATCATCCATACTTCTGTTAAATGTGCAAGGTTCTGGACACCACTCTTTAAGAAGGATGCAGAGAAACTGGAACGGGTTCAGAGGAGGGCAACGAGAATGATCAGGCGACTGGAAACAAAGCCCTGTGAGGAGAGACTGAAAGAACTGGGCATGTTTAGCCTGGAGAAGAGAAGAGGGGAGATATGATAGCACTCTTCAAGTACATGAAAGGTTGTCACACAGAGGAGGGCCGGGATCTCTTCTCGATCGTCCCAGAGTTCAAGTCACGGAATAATGGGCTCAAGTTACAGGAAGCCAGATTTCAACTGAACATCAGGAAAAACGTCCTAATTTTTAGAGCATTACTACAATGGAACCAATTATTTAGGGAGGTGATGGGCTCTCCAACACTGGAGGCATTCAAGAGGCAGCTGGACAGCCACCTGTCAGATATGCTTTAATTTGGATTCCTGCATTGAGCAGGGGATTGGACTTTATGGCCTTCCAGTTCTACAACTCTGTGATTCTGTCCAGTAATTCTCCCTCTTCAGTTTGATACTGGCCTCTAATCACTGCCTTTCCACACTTTCCCCTCCCTTAATCTGAAGTTTCTCATACCAGCTATATCACAAAAAAGGAGAAAAACAGCAATTACAAAGAATTGTTGAGGAGGGATGCTGGTTGCATTGTCTTGCATTTTCACCACCTTCCATGCCTCCTCTTCTGTTGGGTTCCCATTGGCTCCCTCACCCTTCTCCCTACTAATCTGTGCCAATCAGCAACACAACAAGATGAGATGGAAAGAGGGGGAGTTTGTAAACAAAAAAGGGCATGCCTACAAGTATTGATGAGGAAAAAGTTTGATTCAAGTACAAAGAAAGTGCAAAACAATTAGGTTTGGACTATCAGCAGACCATTCTAATAAGGAAAGAGTAGATTTTTATTATGGTCTGGATAATCCCCAAGAGTCTCTAGATAATGAGTATTTCACATTAGTCTTATTTTTGTCTATTTGGCTACATTTGCTTTTCTAAATGTCATTCATTCCTATGGCTTCATTCATTGCTAAAAACACTGAAAGGTGAGAGCAGGCTATTTTCTCACAAAGCAAATGAGGATAATAGTCCTTGCAAGTTTTGCCTCATATCTCAGATTCTGCTAGAAACTTAATGTTTTTTAAAAAATGAAAACTGGAAATGTGGGGATCATTCATGGGAGGGGTCCTACAGATGCCCATGTAAATCATTCTTTTTATACCATTTAATTTGTAATCAGTGGTGTACTTATGAGATTAATTATGCCCAAATGATCCTCCAGTGGAATTGTTCAAATATCATTACCAAACTGAGCTACAGTTGGGGCAAACTGAATTATTCACTGAAACTAATATGCTGAATTTCTGAAGAAATATTTAGTCCAATGACATATGCAAATCCAACAAAAATGAAATAAAATAATCACTCCAAATGTAATAGATGTCTAAGAACTAAGGATGCAGTTCATTGCTTGCAACAGCACTCAGAAGGACTTTGTTTTCGTTGGTCTCCTTTAAGAAGAAATCATAAATGCTCTAAAGATTTACTTTCAGCCTGAAAATATTTCCTAATTTCATACAAGGCTCAGCTAAAATGGCCATCCTAAAGTTCTCCATACTATTTGTGAGTGTCGTAATTATGGATGGTATATGCTTGTGGGAGAGATGAAATTCTCCAGTTTTCTAAGGCTTACTTAATGTTGAGTGAAGCTCTTTTATTAATTGATATTGGTGGATGAAGGAAACAATGTGCTAAGAAAGAACAGCTAGAAAGAGAACAGGCCAAGCCCACTTCTTCTTTCAACCATATTAAAACTATATTAAACAATATTAAAACAATCCATAGTTGCACTCAAAATTCATACATGGCAAAATTAGAGGAGTCATTTCCCAAATCTTTTCCAGGGGAGGACTGAAATTCTCTAACAGTTCTGGGGGAACTTGGGGGGGGGATTGTCCAGAAAATTCATTTCTGATAAATTTTAGCTCATCCCTAAGAAGTCTGCCAAATCTTTGACTGAGCCTTTTTGTAGCAGGTTAACTAAAACAGAGGAGGAAATGACTTTCAAAATGTCTTACTTTTGAACTGGTGAGATGGTATTTCATGAAGCATGTCTTGGGAATTACTAGATTTCCAATGAATATTACTTTAATCTCTTTTAGGTTTAAAGAAAATGACATTCTTGGTGAGGGGAAGGTGATGCTTACACAGTTAAAAAAGCAGCCATTAATGTGCAGTGTGAGTGACACATTAAGTGATAGATTGTGACACACACATTCCCTTTGAAAGAACTGTACTCCTTGAGCAAGCACTCTTGTTTTAAAGTAAGTTAGCACTGTTCGTTCAGCATTAGAATCCAGCCCTTTCTGGACACTGTGAGTGTGTAGGAACAAATTAGAAATTAACAAAAGTATTTCTGTGAAGTCTCCAGCACTAAATATTTTCTAAAGGAGTAAGCAAGTAAAAGTTTGTCAGAATCCATCTGGCTAACTTTGGTCTTCTGTGAGGTTCTGGTTGGGAGCTGAGGATCATCTTTCTACATATACATGAAGGTTCACTGGTGGAATGTATTATTGTTGGAATCTGTTTGACAGCTAACTTTGTTCCATCTATACTTACATTAAATGTAAATGTACTGCCTTCAAGTTGATTCTGACTTATGGCAACCCTATGAATAGGGTTTTCATGAGCCTGAGAGGCAGTGACTGGCCCAAGGTCACCCAGTGAGCTTCATGGCTGTGTGGGGATTCGAACCCTGGTCTCCCAGGTCGTAGTCCAACACCTTAACCACTATAACTTCAGTTATCCATGCTGTGGTAACCTCAAGATTGGACTACTGCAACGCACTATACGTGGGGCTGCCCTTGAAGACGGTTCGGAAACTGCAGCTTGTGCAGAATGCAGCGGCCAGAGTAATAACCGGGACCAAGCGGTCGGAACATGTGACACCAATTCTGGCTGGCTTGCACTGGCTGCCTATACGTTTCCGGGCCCAATTCAAGGTGCTGGTTTTGACCTATAAAGCCTTACATGGCACGGGCCCACAATACCTGGTGGATTGTCTCTCCCGATATGAACCCACCCGTGCACTACGCTCAACATCGAAGGCCCTCCTCCGGGTGCCTACTCAGAAAGACTCCCGGAAGGCGACTACAAGAAAGAGGGCCTTCTCGGTAGTGGCCCCCGAACTATGGAACACCCTTCCTGACGAGGTACGCCTGGCGCCTACTTTACTATCCTTTCGGCGCCAGGTGAAAACCTTCCTCTTTGCCCAGGCATTTTAATATTTTTAATATTTTAGTATTTCAGTATCTGTATTATTGTTGTATATGTCAGTTACATGTTTCATCTGTTTGTTTAATTATTGATTTGATGATTATGTGGTTTTAAAATTGAAATGTAAATTTATATTTTTATTGTTGTACACCGCCCAGAGAGCTTTGCTATGGGCAGTATAAAAATTGAATAAAATAAAATAAAATAAATAAATAAATATGCCACACTGGCTCCATACTTACATTATACACCTCTATCATTGTGCTTTTGAACTGGCTGGTATTTGGTTTACTCTGCTAATAATAGGGCAACTGCTAACAATCCTCATGCCTTCAATATGAAATATAGGAGAGCAAGCACTTAACAGTTTTTAAAAAGTTATTAAATAAACATAAATCCCTTTGTTCTTATTTCTGTACGCCATTTTACAGATGACACCATTAAATTCAGTCTGAAAGTACAGCCACATGTAAATGAAAATGATAGGCAAATAGAGCTTTGCAACATCAAATAAAACCATGATACTGAGAGAAGGGAAGATTGGGGTGAGGTGCCATCAATACACTCAACTCTATCCTTCTTTTCTTAAATCAAATTCAGGTGAGGCATGCCTGGCTGCAGTAATAGACTGGATGAGAGCCAATAAACTAAAACTCAATCCATAAAAGATGGAGGTGATATTGGTGATATTGGTGATATTTCATTTCCGCTGTTGGGTGGTTCATATGCCAGGGTTCGTGGTGATCATCCTTTGCTGGACAGGGTTGCACTTCTCCTGAAGGAGCAGGTTTACAGGCTAGGGGTACTCATTGATCCATCTGTCATTAGAGGCACAAGTTGCCTCTGTGGCATGGAATGCCTACTATCCGCTTTGGCCTGTGCATGAGCTGTGATCCTGCCTGTTGTCAGTGATCCATGTCATGGGTTCAGCAAGAGGGTGAGGATACTGTACAGATTTTCGTGCCATGACTTTTTTTTAAAGAAAGTAGATCTGCTGAGTGTATACATGTTATTTTTTCACCTTTGATTTTATATATTGCATTTTCCAGAGAGAAGAAAAGTAGAGCAGAAAAGTATATTATTGATTTGGGTTTATTTTATACCTTATGATTCTCATTCCAAAACTCTGGAACTCTTCAATAAACTAGCTGTGACTCCTGATGGAAACATGCCTTGCTTTTTCTTTAAGGGCTGTCGCCACATGGCAAAACGTGACTCTTTGTTTTGGACTCTATGCTGTTTTAATGCTCTCTGTTTTTAGGTTTAAATATTATGTTTTATAAGCTTGCTACTTTATTAGACCACTAATATTTTGTTCTTATCTGCTGAGTTTATTCTGTTATTGTTATTCTGATATGGATGTTTTATTGCTTTTTGCTGTTAGCCACCTTCAACTTTTTAAGGCAGGCAGGGGAGCACAGAAATAAATAAATAGCAAAATAATAAGGGATGAGGACAATTTAAATGGCAAGTTGAAGTTCAAAAGGGACCAATTTCTGCAAAGGGCCAGCTTGGTAACTTACATTTTGCTAAAGCATAATCCATATCTATTTATGTGTAGAGGTATTTAATTATAGTATTATCATCTTTATTACTACCTGCCCTTCACCATAAGATCACAATGTAAAAACACAATACAGAGGTGCAAAACGACAGCATACGACAAAAGCTACATAATGAAGGTGCCAGGCACACCTCTGTAAAAAAAAGAATTCCACAGCTCAGGGGCTGCCACAGAGAATGGGTTGTATTCAGCTAAGTCCTACTGAGAGTAGACCCATTGAAAACAATGGCCATGACTAATTTAAGCTCATTGATTCCAGTGGGCCTACACTGAGTAGGGCTTAGTTAAATACAACCAAAAGTCCTCTCCCAGGCTGACAGAAACTTCCAAGGGTGGTGAAACTACCAAGAGGGTGCCTATTTTAACACCCAATATGGTATGCAGAGAAAAAGGCAGTCTTTCAGCTATATGGAGGCATAGGGCCCAATGAACTACAGTCCCCCCCCCAGATAAAGATGAATGCATCAAGGGCATAATATGTTTATTATCAATAGCATTAACCATTATGGTCTGCTAATTGAAAGGTTCTGTATGACTGGAGGAAAGACTCCTATCAGCAACCTACAAGCATACCTGTTGAATTTGTATCTTTCTGCGGAAAAAGTTCAAGAAGCCATAGAAGCAGGAATTGCTGCTGCCACATTGTTTGGAAATGGACTGCTTTCAAGTCGATCCTGACTTATGGCTACCCTATGAATAGGGATTTCATGGTAAGCGGTATTCAGAGGGGGTTTACCATTGCCTCCCTCTGAGGCTAGTCCTCCCCAGCTGGCTAGGGCCTGCTCAGCTTGCCACAGCTGCACAAGCCAGCCCCTTCCTTGTCCGCAACTGCCAGCTGGAGTGGAACTGGGCTCTATGGGACTGTGTAGCTTGCTCACGGCTGCACAGGTGGCAAGGCACATAACCCCTGAGCCACTCACTGTGGGGGTGATCTTTAGCAGGCCCTTGACACCCAGGAGACACGAGTGGGGATTTGAATTCACAGACTCTGGACTCCCAGCCAGGCTCTCCTCCGCACTGTGCTATACCAGCCCTGCCACATTATTTACTGGGAATAAAAATGTATCTTATGATGACAAGCAGCTCCAAGTGGCCTTTGATGAGGATGTCATTCTGTTTTCTGATGAGTATGAAATCATTTTGAAAGAACATGGCCTAGACGGGTTTTTTTGAGCACAAGCAGATAAATGAGAATAAGCCTCTGGCATGGGGTCCTTTGAAAGGTTTCCTGGAAGACCTTGCAAGACTCCAGAAGAGGTTCTATGCAAAGAATGAATGGTTAAAAACAAACTGTTTTTAATGATGTATTTTAAAACTGTTCTAACCCTGGGACTTTTGGGTGAAGGACGGGTAATAAATTTAAATAATAATTATTATAATTCTTCTACACAAAAATAAGCCAATTTCTTTCAGAAGAAATAACTTAGGAGGCACAGTATTCATTCCATTTCCCAACAGATCACAACAGGATGTGTTTAACTGCCTTGGTATATGAAATTATTCTGCAGAGGATTCATATGTTCCAGGACTGTTAAGCAAGATGCTTCCAGAGGTCAATTTTCACTTTCCTGTTTGGGAAGAAAACAAGAGATGCAAGATAAGCAAGAGGAATTTTGCGGTGACTTGACAGGTTTGAGTTGTGCGGAAGATGTGGTATCAAAGTGGTGTCTTCAGATAAAAGCAAACAACATTTTCAATATTTTTCTGCCCATATTCACTTCTGTAATAGTGATTTGGTCAGAAAAGTGAGAAAAGACAAGCTAGAAATATGTTTTGCACTCTCAAAAGACATGAGCCAACTGGCATAACTTTTCAAAGCCTTTGCTCGTTATTTCCTATCAGTGCCGGATCGTAACAAAATAAAATATTGTCAAATGTCTAACAATTTTGAAAATGCTAGGTCAAAGAGGCATTTCCACAATATCCCAAGACAGCTCATTAGTGGCTCTCACGCATGCTTTTTAACATGCTTTCCTGTTAAATACCAGCTTCTAAATTGTCATTCCTTCATTTGGTTAGGGTACATTTCTCTCTGCTGTCAGCTGATATTCTTATTAGAGCCCGTGAGAGTGCAGCTACCATGGGCAGGATTTTCTGGACCTTTCTGTCCACATGGCCATGGCATATGTCTATAGACCAGATATGTGCAACCTGTGGGCCCTCAAGATACTGCTGAACTACACCTCCCACATCTCTGACTGTTGCCTGTGGGGGCTGAGGCTGATGGGAACTTGAGTCCCACAACATCCAAAGGGTCAGTGGTTCCCCATCCCTGTTACAGGCTAAAATGCTGGAAGGGATGGGCAACTGCAGGCCCAAGATCCAAATCTGGCTTTCCACCTACCACCCAGCATTGCTCCTAATCCCAAGGTTTGACACAACATTAGTATTCATCTCAACCATCTCTTCCTTCTTTCAAATATTTTGTGAAAATGATATAGTTTAGAAAGTTTTCTTTTTAACCAATCTGTATGTATTGATGTTTTTATGATTTACTGATGTTTGTTGTACCTTGATATATTCTTATGAAAGTGTGGATTATAAATAAATAAATAAATAAATAAATCATTTGGACTATTACATCTCAGCCACTTTCTCCCCAAGTTGATCCTTCTCCTGCCATGTGAGTATCAAGAGAGGCTTTGGCATGGTCATCCATTATATGTTCCTCAGCTGCTCATTGCCATGCACAAGCCATCTCAGGAAATGGTAGTGGGTAGGTGAGATACCAAATGATTAGGCTTCTGACAACACTGCTGCTGCTCACCCTTGGGGAGGAGCGGTCAAATACACATGTATTGGATTGCAAGTTCTGGTGGGAGGGAGTCAGTGGGTGAAGCAGTGACCCATTAGGTCCATCTAGATAATGTGTGACGTTCTAAAGTGTCTGGAGTTGAGCCACCATAACCTTTTCCGAGACCTTTCCTAAGAAGGAGGCATTAGCAACTAGCTGATAATTACCACCATCTCTAAGATTCAAAAAAGATTTCTTAAGGAATGGCTGCACAACTGCACCTTTGTTCCTCCCAAAGCCCTTATACCAAGTCCATTGTGTTACCACTTTGCACCAATCAGTTCAAGACTGCTGGTGCAAAACCAAATACCCTGCAATGCTAGATGTTGTTGTTATATGCCTTCAAGTCGATTATGATTTATGGCGACCCTATGAATCAGCAACCTCCAATAGCATCTGTTATAAACCACCTTGTTCAGATCTTGTAAGTTCAGGTCTGTGGCTTCCTTTATGGAATCAATCCATCTCTTGTTTGATCATCCTCTGCTTCTACTCCCTTCTGTTTTTCCCAGCATTATTGTCTTTTCTAGTGAATCATATCTTTTCATTATGTGTCCAAAGTATGATAACCTCAGTTTCATCATTTTAGCTTACAGCAGCAATGCTAGCTAGTTTAACTCATCAACATAAGATGTGAGCCTCCAGCAATATCACCAAAAATATTACATCAACTCTTCCCCCATTTGATGATCCTAAAAAGGCTAAGAATCCAGGCCCATGGCAGATTAGAGGTCCAGTTCTAAGGCCACCTATACTGTGGGTTAGGAGTGGAGAATCTCAGCCCTGGGGATCCTCCAAACGTCAATATGTGGCTCTCAGGACCCTCATAACACCACACCCCTTTTCCAGCCACATCCCCTCTCCCCAGGTCACATCCCTCACCAGCCCTCTTTTGCATCCTCCCTGAGTGTTTTTGCCTTGCCAGACTGTGTGTCCTTGAACTCTAACTATGCCTCTTTCTTGCTGGGATGGATGATTGAGAAGGATAAGAACATAAGAACATAAGAAGAGCCTGCTGGATCAGGCCAGTGGCCCATCTAGTCCAGCATCCTGTTCTCACAGTGGCCAACCAGGATGTATGAGTGTGCATAGAAGCTTCTATGCAAAGGTAACATTCACATTCATTGTTCTGTCCACTTTTGCCTCTGACCATACCCACAACTGATGTGTAGTCCCTGGAAGGTTGTCCAGAAGGGAATGCAGTCCTTAGACTGAAAAATGTTCCCCACTCTGCTGTAGGTCCTTCACAAACAATAGAGAATGCAGAAATGACAACAGAGAACCTCCAAGGTGCACTAAAATACCATTTATTCAGTTGAAAGCATTTTGATTATAGTCTGACAGTGGAATCATTTGGTTACAGAGCACATAGAAAACACAGAGTGTTCTTTTGTTTTACAGCGTCTGTGACGCCCTTCCCTGGCTCTCCCTGTCAGGTTCCTACCTGCTCGTGGTTACTGCCTGTCACTAGGCACCACCAGGGACTCCACCAGTCCGGACTGTCCTTTTTTATGGTTTCTCTCCCCGCTCTAGCATAGACCTCACCAGATCCCCCTGCTAGGCAGCACCACCAGTCACATCCTATAACCCATATTCCCAGAGACTCTACCTGAGTCTCTCTATCAGGTTACCTCTGTGACTGCGTGCTTAAGCTGTCCCAGTCCCTTTGTATCAATGCAGATAATCCTGGTTTGCTCTGAATACTTGTGGTGTTATTCTTCCCTTCCCCGCTGCCACCATTTGTCACTCTTCAGCCTTGGTATTTACCTTACCCTCCCTTCTGGTCTGTGAAACCCCAGCCAAGGATCAGGCCTTTGGTAAACCAAATACAGTATTTATTAAATAACAAAGGTAACAAGATTACTTTATAAAGGCACATAAGCATATGGTTTCATCTATTACTATGATACTTGACTTATCATAAACTAGAACTCCCACTCTCTCTTTCTCCACACTCTCCTGACATCCACCTCTCAAACAACTCTCACAAACCCACCAAAACAACCCTCTCACGTCCTCTCAGATTTAACTGTCATCCTTCCATTTATACTCTCCGCCATTCTCAACACTCAGCCAATCATCCAGCATTCTACTGCCCATTCACTCCCCCCTCCTCTTTCATTCCACTTACCATGTATCTCCTATACAAACAGCACTTACCATATATAATAATAATAAATAATAATAAACTTTAATTTATAAGCCGCCTATCTGGCCAATGGCCACTCTAGGCGGCGAACAATAAAACATGATAAAATACAATAATAAATATAGTCAGTACAGTACAATACAAAGTTTACAATATGATAGATTTATCAACATTTTAGTTCAAGGCTGATTCACCTTAGAGGTCTCAAAGGTTGCGAAGGCCTGATTAAAAAGCCAAGTCTTCAGGCCCCGGCGAAATATATCCAGGGAAGGGGCATGACGAAGATCTATTGGGAGGGAGTTCCAGATCGAGGGGGCCGCCACAGAAAAAGCTCTCTCTCGAGTCCTCACCAACCTAGCCACTTTAGTTGGTGGGACTGAGAGAAGGCCCTGCGTGGCAGATCTTGTAGGGCAGCTCAATTTGTGACGGTGGAGGCGCTCCATCAGATATACTGGGCCGACACCGTACAGGGCTTTAAAGGTTAATACCAACACCTTGAATTGAGCCCGGAAAGCAACTGGAAGCCAGTGTAGATTATAGAGCACTGGAGTAATATGATCATAACAGCGGCTATTCGTAAGTAAACGAGCCGCCATATTTTGTACCAGCTGTAATTTCCGGACTGTTTTCAAGGGTAACCCCACGTACAGCGCATTGCAGTAATCTAAACGAGAGGTGACCAGAGCGTGTACTACGAGTGGGAGCTGATGTACAGGAAGGTAGGGTTGCAGCCTTCATATGAGACGCAATTGACCCCAAGCTGCTCGGCACACCGATGAAATCTGGTCCTCCATAGTCAGCCCGGAGTCAAGGATCACCCCAAGACTGCGGACCTGGTCTTTCAGGGGTAATCTTACCCCATTAAGTATCAGGTCGATGTTTCCCAACCTTCCCTTGTCTCCCACGAGAAATACTTCAGTTTTAGCAGGATTCAGCTTTAGCCTGTTTCTTCCCATCCATCCACTCACGGATTCCAGGCACTTGGACATGGTTTCCACAGCCGACTCTAGTGAGGACTTAAATGAGAGGTAGAGCTGAGTGTCATCCGCATATTGGTGGCACTGCAGCCCAAACCTCCTGATGATGGCTCCCAGCGGCTTTACATAAATGTTAAATAGCATGGGAGAGAGGATAGAGCCCTGTGGCACACCACAATTGAGAGGCCAAGGGTCTGAAACCACCTCTCCCAATGCCACCTGCTGTTGTCTATCGGAGAGAAAGGAACGGAACCAGTTTAATACTGTGCCTCCTATTCCTAATCCCTCCAGATGGTCCAGCAAGATACCGTGGTCGACGGTATCAAAAGCCGCTGAGAGATCCAGGAGGACAAGAAAGGTGAATTCTCCCCTATCTAATGCCCTCCTCATATCATCCACTAGAGCGACCAAGGCTGTTTCAGTTCCGTGTCCAGTCCTGAAACCCGATTGGTATGGATCTAAATAATCCGTTTCATCCAAATGCGCTGACAGCTGATTGGCCACCACTTGTTCAATGACCTTGCCCAGGAATGGTAGATTTGAAATTGGGCGAAAGTTGTTTAAGTCTTGGGGATCCAAGGAGGGCTTTTTCAAAATAGGTTTTATAATTGCCTCCTTGAGGGCTAATGGCAATACACCCTCGTTCAAGGATGCATTTACCACCGCCTTGATCCCCTTGCCCAATTTCTCTTTACAGCTCATTAAGAGCCATGATGGGCAAGGATCAAGGAGACAGGTGGTAGGTTTCACAGTTGACAGTACCTTGTCCACATCATCAGAAGAAAGAGGCCGAAACCGATCCCATTTGATCACATTATGACTGGTCAACTCTGGTCCATTATCTGCATTCACGGTATGCGAAATCGAGCTTCTTAGATGCTCGATTTTATCAGCAAAGTGCTTTGCTAAACTGTCACAGGAGGCCTTTGAGAATTCCAAGGGTTCCTGAGCAACTGGACCGACCAGGCTTCGGACCACTTGGAATAACCTTCTGGGACAACACTCTGCCAACGCAATAGAGGCAGCAAAGTAATCTTTCTTTGTTGCCTTTATTGCCACATGATAGGCAGCTACTGCTGCTCTAACTTGTGTCCGGGCATCTTCGGAGCGGGACTTATGCCACCGGCGTTCTAGTCGTCTCACCTCCTGCCTCAGAACACGCAACCGTGGTGTGTACCATGGTGCCGTCTGGGATCTTTCCAGGGGGAGAGGACGTTTCGGAGCCACTTGGTCTAATGTCCTGGTGATCTTTGTATTCCATTCCATCACCAGTGTTTCGGCCGAGTGACCTTCAGCAGGTTCCAATACCCCCAGCGCATTCAGGAATCCTTCTGGCTCCATCAGGCGCCTGGGGCGGACCATTTTAATAGGTCCTGTGCCTTTGCAGAGGGTGTGTGGCATCGAGAAGTCTACATTTACCAGATGGTGGTCTGACCATGACACAGGGATAGAAGTAATAGTCCCTAACTTCAGAGCACTTTTCTCCTCCCCTAGGACAAATACAAGGTCGAGAGCATGACCGGCTACATGGGTGGGCTCAACATTACTAAGGTGCAGTTCCCAGGAAGTCATGGTTTCCAGGAAATCCCGAGGGGCCCCTTTGAGAGTGGTCTCAGCATGTACGTTGAAGTCACCCACCACCAACAATTCTGGGGACATCATACGTACACCCGAGACCACCTCTAGCACCTCGGCCAGGGATTCTGCCATGCAGCGAGGCGGGCGGTACACAAGCAGGATCCCTAAACTGCCCTATGGGCCCAACCTCCAATACATGCAATCAACAAACTTGGTCCCAAGGAGAGGAGACCTGGCAAAAACCAAGGACTCCCGATAGATGACAGCCACTCCCCCTCCCCGCCTTCCTTCCCTTGGCTGTTGTGCATAACGGAAACCTGGCGGGCACATTGCCTCTAAAATAGGTGCCGAGGCTTCGTCCAACCAGGTATCCGTTATACATGCCAGGTCTGCAGATTCATCCAAGATCATATCATGGATGCAAGATGTTTTCTGTACCACAGACCTGGCATTACACAACCGCAAACGAAGGTTGGTTGGAATCCTGCATCTCCCAGTATTCTTCAGGTTTTGGGCAGACCTGGAACAAGGGATGGATATTATGCATCTATCCCTTGTTCCTCTATTCTGACACGGTCTGCCTCCAGCACCATACCATCGTCTGCCGCCCAATGTTTGTATGTATTGGCCCCCATCCCTTTTTATCACATCCCCCCCCGATTTACACATGCCCCTATCCCTAGACGCCGGGGAATTAAGTCAATTCTGAAACTGAATCGGGTCCAAATCTGGATCCAGAAATCTGTTTCATATAATTTCATCCAGCCCTATTGTCACATAGAATTAACTAATGTCAATTTATCCCTTCATCTAATCACTATAATGACTATAATAACTACTAAAATATAGGATGGGATGGAATTTAAAACATTAAATGACCCATACCTATGTTAATGAACAATAGATATCCAGATACAATATCTAGTCCAATCTAAATTCTAACCTTAATAATTATCCTCAACAATGGCGATAATAACAATAACAGCTATCTCTCATCCAACTAAGTCTACAATCCATTCATTCAATTTCACTTCTCTCATTCAATCATTCACCAAAATTCATTCACAACACAGCACAGTTTACAATGGTCAAAAGCAGCCAGCTGTGGAGTCTTCTTCGTCCAGTTCTTCAGGATCGTCTGGTTCTTCTTAGGCTTAATACAAGCAGCTATAGTCTGCCGGCCAATTTACACGGAGATGTTAATATCCAGAGGAGATATCAATGTCTAAAGGAGCCCCGACTGCAGCAATGGCCCGTGGCGATCTTCAGTGATAAAGTCAGTCTAGCCCAGTGAGCGCAATGTTGGCAATATCGGCAATGATGCCAAAGGAACAGCAAGCCCACAGCCAGACAAGCAGGTCCGCGAAGATCGCCAGCAACAGCCGCCACACTCCAACGACCGCCAGTATACACTAATACAGGAACATCACACGTCCCTGAAGAAGATTGTCCACTAGCAGTTGGCATGATAGCGCTGAGCAGCTGAGCTGCCTTTCAGACACCAGCTTATCTTGTCCTGAACAGGATTGTCAAAGGGCAGGGTGGTGGCAAGGTGGGAGGTGTGCAGGCATGCGGTTGGGAGTGCCGGATTGGCTCTGCAGTTTTATCTACACAGCCCAAACCTGCCACCACCTTACCCCAGCCCTACCCTGCCCTATTAAGCTGCAGTGACACCAGTGTCAGGAGGACAGCGCCACCGTTCTACCCAATTACACCAGCCGCTACTACAATGATCATCTAAACACATTGGGCTGAATTTAGTAGTGTACTTTAGAAGTTCTGTTTACTGGCGTCTAAAGAAAAACAAACACAAATCCTCATTAGAAAAGGAACATTATTTTTTATGGAGTTCCAGTATGTTATAGCACATGCGAATTTTTAATTGTTGAACAGTCAGGAGATTTGAGAATAGAACCAGCAGAATGGTTCTTCTGCATGAAATATGCTGGCTCCTTGGCATCCAGCACTGCACAAAACAGTGCAAGTTAATCGAAAAATCATTCCTACAGTCTGATTTCAGGAGAAAACATTTTAATTGTTGCTATTGGAAGAAACATATCAGCATACTGCATCTTAAATCATCTAGAAAAATGTGTTCCTTGGCTATTTTTCCATTTAGCAAAATGTTGTTTAAGGCAAGGAAACTAGTTCCATTTCTTTCTATGTTTTCAATGTTTCTTCAGGGCATTGCTATTTATTTTGTAAGATCATTGTAACAGTCTGCTATTTGTTTCACTGGATATTTGAAGCATGTCCCAGCAGCTATCAGATGAGGCGAATAATGCTTTTGTATCTTTTGTGGACCGAATACATTTATATTTCATCCACTGTCTATTTACACAACTTTCTAAATATATTGTCCTGGTTTATTATAGACCTGCCTTTCAATCAACTTCTACAAAGGGGGGGGGATTTTATTCAGCCATTTCAGCAATGTTCAGAACAGTTATTCTACAGGAATCACATTCTGTGTGTGTGTGTGTGTGTGTGTGTGTGTGTTTAAATCCACATCCTCATTTGCTTTCTACGGCAGATAAATGGAGTTTTGCAACAGGAAATCGCTAAGCATGTAGCTAGATGGGTGTGGTTTTGCAGTCATACATATTATTGGAGAATTACATATTTCTTTTGACTATCCAATGTTGCTTACTGAGCAAGACTCCTAATAACACTTTATGTCTACAAATATTTATGTAGATGGTTACGTCAACTGTCATGATTTGGTAGAAATATGAATGTTCAAAATTTATATTTATTGATTTTAATAAGTACATGTGAATTTTCAGCACAATCCAGAGAAGAAAGAGGTACTGTTTGTGGCTGGTTCATTATCTGCCTGTGCTAGTGGTATTAAACCTCTTCAAGACGGGTTGCACTTCCCCTATAGTACCAGGATAGTTTTGATATGTTCATTGATCCATCTTTGTCTAAGTGGCCTCTGTGGCTCTGAGACCCTTTTATCAGCTTAAACTGATATGACAGCTATGATCCCACCTTGACAGAGATCACTTTGCTTCTGCCATCCATTCTCTGATAGCCTCCTATTTAGATTATACAACCATGAGAGTGGCTGTATACTATAGCCAGCACGGATTTTTCACATTCCACAATGTTAAATTGAAAATACCCCCATGCCATTCTGCTGCTTCCCATAAACTCATTTCAAAGCAAAACCTTACAAAATGTATCATCCTGAACTCAGAAACGCTTGCTTAACATAAGAACATAAGAAGAGCCTGCTGGATCAGGCCAGTGGCCCATCTAGTCCAGCATCCTGTTCTCACAGTGGCCAACCAGGTGCCTGGGGGAAGCCCGCAAGCAGGACCCGACTGCAAGAACACTCTCCCCTCCTGAGGCTTCCGGTAACTGGTTTTCAGAAGCATGCTGCCTCTGACTAGGGTGGCAGAGCACAGCCATCATGGCTAGTAGCCATTGATAGCCCTGTCCTCCATGAATTTGTCTAATCTTCTTTTAAAGCCATCCAAGCTGGTGGCCATTACTGCATCTTGTGGGAGCAAATTCCATAGTTTAACTATGCGCTGAGTAAAGAAGTACTTCCTTTTGTCTGTCCTGAATCTTCCAACATTCAGCTTCTTTGAATGTCCACGAGTTCTAGTATTATGAGAGAGGGAGAAGAACTTTTCTCTATCCACTTTCTCAATGCCATGCATAATTTTATACACTTCTATCATGTCTCCTCTGACCCGCCTTTTCTCTAAACTAAAAAGCCCCAAATGCTGCAACCTTTCCTCGTAACGGAGTCGCTCCATCCCCTTGATCATTCTGGTTGCCCTCTTCTGAACCTTTTCCAACTCTATAATATCCTTCCAACTCTATAACAACCCTCTGAGTTTTCATGGTGATACACAAAACACTCAGAGAGAATAAAACAAGAGAAAAAAAAATCCAGACCCCTGTTGGCCTTTTTTGTCAGTGGTCTCATAATTTGTTGTTGAAATTAATTATAAATCAACCATGTTCACAGAGTACCTGTAATCCTGTTACTGACCTTTCCCCATACTCTGACCTTCATCTTTTAATTAATTTAAGAACTTTAACATTGGAGTCAATGATAAGCACATGCATGCTTAGTAAGAACCAACTGTTAATGTTCTAAATGCCAGACTCACAGCTGTTTGGCTTGGCTAATCAGACTTCTATACCAGTGGCTAGACTGGTTTAACAGTCAGCTCCTCTTCTGGGGATTGTAGCTCTGTGAGGGGAATAGGGCATCTCCTAGCAACTCTCAGCACTCTTCACAAACTACACTTCCCAGGATTCTTTGGGGGAAGCCATGACTGTCTAAAGTGAAATAAAGGTCCGGTTTAGATGTGGACAGTGACAGCTTTGGTTTAAATTTGGGTGGGAGACTACATGTGCCTGCTGTAGAATAAAAAGGTGCGGGAAAGCCTGAAAAAGAATGATACTGTTCACAATGTTTTCCTTTTGGAAAGGAAAGGGGCTTTCCCTCTGCCCAGTACCCACCCACCCAACTCCCCTCCCTCCCTCTCCGCTTCTCCCCTCTCCCCTCCACCTTCCTCCCTACCCCTCCCCTTCCTCCCCTTCTCTCTTCCTTCCCTCTCTTCCCCCTCCCTGCCCCAGGTCCATTTCACCTATCCTAAGCATGACTGTACAGGGGTAAATCCCATTGAACTCAAAAAGCATGCAAATGATCAAACCTGCCCTCCCCTCCTCCTATCCCCTCCCTCTTGCCCCTTCCATCCCCTCCCTTTGCCCGTCCCCTTTCAATCCCACTTGCCCTACTTCCCCTCCCCTCCCCTCTCCCTCCTTCCCTCTCCTCTGCCCCCTGCTCTTCCTTCCCCTTGGACAGTTTTACCTATCCTAAGCATGATTGCACAGGAGTAAATTCCATTGAACTCAATAAGTATGCAAATGATCAGACCTGCCTTTCCCTTTCCTGTTCCCCTCTCTCCTCTCTGTCACTCTCGCTCCTTCCCCAATCCTCTCCCCTTCTCCCTTCTTCTTCCCCACTCCTCTTCCTTCTTCCTTCTCCCTTGCCTACTCCAGCCACCCTTCCTCCGTCCCTCTTCTCCTTCCCTGTGGTCAGTTTCACCTATCCTAAGCATGATTGCATGGGATTAAATCCCACTGATGAGCATGAAAATGATCAACTGTCCTCCTCCCCCTGCCCTTTCTTCTCTTCCCTGCTCCATGGTCAATATCACCTATCCTAAGCATGATTGCAGGGGAGTAAATTCCACTGAAATCTATAAGCATGCAAATGATCAGTCAATTCTCAGTAAACTTGCACAGGATCCCATTTTTTACTTCACAGATTAAAAAGCAGAGAAATTCACTAATAAGCAAAAAAACCTTATGGTTTAAGAACATACCTATAGCCAACAGATATTTCTATCAAACTTTAAAAAGCAGGGAAGTTGGGCAGCTGTAGTGAATGCACCAAGGGAGCAGGACACCTGACCTCCTCTCTGAGATATTGTACTGCCCTACAAATTTGTCAAAATGCACACACTATTGAGTTTGGTCTTTCACAATCCAATCCACTTCCTGTGTGTTTGGAAGAATTTGGTTAACATGTGCCTGTGAGCATATGGTCAGTGGTGGCAACACCTGCAATCAGCGCAAATAACAGAAACAAAATATGTGCTGTGCTAATCTTGTTGTAGCAGAGAGAAAGCAACAATATGAAAATTTATATAGTTCAGATAGTTATTTTAAATATGTTCGATTTGCTTTGCAATTTTAGTGACGTTTCCTATAGTAAATCATTTTCATTTGCTTCTGTTTCTGTGAATATGTGAAGTACAGCAACACTTTGCATAATTTACACTTTAAAAACTCCAAAAACAATTGTGAAATAATGGTGCTAACTATTCTGCAAAATAGTCTCCAATGGACATGAGGAGTATGTTAGTTTGCACAAGAAAAAACAGTGGGAGGTGAAATATATTAGGTATGCTCTATGTATGTAATTGACCATGCCCACCCTTCCTTAAATGGAATGGTTTAAGCATAGCAAGCTGAACACATGCATCTTGGGCAGGCCAAGTTTGTTTTTTTCAACAGCTAGATTCATTGCTTAAGGAGCAATATATTGTAATCAGTCTGATTTTACATGAAACTGCAGTTTCAGCTGTTAATGCACACAAAATAGAAATAGAACATAACCTTGTTTGAAAGACAAAAGGCTGTCTTCACATTCATATGACATTGTTGAAATGTTAATCGTAATCTAATCAGATATACTTGGTCTTTTAAAGCTGTTTTCTTTTTTATTGACAGATAACATCTGTGTATTTTTATTATTGTATTTATATTAATGCTGTTTGGTCTGTGACCGTATTAAACTATACTACTACTACTACTACTACTACTAAGCATAGCAGGCTGAAAACACACATCTTGTGCAGGCCAAGTTTGTTTTTTCCCAACAGCTAGATTCATTGCTTAAGTAGCAACATATTGTAATCAGTCTGATTTTACATCAAACTGCAGTTTCAGACTCAACTGTTAATGCACCCAAAATAGAAATAGAACATAATCTTCAGATTGAAACACCCAAGGCTGTCTTCACCATTATATGACACTGACCAATAAAAAGGCTTTGAAATTAATAAAAATAAATTTGACACAGATTTCTAGGATGTATAATGAGAGAAATATAATTTTCTAGGTTAGATTCTGTGTAGAAATAGCAGTAACACAGGAAAGAAGCAAAGTAAGAAGTACACCAAGAAACATACATAAAATGTAATTTTCCATCTTTGGACATGTAGTCCTGATTGCAGGTGTTGCCACCACTCACCAAATGTTCAGAGGCACATGATACCAAATTCTCCCAAGCTACACAGAAAGTGGATTGGACCAACCCAAATTGTGTTTGCATTTTGACAAATGTGTAGGGCAGTCCAATATCTCAGAGAGGAGGTGAGGTCTCCTGCTCCCCTGGTGCATTCACTGTAGCTGCCCAATTTCCCTGCTTTTTAAAGTTTGATAGAAATATCTGTTGGCAATAGGTACGTTCTTAAACCCCAAGGGTTTTTTGCCTATTAGTGAATTACTATAATGGGTTGTATGTAGTGTTGCCTTGGAAAACAGTCCAGAAACTTCAGCTACTTCAGAATATCACTGCAAGATAACTGAAACTGGCTGAGATAAACACATCACACCACTTCTTCATTGTCTTCATTGGCTCTCTGTCTATTTCCATGCCCAATTCAAAGTGCTGGCTTTGACCTTTAAGACCCTTCACAACTTAAGATCAGGGTACCTGAAGAAACACCTCTCCCCACATGTACCTAACCAAACTATAAGATCTGTAGCAGAGGTCCTTATCCAGGTGTCCTCACCAGATGAGGTATGGTGGGTGGCTACTAGAGAAATGGCCTTTTCAAAACTGGCACCCTAGCTATGGAGTACCCTTCCCACACAGCCTTGCCTGGCACACATTTTATTGTCCTTTCAATGCCAGTCAAAGACCTTTTTCACTAGCCTAGTTTGTTACAAACTGATTCACTCTGCTTTTCTAAACTTTTCTAGTGTTATGCTGCATCACATTTGCTTGTCATTTTTCTTATTATAATTACTGAATTTTAATGTTATTTCATTTTGTATTATAAGTCACTGTGTGATTGTTGTTATCAGGTGACCATAATAAAAACATTGATAAAGAGGAGGAGGAGGAGGAGGAGGAGAAAAGCTATAGGTCAGTGGCAGAGCACCTACTTTGCATGCAGAAGTCCCCAGGTTCAGTCCCTGGCATCTCCACCCTGTCTGAAATCCTGAAGAACCACTGCCAGTCAGTGCAGACAATACTGAGCTAGATGGACCAATGGTCTGACTCTGTGTAAGGAAGTTTCCCATGTAGGACAAGGCAGTACTTTACTTTCTGAGACATCATAGGTAGCTGTTTCTGTTGCAAGGCAAGGGTTTTGTGTTTACATACTAGTTCATTACTAAGGGGTTAAATGAGCTTAAGCGGGTAAGAATCAAGAATGCTGATGATTGAAAATGTTTTCTGTGAACACTCCAGGTGACCTCCAGATGCTCGCAGTGTTATTCCAGGATAACACATTCATATATAGACCAGATGCAGTTTAAATTACATACAACTAAAAGATTCTCAAATAGCTAGACCATGTGGAATTCAGAAGTATTGAAAGCAGAGCCAAGAACTGTAAATTCTGTATTCTAGTACTAATATAAGAAACTACGGACAGGGAAGAAGTAGAGTGATAAACACAGACCAAAGTTTGGGAGCTATTTGGAGCTAGAAAGGAGCAAAACTATGCATAAACCTCTGTTTAAAAGACAGCATGGCTTTAGAGTACTCAGTATGAAAATGCAGATTGAATACATGGTTCTAGGCTTCTCTTTTCCAATCATGTCTTCTTCTCAAATGTAGCCAGCAGGGTTTAGGGTATAAAGACTCTGCACCTTATTGGCAGAAAGGATTTTTGATTTAACATGGATGGCCCAAACTAATAACCATTCTAAATTTAAGCAAGCTAGTTCCCTATTGTGCATTCTCCTGCTCTCTTGTAATATAAATGCAAAGCAGCTGAAAGCGAACTTTAGAAATGTGCTAAGATTCATAATGTTGTTTAGTATGCATTTCATTACATGTGTATTGTATGAATAAACCTCCATTTTCATGCCAGACCTTTAGCAAGTCGTCGTTGGTTCTTTACAGAAAGATCACAGCAAATCATTATAGCTGATAAAACATTGTATCTTTTCTAAAAATCAAACAGAAGAAATATCAACATTAACTTGTTTCATTCCTAGGCATTATATTTCATAATTTTCAAGGAGAATCACTATGTGAATCTGTCACAGCAAAAAGCATGGAAATTGCTGTTACTACATTTCTACATATGTTTACTCAAAGTAAGCTCCAGGAGAAGACTGGGGGCTCAGGAGAGATAGCCAGGGGTTGCTGCTACTCAACAGCATCTACCACCTGAGGCGGTTTTCACTGCCTAATAGTAGAGCTGGTCCTGAGTTCATCATCTGTTGCTTGGGCCTACTAAATGCCGGCTTATTGAAAACCTAACTCTAATAGCATGCTCGACAGTCTTGAGCATAGAATTCCCTACTTGCCTCAATGATCAAAATGGACATTATATAAACCCAACAGTTTTTTCTTAATAAAAAATAGTTATAGAAGACTCTGACATGGAGCAGAGGATCGGTAGGGACAGGAGTTTCTTAATCCTTCCATCTCTGGAAGGATTTTAAACTTAACCCATTTTAAGCTTAACCCTTCCCCAGCTGGGGAGATATTTTTGAGCTCAAAAATAGCTGGAGGCGAAAGAGTTAAGCAGTCACTCTGCCTTCTGTTTCTCTGCTCTATTTCATATCCTCCCACAACTGCTTTCTATTAAAAAAAATTCAGAGATTGTAACACATGTCTGTCTGCCCTACAATCTCTCATTTGGCCCCATAACTTTCAGCAATTTGGACACTGGGATCACCAAGCCTAATTTACACTTTGCAAGGAACTACTTGGCTACCACCAATCCATGGCATCTCCCCCACTTCCCTTATAGTATTCAGTTACAATGCCCCCAGTCTCTCACACCTCTCATTCTCTCTCTTACACACAAGTAGTAGCCAATGAAGCAGAACAGGGGTTGCCAATGTAAGAACATAAGAAGAGCCTGCTGGATCAGGCCAGGGGCCCATCTAGTGCAGCATCCTGTTCTCACAGTGGCTGACCAGATATCCAAGGGGAGCCCACAAGCAGGACCTGAGCACAATAGCATTCTCTTCCCCCCGCCCCCAGGATTTCATAAGCATACTGCCTCAGACAGCAGAGGTAGAACATAGCCATTAGGGTTAGTAGCCATTGATGACACCCATCACCCTGACACCCATGGATGCAATGGGACCCTTGAGGTCTTCTGCTAACATCTATACAGCCTGTGAGCTTGCCCCACACTCACAGCTCCCTTGAAAAGTGACACTCTTTTCCACTTCCTCTTTCAGCTCTATGTGGTTCTCAAGGCTCAGGTTATTCCTACTGGATCTGACTTTTATCCAGAACTCCTGGAAAAGTGAACCACATTCATGTGCATTTTCTATCTTCCTGTCTCTTGGAGGAGGGAGTGATGCCTATGGCCCTCACTCACAGATTCAGATGTGCCCATGGACCTAAAAAGGTTGGCAACTGACCTCTGAACAACAGCATAGCATTCATTTTCTTTACAACAAGACGTGAGGAGGAGACATCAGAAGCAGCTCATTGGGTAGGGCAGAGCTGCTAGACCAGCTGTCCAGCAGGTGGGTCACTATTGCTTACTGGAAGGGTGAAGGGGAGCAGCAAGGAGGTGGGGAGGTCAACATGGTACAAACACACTGGCCACAGCACTGGATTGGCTCCACTGGTATGTTTGCACTGCACTAACCTCCCTGCCCGCTTGCCCATCTCCTTTCTGGTAAGCATCAGTGACCCACCTGCAGGGAAGTTAGTATAGCAGCGCTACACCACCTAGTGAGCTGCTTCTGGGAAACATTGGTTCTTTCCATGAACATGCAATGCGGGTCTAAACCATCAGAGCAATGAACCCAGTTGGGAATCCCAAAGTGTTAAATGACTAAAATTGAAGTCAGTACATATCTAGCTGTGGGTTGCATGATTTTGGTCCCACTTGCTTTATCACAATTAAGGGGCTGTGTGCATTACCCAGTTGTCTATCTTATTACTATAGCAAAGGTAGTGATGTGGGTCTGACAACACATTCAGCAATGGGCTGGCTTGCTAAGATGGACAAATGTGACAAGAACTTGTATGGCCCAACATTGTTTGGTGAAGCACAATCAAAATAAATTTTGGCTCTCCGGAATGAAACTACTTCAAACCACAAATATTCAGCAACTCTAAAACAGCAACGACAGGAAATGCTAAAACCTCAGCCACATCTCATCATCTTGTTGGTTAAGCTCCTATGGCTTATAAAGTTAGAGAACTAAATAATATTTTTTAACATTCTCACAAATGAAATTGACATATTTGCTCTGAAGGATGAGGACATATTTTTCATGTTACTGCCAAGTATGGCACTGAAAACACGAAACTTCTCCAGGAATTGTTACTGTGGTTGCAGATTGTGTAATATCTTGGAAGCAGGTTTCCTTCCTTCTGTTTATATAAATCTTGGTTAATATGTTTAGCTTTCCCCAATGCACTTTTATATCTAAAGCATGCCTCTCAAAGTGTATGTCTCGGTACAGCAATCAAAGAGATAAACACAAATGGATTCTGTACAAAACGTCATGGTTCTAGCAATAAAACACCTCTAATGGAAGTCACCAGGAAGTCAAGGAAAACCGAAGGTGGAATTGCTGGTTGCTTTTAATCTCTAAGTGCTGCAGAGAAGTCAAAATCATGGCAAATCAAATCGCAAGGTTAGTAAGTAGAGTCATATACAGAACTGAATTGACACTTGGGTAGATGATGCAATTCTGAGCTTTCAGATTCTGAACATTTGAAGTAGGTCATCCAGTTCAAAGATGCACAGAAGTCATCAGAGTCTTAATGAAATTGGATCAACCATTTTTTTTGAAAATGTTTCATTTAAAAGATTGCAATATGGACTGCCTTGAGAACATACCATTGTGAATACAATCAATGGAGTGTCATTATTATTATTATTATTATTATTATTATTAATAATAATAATAATAATAATAATAATAATAATAATAATTTCTTAAATTTATATCTCACCTTCCTCCCAATAGGATTTTATAGGGTAATGTCACCATAAGCCAGGAGTGGGCACCTTTTTCAGCCCAAGGGCTACATATAGATAACCTTCTAGGGGCCACATTTCCGTGGTGGGTGAGGCCAGAGGGGAAAGCTAGTAGAGCAATGGATGTCACTCTTACCTTTGCACAGTAGGTCACATATCAACCACACAAAATCAGAGGACTCTACATACACTCACGCACACACCCTCTGTTCATCCCCCATCCAGACAAGCAAGAGGCATTTTTACAGTTCAAGGACACATTCCAGCCAGGCAAAAGCAGTCAAGGAAGGCTTGGAGCAGAATCAGCAAGGACTGTGGCCTCAGGAGTGGGCACTGCCTAGGGAGAGCACCAAAGGTTGGATAGAGAGGCCTGAAGGGGCAGATATGGCCCCTAGGCAAGAGGTTCCCCTTCCCTGCCATATATAGCTTTATCCTCATTTTGTATTAATGCATTTAATCTTATTGGATGTATGATAATGCTTTTGTGTATGTTTTGATCTGTTACATTATGATCTGTGGTTGCAACATTAAACTTGACCTTTCTGTGTCATTTTGGATGGTGATCTCCCCTTCTTTTTTGAATACAACTTTAGTTTCCACTGGACCTTTAGCATGTGTTAATATCCTATTTCACATATCAGGTGAATTGAAAAGAATGGAAACATGAAAAGAATGGGAGTATGTTCAACTACTGGGGAGATTTAACTTATCAAAAACAAATATAAGAATCTGGTTAAAGTCATAAAAAGCACTCACTGCTGTCAAGATGCTCATGATACAACATTTCCTGGAAGAAAAAAAAGATGACCTCAACTTCTGATGATATATTTTTATGAAATGAGATTAGTTGCCACCCATACTGTAGCTAGCAACATGACTTTGGAAAATCAGTTGGTTCCAATATATTTTGTCTCTGTTCTGCTGAAGACAGTGACTTTTTAATATGCCAAATAGTCCAATACAAGTATGTGTTGAACGGGCCCCTAAGAGAACAGAATGTTTTGTTCATTAACATACAGTAAACACATGTTCCATCAACACAGCAGAGGATTGTGAAATAATTTTGAAACCCAATAGTCTCATTCATTGCAGCTTTTGAACATGCTGGCTAAACTGAAGTCCCAGAAGGAGGTCTTGCCTGTTGTTTACAAGCAAGGATTATTTTATGAGGGAAATGCTTTCAGCTATGAATCCAGTTATTCAAACTCCTCTTTTAAGAAAATTCAGTAGACACAGAGAGAGAGAGACTCATCATGATTCACTTCTTTGTAACCCACAAAGATAATTATTGAGGACTATTAATGATAAACATACATTAAACAAGTCTGTAACAAAGGTTTTCAATTTGTTTCATAGTGATCCTCCCAAATCAAGAGATATGTGGACAGGGCCTTCCCAGGTTTGCTAAAGCTTGATCTGATAATTCAGCATTCTACTTTCAAAATACACAGAATCAGATTTATTTATTTATTTATTTAAAATATTTCTATACCACACTTCTACCCTACAGTAGGGCACTCAGGGCAGCTCACAATAAAATCATACCCAGTAAAAAACACACAAAAAATTAAAATACATAAAATACAGTTAAGAAATCGAGGGGTGTGATATTAAAAGGGGACTAAAGAGGTAAAAGTGAAAAGGGGAAAAATAAAATTAGTTTGAGGCTACACCTTCAGTCCCTCCTATAGTCTTCTCCAGAACCCAATAGTTTTCAGAACTCTCTGGAACCCCATCAGGGAGGAAGCAGAGTGGGCTTCTTGGGGTAGAGTATTCCAGAGCTTGACAGCCATAGCTGAAAAGGCTCCTTCCTGCATGTCTGCCTGTCTAATATCTTTCATTCCAGGCACGCAGAGGAGACCAGGGCCAGCTGACCTTAAATCATGGGCAGGTACATATAGGTGAGAGGGTCCCTCGAGTATATTGGTCCAAGGCCATTTAGGGCTTTAAAGGTCAAAACTAGCACTAGGAGCCAGTGGAGTCAATAAAGCAAAGGGATGATATAATCCCCATACTTCAATCCAGTTAACATTCTGGCTGCCACATTTTGAACCAAACTGCAGTTTCCAAATGGTTTTCAAAGGCAGCCCCATGTAGAGTGAATTACAGTAATCAAACCTCAATGTCAACAATGCATGTGTCACTGTGGGACCTTCTTATTCATATGATGCCAGACTATATCAGAACTCTTGACTAAGCAAGTACGACAGCCTTATCTCAGTCTGCATCTGTGCTGGAATTGCTTTTTAAGATTTTTTTAAGTTGTTTTTGTTTTAATATGCTATAATATGTTTTTGTTTTTGGGTTGTTTTTTTTTTTTGCCACCCTGGGCTCCTTCTGAGAGGAAGGCCAGGATGTATATATTTATATATATATAAATAAATAAAGCAAGCAGCTGTCTTTGGCTAGTGACTCACCACCTTAGATATGTTGGAATTGCCATGCCACGCAATTGTTCCTGCAGCACTCTGTAATGGGTGCTGTGATGGGGAAGGTTTTATGGGACATTTCCAATAGGAAGTGAAAGGATGCCTTGATAACATGACAAAGCCAGTTTTTCAGGGGTAGGATTGTGCTTCAGCAGCAGTGGATGCTGCATTGTGTGGCTGGGTAGATCACTGGAGAAAGTATGAGACGGGGACAGTTGGGCTCATTGAATAGTTTATGGTACCCATGAGAAGGAGCTCATACAAAGCAAAACAGATCCCAGGGTATGGTCTGAAGGCACCTGCTGAGGTCTGGTCAGTGCCTGGATGGGAGATCGCCTGGGAACCATATGTAAGCTGCCTTGGGTTTCAATCATGAAAGAAAGGCAGGGTACAAATGTAATAAACAAACAAATAAATAATAAAACAAAAACAAACAAGCCAGACAAAAAAGCTAAGGAATTGTTCTATTGATCCTAGGCTCCATCAGACTAGGGAAGAAGCTCATAATTATTACAACAGTTTTAATAATTGGAAATCCTTCTACCCAGGACTAACTGAGCTACCCTTACATCTTTGGCCCTCCAGATGTTGCTGAACTACAACTATTATCAGCTCCAGCAAATGTGGCCAGGGATGGGATGATGGGAGTTGTAGTTCAGCAACATCTGGAGAGCCAAAGGTACCCCACATCTGCCTTACATAGAAACAGGCACCCCCCATTTCCTTAAAAAGCAGAACAGGCGGAGGACAAAAACAACATTCCTTCATGAGTACCATTTCCTGCTATTATAGGCATACCCCGCTTTAACATACGCAATGGGACCGGAGTGTGTATGTAAAGTGAAAATGTGCTTAAAGTGAAGCAATTATCTATGCATGTACTTCACTGCAATCGCCACTAAATGGCAGCGGCGTCATGCCATTAAGTGTCCTTAATTGCGAAGCACGCGTACGTTAAGCGGGGTATGGAGGCGTATGGAGCATGTACGTTACAGCTGGAGCATGTACGTTAAGTGAAGCGACGTTAAGCGGGGGTATGCCTGTATTTATTTTTTTCCTTCCAGAGCTATGATATTATTTTGTCCAGTTTTACATAGAATTGGCAAAACATCTCTTTCCGCTTGAGCACATCTCTGATTTTCACTTATTCTTCCCCCAGCTGTAGTGCAACACACCACAACCCAGGGTATTCCAGACTGGGAGTTCACCTCGGCCCTTTTCTTCGCCGCCAGCATCCTCACCACCACGGCTTGTGTTCCCTTTCCTTACTGCTCAACACCACCCGCTTCAGCGCCGGCATGGCCATCTTCAGCCTCCTCCTCAAGCCTTTGTCCTGCTTCTTCACCTATCGGATGTGCTGGGAGTGCGGAGGAGAGTGTGCCTTGAGCCTAGACTGGGAAGGTTCACCGGAGAGACACGTTTCCTGGGACGGTGTTGACTCCACTGCTGTTTCCCTCGTCCGCCATTGCTGGGCCAGCTTCCTCTCTCTGTTCCTTCTAGAGGGGCTTTTCTTGCTTTGTGTGGGTCTCTGCCGGTTTGGAGATGGGCGTTTGCCTCCCATCTTTTCTCCTGGGCCCTTTTTAGAAGGCCAAGAAGAGAAAGGAGTGAATTTTTGCTTTGTGATTTGTTAATGTATTTTATTGGATGTTGTAATTGCTGCTTTTTGTAAATTGTATTGTTTTTATTGATGTATTTTTATATTTGTGTTTATTTTTTTTGTAAGCTGCGTTGACGGCCTTTTGGCCAAAAGGCGGGGTAGAAATAAACAACAACTATCCCCTGAGACACAGGAGTGGCTTTTGAGGGGGGCGGGGGAGTGTCAAGGGGCAGTAGCAGAAAAGGAGGCAGGAAACTTCCACTGCACAAGCAAGACTATACTTGCAGTTCTCTGGATCCCACCCAATATTTCTAGATATTTCAGCACAAACATTCCCAAAGCAGTTTACAATAAATTAAAAGTACTAATGAAAAATAAACACATTTGTGCCAAACAATTTAAAACTACACAGAACTCTTAAAATATCTCCAGCTAATTTGCCAATGCCTGAAAGAATAAAAAGTATCTTCATCAGCGTCAAAAAAAAGAACAGACGGTGCACTAAAGGTGTGGGGAGCCTCAATGCAACCTCCTCGATCTCTCTGTCTGGCCCTCAGGACACCCCCCAGGCTTTGTCACCCCTGCAGGCCACACCCTCCTTCCTAAACCACATTCCCCACTAGCCTTGCTTCATAACAACTCATGCTTTTTTGCCTGTCCAGAGTGCACCCTTGACATATGATAATGCCTCTTGACTGATTGCTTGTATGGCAGACGGGGAAAGATATCTGCACGGGGATGTATAGAAACTTCTGACTTTGTGTGGAATGTAGCCTACTGTACAATAGTCAAGAGTCACACAGTTACTCCACTCACATTTGCCTCTGGTCCCACCCACCACTGGCATTTGGCCCCGGGACGTTTACTCATGATGGAATGGCCTGAAAAAATGTTCACTAGTGGAAGAATCATGGAGCCTGATTTTAGGGGAAATTGAAGGTGCACGGCAGGAAATAGTACTTTTCTAAGTTCTATCAGTTTGGCATGTGAAATAAACAAATATATAAACCCTTCCTCCAACAAAAAAAGAGGGGGGGAAGATTCATTCTTTAATAATGTAATCAAGGGTACCCAATGTAGCAGCCCCCCCATTTTTGCCTCCTGCAAAGGTGCACTGCCACACCCAATTTTTTTAAAAAATTGAGTGTTTGGGTTGTAAGGTTTTTTTTAATTGGTGGAGATTGACTGACTTTTTTGTCTGCATTTTAGCTTTTTTTTAAGGGGGGTGTCACCTATTTTGGGAGGTCAAAGTATCACCAGTTTTTCTTCTGTGAAACAGTTTTTTTGGGTGCTTATGACAGCTGAATACTGCCCCATGATAACTATGGATTTTTGTGTGTGCTATATTCTGAGGGCAATGTGTCCTGAAGGGTGACTTTGAAGCCTTTTAATAAATAAATAGCATTCTTCCACTGGCCAACATTAGCTTTAAAAGGATTTATACTCCTACACGTAGGGGTGATGGTGCACATTTTTGTTATTATGTGCTGGTAATTTTTACATTCTTAACTATCCCCAAAACATCCTTTGGAATCAAAAGTAAAATGTATGCCCTTTTAATCCAATGAAAGTGGTACAACAGCTAAGGTACATGTATTCAGATATGACCCAATGGAATATGGATTGCATCCTATGTCATTGGATTAGGGCTGCCAGGTTTCCTGTTTTCACCCGGAGACTCCAGATTTCTGGGGTCTTCTCTGGGTCTCCAGGTGAGTCACCTCACTCTCCAGATTATCAGCTTCCATTTTTCAAAAATTAAATTTATAGGTGGTCTGGTTCAAGAGATATACACCAAAACATCAGCTACCCCTCATTGAAATTTCTGTTAAATGAGCTTGTAGCTGACTGCTCTAACCCCACTCTTTCAGGTTTGTGGCCAATAAGTGAAGTCAGGGTTGTGATTGACAAGGGATCTGTTGACCTCCAGGCAATAGCTAGAACCCATTGCAAGTCCAGAAAATAGTTGTTTTTTCCTTCTTTTCTGAGGATCTCATAAATTATTTCTCTCTTGTGTGCAGGAGATCTATATGCCATTACAATGTGTTATGCTTTTCTAATTATGAGGAGTCAAACAAGTTTAAATTTTCTTGGGATGTTGAAGAGGGCAGTTTATTTGTCTAATTCAGAGCCTCTTTTGAAAACGTTCCCAATACGAAGTTTTAATTCTGTACTCAGTTTTCTAGCAGTAACGCTGCAATGCTAACCTCACATACTGGAAGTAAACCCCATTGAATTCAATAGGACTTACTTTTGAGTAGACATGGTTAGGATTGTGCTGTAAATCAACTGGACTTTTGAGTGGACATAGCAAAGGATTCTGTTTGCATTATAAATCTTTCTCTACCTCTCCAATCCTATTTTAAAGGAATTAGGGAGGGCTTACCTAGGTGTAACTGCTTTTATTTGGTAGGAAAGTAATACTGATTTTATTTTTTAAAAAATGTTCTGCAATGACCAACTGCTTTTGACCATAAACTGTTATATGGAGTGTATGTATTTTACATCTCCAGTGTGTGTATTTATGGAGTCTTTCCAAATTCCTGTTTGGTAAGGTTGCTGCTTAGAAACCATGGCATCTCACAACAAGAAATAAATCCCTGTAAAATCCAATAACCATAAAACAAGCATAAAACAATTGCAAAACAGCTTAGAGTGGCATGTTTCTAAATTTTGGGTTGGGTGAGTGAAATTCATTATCATTTGAAGTTGCAGTTCTGTGCACACTTCCCTTTTTGAGTAAGCCCCATTGAATACATTGGGACTTGCTTCTGGATAAATATGTAAATAATAAACATATTTGGCAGTCATGATTATATAAATATTTCTTCATGGAAATGGAAATGGACTGCCTTCAAGTCGATCCCAACTTATGGCTACCCTACTTTTCAAGGTAAGCAGTATTCAGAGGGGGTTTACCATTGCCTCCCTCTGAGGCTAGTCCTTCCCAGCTGGCTAGGACCTGCTCAGCTTGCCACAGCTGCACAAGCCAGCCCCTTCCTTGTCCGCAACTGCCAGCTGGGGAGCAACTGGGCTCCTTGAGACTATGCAGCTTGCCCACGGCTGCACAGGTGGCAGGGTATGTAACCCCTGAGCCACTCACTGTGGGGTGATCTTCAGCTGGCCCTTTACACCCAGGAGACATGAGCAGGGATTTGAACTCACAGACTCTGGACTCCCAGCCAGGCTCTCCTCCCCACTATGTATCTGATTTCACACTATGGTTGTACATTATTATTTCCTCCACATTTTCAGTGTGCCCTTCTTCCTTGGGGTGGTCATGGTCCCCATCTGTTCTTTTAACTCTTAAAGGCAGATTAGGCTGGAGATGGTGGCCCAGTAAACTTTGTAGCAGATTTCTATTTTAAAAAATTAGTTAAAATGATTTACATGCAGGGAAGGTTGATGAAATAGATGCACACAATACATTTAAAGCACATCCAACTTGCACTGAAAGCACATGACTTCTCCCAAAGAATCCTGGGAAGTGTAGTTTCCCCCTCAGAGTTACAAACAGTTACATAACTGTTATGAGGTATCAAATATTTGGAATTTTTAATCTTTGATTCATCTCAGTGAACCAGAGTTTGAAAAGGCCTACAACAGCAAAGATTCCTGGGAAACAGCCCCTCTGTGACCTCTGAGTACATATCTTGCAATGCCTGAAGGTATAGACTTCCTGACTCATGGAAATTTGGGATTTGTCACCCAGTAAGAATAGGCGCTCCTTTCAAACAAAGGAAATGTTTATGATAATCTAGGCCATCAGGAGGAAACAGAATAGCTCCTTTCAAACTAGGAGGTGTTGTGCATTTCTAAGCCTTTGGAGAAGACAGGATAAACTCCTGTCAAACAAAGAAACTGTTTTACACAAGGATTATGATGATCTTAACCTTGAGGAATCATCAGGAATCTACAGCAGGAGATCACACCTATTATCTGGGAACTTATCAGGAAATGAGTGGGTCCACATCCTCCTGGAGACATTTACCTTGGGTTTACTTTGAGGTCAGTTTAGTTAGGAAAAGGTATAAAACATGAGGAGTGAGAAGGGGAGTTCAGTTCATCTTCTGGGGGGCTACAACAACTGCTTTTCTTATCAACGCACGCTAGCATCTTTGGGACAATTACAGAGCTATGGATTTGGGTGAGAACTTTCAAATCTGGCGCTGGTTACAAAGGGTGGAGCTTTTGCTCATTGGGCTAGATACGAAAGGTCTCTCTCAGTTTTAGGCTTGAAGCAACTCTCCAGGAAAGAATTATGGCGGCTGGAAGCCGAGGATGCAGGCTTTGCTGATAACAGAGGATTTATGGGACGTGATTGAAGATAACCCCCCGGCGGTACTGACCGCGGCCTGGAAGCGTCGAGACCAGAGAACGCAGGCATTTATAATCTTGGCTCTATTGGATTCTCAACTGATGTGTGTGAGAGATGAGCCGTCGGCTAAACAGATGTGGGACGCGTTGCAGGATTTGTCCCAGGAATGGCAGCGGAGGCAGGAGGCGCAGAGAGCCCAGCCGGTGGAAGCTGTCAGAAGCAAGGAGGAGAAATGTGCCGAACCGGAGCAGGCTGCCGAAAGCAGACAGGAAAACAAGCGGGAGCAGCAGCGGCTGAAGTCTTGTTTTGCCTGTGGGGCTCGTGGGCATCTCCGTAAAGATTGTGCAATCAAGCAAAACTCCAGGGACGGAGGCTTGAAGCAGGGCAGTGTGAACTTTGTTTGTAAACAGAAGTCTAAAGACTTGGAACGAATTAACTTTATTGTCGACAGCGGAGCAAGCCATATATTAATTAAAGACAGACGTTTGTTTTACGTTTCAGAAGAAGTGAAAGACTTTGTTTTACTTGCTGATGGATCGCGTAAGAACGTTGAAGCCCGTGGTCTGGTGAAATTTGACAAACTTGGACTAATGTCAGACTGTTTGTTTGTTCCGGAATTGGCTCATAATATTTTATCAGTTAGAAAACTGGTGAGTTGTAATTATTCAATTTTGTTTCACAAATACCAATGTTTTGTAATGAGGGGAGATCAAGTGTGCATGCAAGGAAGCCTTAATGATTCACAGTTTAAAATGTCCATGGGTGTGAAGTGTGCTGATGCCTTGAGTTCAATGGGGCGGAAAGGGAATGACGGTCAGGGCTGTAAACAGACAGCCGTAAAAGGCATGCCGTCGGTATTCACTGCCCAGATGGAGGAAGTTCACAGAGAACTAGAAGAGCCAGCATCATTTCAAGCAATCAGGCTGATGCCTGAGGCAGAGCAGCACAAATGGCAGCAGGCCATGCAGGAAGAATTACAAGCCATGCAAAAGAATGGCACATGGACATTAGTAAAGTTACCCATGGGTAAAAAGGCCATAGGTTGCAGATGGGTGTTTAAGAAGAAGAAAGCAAGTTCTGGGGAAGTACAGAGGTACAGGGCACATTTGGTTGCCAAGGGATTCACCCAGCAGCATGGGACAGATTATGATGCTGTTTTCGCTCTGGTTGTGAAACATGAGTCCATTCGTGTGCTGCTGAAGCTGGCAGCGATGCAGAACATGAGTGTAAATCACTACGATATAGGGACGGCATTCCTACATGGTGATTTAAGAGAGGAGATATATATGGAACTGCCTCCGGGTTCTTTGTCAAAGGAAGGGTTCGTGTGTAAACTGCATAAATCAATATATGGACTGCGGCAAAGTGCACGCTGCTGGAATGAGAAATTGCACAGAGTGTTGCATGGAATGGGATTCCAAAGATGCAAGGCAGATCCATGTGTGTATATAAAGAGACAGGGGATGAAAACCACGTTCTGTGCAGTTTACGTTGATGACATCATGTATTTTTATCATGAGCAGCAAGAGGAACAAGAATTTAATGAGCAACTGGGCAGGCAGGTGGACACAAAGAATTTGGGGCCTGTCACACACTATTTAGGCACGGATATTGTGCGTGCAGAAGACGGAAGCATAACATTGAGTCAGGAAAGTAAAATAAATCAGATCATAGAAGACTGCAACATGACAGAATGCAATGTTGTAAAGACTCCAATGGTTGTGGCTTTCCAACAGAATGTGCAGGAGACGCCTTGTACAGATCCTGAGAAGTACAGGCGCATAATAGGGAAATTGCAATATTTGGTGAAGGTGTCTCGCCCAGACATATGTAATGCAGTCAGTATTTTAAGCCGGAAGGTAGAGCATCCTTCAGAGGCTGACTGGCAAGGGATTAAAAGGATAGTGCGTTATCTGAAAGGCACGAAGACAAAGAGTCTGGTTTTGTCAGGAGCAAAGACAGGAGGTCTTGAATGTTTTGTGGATGCAGATCATGCAGGGGAGCTGAGCAGTCGTAAGTCAACCTCTGGCATAGTTGTGATGTGGCACGGGTCATGCATTGACTGGAGCAGCAAGAAACAAAATGTGGTTGCAACATCAAGTGCAGAAGCCGAGTATGTGGCCCTATCACAGGCCTGTAATGAGCTACAATGGTTCGCAATGCTCATGCAGGAGATAGGCATTGATATGCAATTTCCGATTACTGTATATGAAGACAATCAGACCTGCATTAAGATAGCCACATCAGAAGCTCATACCAAGAGAACAAAACATATTAGTGTCAGATACTTTCACGTAAGGGATTGTGTGCAGAAGGGGTTTGTTAACCTAACATTTTGTGACACTAACAACATGATGGCTGACATAATGACCAAGCCTTTGTGTGAGGAGAAATTTGGCAAACTGGTGACAAGGCTTGGAATGAACCAAAGTTTGAGTGAATAAAGTTTTGAACTGTACTGAGATGTAATTTTGAACTGTACTGAACTGAAAATGTATGATGCAATGTACTGAAATGTATTGCAAGAGGTATTGTAGAAATGTATTACTGTATGAAGATGTATTGTTGAGATTTCTTTGTAATTGACAGACATGATGAGAAAAAGGGGGGCTTTTTTACTAGGCATGAGGCCTAGTAGTTTCCCATCAAGTCTGAAAGTTTTGAAAGTAAAGAGGAGTTATGTCTTTGCCAGTCTGGGAACGGACAGTGAAGGCCGTTGTTATGGTAACCATCAAGATATAGACTGGGAAAGTTCTAACAGAGTCTGTGAGTTGTTGTTCTTCTGCATCAAGCCTCTGACCTGAGAGGCTGTCTTACTTTTGCTTTTGAAGAGAAATGTGCTGTAGAGCTAGAGGGGGGGAAGGAAACTGCTGAAAAGCCTTAATGTCTTTGAATAAAGACTCTTAACATGCTCTAATGCTCTGAAGAAGTTTCTTGCTCAACTTAACTCCAACGTAATGTATGCTGTTTCACACAACACCGCACACACACCAACACTATCTGGGCCTTTTTCCTTCCTTTTTTCTTTCTTTCTGTGTGGGTGAGCTTAATGTGAAAGTGTTTATAGGGCTAGTCTCTTTGCTTTAGTCTATCCAGTGTTGTTGAATGAATGAATAATAGTTAGAAAGCTGCTCATTGTTAACTGCAACTGTATACTGCAATATTTTTTTCCTTGTTCCTTCTCTTAATAAAATCACTCTTTATTTTACTTTCAGTGTATGTGTTATTGGGTTAAGGGTAAAATTATACATGCTCTGGGGGTGACGTGCGGCTAACTCCAGCAAAAGATCCTACTGCTCTCTTTTTGGGGACTAGGATTTCTAGTGAGCTCTGCTCATGAGGAAGTTCAAGGTCCTGTCGTAACATAACCCTTAACAAACTACAGTTCCCATTATTTTGTGGTGGGAATTCATATGCTTCAAATGTGTGTTGAATGTGCTTTCAGCGGGTGGTATGGATCTGCCCTAGGTATGCTGCTCATTCATTAGTGAACTGAAAAGAACAATTTTAAAAGATACTTTTTAAACAGGGAAAGGGCTGTAGCTCAGTGGTAGGGCCCATGCTTCGCATGCAAAGGTCCAAAATTCAATTTCTGGAAAAGACTATTGCCTGGAATCCTGGAGAGCCAATGGTTGTCCATGTCATCAGTACTGAGCTAGATGGTACCAAATGGCCTGAGTTGATATAAGGCAGATTCATTTGCACCTAAAGTGGAAAGAAGGGCCACAGTGACTCCGAAATTTATGTATTTTATTTATAACATTTATATACCACTTTATCGTAAAAAAAAAACTCAAAGAGGTTTACAGAAGGAATTAAAACAATAAAATTATTGGCAAAAACAGTTAAAGACAGGTATTTTTTAAAAATCAAAATAATAAAAGTGACAAGTAGTTATAAACAGATAAAAAGCATAATAGATTCTACATGCCTAGGTAGGCTTGCATAAGCAAACATGTTTTTTGCATGTGCCAAAAAGAGTACGATGAAGGAACTTGTCTAACGTCAATAGACAGGGAGTTCCAAAGTGTAGGTGCTGCCACACTAAAGGATTGATTTCTTACAAGTGCAGAACAAGTACTATGTAGGACCCTTAACATGGAAAGCACACCTTGAACTTGGTAGCAAATCAGCAACCAGTACAGATTTCAGAGAAGAGTTATTATGTGCTGATTGGGTCTCCCTCATGTCAGCAATCATGCCACAGCATTCTGCACTAACTGCAGCCCCTGGGTGAGGTTGTGCTACATGGGGATTTCTGTGACTTGGCTGACTGGCTGCCAGGATTTTTTTTAGTTCTGGTAAGAACCCTGACTGGTTGTGGGATGCTAAGTTTTCTGTCTTACTCGTAGGACTCTTGTTGTAGTTGGTATAGTATTGCATTTAGGATATCATCATTGTTTTTTGTTGTTGTATTTACATTTCATTTACCTCTGACATCACTCCCTTAAATCCATAGAAGCAACAGCAGTGGTTCCTTGTGCTCAGTTCAACCCCCTTAAACCCACTGATGATGCACCTTGTTGTTTACATGATGGCTTGCTTCTTGCTCAATAGTAGTAAAAAAGAATTCACATACTGGAAGTGTGGTCTCAATTGCTGTTGTTCCCAAGCTACTGCCTGTGAAGGTAGACCAAATCCTTGTGTGTTTTCTCTCTGTCAGTTATTACTCACTGGAATTGGGTTGGAGTTTATAGCAGTCCACACGTAGGCAGGAAAGAGTAGAGAATCTTCTTAACTCTTACTAATTTCTCAAACTTTTCTATGCAGTGAAGGGTGAAGTTTGTAAAGAAATTTGGAGCAGCCAGGTTAAAAAGCAGGGGCAGGGCATTCCAGGCAGGGGGTTGCCAGCCCTGCTTGGATATCAATATCTTTGCAAAGGATCCCTAGTCAAGCCCTACCAACAGCACAATCCTAACTATATCCACTCAGAAATATGTCCTGTTGAGTTCTATGAGGATTAGTACCTTAGTAAGTATGCTTAGAATTGCAGCCTTCAGGGGCATCCATCTTTATTCCAGAGTACTCCTATCTAACATCTCTACAACACTAGGCTTCCTTCTTCCTATAATTGCCTTCTAATGACTGGCCTGGCCTGAGGGTACTTAAACCCTTCTTGCCAGAAGCAAGTAGGCTAAATTAAATGTTCCCTACCTAGGATCCCTAAGCAAGTGAGAAGGAATGATCCCATCACTTCAGCTGGACCTGGGAACACCCTCATTTAGCTAAGATTTCTATCTTTATTTCCCGTCAGATCACTTTTTTTGTTTGAGTGGTATGCTCCAAGCAACTGTGGTTAATGCTGAATGTATCATGTTTAATGACATCACTAGGGCCCACCCCATTACATCATTAGGGCCCACCCCTTTGACACCACTAGGGCCTACCCCTGAAATCTCAGGGTTTGGCATGTTTCTGACCTGGCAACCTTACATTGAATAGATTGGTGAATGATTAGAAAAAATAATTACTTTTTATTACAGAATAGTGCTGGTTTTCTGGGAGAACATAATTTTTTTATCATGTACCTTCCAAGTATGGGGAAACCTTATACAATTAATATTGTACCTCATTTATTTTTATTTTGAGCTGTTATGAGCTTCCCCTTTTTGCTATAAGTACATAAACTATTCAATGTTTATGTGACTGTGAGGTCAACAGAAAACAGATAGATGTTTACCATAGGATGCATAAGGCAAAACTTTGCTTTAAAGAGTGATGAGGCTTGTGGTCTATCAGTATTGCTTTATAAACTCACAAGGGAAATGACATGTGCTAAGGACTTTGGTCCTATACTTGCTGCAAGTGGCAAGATCTCATAATCATAATTTATTTGCAAAATCTCCTAGAACTACTTACATTGGCATCTCAGATTCCATGATGGAAAAAGGTAGCATATAATTGTAAGAAAATAAATAACACAATAACGTTTATGTTAAAGCCCATTAAAATCAAGTAGCAACCTCAAACTAAATAGTTTGATCAGGGATCTAACACAGTTTAACAAAGGACATCCTGTAATAATTCTTCACTTTTATCTGAGTGTTCAAGCCCTTTTGAATGGTCAAAGCACTATACTGGAATTCTTACAACAACTGTGTAAGATTGGTTGTGATGCATAGGGATATGCTAGAATTCCACCCAATTAGGATTTGGTACTGAATTTTCCATTAATTCGCTTATTCTCTGTTGTTGTGGATTGGATTTTTATAAATCAATTTTCCGCTGCTATTTTTGAAAATGATTTTTTTAAAAAAACTGCCTTTAAAATATTGATATTAAGAATGATAATTTTATAGCTATTTCCTTCCTTTCATATATCAATATTTTCTTTTAAAATATTGATATTTCCTTTACAATTATTGATATATTCTTTTAAAATATTGATATTAATTTCAATAGTTTTTGGAAGGGAAAAAACTGATCAGTAAAAACAGTGGCTAGCAGACAAAGAACGGACTGGAATCAATACTAGCCTATTTGGTTGATTGAATGTTTTCGAAGCAGCACTGGCCAATAGAGCCCATCCCTACTGATGAATGAATCTTTCAATTTCAGTTCTCATTTTTCCAGTCTTAAGTTCAGTTCACCACATTTTCACATCAGCTTGCAAACTTTTTTTAAAAAAAATCTGCATGAAAATCTGTACACATTTTGTGTGTGTTTCATCAAATATATTCATTTTGGCAAGCAATTTTCCCTTATATGCATTTTTGTACATTATTTTCACTAATACTTTTTGTACATTATTTTGCATGCTTTCCCCTGTGTTTATACATTTATGAAAATATTTGTATACTGCGATTTCATAAAAAATATCAAAGTGGTTTATAACAGTTATTTTACTATGTAATAAAAAGGTAAGATATTACACAGTCACACCATCATATCATCATGACATCATGCAATGTGGCATTGGGAGTGAGGCGTGTTAGCAGGGTGGCAAGACATATGCTTTTCTGTACGCATTTTGTAATTGGAGAACTGCATCACAAGATTCAGAGAAGTTAATATTTAGAAGAATAGCTGCGTTTCAGTTTGTGTATTAACATGAGAAATGAATGCATTTGTCCGCCATTCCTAAAGGTAGATTAGTATAATAATAACCATATTGCATAGAAAGAGTCTGAGGTTGGGAGAAACTAGACTGCCTAAGGCCACCTAGAAAATTTATGGTAGAGGCTAGATTTGAACCATAGGTTTTCAAGGAGCTACACATTTGCCTTCCTTAGTTTACCAAGCAAAATCCGGCCTTTTTCTTGTACTGGAAAGCAGAGGACAGGTTTCTGAAAGTAAAGGAGAATCATGAAAAAAATCCAGAACCTGAGACAATGATAAAGAATTAATAGCCATTGTTTACAATTAAGTAGATGAGGTGCTTAAAGCAATTATTTTAAAGAGGCAGAGTTTGAATGCTTGATCTCTATACTTTGATTATAGTTATCATTGTGAAAGCACTCTGTGACTTAATAAATGATTGAAAAAAGGGTCGAACTCTGAACAAAAGTTCCTCAGACATTTGGTTATGTTTATGGTTCTTTATGATGTACCTGCTAGACCCATACCATTTCAAAATAACCATAGCCACTACAGAGCTTGGAAGTAACTCGTTATTTTTAACGAGTTACTTGTAATTCGTTACAATTTTAAATAACGAGTGGGTAATACCATTACATTTGGCAAGTAACGGAACGACTAGTAATTTCCCTACTTTTCAGCTGCAACTTTAACGTTTCCATGTTAGGTTGCACGTTACTTGGGGGCGGGAACAAGGGGAAGACAGCTCCTGGCTGTGATTGGTTAACACAAGACATGTGCCTCACACTGATTGGACCTCTGCGCAGACTCTCTCTTCCCTCGTGATCTGTGTTAGGATGCACGAAGGAAGAGGTGAATAGGCAGGGCCTGCTAGCGTCTGAGAGGAAAAAATGGACGCCAGAGGAAAAAGCCAGGGCAAGAACAACAGAGGAGAAAAGGCAGCAGCAGAATGGCAAAGAGCTGTGGAGGTGAGTGACGATGATTTGTGTGTGTGTGTGTGTGTGTGTGTGTGCCCCCCTGTGGCACCGTTCTGCCCCCCGACCCCCCGTGGCACCGTTCTGCCCCCCCACTGCCTCTCCTTGCCTCTGCCGCCCCCTCCATCAATCACAAGGCACTTCCGAAAATTCGGCCTAATCAGAGCTTGGAAAAGTTACTTTTTTGAACTACAACTCCCATCAGCCCTAGGCAACATGGCCACTGGATTAGGCTGATGGGAGCTGTAGTTCAAAAAAGTAACTTTTCCAAGCTCTGGCCTACTTCTCTTCCTTCCCCCCCTTTTTGAACTCTCCCCCTTGTTCCCATGCATACATACCTGTGTGCTGTATTTATCCAGACAGAGCACTCCTGCCTTTTAAAATGCCGGCTAGCTTTTTATTGTATATTTATTTGAACTCCATCTTTCTTTTTATTTGTATTTTTGTCCTGTTTAATCACAAGACTGAATTGTATGTGGGACAAAAACTGTCTCAGTAATAATAATAATAATAATAATAATAATAATAATAATAATAATAATAAATCATTAGGCGTATAATAAATGGCTTAAAGCTGATTTTTTTGTTCTTGGCAGAGATGAGGTGAGAAGTAGGGTCCTTGCAGCTCCTCCTCTCAGTCCCCCAGCTCTCAAACTCATGTTCTGTGAGAAAGAGAGAGATTCCCAGTCCCAGAGAGAGATAGAATGTTGACAATCTCTGCTAATATCTATACAAATGTACATAACATGCATCACCTGAACTCACATGATCTAGAGTTACCTTAGATCTTGCAAGATTTGCAAATGAGAAGCAATAGGGTTTTATATTAGTTCTGATTGTCTATTGGGCTATCATAGGTTATATGTTTTTTCATTTTCTATGGCAAAAACTCCAACTTCAGTGGAATTTATGTGATGTGTTCTAATCATTTGAATTTGGCTAATGAATGCTTTATTCTTTCATCAGAACTTTAGCAGTAATACTAAAATATTAATAAAAAAGAAAAGGGAAAGAAAAAATACTTTACATATATCATTCAGCTGTATTGCTAATTATAGATATAGATATAAAAGATAAACGGCATTTTGTCAAAAGTATTTTTGTCTACATTTTATACCTCATCCTTGGTTTTCCAAGCTTGGCATGGAATGCTTCTCATACAGAATTAATTTGAAATGCTGCATATTTATTATCATAATCATCACATTCAAAATAAAAAATATATGTACCGCCTTCAAGTTGATTCCAACTTATGGTGACCCTATGAATAGGGTTTTCATGAGGCTGAGAGGGAGTGACTGGCCCAAGGTCACCCAGTGAGCTTCATGGCTATGTGGGGATTTGAACCCTAGTCTCATTTTGTTCTCACAACAACCCTGTGAGATAGTAGGTTAGACTGGCCCAGGCAGGGTTATTCAGTGAGCAAAAATGATGCAAATAGGATCTCTTTTAATTGTGCTATCGACCTGCTTACTTCCACTCTGACTGGGGGATCTTGCAGCATGGGGAAGAGATGGGGGCACATCACAGCTGAAGTTCACCCATATAGGAGCATTATCTCTTGTTTATTACAGAGACGCCTGTTGCAGGTTTTGCTGCTGAGAGCAGCAGTCAGTTAGTGCGGCCACTTGAGTCACAGCTTGTTGATCCTGAGGAGGCAAAACTAGAAAGTGAGGTTCAGAAAGGAGGCCCTGTGCACGAGGAGGAGGAGGGCATGAAGCAGTGCCAGTTGCCCACAGCCACATCTGCAGAACAGCAAGTACCATGGTTTGGCTTTGAGAAAGCTTGTACATTTGTGAGCCAGAGTGGGAAAAATGTTGTTGTACGATGCAATTACTGCCTTCCAAGGATCAAAAATCTGAGATCAGCTGTTTCCTCCTCATCCAATGTGAAGAAACATTTTGAGGTAAGCCTTTGTCATGCTGGTCCTCCAAGAGTGTCCATTGTCTATTTATGTTTAAATTGTGAAGTTCCTCTTCCATTTTTTCTTGGATTCATGCTTTGTTCTTCTTCCTCAGAGGGCACACCCTGAGAAGCTGAGAGCAATTGAAGAAGCAATAAAGGCAAGGAGACGTGGCCTTCCTGAACCAATGCATGACATCCCTCCTCCCAAAATGCTGAAGCAGCAGCAGACAACCCTTGAGAGGTGGGGATCTGGCAGGGAGCCTGTCACCCAGAGCAATCTCGACAGGAGAATCATTGATTTCATTGTAGAGGAGACATTACCACTTCAGACTGTGGGCAAACCATCATTCATTAATCTGGTTCGCATTGGACTCCCCAAAGATCTCACCATCATATGTGCCAAGACTCTGAGAGACAGAATTGAGAAGAGAGCATGCCACATGAGAGAAACTCTTGCAAACCGAATGGGTGCTGTGGCATATATAGCAACCACTGCAGATTGTTGGACCAATGGCAAGAAGAGTTACTTTGGGGTAACAGCCCACTGGATCAACCCAACTACCCTGAAACGTGAAGTCGGGGCCTTGGCTTGTAAGCGTCTGAAGGGGCGCCATACATACGATGTCCTTTCAAAAGCACTGCATGATGTACATGTGCAGTACAGAATCCACAACAAAGTTATGTGCACTACTACAGACAATGGCTCCAACTTTGTGAAAGCGTTCAGAGTTTTCATGGCCAAAGAACCAGTGGAAGCTGCAGGCACCAGTGACGATGATGGTGATAACCAGGAGGAGGAGGAGGCTGAGGTGGAGTTTGTGCCTATCTGTGAGATCCTGGACACAGGACCTGAGGCAGAGGAAGAAGCTGCAGACTCAGGAGAGGATTTTGTTTTACCACCACACCAGAGATGTGCTAGCCACACCCTCAACCTTGTGGCAACACAAGACATAGAGGCCATGCTTTCTGACTCCTCCAAAAGTAGTCTTCTTGGTCCTTTCAAGAAACAGTTTCGTTCCTTGATGGGAAAGTGCAGCAAGTTGTGGTCCAAGCAGAACCAGTCAGCACAGATTGCTGAGTATATCCATGCGCAATATGGTGTGTATCTGAAGGTACCGAATAAGACCAGGTGGAATTCCACCTTTGATGCGTTGAAGCAACTACATGAGCTCCTGTCAACTGTGCCACTAAAAATGCATGCCATAATGGACCACTGCTCCTTGTCCAGGATCACAGCTGCTGAGATTGAAGTGGTACAGGAATACACAGAGATTATGGAGCCACTAGCCCAGTCCCTAGATATCCTGCAACGGGAGAACGGCATGTTCATGGGGTATTTGCTACCAACGCTCTGCAATCTGGACCGCAAGTTAGAAGGACTGGAAAACAAACCTGAGATGTACACATACTGTTTTCAGCTGCTGAGAGGTGTGCGCGAAGCCCTAAGAAAGCAGTTTGCAGCTATCTGGGAGGACAAGAGGCTTCTTCTGGCAGCCTGCCTACACCCTCGCTTCAAACTAGATTGGCTGGAATCGTGTCAGGCCACCACCCATACCAACAAGTAAGAACATTAGGGAAGCCCTTTGCGTGGATTATTCCAAGGGAAATGTTGTCTCAAGGGAGGCATCAGAGGGCTTAAGGTGGTAGGCAGGGGCTGGGCCTTTTCTTCCTGGGGCTCCTCATCACAACCTTGGGTTGCTGCAGGTAATCCTTAAGGGTCTGCTGTGCTGCCCCATGAGTGTGGTGACTTGGTCACCTTCCTACCTTCCATGTCATCATCCACAGGCTCAGGCTGGACCCTGAACCAGGGGACATGACAAGCATCAGGAAATGAAGAGCAGATGATGGTTTCCTAACATATATGTGTTAACATATCCTCTCTCTTTCTTAGATACACAATGGAAGCCTTGTTGAAAGCTGAAATAAAGATGGGTGTACTTAATGAGGACAGTGATCAGTCTTCAGATAAAGACCAGGAAGAAAATGACTTAGAAGATGACTTCTTTAACTTTCTGCCCCAGGGCAAGAAGTCAGCAGTGGACACTGCTGAGGAGGAACTGGTGAGGTACCTGAGGTCTCCCAGCAGGGAAGTGTCATCACTCCATGGCTTTCCACGTGTGCTGCGGTGTTTTTTGCAGCACAACACAGGCATGCCTTCAAGCGCCACAGTAGAACGCCTGTTCAGTACTGGTGGCAACGTAATGACTGTAAAAAGACATTCCTTGTCTGACATGCTCTTTGAGCATCTTGTTCTTTTGAGACATAACAGAAACATATTATAAAAGCATTTCAAGTGTAAAATTTGATTTCAAGAGTTGGGGTATCTTCATTGCTTGGGGGGATGTGAGATTCTGTTATGCCATTATGTTAATCTTATGGATAATTTTTTTTATTCTACTACCCCGTGTGTGTGTGTGTTTATTTTTAATATTGTTTTAGGCTTCTTAGATGTGCAGCAGCCAAGGCAGCACCTTGTAGGAGTTTTTTTTTTTAAGTAACTGAAATGTAATTGTAGTGATTACTTTTGAGAAAAAGTAAAGTAATCAGTTACTTTCAGAGCAATTGCAATTGTAACGGTAATTACTACTTTTTGGGCCAAGTAATTGTAACTGTAATGTATTACTTTTTAAAAGTAATCTTCCAAGCTCTGAGCCACTATATAAGCCACTTCTATTGGCTGGGGTATTGGGGCATGCTTTTGCATGCTCGCCTAAGAAATGGAGCAGAACCAGGTCAGCTGGGGCACATAGCCAGCTTTACCAAAAATTAGATTCCATTTCACCCACAGTAGCAGAAACCTAAGCAGATCCATAGCACAGAGAGTTGCTGACCATGTTTTAAGATGCATTCTTGAACCAGGAAACAGCTGCAGCTTGAGTTGACAGGAGCTCAGCACAGTGAATGCAAAGGAGAGGTTTACACACACAGAGTTCTTATACAGTATGATGATGCTTTTCTCTGCTTGTCCTTACCTGAACTAGGCATTTAATTTCAGCCATAAGGCAATGTAATTCATACTGAGACACAGATCACAGGTCTATACAACATGAATGTAAAAGGAAGCATTTGGGGCCCCAATCCTCATAGCTCAAGTGTGAACATCTCCTGGGTTCGCTGTAGAGACCTTTCCATGGGGGCTAGCTTTTAACAGATAACGGTAAATCTATATTGTCATTGGGCCAAGCAAAAACCTGCAAAATTCAGGCTCTCATCTTTCCAATTTATGTGAGGGAAAAGTCTGTCAAGCTCTGTTAATAGTGGAAATTTAACTTCTAACGTATGATCATATGGGTCCAGTCCTGGCATTTAGTAGGGCTGTGCACAGATCCCCTATCCGCCCTGTGGCTCTAATCCAGGGGGCATCAGGCCAATTCACCCTGGGTCAACCCAGGGACCACCCACCTTGGCTTGGAGCCACTCTGAATTATTTCAGGGGTGGGACTCATTTTTCATTAGGATAAAACATCCCTAATTAAACATATGGCAGGGAGGGGGCAAGGGAAGGAGACATTGAGTCTCCTTCAAGATGCTGTTTTCCTACAGGAAAACCCGTTGCAGAACAGCATCTCCGAGGATAATTCCCAGGCTCTGGTGTGGAGGGAGCAATTATTTGCGAAGGTGTTTTGCACAGAAATCCCTGGAGGATTGCTGCTTCTGCTCATCAGGCAGGAAGCGGAGCCATGGCTGCCTCTTCATCCTGCCTGATGCCCCGCACCCTGACATCGCCGGTTGCTCTAGGTCATTGAATCCAACCCATAGCTGTGAGAAGGATGTCGGAACCTGACTCAGCCAAGGTCCAAAACATTCTAATGGGCCCGATTTGGCTCAGGCCTCAGCCAAACCCGGTACACAGCTCTAACATTTCAGTCTCCAATTATGAACAGGTGGTCCTCAGGAAATTTTATAGTCCATATTTCCTTTATGAGAGCCAGTGTGGTGTAGTGGTTAAAGTGTTGGACTACGACCTGGGAGACCAGGGGTCGAATTCCCACATAGCCATGAAGTTCACTAGGTGACCTTGGGCCAGTCACTGCCTCTCAGCCTCATGAAAACCTTATTCATAGGGTCGCCATAAGTCGGAATCGACTTGAAGGCAGTACATTTTTTATTTCCTTTATATGGGCTTTGTTTGTGAGGAAAGATATAAACATTAATAATCAGGAGACTGCTAAATTTTAATTTCAGATGATTCCCAAAGGCCAGATGATCACAGTTTTCCACACTTAACAGTCAATGAGGTTGAAATTAGAACTGCAAGGCCTGCACCAGGATGGCTTTTATTATTTGTCTGGATGGCTCTCAGAGAGTGGACAACATAGCCATTCAAGGCAATACTGTCTGTGACCCAGGTTTCCAGTTGCAATATTGTGTCAAAAGAACATAAACAATGAGGTGAAGTGACACTGACATTTCAACTTGTGTTCTTATTTATATATTATCTTTTGGGAAAGAGTTATAGTCTTTTGCTTTAAGCATACTTGCACACCCTGAACTATAAAGACAGGCTGAGATATAAAAGTTAAATGAATATACCGGGGGGGGGGGAGGAAACTAACCGCCCAAGAAAATTATTATCTTTGAAACAGATGAGGTTGGTCAGAATTATGCATCCGAACAGCCAGTTCTTCAACAAGGTGCACTTCCAACTCTGAAAACTGAAACTTGGATCTATATCACAACACAACAATACATCCCTATATTCACATCTGGAAAGCCATATGGTCAAAACAGGCTACGTGCCACTTTATTGTGATGTGCCAAGGGTGCAAAGTGAAATGTTTTTCACTCAGCTTTGAAGAACGCTTCGGCTAAAATTAACTGCCTGTCAGGGCTGGTAGATGGGCAGCAGTCTGCAGTGAGTTAGGAACTGGAGTCTGGACTAAAAAGCAATCTTCATCATGGGGAGAAGGCAGAGCCAAGCCAAGAATGATCCATGCCTTGGTAACCTCCAGACTTGATTACTTCAATGTAGGACTGCCCTTGAGGTTGGTCCAGAAGCTGCAGTTAGTACAAAATGCTAGTGTGAGGTTGCTGTTGGGAGTTAACCATCATCAACGTGTTACACCTTTGCTGAAGTAGCTGCACTGGCTGCATATATGCTACTAGGCCAGGTTTGAGGTGTTGTTAGTTGTTTACAAAGCCCTAAACAACTTGGGTCCAGACTATTTGAAAGATTGCCTCTCCCCTTACACCCCAGCCATTAAATTCTATGGTGGGTGACCTCGTGGTGGTACTGAGAGCTCCCACTATTCACTATGTGCCCTCCAGTAATAAGCATAGATAACTGTGGCTAGCCTGTCTCTCACCAGGAGGATTTGCAGGCAGCATATCAGCTTCAACTGACAGAAGGTCCTTCATGCTGGCATAGGTCCAAAGTATCTTAAGGACCGCCTGATTTCTTACGCTCTGCTTTGATCGCTGAGGTCTTCTGATGAGGCATTCTTGGTAGTCCCACATGCACCTGAGGTTTGGTTGGCCTTTACAAGGGCTGAGCCTTTAATGTGGCTGGCCCTGCCCTGTGGAACTCCCTGCCAATAGAGGTTCATCAGGAGTCATCTCTGCTTGTTTTTAGATGTGTTCTAAAAACTATGTTACTTAGATAGACCTTTCAGATCTGATATACATTGCCAACCAGCTCATACTGATGTTTTTGTTGATTTCATTGTGATACTGAGATCTTGGTCTGAACACCGCCATGTGATTGTATGTGAAATAAATGTTTTGAATAAATAAAATAAATAGAATAAAGGAAATCAGAAAAAATGTTATAGTGTATGCTGCAGGGACCTTACTGTTTGGGTAAAAGTCCTTTACTAAGGCTGAAGTAAATCATTTCTTTTCTGTCAACACAGAATGGTTCTCGGAAACAGGACTGCACTGGATATTGCTAAATCTTATTGACTCGCCACTTTAACTTTTTATTTTCAAGCGAAAGCAGTAATGTAGTGGCAAATTCAGAAGTGCAGAATCCCTTCATGACAGTCACAGCTACCACCACCACCTTTCTTTTGATGCTGGGTTGAGAATGAGATCCTTGTTAATATCTTTTCCCACAATAACAGACATCCCTAGAAACCAATATGCATGAATGGGGAGAGTGTTATCTGGTGAAAAGAGCCTTCTCAGTGGCTAACACACTCCCCTTTTATGCTGATTGGCTCATAGGGATGTCTGTTGTTGTGGCCTGCTTGCATTGGCTGCCTGTATGTTTCCGAGCTCGATTCAAGGTGCTGGTTTTAACCTATAAAGCCTTACACCGCTTAGGACCACAATACCTGATGGAACGCCTCTCCCAACACAAACCCACCCATACACTACACTCAACATCCAAGGCCTCCAGGTGCCTACTCCAAGGGAAGCTGGGAGTCTGGCAACAAGGGAGAGGGCCTTCTCAGTGGTGGCCCCCAAATTATGGAATGATCTCTCTGATGAGGTGTGCCTGGAGCCAACACTGTTATCTTTTCAGCGCCAGGTCAAGACTTTCCCCTTCTCCCAGGCATTTTAGCATGTGTTTTTAAATTGCATTTTAAAAAATGTGTTTTTAAATTTGTATATTTGTTTTTAATGTTTTTAATTGTTGTAAACCGTCCAGAGAGCTTTGGCTATGGGACGGTATACAAATGCAATAGATAGATAGATAGATAGATAGATAGATAGATAGATAGATAGATAGATAGATAGATAGATAGATAGATAGATAGATAGATAGATAGATAGATAGATAGATAGATAGATAGATAGATAGATAGATAGATAGATAGGATGCTGGAGATGTAGGGGCCCTGCTGTGACCCTGCTCCCAAAAAAGTAAGGGGTTTAAGACACACACACCCGAGATCCCAGATGACTACACCCAAGTGAAAGGTTCACATTATTTTTTTGATTACACTTTTAGAATCTCAAAATGAACATCTGCTCTTAAAGCAAGCATTTTATTTTTGAACACAGTGTTAGTTTAGCAACTGGAGATTATTGTTGCATGCTGGACCTCTACACCTTTCTCTTACTATGAAAACAGGCACTGTCTTGCCTTAAAACAGGGACCTATACCATGTACCATCCTCACCCGATAACTGGCATCTGGCAAAAAAAGAGTTTGAGAGAGAGAGAGAGAGACAGACAGAGAGAGAGAGAGAGAGAGAGACAGAGAGAGAGAGAGAGAGATGTACAACATTAGTATTTTTAAATTTTGTTTTTCATTTATCCCAGAAGCAAGAAATTATTATTTATATTTATTAGTCACTTTTCCCCAACAAATGAAAGTCAAAGGAACTGTCCAACATTAATAACAGATATAAAAATAAAAACACACTAAAATACTCACAAAATACATAAAAACAAGATCCAACTCATCCATACCTGACTAAAACAGAGAATTAAGTTCCAAAAGCCTGGATGAATAAAAATGTTTTTACCTGGCACCTAAAAACAGATAATGATGGCACAGGCATGCCTCTGTGGAAACAGCATTCCACAAATGCAAGCCATTACTGAGAAGGCCCGTACTCATGCCATCACCATCCGCACCTCCGACAGGACACACAGAGAAGGGCCTCAGATGATAAACACAGGGTCTGGGTTGGCTCATGTGGAGAGGGGAGGTCCTTGAGGTATTGTGGTCTTGAGCCGTGTAAGACTTTATAGCACTTTGAACTGGGGCCAGAAATACAGCCATGCCAGTATTGGTGTTATGTGTTCTGACTGTCTTGTCCCGGTCAGTAATCTGGTTGCTGAATTCTGCACCAACTGCAGTTTCTGAACCATCTTCAAAGGCAGCCCTATGTATAACACACTGCAGTAATCTAATCTAGAGGTTAGAACTGTTGGTGCGTGTGGAATTGCGTGTCCGGCTCTTTACAGGTGAACAGCAAGACGTTCAAGAAATCCAAGCATAGACAGAGAACTTGTTTAAGAGTCCTTTACTTTGGACATTAAGGTAGCAAAACAGCATACACGATTACAACACCTCCCTAGCAAGAACTTCTTCCCCCACAGAGCTTCTTTCGGTTTCTCTCCAGCCTTTTGTAGATAAGACTGGTCTCGCTGGGCACAGCTGCCTGCCAACGTCCTTGGTGCTCATCCTGGCTGGATTAACCCCATAACTACAGGTCTGCTCTTCTACACATGTGAGGCACATACGCACGTACACACATATCCAACAAGAACTTGAACAGGAGACAGCATTCAAAATCAGTCTACAAGAATTCAAGGATTTTGATTTGGGTGGTGCCCTCTTACCCAAATATATGCATGGGGAGGGGGGAAGGAAGCACTTGCCCCTCTGGAATTCTAAATGTAATGGTGGGTGGCATGGATTGCCAATGACCTATAGTAACAATTCATAGACTTTTCCCATTCCCGAAATATTTCTGCAGAGAGTCTTGCTCTTACCCACTGTATTACTCCTAGTCATAAACCGGGACAAAAGACAACCCCTGCAATTGCTCTGCTGGACTGAGATATTATCCATGCTCTCGTAACTTCCAGGGTGGACTATTTACTACAAGGGGAACAGGAACACTGGATACTGCCTTTAGTGCTTATTCAGTTAACTGGCTAAGGAGTCATAACTAGGAAGCTTTAAATCCATCCATGTGGTATCTTTAGTGCTTATTCAGTTATTTGCATCTGTCTGTTGCCTTCTTTTGTGGTTTTTATCTTGTTATTTTATTGTGTGACTTACTTTAAATGTAATCAGTTTTATAACTCCCTGGATGCTTTTAGCAGACAAGCAACTAACAGATTTTATAAGCAAACACTCTCTCTTACCTTCTCCCAGATGTGTTTCATACACGGAGGAAGATATGACCATTAAAAAAAACAACACCAAAGGTGCCCACAAATGAAACATCAAAATGACTACCCTTACCTGGAACTTAATTCCATTCTCTCACATATAAGAGAATACAGGTAATAACCCAGGAACAATATAAAACAAAAGTATGCAAGCTCGAACGACAAAAGAACATAACTAATTATAATTATAGTTAATCATAATCATAACCTAATGATTGATTAATGGGCATTCCTCACATCTTGCTGTTATAATTGTTTTAAGTCTTTTTAAAAGCCTAAATTAAGAAGAAAAGAGGAAGGAAACTTTGTCCATTCTTTCAGGGATTGCTACTAGTGCATAATTTCTGAAATGGCAGGTACTAGGATTCATGCCTGCTTAGAAGTCACATCCAGAACTCTCATCCCCTAATCTTAGTTATACTGAGGCAGCTGTGGTTACTCGGTGGTGAGGGGAACACACTCTGCACATGTACATATCTTTCCGGCTTTTGAAATAGATCCCAGAACTGAATGCACAGAACATGCTCCTTATATTAAGCTCCAACTGGGATGGGAAGGAACCAAATGCTATAGCTTTACAGAATTTCCCCTAAACCTCATATATAATGTTTTATATCTAATTTATGATGGAACTGGCTAAGGAGTCATAACTATGAGGCTTTAAATCCATGCATATTTTTCAAATCTGGTTCATTTCATTTGGATCATGTCCATTTGGGTTTTTTGTGAGTCCTGTTAAGAGTTCCAGAAGCCTTTGGGCACTGACTGCAAACATAACTATTCAATGAGGAGGGGGGTGATGAAGCTCTGTAGCAGAGTAACATTACACATAGCTGTGCGGAGAGAGGATTGTAATTCCATGAGAGCCTTTTTATGAAACAATGCTGAATTCCTTTTCATGGTTTCCATTTAAAAGATATTTATTTTGTTTACCCTAATTACAGTTGTGTCCCTGTGCATGAAGCCTGGTCATTTTGCACATCACGAGGGGATTTGTCTGCCACTGCTGCCTTAAGAGAAAGAATTACAAAATGGCATCCGCATTACCTTCTTCATGGTACATGGGTTTTAACTAACCATTGCCCATCCATCAAACTTGGTGCCTTCACCATTTTTCCTGCCTGTCAAGGAAACAAATGCCTGGCTGCAGGGATGAAGCAGGTGCGCTCTGCTTGGTTGCCATGGCAACAACCATTCTAGGTAAAATACTGTACAGGCCAATAGTCTGCATTTTGGCTTCAAACAGAGGCATGTGGTCGCTTTAGATTTACCCATAATCTCATTTTAACCTGATGGTGTGTGTTAGATTTTTTTTTTAAAGGATGCAGTTTACATACATTTTAAACGGGGGGTTTACAATCACTTTAAAATGGGAGCATCTCGTTTTTTTACCTGGGGTCATGGAATGGCTGTTGATCATATTTAATTTTTAAAAACAGTTTTCTAGGGAATTAACTGAGGGAAAATGTGACTCTGAGAAATAAGGATATTAGAAGAGGAGGGGGAATGTGGAAATGTAAGTAACAGATTTGCTGCAGTAACAACCAAAAGGCTGCAATGCTCTCTAGTGAGTACAATTAACAGATGATGCCCTGCTAATAACAGCAGATCAACTTAAGAAACCAGTGGATGACAATGAGATTACAGCACATTGCAGGGAAGAATACAAGCAGGACAAATCAGGGCCAGCCCTATTATTAGGCAAAGTGAGGCAGCCATCTCAGGCAGTGGATGCTGGGAGATAGCCCCCCTCCAGCCTCATTCCCCTGTGACTGAAGACAGAGCAATGCGTGCCACGTGGCCTGCTCTTAATCTCCTAATTAACCTGTTGCCCTCAGGGAAGTGGAGGATGGTGTCCCATCACCAATGATGAAGTAAGATTCAGCTTCCATTCCAGTCAGCTTCTGTATGTGGAATGGGGGTGCCATTTTGTCCTTAATCTGAAGCAGTAAAATGTCTTGGACTAGCCCTGGAACAGGCTGGACTTAAGAGGTGAGTCTTAACTGGAATACAAATGCATGTTTTCAAATGTGCCTGGAAAGATTCTTCAGTTTGGAAAAAAGAGAGGCTTAGGCCGCATCTGCCATATACATTTAAAGCAGTATTGTGCTATTTTCACTCATATATTCTTTCTTTTTTTTTGCACACTCTCCCCAATATATGCATTTTTTTAAACACTGTTTGGTTGCCAAACTGCATCGCAAAATTCGAACGACTGAATTTTGAAGGATGGCTGTATTTCAATTCTCATATTGTTTCAGAAAGCATGAAAGTTAAGGATTTGGCTTGAAATGCAAACTGTATTGAAATTTTCACCCATCCCTAGTTCCCACCCAGGATTCTTTGGGGAAAGCCATGACTGTTTAACATGATATGATACTGCTTTAAATGTATAGTGTAGATGGGGCCCTGGACACTTATATAAGTCATTTCTTATACGGTGTCTTTGAGCATCAAACAAAATGCTCAGAATGCTTCAGTTACCTCACAGTTCCAGTTCTGTGCATTTGTTCACATCCTTGCTCCCTCAGCAATGTTAGAGCTCCACCACCCCCTTCTTACGGCTTTTTGCATGATGGATTTCAAAGTTCATAAATAATCACTGAATCCTTGCTCACTAATAAAGGCTTATTATACCTTCATGGTACCACTGGTGTGTCATACCATGATCCATTGCTGAGCTTGATAAAAATGAAGTGGACTTTCATCTTCCTGTTTTCAAACATTAGAAGAGATATCTATTTTTTTTTCTGCAGAGGAGACATATAACAAGCTCCGGTGGCATTTTCTTTCCACAGATAGCTTCAGGATTTCCCAATTACTGTGCAGGCAGTAAAAAGTCATGCACATGCACACAAACACACTTTTAAAAGCCTGCAGTGCAGACCCCGCTAAAGGTCTTTCAAAGTGCATGCTGCTTAGATCTTGCCAAAGATCGTTTCCAAGACACTGGCATCTTCCCTGATCCACAAACCAGTGAAGTGTGAGTGCTGGTATTAGGGAGAGCAATCCAAGTCATGGGAAGTTGGCGGGAGGGGGGCAGCGGTGGAGGAGCCAGTGGGAAGCTTCATGGCATCCACTTGCCTTTTGGGAACCACCAGGCCAGCTAAATGCTGGCTCAGTTGGGAGCTGTACAAGGGGACTGGGAGGTAAAAGCTGGCTCCAACAAATACTCCTGCCGGGGAGTAAGTGCTCCCTATTAACCACCACTGTAATTATTTACCTATGCCAACCTTTTTGCTGGCAGAAATCTTGGCTGGATTGGGATGCATGGGAGCACACCAAAGGGATGTTGGATACAGCAGAAGTCCTCTCCCCTCAGCTCCACCTCCACCACGCCCCTGGAACACCGCATTTTTGGGTTTTCCACTGGCTTCTGCTGGCTCTCCATCTGCTGGTCTGGGCTTCCCTGGCAGACCTCCGGCTGGGCTGCCAGAGTCCTAGCAGTACCACAGTTCAGCTGGGACAAGGGGCTTCTGCTGGTGAAGCCTGCAGGAACGGTGTCCACCACATTCAACTCCCCCCAGCCCAGCGCAAATACAAGTCGGAGTGCACCCTAAGATAGCAGTTTGATTGTACTGATCTGTAGGACTACAGCATTAAAACACCAAAAAACATCCTGGGTCAATGATTAAAAAGTATTCAAGGAAAAATTATGAAAGTGTTACTAACCTTGCCTGCATTTGAGAACATTATTTCTTTTTGATCATCCTGGAGATACTCTCCAAGTTCAGCTTGGAAACTAACTCTAGGGCTTGTAAAACTAACCTCAAAGTGAAAGGCAGACTTTGTAAGTCCCAAAATTATTGTATGGACTAAAGTTCAAGTTGGAGAAGACTTCCTCGTTTCCTGCCGACCAGTCCCTCAGAGAAACACTCTCCCCTTCCATTTCCATACTTGAGACATGTGACTCAATCAAAACTCAGTTTTTGTTGTAATGGTGGTTGGGTTTTTGTGTTTTTACTTTAATTTCTTTTATTATATTTTTTATTTTTTGCAAGCTGTCCAAGAAACCTGTTGAAGTATGGAGCATAAATCAATCAATCAAACGAACCAACAAATACAATCAATCTTACAGTTCCATTCCAGTGATCACCAAGCAGTACACCATCTGCTTTGATGGAAATGGCTGCATCTCTGTTACTCAGTGAACCCGAAGAGAAAGATAAATGTCAGGAATTGAAATTAAGGCCCTCATTGTTTTCATAATACTCAAAAAAAACAGTAAATCAGAGCACTAACAGGAAAATGAATTGTTTTAGTGACCCTCTCTTACAGGTCACCAACCCCTGAATATGATAAACAGTCTTGTTTATCTTGGCATGCATTTACCAGCTAAGGGAAAAACAAGGGCAATTTTAGCAATGTATTTCTATTTTCAATTTTTTAAATATTTGTAAGTTTTATTACCTTCCTGGAGCGATAGAGATAAGGCATATTTAAACATTTTACAAGAAGCACATAAAAATGATCCTTTTCTCTCCCCCCCCCTTGCTCCTCACCTGACCACCATCCCGTTTGACAGCCCCAGATACCTCTGGGTGAACCTGATCTGACCAGGGTAATCCAGGGATGCCTTAACCCACCCTGACTAAATCCCGTATTGACCCAAATAATCCCAATTCAGTTCAGGATTCAGGATTCGGCCAGAGCAGTTGCAAAGCCCTAGTCTCTGTGTTTCCCAAATATGGTACTTAATCTGTGAACTCTTAATATTCAGACCGTTTCCAAAAAGATGACAATGCAAAGAATAATAACTTAGCAATGCTATGTAAAATCATGGACTCAAATTTGTACTATATTTGTTTTGCACTAGAATCATTTTACACTGAGTTATTGAAATCTAGAGCTGTGTACAAATAGCTTCATCAAATACTCCATCCTATTTGAGAGGAGTGAAATGGGGGGACTATTTTACTGGATTTCTTAAGTAGAAGGATAATTTCTCCATCAGTTTCCCAGGAGTGGGACTCACCATTAGCTGTAGCACAGCTTCTTTCTTTTTTATAAGGTTCTTTGTTGCTGCCACTGCAAGTGGCAATAACAGAACTATGCTGGTAACCTGACCATCATTTTGCATTTCCCAAACTGTCCCAAACCTAGCATTCTAAGACATTCTGTGTATGTGTGTTGGGGGTGGGTAGAATAACAGCTGCCAAAAATAAGATGGAGAATAGGGGGGGATCTGCAAAATGACCTTCTGGGTGAGTAATTTTCTCAAAAAAGCACCTTCTGAGAAATTGCAACTCAGGTCTAGTGAAATCAGTCCAGATATGTACCACTTGCGTGCAGCTTGCCTATTATCCACACTGTTGTATATCATATTAACACAGTCTAAATTCCTGCATCCATCTTAGGCGTTCTCCTTCAGCTACCAAGAAAAAATAGTTTGGCTACTAGAAAAATTAATCCTCTCTCTTATGAAAATCAAGACCATTACAATCATTTGATTCTATCTTTCTTATCCCCACTCTTCTTGATTTCATCCATCTTTATACCAGGTGCTCCAAGCATGGCCTTGAAACTACCATTCATCACGCACTTTAGTATTATGCATGATTTGCCACACATATCCATCTGGCGCACAGTTATCTCCAATAAAGTCTGCTACAGTCTGCTGCACACAATTTCCAGCAGATGATTATGAAATGCAATCAAATCAAGAGTAGTCTTATTCTGCGCCCTCATACAATATCTCTGTCTTTTTAATATCATGCAGGAGCAGCTGTCCTTTGTCACTCAAAATATACCCACTTTTCCTTCTCTAAACTGTTGAGGTGACAGAGGTTCAACCACTTGGGAACAGAATAAATATTTCTTTAGGGCAGCATGCTGTTTTGATTTTTATAGCACAGAAAAGTATAAAGAGCCAATGGCTCACTAGGGTGTACGTATCTCAGCTTATTAAACCAAGATATACACAAGCCTTATCCCTGTATGCTCCTTCCTTGCACCACCCCTTCCCTACTCATCACCCTGAGATTCAACACTTCCTGGGGGAATTAATTAGCCATAGCTTTCCAAGGTTTATATATAAAGCGATGAGACCACTTCCCCTCCTTTTTTGCACCCCGCTACTCTGTGTGCCAAACTGCCCCATCCAAGATGCAGTATCCAACCTCCTTCTACCAGCTCTTATTACCACATATTTGATCCCACCCAGGAGAATCCACCATGGTGTGGCAATGGCACAAAGTTGGCCTCTGGGCAGCAGCTTCATTGCCACTTCCTGTGACAGGCGGGAGGTGGGGCAGGGCAGCAGTGAGGGTGGGGCAGTGTGCGTTCACTGATGGGACTGCCAGATTGGTTCCATCAGTACGCTCACATTGTCCCAACCCCAACAATGCCCCACCTACCCCTACACCATCCCAGTAAGTGGCAGTGATGCCATGGTCAGGCAGCTGGCTCTGCAGCGCCATCACACTGTGCCAGCTGCACCTGATCCCATTCCATCTCTTCATTTTTTATACCCATAAAGAAATGTAATGCAAGCTTTATTTTTGTATTACACATTATATATTCTTGTATAACACATTAGTACTATTTGCACATTCCCAAATTGCACACATCACTGCCCCATCTCTTATTTATATTATTTATTTATTTATTATTTGATTTATATCCCGCCCTTTCTCCCAGCAGGAGCCCAGGGCGGCAAACAAAAGCACTAAAAACACTTTAAAACGTCATAAAAACAGACCTTAAGATACATAAAAACAAATCAACTTTGAAAATATTTTTTTTAAAAGCTTTAAAAACATCTTAAATAAAAAGGGTTAAAAAACATATTGTTTGGGGGGGGAGTTTTTAAAAACATTAAAAAGCAATTCCAACACAGAAGCAGACTCTTCACAGCGACATAACAGCTCTCTCGCCTCCAGCTGAATGCCAACCATGAAATATGTGAATTTAGGATACTGAGAGAGGGAGAGAGATAGGACTGCAGGCCTCTCCGTCCATCCTATTGAAAGGGCAGCTTTATCAGGCTCCTCCCTCAACAGTAATCTACAGCAGCCATTCTATCAGGCTATAGGAGAGGGCAAGAGATGGGACTGCAGGGCATCACCATCAGCTCTGCTGAAAGACCAGTAACTTTTGACTCCCTCTTTCCTTGATTCCAGCCCCCCAGTCATTCCAAGAATTGTGTAACTAAGATATAGCGCCTGTGTTTGATTTTTTTCCCTTCTCCCACCCAATTCCCTTACTGGGAAGGACTGTAGCTCAGTGGTAGAGAATAGGCTTTGCATACAGAAGGTCCCAGGTTCAATTCCCAGCATGAGCTGGGAGGGTCCCTGCCTGAAATCCTGAACAGCCACCACCAGTCAATGGGGACAGAAGTGGGGAAACTTTTTGGTACAGTAGGTCAGATCTTTATCTCGCCTTACACCATCAGCCAACCAATCATCTGATTTCTAAGGGATTGGGGGAGATAATGACCAAAGAGGATTGAATTCCCCCCACATCAGCTGATACATGGGGAGTTTAATCCTGCTTTCTGCATGGCTTGGGTACATGAGAGAATTCCCTGTGAGGCACTCTCATGCACACACAAAGCAATCAGGATTACCTAATGTGTGGGGAATTCATGTTGGTGCGTGTGGAATTGCGTGTCCGGCTCTTTACAGGTGAACAGCAAGACGTTCAAGAAATCCAAGCATAGACAGAGAACTTGTTTAAGAGTCCTTTACTTTGGACATTAAGGTAGCAAAACAGCATACACGATTACAACACCTCCCTAGCAAGAACTTCTTCCCCCACAGAGCTTCTTTCGGTTTCTCTCCAGCCTTTTGTAGATAAGACTGGCCTCGCTGGGCACAGCTGCCTGCCAACGTCCTTGGTGCTCATCCTGGCTGGATTAACCCCATAACTACAGGTCTGCTCTTCTACACATGTGAGGCACATACGCACGTACACACATATCCAACAGCCCCCACCTGTGTCTCACATGTATATAATCAATACATACAGGTATTTACAACGTTAGATTCTACCACTTATCATAACATAGCCATTTACAGTACAGTTTATGTTCAACTCGCACAATCGGGCATTGATCCCTTAAAGCTTTATTTATTCACTGAATTTCGGTTTTACACAAGTCACATATAACGTTTCTGCATCCATTTCACGTTCACTGTATGCACCTGGGCCGCTGACTATACCCACTGTGAATCTGTCCGGCGGTTTCCCTATGTTAGCCCTCTCGGAGCGCCTCAAGGGAACTGGAGCTTCGGCTCCCACTGTACCACCACTATCTGCACTTGTACCTGGCATTGCTTGTTCAGGTGATGTCAGATCATCAGCTTTTCTTTTCTTTGTTTTACGTTTGCCCCATATTAATTCATTTAGAGCATCTTTCAATGGTATTTGAGTCTCTTCTGTTTTCACCCCTTGCGTTGGTGCATTGTCTGACCCATTTAGAACAACAGACTGGTTTTGGTCCCACGGCTTGACTGAGATCTTTATGCTCCTACTCAGTACAACTTGCTGTGTCTTAGGAACCCAAACCCTGTAAAAAGCATGTTGGAAACCCAGCACAAATGCTTCCTGTGCTCTGGGAGCCAGTTTCCAATGCCTTCTTCCCTTTGGAATATGTACCCAGCACCTAGCCCCGAACCGTTCAATGTGTTGCACCCTCGGCTTTCTTCCCATGAGTTTCTCATAGGGTGACATCCCAATGAGACTGTGTAACACCCTGTTGTGTATGTATGTTGCATACAAGATGCACTCTCCCCAAAATGAGCCTGCTAGGCTGGAATTCTCCAACATGGCTCTCATCGATTCCTGAAGGGCTCTATTTTTTCTCTCTGCAACCCCGTTAGAAAACGGAGAAAATGGAGCTGTGAAGTTTTGTTCTATTCCCTTGCTTTCCAGGAATTCATGCAATGCTTTGCTCGTGAATTCCCCACCCCCTGATCTGAGCGTATACATTTCACTGTAATGCCTTGCTGTGTTTCAATCCTCCTGATAAACAGACGTAGCTTCTGTTCTGCCTCATCTTTTCTTTTCAGTAAATAAACATGACAGTACCTCGTAAAGTCATCAACCACGACCATGAAGTATTTAGCACCCCCTCGTGAACTTTGTATTGGCCCTGACAGATCAACATGAATCAGTTGGTAGGGAGCGGTTGTGGTGCATTCCACCTCTTTATTGATGGGTGCAACCGTAGCCTTCGCTTTACAACAGGCATCACAATCCATCAGTTGCCCACACTCTGTCAGTTTCATGTTTTTGCTATGTGTAGGGGTTTTCTTAATTGTCTCATAGTTTGCATGTCCTAACCTTCTGTGCCAATCATGCACACAGCCGTTATGTGTCTGTCTCTCTGCACTCAACGCAGCACACCCTGCATGATTGCTCTGTATGATGAACTGTGAATCTGTTAGGCACCCTTGCATGCAGACCTCACCCTTTCTTTGCACAATACATTTCTCTTTATCAAAGATTACAGTATAACCAATATCAACTAGCTTCTTCACAGATAGAATATTACTGGCTAATTGGGGTACATACAAAACGTTTGTCAGAATTCCCAGCTTACTCAACTTCACCGTGCCTCGTGCCGGAACTTCCCTCCTGGATCCGTCAGCCAACAAAACAGAGTCTTTTACTGCTCTCGACGTGTGAAACAAACTTAGGTCCTTTAAAAGACAATGGGAAGCACCGCTGTCACACACCCATTGCGTATAGACGGTTTGAGGTTTTTCTGCACTTACAAAGTTCACACTTGACTGCTTCCAGCCACAATCTCTGCTTTTCCGCCTGGCTGCACAGTTCCTTTGTATATGACCCCGTGCTCCACAAAAATAACAGGTTTTCAGCCCCTGCTGCTCCTTGAAGTTAGACTGCTTGCTTTTGACAGCTTCCTTTAGCCCAGTCCTTCTCGACTCCTGTCTTCTCTGCCATTCTTGGTTCAGTTTTTCCTCCACAAAGTCCAAATTCAGACCTCCGTCTGGCATAGCCTCCACTGACATCACGAGATTATTCCAGGTTTCGTCAAGTGAAGCCAAAACTATGTACACCTTCTGAAGATTGCTATGCTCGATCCCTCTGTCCTCCAATTCTGCAAATAAACGTCTGAACTCTGTTAGATGCTCGGTCATGGTGCTTTCCTCAGTTAGACACATCTGGTACAGTTTCCTTGCCAAGCAAAGTTTGCTCCCCGCTGTTTGTTGTACATGGACAGTTTGCAACACGTCCCACATCCGTTTCGCTGTGGGTTCGTCTCTCACATAGAGCAATTGAGAGTCAGAGAGTGCCAAAGTAATAAAAGCCTGTGCCTTCTCATCCTTACACGTCCAGGCCGCCTGAGGAACTGCCGGTGGGGTGGTGTCGATAACTTCAAACAAGTCTTCTTTAATCAGAAACGCTCTCATCCATAGTTTCCAGCTGGCATAGTTAGTCTCCGTGAGACGTTCCATTGGCATGCCTGCAGACATATTCTCTGCCATCATTGCTCACCTCTTCAAGGCACGATCAAGCTGCCTTCCGGAGCTCTGACTTGGATCAGAACAGTCTTCACTGTGTTGTAAATTGCGCCGGATCTGGGCCCATAACCCTGTTGGTGCATGTGGAATTGCGTGTCCGGCTCTTTACAGGTGAACAGCAAGACGTTCAAGAAATCCAAGCATAGACAGAGAACTTGTTTAAGAGTCCTTTACTTTGGACATTAAGGTAGCAAAACAGCATACACGATTACAACACCTCCCTAGCAAGAACTTCTTCCCCCACAGAGCTTCTTTCGGTTTCTCTCCAGCCTTTTGTAGATAAGACTGGCCTCGCTGGGCACAGCTGCCTGCCAACGTCCTTGGTGCTCATCCTGGCTGGATTAACCCCATAACTACAGGTCTGCTCTTCTACACATGTGAGGCACATACGCACGTACACACATATCCAACAATTCAGTCCTGCTTTCTGCAAGGATTGACTGCCCAAGTAGCCAATCTAGCCATGTCTCTAGCAGCCCCCCTTTGGTTTTGGGAAAATAGCCTGGCAGGCCAAATTTGACCTGCAGGCCAGAGGTTTCTCACCCCTTGTGTAGACAATACTGAGCCAAGTGGACTAATGGTCTGACTCAGTATAAGGCAGCATCCTATGTTCCTATTATGTCATGTCTTTTAGACTGTGAGCCTGAGGGCAGGGACTCTTAAGTATACTGACATTTGTAAATTTTCTCTGGAAAATTGAGTCAAATAACTAAATAAATAAATGTCTGTTAGAGTAAACAGTGCAGGCAGCAATTGTTGCCAAGGGGGAGGTGCTAACATAGGACTTCCTTCGCACTTGCTCCCAAGTACAAATCTTGGCTATTCACATTTTAATATATGGCCTGTGGGGGCTGGGGGGTGACCTTGGTCAAAAAAGATTAGCCACTCCCGGCCTAACTATTAGTGATGTTATTGCTGATAAACACAAAAACAGAAAGGCATAGCGTGTATGTGTGGAACCTCAACAAGATTTCAAAAATATAAGTTTTCATCACTGGCACTTTAGTAAAGTGCACACCCAGTGATTGGATAGATCTTCATCTGAGAATACTACCTAACCATAACACAAATGTGAACTGGATCAAAAACTTTTCTAAGACGTTGTGATACAGTTGGGATATTCGCCTTCTTCATCTGTCTGATAAAGGTCATATAAAATCTCACTTTTTATTTGCATAGTTAATGTCTCTTGACCTAAACATAGATTTCTCTTAGGTGAAAAAATATATTTAGCAGCTTTATATATCAGTTTGCATTTCAAGTATACAGACTTTGAATTATTCACTTGAATACCAGGAAGGGAAACTATTTCTGTACTCCTTTCTGTACTTGATTACTTTTATTCATGGAAAGAAGTGCCATTCAAAACCAATTACATTCAGTGTGATTAAAAAAATAGAATAATCATTAATTACAAATTTGGAATTGGCTGTAATGCTACAAAAGGAGTCCAATAAATCATATGCACAATCTTGCTGAATGCATTTTTGTTCTTTTTATGTTGTGTGTCCACTACTGCTTCTTATAGGTTCTTGCTGCTCAATTTCTAACTCCAGCATATATGCAGGTTTAATGCAGCTATCACTATATTTTTATATCAATAAAAGCCCTTTTTTTAAAAAAAAAAACCACCCCACCTTATCCAAATGACACTTCACAAAGCATGAGATGAATGTATATGGGTAAGCAATATTAAGACTTGCCCTGTTTAACATTTAGGGTCAAAAAAATCAATAAACATTAATTATAACAGGAAAATAAATGTTGTGAATATAGCATTGCCTCTTTCCATCACAGTGGGATACATTTGTCTTTATTATTAATGTCTCCAACCCAGCCATCGAGTGAGCAGAAACTAATTTTTCAGATAATCTGATCTTTCCTTGCCAAGATGCCAGCTGGCTCCTACCAAAAAAAAAATTAAAAATCAATTCATTCCACTTTCATCAAACTGTGCAATGACTCTATTGAGTGTTAGAAGTGTAATCAATTTCTCACTGCACAGTTCAGTTAGACATTTTAATAACTGAAGCTGGACACAATGTATATTTCCAAGTTAGACATTGTTTTTTTAAAAAACAAGGGGATACAAGAGGGGGGTTTCAAATCCTCATTGTCATACCTCCCTTTCATGAGTCCTTGGTAATAAGTGATATATAACTGTGAATGAGGAATCTTTATTAAATTATCCAGAGATTCCTTTTCAGAAATATACAGCTCTAGTACAAGTTAGTTAAGATAGCTAAATATAATTTCCTTTTGATGTCATGCCCACAACAGTGTGTGTTGAGTGATGAATGACGATTCCAATAATTCTTTTAGAAATGACGTTTAGGGTAAATATGTAAATATCCAAAGGTTAAACTTTGTGAATAGAAGGCACTTCTGCTCATCGAGGAGGAAGTTGTTGACTCCTTCCATGCTCCTGAAAACTAGTTCTGGGGGACAGGTAACTAGGGCTGTCCACATCTTTGGATCTAAGCCACTACTACTGCATTCAATAGGAATTTGAAACTATACCTGGTTCTTATGGACCCAGTCTTAACCCTGGACATCCAAGGTGTTGACCATGGCCAGGTGTGGCTTTCCCCAATTGAGGCTGGTGTACCAGCAACATTCATTGCACATCCATTGGTTACATTACTTCTGGATTACTGTAATATGCTGTATGTGGGGATGCCTTTGAAAAGTGTTGTTATGTTATGTTATGTTATTTATACCCTGCCTTTCAGCCAAACAGCCCTCAAGGCGGCTTACAGAAAAAGTAAACACAAATATAAAAATACATCAACAAGGCAATACATCAATAAAGCAATACATCAATAAGGGAATACTTCAATAAAGCAATACATTGTACAAAAAATTAAATTAAACAAAGTCTCTAATTTCTATCTCAAATACTGAAGCTGAATAATTTGTAGTGCAGCTCTGCTTTTGCATGACAATAGGCTTAGTGTTCAGAAACTACAATTGTCTGTAAGAACATAGGAAGAGCCAATTGGATAACTCCAGTGGCCCCTTTAGTTCAGCATCCTCTTCTCACAATGGCCATACAGATGCCTATGGGAAGCCCACAAGCAGGACCTTAGCACAAGAGCACGCTCCCCTCTTGTGGTTTCCATCAACTGGTATTCAGAAGCATACTGCCTCCAACTCTGGAGATAGAACATATCCATCATGGTTAGTGGCCATTGATAGCCAAATCCTCCATGAATGTGTGCAATCCTTTTTTAAAGCTATTTAGTGCAGCAGCTGGGCTGCTAAGGTTATCACCTATTAATGCATGAAACTGCGTTATTGAAACAACTACACTACCTTCAGTTCGCTTCTGGGCCCAATGCAAGGTCTTTGTGATGACCTTTGAAGCCCCTCAGATGATCTACAAGACTTTGGATCATCCACTGGTGGACAGAAATCTATTAGAAAGGCAACATTATAGAGATAAGAGAACATTATAAGCTTGCTTACAAAGCGCCATCTTCATGAGCCAATCCAGGAATCGTCTTGGGAACTATGTTAATTTTCTTGAGGTCCTTAGTCCTTAGCTGATATCAGTGAGTGGGGTAGTGGTTGCTTCAGCATCATACATCTTACAAGCATTATGCTGCTATTATGCTGGATTCCCCAATCCTCTGTGAGAAATGCAGAACATGAGAAGGTACAAATCTGTTTGAAGCTGATTTTTTTCTGAGAGCTGAGGGTGCAGAGGGAGGGGAGGAGGAAATGGCAAAAATCAACTCCTTTCTGCTTGTATTAGCAGAGGCACCTGCTAGATCAAAGGTCATTCTGTGAGTACAAGGGCACCAACTGGATTTCACCCAGTGAATCCAATGCATAGGACTGAATCCTTAGAGGACTACAATGCATCTTTAATTCAATAAATGTATACAGTTATTTTGGATTTTGAAGTATAAAAAAAGAAACAGATTTGTTCTGCCCTTCAGTTGCCTGGCGTAGGAATATGAATTTGCCTGAATAACTTAAACACAGAATATAGATCATATTCACTAATATGCAAAGAAATTGGGCAGCTATAGTGAATGCACCAGGGGAGCAGGAGACCTGACCTCCTCTCTAAGATACTGTACTGCCCTACAAATTTGTAAAAATGCAAACATAATTTGGGTTGGTCTTTCACAGTCCAATCCACTTTCTGTGTAGCTTGGAAGAATTTGATAACATGTATCTGAGCATATGGTGAGTTGTGGCAACACCTGCAATTAGCACTGCATCTCCAAAGATGGAGAATTACATTTTTTGTATGTTTGTTGGTGTTCTTTCCTGCGTCACTACCGTTTCTACAAATAATTACCTAGAAAATTATATTTCACTCATTATTCTTCCTAGAAATGTTTCGAATGTGTTATTATTTTCAAAGCCTTTTTATTGGCCATATGATGGTGAAGTCAGCCGTTTGTGTTTCAAACTGGTGTGATCATTTGCATGCTTATTGAGTTCAATGGGGTTTACTCCAGTGCAATCATGGTTAGGATAGGTGAAACTGACAACAGGGGAGGAGGAGAAGGGGGAGGGAGGAGTGGGAAGGGGGAGGGGAGTGGGGAAGGGGGAGAAAGGGAGAGGAGGAGTGAGAGGGAGGAGAGGGAGGGAGGGAGAGGAGAGGGGAAGGAAAGGGGCAAAAGGGACAGAAGGGATAGGAGGGAGGATGGGAGATCAGGTTTAATCATTTGCATGCTTATTGAGTTCAGTGGGATTTACTCCTGTGTAGTCATGCTTAGGATAAAGGAAACTGACCTGGGAGAAGGACAGGGAGGGGAAGTGGATGGGGGAAGGGGGAGTGGCAGGAGGGAGGGGATAGGAAGGAGGATGAGGGGAGGGGAGGTTTGATTATTTGCATGCTTATTGAGTTCAATGGAATTTATTCCCATTCAATCATGTTTAGGATAGGTGAAACTGACCATAGGGAGGAGATGGGGGAGGGAGGGAGAGCTGGAATGGGGAGGGGAGGAGAGGGGAAGGGGATGGAGGGAAGGAGATTGAGTGGGTGGGCACTGGGCAGAGGGAAAGCCCTTTTCCTTTCCTTTCCAAAGGGAAAACATTGTTAATAGTATTAATATATTTTGGGTTTTCCCCCACCTTATTATTCTACAGCAGTCAGCTGTAGTCTTCCACCCAGATTTAAATCAAAATTGACCCTGATTAGCCAAGCCAAACAGCTGTTAATCTGGTGTTTAGAACACTGACTGTTTGTTCTTACTTCACTATCATAGACTTCAATGTTAATTTTCTTAAATTAATTAAAAATCAGTCATGCATTTCTTTAAAAAATGCATTTAAACTGCAGATGAAGGTCAGAGTATGAGGCATTACAGGTACTCTATGAAAATATGGCTGACTTTTTAATTAATTTCAACAAATTATGAGATCTTTGAAAGACAAAATTCCAACAGGGGTCTAGATTTATTTTTACTCATGTTTCCCGACTTTAAACTCTGGATTCTCTCTGAGTGTTTTGTGTATTGCCATGAAAACTTAGAGGTTTGTTAAGCAAGCATGTCTGAGTTCAGGACTATAAATTTTGTAAGATTTTGTTTTGAAATGAGCTTATGGGAAGCAGCAGAATGGCATGGGGGTTGTATTTTCAATTTAACATAGTTGAATGGGAAAAATCCATGCTGGCTACACTTATGGTTGTATAATTGTCTGTGATCCCCATTTGTAGCTATCCTCAATAATCCAGTCATCCCATAGTCTCAAGAATGGCTGGAAAAATGCACTTTCTTTTCTCCCTTTGGGAATATTTTCCTAGGTGACTGAATATGCCTTTCCTTCTATTTGCAGCATATATGGTTCATGATTAAATCATCTGATCAAATGAAATTGCTGTAGGGAATGGTGTTCTGTGATACGACCTTTTTGTACATATAGTATTAATATATGTTTGGGATCCAACCCTGGTGCTAATAATTGCTTGGAAAAGAAAGGAATGATTTTACAAAGTATGTTTATTAATGTAACTCTGCTTTTATCAGACTAGAAAATGTTATTTGTAAACAATAACATTATAGGTAAACTGTTTATGAAACTGGCATTTGCTAAAACAATTAAAGTCTATCTCATTTCCAAGAATATGTATGTCCCTGCTTTGAACCTATCACAAACCCTTCAGCAGCTGCTATGGATATTCAATAAATACAAAAGATAGAGTTGTATGTGCCAAATACTCATGAGGACTCAGAACCCTTTTTTAAAATTATGATTGAATGTTCAGTGAACTTTAAAATGAATTTACACAGTTGAAAACTTCATTTAAGACACCATTTTGTGAGGAAGGAGAAGATTTTCCAATATTATTATTTATTTAAAACATTTTTATCACACTTTTCAGGTGGGTTGGGGGAGGCTCCCAGAGCGGCTTACAAATGTCATTGTAAGACAATCCCCACTTGCAGTCTAAAAGACATAACAAAAACAGAAAAAGGACTGAAATGGAGGAGGAAAAATAAACTCAGGCACTATTTCTCAGTTACAGAGTTCTTGTAATGATCAGATGGGTTTCAGGAGTTCAAGGGAGGGGAGCCACAGTTTAGCATAGCTGATGGAGAGGCCCTGTAGTCTGATCTCTCTCTTCCTCTCCTACAGCCTGATAACATTTATTAGAAGGAAAGGTCACCATTTGTAATTACTTCTGTACCTCAGCATTCCTAATTACAGTAACTGCCCAGAGCTAAAATGGGTTCAGAGTTTCAAGGCTCATAAATATTATGGGAGATCCAGATTTAAAATATGTTTATGTCTCTCATCGTCAGGGTTTTGTTCTTATTTTCTTACAGTTCTTGTCAAAGGGAATGTCATCAAATATTAGCCGTATTGGCATATCATTTCCTAGTTTTGCACAGCAGCAGGAAGAAAAAAAAAGTCATATTGAAGTTTCTTTTTCATGGAATCTGGCTCAGGGGACAAGGAAATTACATCATCTGTGTGGTAGTTGGTGCTTAAATACCCCTGATTCTTTTTCGTGGCCACACTTCCATTGATTAACTGGGATGGGGGGGATGCAAATATTTTACTATGGATAATCTCACCAGTTAATCAGTTAAAGCTTTTAAAGTTTCCAGCTACCAAATACCATATCGTAAATTCTACTTGTACACATCTTGGGGGGGGGGGCAGGACACCTTTGCTATGAACAGAGCTAAGGCCCTAACTACACTTTGATACTTATAGCTGAGTCACATTGTCATTCTTTCTTTCTTTTAATTTTTCATTTTTATTGTGACCACAGAGCACTGGAAAGGGAGGTTTAGCCCTTTATCTCCCCCACCATGATCTGGATGAAAGTTTGTCCATCCTATGCTGAAGTTAGGCTTTCCTTCCCTCTAAGCCTCACTGCAGCATGGAGGTGGGTTTTTTTTCAAGATTGTAGTGGGGGAGAAAAGGGGTAAACTCCCCTTTGCTACCTCCATGCTGCTCTCCCAGTAAAAATTACCCACAGTAAAAACATGTATTTATTTATTCATTTATTATATTTATATCCCACCCTTCCTCCCAGTAGAAGCCTGGGGCAGCAGTTCAGCTCTAAGTTGCAATGGATATTGATCTTGAACATATTGTAGTATTGACAAGATTATAAATGATCTACGAAGATTGGGATAGAAGAAGCAACCTTTACTTAGCAATGTAATACTGCAAAATGATATACAAAACAAACTAGTTAGATACTCCTTAGCTTCCTTTGCCTGCTGGTCTCACCCAGAACTGATTCTCCCCACACAACCATTTCTAAATCATTTTCATTCCTACTCACATTACTTAGAGGTGCTGTGGCATAACTTATTTTTATAAGTCATAGGATATTTTTTGTTTCTCAGCCGGGATCTGAAGTTACATACTCAGCTGCATTCTCAGTTATTGGTATAATCACACTGCGGCTGTACAGAAATATTGTTCTTAGTCTTTAATCTTTGGTTTTTCAGTAAAGCAGGGTTGGGGAACCTTTTTCAATAAGAGGGCCGCACTCCCTTCTGGGAAACCTCTGAGGGCCACTTGCGAGTGGTAGGCGGAGCTGAGGCAAAGGCGCATGGAACAACAAATGTAAATTTTACCTTTTTACAATAGTTTAGTTGCTACACAAACTCACACCCCTTCTCTATTCTCCATCCAGACAAGCAAGAGGCATTATCAGAGTTTAAGGGCAGATTCCAGTCAGGCAAAACACTCTGATGTAAAACAGTGAAGGGTGTGGTCTGGGAAGAGGGTGTGTGCCTTGGGAGGGTTCTTAGGGCCACACAGAGAGTCCTAGAGGGCCCCATTTGGCCTGGGGCCTGAGATTCCCCAGCCCTGCAATCAATTTGGTTATGCTACTGGTGTACTTTGTGGTTGCAGCGTAACATAAGAACGGCAAACTCACACAGGATCATGACTTCCCTTAAGGGAAAGGAAAGAAAGATGACTGAAGAATTTAGCCAGTACTTTGAAACAACCTATTTATCAGCTTAGTTTATCCAGATGATAGGCAAAGTCAGGTCAACGGGAGACGTTTTAGAAGTATTGGTAGAGCTATGTTGAATGAAATGGGTTCCTAATTATGTTTGAATGTGAACTCCTGTTTCCAGTCAGGGAAGCAGAGAAAGTACTTTGCATTAAATAAGATTACTGGGTCTTGGCATTCAGCTAAGCTATAAATAGCTTTTAAACTGAGCTGATAATTTAGAATCAGAGCTTGGAAAAGTTACTTTTCCAAGCTCTGTTTAGAATACCCTTCAGTCAAGGTTGTCCACCTATGGTGCCAAATGAACAAAAACAACAATTTCACCAGGAAATAGTAATATTTTCTTCAGTGAAATGCCCATCTTCTTTCATCCTGGTGATGCCTGGCTGTGGGGTTTATGGAGGAATGTATAAAAAGAAAGGGAAAGGCCATAGCACAGGGGTATAGCATTTGATTTTATTTATTTATTTATTTATTTATTATTTAATTTATTAGTCGCCCATCTGGCTGGTTGTCCAGCCACTCTGGGCGACGTACAAGATAAAACAATACATTAAAACATTAAAATTTAAAACCATAACAGTAAGAAACCTAACCCACCCCAAAAGCCTGCCTGAAGAGCCAGGTCTTCAAGGCCCGGCGGAAGCTTATCATAGAAGGGGCATGGCGGAGATCATTTGGGAGAGAGTTCCACAGGGTGGGGGCCACTATTGAAAAAGCCCTCTCTCTAGTCCTCACCAGTCTAGCTGTTTTAACCGGTGGGATCGAGAGAAGGTCTTCTGAGGCTGATCTTGTTGAGCGGCATCCCTGACGATGCTGGAGGCGCTCCTTCAGATAGACTGGGCTAAAACCGTATAGGGTTTTAAAGGTCAAAACCAACACCTTGAATTGGGCCCGGTAAACAACCGGTAGCCAGTGCAACTCCTTCAGCACTGGAGTGATGTGATCTTGCCGGCGGCTGCCTTTAATCAGACGAGCTGCCGCATTCTGTACCAGTTGCAGCTTCCGGACCGTTTTCAAGGGTAACCCCACGTAGAGCGCATTACAGTGTTGGCTTACTAGGCCGTACTACCAATGTGTTTTTTCATCAAGTCTGAAATGTTTCAAGATGTATGGGAAAGGAGCTGTGTTATCAGTTATGCCTGGCCTGAGAGAGCAGACATCCAAGGCCAGACAGGTTGTCATGGTAATGGGAGATAACAGCTGGGAAAGTTGTAACAGCCTGCTGTTAGTTCTTTCTTCTTCTGTGTGTGTCTTTGAAGCAAGCAGTTCTACCTAGTTCTATCTAGAGGGGGGGAGAAATGGATCTATTTGTAATCTTAAAGCCTTTGGCCTTAATGTCTAAGTAAAGACTCTGAAACTTTCTCAAGCCTCTGTGATGATTCTTTGACATCTTACATCCAACATAACGTGTTGTTTCACGCAAGAACCGCCAACCATCAACAGGGTTATGGGCCCAGATCCACAGCGTGTTACACAGGAGTAAGTGGCTGGTCTGAACGGCAGACGGAGATCCAGAGGGCAGCTTGATTGATTGTGCCAGACAGAGGTAAGCAGAGATGGCTGCTGTAAACATGTCTGGAGGCTTGCCAATGGAACGACTTACGGAAAAGAATTATGGCAGTTGGAGGCCAAGGATGCGTGCTTTCTTGATAAAAGAGGATTTATGGGACATTATAGATGGAAACCCCCCGGCGGTACCGACCGTGGCCTGGAAGCGCCGAGAGCAGAGGGCGCAGGCGTTTATAATCTTGGCTCTATCGGATTCTCAACTGATGTATGTGAGAGATGAGCCGTCGGCTAAACAGATGTGGGACGCGTTGCAGGATTTGTCCCAGGAATGGCAGCGGAGGCAGGAGGCGAAAAGTGCCGAGCCGCGGGAGGCTGTCAGAAGCAAGCAGGATTACAAGCAGGAGCAGCAACGGCTAAAGGCTTGTTATTTCTGCGGAGCTCGTGGGCATCTTCAAAGAGACTGTGCAGTCAAGCGAAGCTCCAGGGATGGAGGCTGGAAGACGCATAGCGGCAGTGTGAACTTTGTTTGTAAACAGAAGTCTCAAGATTTAGGACCTGTTGACTGGATTCTTGACAGTGGTGCGAGCCATATATTAATCAAAGACAGGCGTTTGTTTCACACGTCTACAGCTGAGCAGGACTTTGTGCAATTGGCGGATGGATCGCGTAAAAATGTGGAGGCCCGTGGAACGGTGAGATTTGACAAGATTGGAATATTGTCAGATGTTTTATGTGTCCCTGGATTGTCAAATAATATGTTGTCTGTCCGAAAACTGGTGAATTCTGGGTTTTCAGTCTTGTTTGAAAGGGACAAATGTTATGTGAAAAGAGGAGACAAAGTTGTCTGTCAGGGTTTCATGACACAAGGGCAGTTTAAAATGACCATGGGTGTGAAGTGTGCTAATGCCTTGAGTTTAATGGGGCGGAAAGGGAATGATGGTCAGGGCTGTAAACAGACAGCTGTAAAAGGCACACCGTCGGTATTCACTGCCCAGATGGAGGAGGTTCACAGAGAACTTGAGGAGCCGTCCTCATTTCAAGCAATCAGGCTGATGCCTGAGGCAGAGCAGCACAAGTGGCAGCAGGCCATGCAGGAAGAATTACAAGCCATGCAAAAGAATGGCACGTGGACATTAGTAAAGTTACCCATGGGTAAAAAGGCCATAGGTTGCAGATGGGTGTTTAAGAAGAAGAAAGCAAGTTCCGGGGAAGTACAGAGGTACAGGGCACGTTTGGTAGCCAAGGGATTCACCCAGCAACATGGAACAGATTTTGATGCTGTTTACGCCCCGGTTGTGAAACATGAGTCCATTCGTGTTCTGCTGAAACTAGCAGCGATGCAGAAAATGCACATTAATCACTATGATATAGGGACGGCTTTTCTTCATGGTGATTTAAAGGAGGAGATATATATGGAGCTGCCTCCGGGTTCTGTGTCACAGGAAGGGTTTGTGTGCAAGTTACATAAATCTATCTATGGATTGCGGCAGAGTGCACGCTGCTGGAATGAGAAATTGGACAGTGTGTTGCAAGGGATGGGATTTCAACGGTGCAAGGCAGATCCCTGTGTATATGTCCAGAGAAATGGAACACAAACCAATATCTGTGCTGTTTATGTGGATGATATTATGTACATGTATCATGATCAACAAGAGGAAAGGGAATTCAGGGAGCAACTGGACAGGCAGGTGGACACAAAGAAGTTGGGGCCTGTCACACACTATTTAGGCACGGATATTGTGTGTGCAGAAGACGGAAGCATAACATTGAGTCAGGAAAGTAAAATAAATCAGATCATAGAAGAATGCAACATGACAGAATGCAATGTTGTGAAGACTCCCATGGTTGTGGCGTTCCAACAGAACGTACAAGAGACGCCTTGTACAGAACCTGAGAAGTACAGGCGTATAATAGGGAAATTGCAATATTTGGTAAAGGTGTCTTGCCCAGACATATGTAATGCAGTCAGCATTTTAAGCCGGAAGGTAGAGCATCCTTCAGAGGCTGACTGGCAGGGAATTAAAAGGGTAGTGCATTATCTGAAAGGCACGAAGACAAAGAGTCTGGTTTTGACAGGAGCAAAGTCTTGAATGTTTTGTGGATGCAGATCATGCAGGGGAGCTGAGCAGTCGTAAGTCAACCTCTGGCATAGTGGTGATGTGGCATGGATCTTGCATTGACTGGAGCAGCAAGAAACAAAATGTGGTTGCCACCTCAAGTGCAGAAGCAGAGTATGTGGCCCTATCCCAAGCCTGTAATGAGTTGCAATGGTTCACAATGCTCATGAAGGATTTAGGCATGGAGATACAACTACCAATCACTGTACATGAAGACAATCAGACCTGCATCAAGATAGCCACATCAGAAGCTCATACCAAAAGAACAAAACATATTAGTGTCAAATACTTTCACGTAAGGGATTGTGTGCAGCAGGGGTTCGTTAACCTGACATTTTGTGACACTAACAACATGGTGGCTGACATCATGACCAAGCCATTGTGTGAGGAGAAATTTGGCAAACTGGTGACAAGGCTTGGAATGAGTTGAAGTTTGATTAATAAAGTTTAAGCTGTACTGAAATGTAAACTGAATCTGTATGATGCAATGTATTGTGGAAATGTATTACTGTTATTGTTATTGTTGTAATGGATTTACAGACATGATGAAAGGGGGAAATGTTGGCTTACTAGGCCGTACTACCAATGTGTTTTTTCATCGTCTGAAATGTTTCAAGATTAATGGGAAAGGAGCTGTGTTATCAGTTATGCCTGGCCTGAGAGAGCAGACATCCAAGGCCAGACAGGTTGTCATGGTAATGGGAGATAACAGCTGGGAAAGTTGTAACAGCCTGCTGTTAGTTCTTTCTTCTTCTGTGTGTGTCTTTGAAGCAAGCAGTTCTACCTAGTTCTATCTAGAGGGGGGGAGAAATGGATCTATTTGTAATCTTAAAGACTTTGGCCTTAATGTCTAAGTAAAGACTCTGAAACTTTCTCAAGCCTCTGTGATGATTCTTTGACATCTTACATCCAACGTAACGTGTTGTTTCACGCAAGAACCGCCAACCATCAACATACAGTAGTCTAGGTGAGAGGTGACCAGGGCATGTACTACCGGTGGGAGCAGATGGTTGGGAAGGTAGGGGCACAGCCTCCGTATCAGATGGAGTTGATACAGCGCCGCCCGGCTCACAGCCGAGACTTGAGCCTCCATGGTCAGCTGGGAGTCAAGAATGACCCCCAGGCTGTGGGCCTGGTCTTTCAGGGGCAAACGTACCCCATTGAGCACCAGGTCCACATCCCCCAGCCTTCCCTTGTCTCCCACAAACAGTACCTCACACAGAAGATTCCAGGTTCAATCTTAGGCATCTCCAGGTAGGACTGGAAATGTCTCCTGCCTAAAACCCTCAAAAGCTGTTGCCAGTCAGTGTAGATAATATTAAGTTAGATGGACCAATGGAATATCTTCCTCTGTCCATAGATGTGCAGAGAATAACTGAGGTTTGTTTTTGTGTTTTAGTGAGGACACAGTGGCACTCTGCACCTGTGTAATGGCACACTTTCTTAAATAAGTGTTGTACAAGTCCTATTGTGATGACAATAGCAAGTTTAAAAACTGCAGCCTTACCAAGTCAAAATGTTGCAACTAGAGAGCCATTTTGGCCACTATAGAACCAGCTCCACTTCATGGGGATAGGGCATTAACTAAGGTTACCAGATCTCGGGCTTTCGGCTGGACTCTCCGGCTTCAGGAGTGTTTTCTGGCTTCCCAGCCAGACCACACACCCTGTCCCTGGATCTCCGGCTTTTTGCTTGGTGTAGCATGGCCGCCCAGCCGGTCTGGCTGCAGGGGGAGAGATCCCAAGCCCCCCGCCATTCCCCCGCTCTACTTACCTTTCTCTCTGCTGTTTTTTGCAGCATGCACAGGTTTGCCATCAATCAAGATGGCGGCCGAGGTTTCCCTAAGGGGCTGAAGCCTCTGCCGCCATCTTGGTTGATGGCACACATGTGTGCTACACACTCGCATTGCTGCCATCAACCAAGATGGCAGCAGAGGCGTCAGCCCCTTAGGGAAACCTCGGCTGCCATCTTAATTGATGGCAAACCTGCGCGCACTGCAAAAAACAGCAGAGAGAAAGGTAGGTGAAGTGGGAGAATGGTGGGTGGCTCTGAAGCTTCTGCCCTGCTATCCTGTCGTGGATTGCGGAAGAGGAGCGCAGGGGCCCCGCAGCTGCTCAGCCACTGTGAGAAGAGGATGTGCTGGACTGGATGAGCCCACGTTGGCCTGATCCAGCACGCAGGGCTCTTCTTAGGTTCTTAACCCACTATCCTCCATGAGGACTAGAGAGCCACCCTTGATCCCTGGTACTGCTCCCTCCCCAGGACTGATAGGGCGCTGCCTGGATTAACAACCCTCTAATAGTCTCCCGCCCCATCCCAAAAAACAAAACTGAACCAAACCCTCCTCACACACTTGGGTCAGTGCAGGTGGGCACCCCCTCATGCCACACCTTCTTGCAGGTTGACTTCAGTTTGGGCTCCTGCCAAAAGAGCCCCCCCCCAGTTTCCCTTCTCCCTCAAACATGCCTTGAGCCACCCCTGGCATCCTCTCCCTCCTCCAGAACTCCCCACACTCCCTGGGAAGGATTTCTCCTAAGGATTATCACAGTTACCTAAAATAATTCCTGCAGTACTTTGATCTTCATCAAATCTGAACTTCTAGGTATTTGTGCAAGAGATTGGATTTATTATTATCTGGATAGACCACATTTCATGCTCCTGTATTCCTCTAAGATGCAATGAGTGATTTAAATAATTCATTAATTTATATTATTTGGTGGAGCTGGTGTTAAGGTTCATTTTTTTTGTTTTTTTTGTTTTTGTTTTTATTATTATTATTATTATATCCCGCCCTTCCTCCCAGCAGGAGCCCAGGGCGGCAAGTAAACAGGACAGATCTGTCCTTGAGAGAACCTCTCTCTCTCTCTCTCTCTCCACACACCCCTCCCAGTATCCCTAGGTGTCCATCTCTTGAAGTTTGCAAAGAATTTACTGGGTTCTTGCACAGAAGTTGAGAGAAGGTGTTTTGGACAGGAAAGGCATTTTGTTTGAATGGTATGCTCCAAGCAACTGTGGCTGATACTTAATGTAGCATGCTTTATGATGTCACTAGGGCCCACCCCATGATGTCACTAGGGCCCTCCCCATGAAGTCACTAGGGCCCACCCCGTGACATCACTAGGGCCCGCCCCATGTCATCTCAGGTTTTGGGATGCTTCCGACCTGGCAACCCTTCCCTTTCGGCAAGAAGGGTTTAAGTGCCTTCAGGCCAGGCCAGTGAGCAGAAGGTCACTGTAGGAAGAAAGGAGCCTAGTGTTGTGGAGATGTTAGATGGGAGCATTCGGGAGTAAAGATGGATGCCCCTGAAGGATGCAATTCTAAACACACGTACTAAGGGACTAAGCCCCCATAGAACTCAACAGGACTTATTTCTGAGTAGATATAGTTTGGATTGTGCTGTTGGTAAAGCTTGACTAGGGATCCTCTGCAAAGACATCCATATCCAAGCAGGGTTGGCAACCCCCTGCCTGGAAAGCCCAGCCCTTATCTTTTAATGTGGCTGCTGCAAACCTCTTTACAGATTTGACCCTTCACTTCAGAAAGAGTCAATGAGAAACTTCTTTACAGATTTGACCCTTCACTTCAGAAAGAGTCAATGAGAAATGAGTAAGAGTAAGAAGATTCTCTACACTTTCTGTCTGCATAGATGCCCTCATCCTTCCCCTGCGCCCAGCAGAAGCTCTGGGCTAGGCAGGACACAGTGGCATCTCATAGAGGACACCCTCTCCTTTCATGGGGTGTATGATTTGTCCTGGCCCAGAGCAGATTTTGGGGTGGGCACCCCCAATTACTTATTTTTCCTGTATGTCTTTTTCTGCTTTGATTTTGTATAGATGTCCTTTTCTGTGCCCTGCGCCCAGCAGAAGGTCTGGGCCAATGCAGTGGCATCTCGTAGAGGACACCCTCCCCTTTCCTGGGGTATATGATTTGTGCTGTCCCAGAGCAGATTTTGGGGTGGGTACCCGTAGTTACTTACTTTTTTCTATGTGTTTTTGTCCATTTTGATTTTGTATTGATGCACCCATGAATGCCTGGTGCCCAGCAGGAGCTCTGGGCCGGATGGGATGCACTGGCATCTCATAGAGGACACCCTTCCCTTTCCTGGGGTATATGATTTGTCCTGGCCCAGAGCAGATTTTGGGGTGGGCACCCCCAGTTACTTATTTTTTCCTGTATGTTTTGGTCTGCTTTGATTTGCATAGATGCCCTCATCCTTCCCCTGCGCCCAGCAGAAGCTCTGGGCCAGGCGGGATGCAGTGGCATCTCGTAGAGGACACCCTCCCCTCTCCTGGGGTATATGGTTTCTCCTGTCCCAGAGCAGATTTTGGGGTGGGCACCCCCAGTTACTTATTTTTTCCTGTATGTTTTGGTCTGCTTTGATTTTGCATAGATGCCCTCCTCCATGCCCTGCGCCTAGCAGAAGCTCTGGGCCAGGCGGGATGCAGTGGCATCTCATAGAGGACACCCTCCCTTTTCCTGGGGTGTATGATTTGTCCTGTCCCAGAGCAGAGTTTGGGGTGGGCACCCCCAGTTACTTATTTCTTATGATTTTATGACATCATTATGTATTTATGATAATATCAGAAGCCTGATGATTTTGATTGCATAATTGTATTGTTATTCTTGATGGGGACAGTCCCCCAATCACAGTGATATATCATACAGGGTACCCCAACATATATTTTGGGGTTCAGAGACATGTTAAGTTTGGTTTGAAGTTGCTGTAGTTGTCAACTCTTCTTATTTTTTAGTGTTTTGAACTTTCAAGCAAATAAGGAACTGGGAACTGAGAACCAACTTCAGCGTTGGAGCAGTTAAATAGATTAAACAGTCGTGGGGGTGCAGCTGACGTTTTGGTCTATATCTCAGGAACCAGACCACCTAGAAACTTAATTTTTTTAAAAATTGAAGCTGAGAGTCTGGAGATTAAAGAGTGCTAGCCGGAGAGCCGGAGGGAAAACCGGAGTCTCCGGCCAAAAACCGGAGACCTGGTAACTCTAGCTGGCACCCATGCACTTTTATCAAGACACGAGTACCAGCACCTCATTTTTTACCAAGAAATCACTGGCTTTCTTAACTCATTGCAGGCTCATATTGCTTTTATGTATTTGGGTTATAAAATCTCAATTCCTTTTCTGTTTGTATACATGAAAATGTTCCATGATTAATCTATTATTTTCCTTTAATGGTGAGAGGGTGAAAGCCCATTTTGTTCCATGGTTGCTGTATACCATTGTAAGAAAATGGCTCCCCAGTATTTCTCAGATACTATTTAAGAAAGCAAAACCATAGACTTCCCTTCTGTTTTCTTTTTTATTTCCCAGTATTTTGTGGTTTTTCAAAAAGTATTTCTTTCTGTAAACACAGGAAATACTTTGGTAAAAGAAAAATTCCCTTAAGATCAAATACTCATTTGTTTTAGATGTTTCTGATCACTTTGTTTACTACAAATACAAATACTTTTCATAGTGAAAATAGCAGAAGGAAACCTTTTAGCAAATAATAATAATAATAATAAATTCCAGTGTCTGATTTCATGATGCTCTCGAGGAATAATGAAGTGCTCGGCAGAACCACTACTGTATAACCTGACTGTGCTCTCTTTCAGTGATGGAGCAACATGGGACCAGAATGCACAATTTTAACACATCTTAGGTCCCATCTGCACTATACATTTAGAGCAGTATCATACTACTATAAACAGTCATGGCTTTCCCCAAAGAATCCTGTGAATTTGTAGTTTGCTAAGGGTGCTGAGGGTTGTTAGGAGGTCCCTTTTCTCCTCAAAGAGCTACAGTTTTTAGGGTGGTTTAACGGTCAATCCCTTTATCCAGGGAATTATAGGAACTGTAGCTCTGTGAGGGGAATGGGGGTCTCCTAAGAATTCTTAGCTCCCTTAACAAACTACAGTGCCCAGGATTCTCTGGGGGAAGTCATCGCTGTTTAAAGTGGTATGACACTTTAAACTTTAAGATAAGGAAGCATAAAGAGGGGGAACAGGAATCTTATAGTAGCCCACCAACAATTGTTGCACCTGGTCAGTGTACTGGGTAGGCTCACATGTCTTCCCATTGCGGTGAAATTTATTATATTTCTATTTAAACTATAGCAATTATTTCTAAATTTGCATTTTTGCCTATAAATGACCAGAGGTAAATGTTATCCAAAATGGGGGGGTTTCCTCTGTTTTGGTGATGCAGATCCTCTTTTGGGGCAGTACATAACTGGTCATCCCACTTAATTTATTATTATTGTTGTTGTTGTTTATTTCTACCCTGCCTTCCGGCCAAAAGGCCCTCAAGGCAGCTTACAAAAAAAATAAACACAAATATAAAAATACATCAATAAAAACAATACAATTTACAAAAAGTAGCAGTTACAACTTCCAATAAAAATACATTAACAAATCACAAAGCAAAAATCAGAAGGGTAGCAGTGAACTTTGACCAAGTGCTCCTTGCGGTCTTTGCTGCTCTTAAACTTCTCTGGACAGCTCTCCACCAGGCACTAGTACATGTTGTGCCTCTCTGCCATGACCTGGAAGAGGGAGTTGTGCCACTCCAGAATATGAAGCTCTAGTAGATGGGCAGAAATTCCCATAAAATTTTATGGCTGCCTCAGATTTCCACACGATATCCACGTGATGTAGGTGGAGGCATGTTGCCCGCTCCTCGAGAGCTCTCGTAGTCGAAGTGGAAGCTGCCCGAGGGCGACCCATCCAGCGGGGCACTGGGCGTGGAGTGAGAAGGTGCCCTGCAGCATCCCCCCCCCTCTGGCTGGGCATAGCAGAGCACGCAAGGAAAAGGTCACCAAGCATTCTGCTGAAGAGCTGCCCACCGCCCTGGCCCAGGGAGCATGGACCATGCTTTCTGGCACCTCCTCCCCGCCAGAGTGGCTGACAACAGCTGGGTCCAGCTGCAGGTCTGGTGGAGCCCCCGCTCTGAGAGGTTCCCAGAAGAGGAGGAGGGCGAGGCACTGGCCGCCGGCAAGGAAAAGCAGGAGAAGATGCTGCTGAGCAGGCTGTGCACAGACATCCCAGGGGCGACAGCGAGGCAACCCTCGCTCAGCCTGTATATGCCTGAGCTGCTAGCTTATTTGCACTCATCCTCCTGCTGCCGACCTCACCACCGCCTTCTGGTTCCCTCACAGGAACCTGCTCACGCCACCGCCACTTAAGGCAGCAAAAGGTGAGGAACAGATAGAGCTGTGTGCCATGTGGCTTGCCCAGCACTTCCTAAGCTACTTTACTGCCCACCGGTGCAGTGGGGGACTCTGTACCATTGTTAGTGTGAATGTAAGATTCAGCTGCCAGTCTAATCACCTTTTGTACATGGAATGGGAAATGCACCATCTTGTCATTGGCCTCAGGCAGCCAAATGTCTTGAACTAGCTTTGTCCATTTAAAAGAAATGTGCTTCAGGTGAATGTACAAGTGTGAATTGATTTATCCTTCAGATCCCCCTTTTTTCTCCTTCACTTATTTATCACCAGAAGAACTGCCACATGAACAGAAGAACATATGAAGAGCCTGTTGGATCTGGCCAGTGGCCCATGTAGCCCAACATTCTGTCCACCGATGGGAAGTTCGCAAACAGGATCTCAGTACAAGAGCAATCTCCCTTCTTGCAGGTTCCAGCAACTGGTATTCAGAAGCATGCTGCCTCCGACCATGGAGGCAGAGCATAGCCATCATGGCTAGTAGCCATTGATAGCCTTATCCTCTATGGATTCGTCTAATCCTCTTTTAAAGCCATCCAAATTGGTGGCCCTCACTGCCTCCTGTGGGAGCAAATTCCATAGTTTAACTACGCGTTGCGTGAAGAAGTACTTTCTTTTGTCTGTCCTGAATCTTCCAACGTTCCTCTTCATTGGATGTCCACAAGTTCTAGGGTTATGAGAGAGGGGGAAAATATTTTCTCTGCCCACTTTCTCCATACCATGAATAATTTGATACACTTCTATCATGTCACCTCTTACTCAACTTTTCTCTAAACTAAAAAGCCCCAAATGAACTTTCAACTTTTCTTGAATTTTCAGGTGTTCTTTGCTTGTGAGAGAACAACATGATGGCCTCCCAGCAGTGTAAAAAAAAAAACCTCTTAAAAACAAAAGAAGAACCTTGCTGGATCAGATCAAAGGCCCATTTAGTTCACCGTTCCCAGATACCTGTGGAAAGCCCACCAACAGGAGATGAGCACAACAACACTTTTCCATTTGTGTTATTCAGCCCCTGTTCTGTTTATTGTTAAAAACCTAGATTAACTAAGCACATAAAAGAACAAGCCTTGCTGAAGCAGAGCCAGCATGGCTCCTGCAAGGGAAAGTCCTGTCTCAGTAACCTATTAGAATTCTTTGAGAGTGTCAACAAGCATATAGATAGAGGTGATCCAGTGGACATAGTGTACTTAGACTTTCAAACAGCGTTTGACAAGGTACCTCACAAAAGACTTCTGAGGAAGCTTAGCAGTCATGGAATAAGAGGAGAGGTACTCTTGTGGATAAGGAATTGGTTAAGAAGCAGAAAGCAGAGAGTAGGAATAAACAGACAGTTCTCCCAATGGAGGGCTGTAGAAAGTGGAGTCCCTCAAGGATCGGTATTGGGACCTGTACTTTTCAACTTGTTCATTAATGACCTAGAATTAGGAGTGAGCAGTGAAGTGGCCAAGTTTGCTGACGACACTAAATTGTTCAGGGTTGTTAAAACAAAAAGGGATTGCGAAGAGCTCCAAAAAGACCTCTCCAAACTGAGTGAATGGGCGGGAAAATGACAAATGCAATTCAATATAAACAAGTGTAAAATTATGCATATTGGAGCAAAAAATCTGAATTTCACATATACGCTCATGGGGTCTGAACTGGCGGTGACTGACCAGGAGAGAGACCTCGGGGTTGTAGTGGACAGCATGATGAAAATGTCAACCCAGTGTGCGGCAGCTGTGAAAAAGGCAAATTCCATGCTAGCAATAATTAGGAAAGGTATTGAAAATAAAACAGCCGATATCATAATGCCGTTGTATAAATCTATGGTGTGGCCGCATTTGGAATACTGTGTACAGTTCTGGTCGCCTCATCTCAAAAAGGATATTATAGAGTTGGAAAAGGTTCAGAAGAGGGCAACCAGAATGATCAAGGGGATGGAGCGACTCCCTTACGAAGAAAGGTTGCAGCATTTGGGGCTTTTTAGTTTAGAGAAAAGGCGGGTCAGAGGAGACATGATAGAAGTGTATAAAATTATGCATGGCATTGAGAAAGTGGATAGAGAAAAGTTTTTCTCCCTCTCTCATAATACTAGAACTCGTGGACATTCAAAGAAGCTGAATGTTGGAAGATTCAGGACAGACAAAAGGAAGTACTTCTTTACTCAGCGCATAGTGAAACTATGGAATTTGCTCCCACAAGATACAGTAATGGCCGCCAGCTTGGATGGCTTTAAAAGAAGATTAGACAAATTCATGGAGGACAGGGTTATCAATGGCTACTAGCCATGATGGCTGTGCTCTGCCACCCTAGTCAGAGGCAGCATGCTTCTGAAAACCAGTTGCTGGAAGCCTCAGGAGGGGAGAGTGTTCTTGCACCCGGGTCCTGCTTGCGGGCTTCCCCCAGGCACCTGGTTGGCCACTGTGAGAACAGGATGCTGGACTAGATGGGCCACTGGCCTGATCCAGCAGGCTCTTCTTATGTTCTTATGTTCTTAACCTAAGCAATCTTGTAGAAAACAATTGAACACAGAGCACACAGATCATCTGAAAAATAAGCATAAGGTCCTTATGGACCACCTTCTCCCATGTGAACCTACCTGGACACTGCATTCATCATCTGAGGCCGTTCTTCACATGCCCCGTCTGAGGGAGGTATGGACTGTGGCAACATAAAACTGGACCTTTTCAGTGATGGATCCCCAACTATGGAATGCTTGCCTCAGAGAGGTCTGCCTAGTGGCATTACTATCAATCCTTAGGTGCCAGGTGAAGATGTTTTTATTCACCCAGGCATGTTGTTGCTAATTGATATCCATCTTTTAGGTGGGTGTGTCTTGTGATGTTCCACACTTGTATGTTAAAATGTTGCTTGTGTTTGTATTATGGTATATATGGTGAGTTAGCATATTAAGTATATTAAGAGTGATTAAGGTAAGTGGTGAGTGTTGGGAATGGGGAATGAGTGAGATTAAATGTTAGTGTAGGCTGGTTTGTGATTGACTGAGTGTCTGAGGGTTGAATGTTTATATTGGAGTGCTTGACAGTTGTCAGTTAGAAAGGGAAGAGTTAGGGTTTGGTCAGGCTTGTAGCCAAAGGCGAGAATGCCCCCCTTAGGATTTTTTTGGAGATGATCTTCTTTTTAATTTGTGACATGACAGACAATGACAACCTCTGTTTAAAGAATGACAGCTTGTTGTAAGAACAGGAACAATTTCAGGCCCTCTGAAAAAAAGCCTCATCTGGAAGAATCCCCAAAAATCTGTTCACTCAAGACTTTCCCAGACTAATGGTGGTTTTTTTATAATCATGAAAATGGAAATGGACTGCCTTCAAGTTGATCCCGACTTTTGGTGACCCTATGAATAGGGCTTTCATGATAAGTGGTATTCAGAGGGACTTTACCATTGCCTCCCTCTGAGGCTTAGAGGCAGTGACTGGCCCAAGGTCACCCAGTGAGCTTCATGGCTGTGTGTGGATTCGAACCCTGGTCTCCCAGGTCATAGTCTTATACTTTAACCACTAATCACCCTATAATTACTTAAGTGATCCTGGGGAAAAAACAGCCAGTATAGGAATATAACCCTTGAAGAGTTAAATATTAGAACTTTGTATTATGGGCTAGAGTTAGACTCCACCCCTTGGACTTTCCTTTGCTCTGCTTTTCATTTTCATTTTCAGTTGTGCTCTCTTCCCAGCCAGCAATAAAGAAGCATGCTTGTTTGCCTGCAGTAAGAAATAAGAGTTTATTTATTCTGCAGGATTCTGCAGTAGAGCAGGATTGGGTGCTTATTGCTAAAGAGTGAAATAAAGAGATAACTGAAAAAAATGGCTACACTTTACTCTTTTAAAATATTCACTATACTCATCATCATAGTGGCTATTTTGTCTTCTTTTTCTTGATTACTTGATGGCAAAGGATGAAAAAAAGCCTTAGAGGAATAGAAATATTGCTGTGTACACTACAGTTAGCTAGCTGGACACCTAGGCTGTAACTGAGGCCTAATTTCTGATTTTCCCAATATGTGCAGCTCAGCATGAGGTCTTTTCAGGATTTCTGGAAAAAATCAACCCAGCAACCACTAAAAAAAAAAAAAAAAGTTGCTGTCCACAGTTAGTTTCCCACTGCTTAATTCATCCTTTATACAGCTGTCAGTTTAAAAGTTGTCCCTTGATTGTCCAACAGGAAGGAAAATCTAAAGGTCAGGAGAAAGACTAGAAGGAGTCTCAAGGAGGAATTAACAGACATACCCTATAGTATTTATTTTCTCTCAGCCCTTCCCTAAATGTGTAGTATGGACAATTTCAGGTGGAATCTAAAACTGAGATACCAAATGCAGCATCAAAGCCAAGCTCAGGAGCTCACTGTTTAGTTCATGAAGAATCAGAACACAGGGACAGACCACAAGTAAAAGTGGACTATAGCTATAGGCAAAGTCAAGCTTTTGAGCCTGATATTCTTGAGGATCTCTCAAAAAAGGGTGAAACAATTGAACAGATTAAAGTTCATTCATGTAAGTTAACACACACTCTGGATGGAAGAGAAGTGATGGGGAAGGTCACTGCCTTTCCCTTCCCTTGGCCTGGCCCTGACATCCTCTCCACAAGTGAGGGGGGGATTGGCTGACACTATGCACCTCTCCACCCCAATGCCCCATGTAAAAATGTATCTGCCCCACCTACAAATGTGGCTGACCCACCTATCAAGGAAAGCTGGCTACAGGGCTGGGTTCAGTGATAGGTCTGGCCTTGTGAAGAGATGGGACTTGATTTTTGAAGAGAGAGGACGTGAAGAGTGGTTGTAGTGTGGGTAGTTAGGCAAGTCATTATTATTGGTGTTAATTGAGTAATTTATGTGTGTACTTCATTCAGAAGTAGAGAACATTTATTTGTAACCACACACTTAAGAACCTGAATGCAAAGTATTCTTGTTCATATTCAAATTTCTTATTTAATGAATCACATTGGTTCAAAACACCCCTGGTTATTTGGCTAGATGTAAATATAAACAAAGGTTGTGAAACAGTATCAAACGGTGGCAGTGAAATAACCCCAGAGTGACAATAGCAGGTTAAGGAAGCAAACCCATAGCTGTGATCTTAAGAAAGGAAACAAAAAGGCACAAGGCAGTGAGGCATGCCTGTAAACCTGGTGGATATAGCAAGGGCTGAGGAAATAAAGCAGCATTGCTATATAGGTGTATTTGGGGAGAAATAAATAAGATGCCCCCTCATCTGCTACTACAGACAAGGAGGAGGTAGTGGTAGGTGCGTTAGGAGGCATGGCAGTGTCCTTTTTATGTTAGTGTTTAGTTAATATTTTTTTATCTCTGATGTATTTTAAATGTTATATTAGATGCTTTTAAAATTGTTTTAGATGCCTGGCCTCCAAGAGGTCTTCTGTATCTTTAAAAGTTGTGCGGGGGGAAGGGAGAATTCCAGCTTGTGTTTTTTCTCATTACAGTGTTGCAAGAACACCTGCACTTGGCTGACTTTCTCTTCTCCTAAAGATACAGGATCAGTCTCAGGCCAGGAACCTGGCAACCCTATATGGGAGGCATGTATAGACCTTTCTCTCCCTGCAGTGCCTTCTTCTGTTGCCTCCATACCAGAAGTGGCTCACTGGGTGGGATGGAACCGATACTCCCATGGGGGTCCCCCTGGGATACTCCCACTGGGTGGAATGGAACCGATAGCTTCCTGGTAAGCATGCCGTTGTTGCTTACCAGGTAAGAGAGAGGGAGTGGTGAGGTGGCAAGGAGGTGAGCCTGGCAAATGCACCATTAGGAGTACTGGATTGGCTCTACTAGTGCATTTGCACCTCATCAACCTCCCTGCCACCTCACCCCTTTCGCTCTCCCTCCCAGTAAGCAACAGCAACCCTCCTGCCAGAAAGGTAATAGGGTGCATCCACCCCATCCAGTGAGCTGTTTCTGCTCTGTACACACCTACATAGTCACCTTAGAGGGGAAAGCTCTCTATTAGGCCCTATGGGTCTTCTCCACATTAGGGTGCTGTACTTGTATTTGTCTGTATCAGCCTGATTAAATTCTTTCATAATTTAATTTCATTTACTTCACATAACCTAAGCTTGGTTTTTTTCCTGTTGTCATTAGCTAAGGTTGTGTTATGTATAACTTGATAATGTCAAATACTGCAAGACAATTAACTGTGCAAATTACCTGGAGCAATACCACTTAGATGGTTTGTACAATATGTTCACATTAGTAGATTGGATTTCTGTTCTGAATTTAAAAGAATATAAAGCGCTATCATTTCACTGTCAAGCTAATTAGCAGAGCTGGTATGCTGAAGCAGATTTATTAATCTAAAGGAATCTCAGAGGAGTGTGGTAGGACAGAGAACTTCATTTCAATGTTAATCAGGACCATTACTTTGATTGCAATTCAGTCTGTAATGAGCTGGTGATTCTAGGTTATTTCATGGAGACAGATTTATATTCACAGAGCTAACCTGTCATTTGGTACTTCAGCATAGATACTGAGAAAAACGGTACTTCAACCGTACAAAAAGATTTTTCAATGTAACAAAGCATATCCAATTCAAAGAAATTAAGATGGAAACATGTAGAAGTGCATAGCTTTTCCAAGAAGGCCTCCTTAGAAACCTTTAAGTTGTTGCTGTTATTGATGATGATGATAATTTAAAGCCATGCAATAAAAACTAAAAACAGACTGAAAAACAATACAAAAGACAACTGAGAATAGGTTTAAAAAAACAAGCAAACACCCAGCTCTTTAGAGTTTAGCTTGTCAGCTACAACCTGACAATTATTGAAGCTAACTCTGTCAACAATCCCTAACTAGGCTACCTAAGTACACTCTGCAGTGTGTGAAGAAAGTTGACTCAGCACCCAGGTCATGGGGGCGTAGTCTTAAGTAGGAAAGGTCTTTGCCCGTAATCTCTGACTCCTTTGAAAACCCTCCCTCTGACCGAAGCGCTTCTCCTAGCCTCTGGAGCGGGGCTAAAGGGGGTGTGCCTCCACTGGCTCATCTGACAACACAGTCTAGACAGGTGCCAATTCAGCTTCAGGAGGTGGGGAAGCACTTGAGGTGCCAAGAGGGGAGCTCAGGGGAGGTGGAGTTGGCGCGCACCAAGACATTCCCCAATGGCTCTATTGGGGCATCTGGAAGTTGAGCGCGGGAATTAAGTATCGGAATATTCACAGACTTTGACTTTTGTTCCTTAAGGTACTGATTTGGCTCTTGAGATGTCATGATATGTATCATTGTAACTGAAAAAGAGGTTGCATTTGATTAAATTGAGCAACATAGTAAAGAAATACTAGAAATACTTCTGAAATTCTTATCTGAATTTCTTCCAGCATTTGGGTTTTTTGAATTACCTGGTCTTATTTCCAAAGGGGAACCACTGCATTAATAATTCTACATTGCTCTGTTTTACTTTTATTTCTGAATTTTGTATAGTGCACTACGTATGCTCAGTAAATAATTTGCCACAACTTACAGTTCCTTCAGGTCATGCAATAAAGTGATCTTGGTCAAGAGCAGTGTTAGAGTTTACCCATTTCCAAAGCAGAGTGCCGCCATTGCAAGGAATGGGTTTTAATGAGGGAAAGGCAACAAAAGTACTAGGGTTAGTTTTAGTCACTGAATCTCAGCAACCAAGTCAAAAAGAAACAAACAACCAGGAAATTGAAACTCTTTGGACACAGGAGTAGCTGTAACAGGGGTTGCCAGTTCTAGTGCTGTGCAGAAATCTGTGCTGAAATTTCTTGAAAGTTTTCTTTCACTGAAAAAGATATTTTTTTTCTGTCTCAGACTCAGGCTGCTTTAGAATTTACCTTATCATTCAAAGATGGCTGCAGACGCTAAGCGTGTTTTTCTTTTTCTAGCATTGTGCAGCCTCCCTGGCTGCTTTCTCTTCTTAAACTGAAAAAAAGTTCCATGTGAGGAGTTACTTCATTAAATCTTACCCTGGGATTTAATTGAAGCATAGGCACCTGGAAAGGCTGCAAAGTACAGACCACAAGAAACATGATGTGTAGAACAAAAGAAAAGATACTCAAAACAAAGTGCAGGCAGTAAGGTTGTAAAACACCTCACAAAAACTAACTTGATGCAAAAATATCTATGATCACATGAAGAGTGCTTTTTTGTAATCGGTCATTAGTAATGTGGAAGCAAGGGGCAGGAGAGATACAAATGAAGGAATGGACAGTTATGCTAAATTGCCCCAATTACAATAGTGGTTTTAGCCATTCTCTTCATTGAATTGGAAATGAAATACAGGAATGGAATTCTGGGCAGATCAAATCAGAGGAACAGCCAAGGAACAAAATGTATAATGTTTATATAACCTTGAGTACAATAACCTCATACCTCAGTAAAGGTGATATAGTAATATTGTTGCATGGTCTTATACTTTCTATTAAGTGATTCACAATAGAATCAAATCAGGTATATTTTACCATTATGTCCTGTGTATTCTATACAAATCTGGCCTTTTCTTATCATAAGTATGAGGGGATTAAGAGTAAGAGAAATTTGTGTACTGAAACATAGGGAGGAAAGAAAATCCCAGCACCATCGTAGCCATGTTAAGAAATGAGCCAAACACATAGGGCATAGGTGTGAAAATAGTATACCATACAAAATAGTATACCAAAAGGATAACTGTTACATTTCATCTTCACAACAGTACATGACTTTTTGACCTATCTTAACACTTAATCTTTATCCTTAGTCCCCACCCCCATTTATTTCTGAAAGAAATCTGCTGGGATTGGGAAAGCTCTGCACTCCAATGTTCTAAGGAGTTATACTTAGTTCAGTAGATTAAACATATTTCTGCCAGAAAAACTATGGGCATTTCGAGTTTATAGTAGATGACATTCTGTGGTTTAGCTTCATGAGCCCTAAAATCTTTGCAAAACTGTGAAATAAACTTATTTTGTAGTACCAATAACCCTACAGGTGAACTATGAGAGCTATAAAGATATCAGAAGCAAGTGACAAGATATAGGGGAGTAATTACTGAAGTTTTACTTATTTATTCATTTTGTTTAGGAAGCACTCCCCATAAAATATCTGGAAGCGATTTAGCAATAAAAGCATGTATAAAAATAATTTTATACAGTTTGTTGTTATATGCCTTCAAGTCGATTATGACTTATGGCGACCATATGAATCTTTTTTGGATATATTCATAAGGTTTTCATAGTAAGAGGTATTCAGAGGTGGTTCACCATTGCCTTCCTCCAAGCCTATGACACCCAGTATTCCCAGGAGGTCTCCCATCCAAGTACTAACCAGGCCTGATCCTGCTTAGCTTCCAAGATCAGATGAGATCGGGCGTGTTCAGAGTAGTATGGCTGTAGGCTAATTTTATACAGACTGGGATAAAAATCTCCACTTGTTGGAAAAAGGGTTGTCTCACTGTCATCTTGAGCATACCCTCCTTGGCACATTGTCTCCCAAAGCTTTGCTCTGCATGCGACTACGCCAGACCAGAGCTTGGATCAGCATGACAGCCAAAGTAAATAGTGGTGTACATTAGCTATCGTGCCCTGTTGGAGTTGAGCTTCCCTTCATTGTCTGAGAGGATTCCAGCTGTCTGCCAGTGTCTTACTCTACACTTCACTCCTTCTAAGTACAGCTACTACAGACACACACTTCTGTTTGGTCACTCTGCTGTAACAAAAGAACCTTTCTTAAAAAAAACCCTCAACCTGTAAATTAATTAACAGCTATTTACATTTATAAAGATTAGGACCCCCATAGCCAAGTCTACACAGAGAACCCCTTTTGCACTCAGTACTTTTGCACCAGGCACTCATGGACAAAATGAAGTCAAACTGAGGCTCACTACCTCAAGGAGAACTCAGGATACTACCCCAGGATACTCACCTCTACCTCATTTTTTCATTCAGAATCACTAGCTAGGAGATGGAACCTAAATTAGCTTCCTAAATACCCTGACAGGAAATTTAAAACAACCTACCGCTTTTCTTTGGATCCCTCACCTTTTGTTTATGTTAGCACTCCCCTCATGAAACAGAACTCTTTTCTTCCCCAAGAGATCAAGTAGCCCAGTCCAATTCAGCCATCATGGGACCTCACTTAACTCACACCATCTCTAGTCAGCTTTCCCTTCCCTACCTCCTCCACTCTGCACCCTTGCCTTCTCTTCATATTTGTTATTTTCTTCTGCCTTAGTCGGGAACATCAAAAAATGCTTCTGTGTTCTCCTTTAAGTACATTTGCTACATTTTGCTAAATTGCAAATGTTCACTGAGAACTCAAGTTGCGTGCTTGGGAACTATATTGTGTGGGCCTCAAGAAAACCTGTGAAAGCTTGCCTACTTTTAGGCCCCCCATAGCAGCCTTTTCTGGTTTCCAACCAGAGGTATCTGACACTCAAGAATTCATGTTGAACAGCTCCAAGAACCCTGGACATATAGTATATTGCCTGTGAGTTTTGCATGTGTTTTTTTGAAGTGAGAAATGTATTGTGACATTTGGAAAAGTGCAAAACCCAACAAACTGATTTTCAATGTGTGCATTAATCCAGGAGGAGTACATCCAGTTTGATTCAGTTAAAGATATAAACAAAGGAAATCCTTCAATATCCCTAGTATCGAAGGCTTAATCACAGACTTCCATGACACAGTGAGTACCCAAAACATTTATTATTTCTCCCTGAACAGGTAATTATTGGCACTTCAGCATTTTTATTTCTCTTTTTCTTTCCTAATCTTGCTCTCTTACCTTTCCACTATCCTAGCATGGCCCAACATCACATCATTTACATTTCAAATTTGCCCACTGAGTTTCATCCAAAATAGTGCTAAGTCACGGTGTCATCAGCACAAGAATTTCTGCTTTCCCCTGCCCTCCCCCCCCCCAAAATCTGTTCTAGGGTCTCCCCCAACCCTCTGGAGCAGATTTAGGGAGGGTACATGACATGCATGGGGGGGAGGAAAGGGGGAAGTCCTGTCACACAATTCTTGCACTGATGGGACTAATAGGATGCTTTAGTTCATACTGGCCATAAATATATCTTCATACAGTTTCACTTTCCACTTATTCATCTTTAGTTAGCTCATTTGCAATGTGATACATTTAATTCAAGGTTGTACAATGTATGGTCCAGCTCTTTTGCAACTCCAACCCAATGTCATAAGGGCAAACCTCCATTCAGTTTTATTCTTATCAGCCGTACCCCATCTTTGACTGTACTGAAAACTTCTCATGATTGTAGCTGCATCATCACTCTGTTTTCACCCCTTTCTTTGGCATGCCTTTGCAGCAACATATGTTAAAATAGAGATGAAAGCAGCTGTATATCTTCTGCGTGGACCCAAGGGTTGCCAGTGCTCTTTATCTTGTTTAACTGCCAACTGCATAGTTATGCAGTGAGAATTGAAGATATTAATCCATCTACTTTGCAGAAGAATGAATGGAGTCTTGCTCCAAACAAACATTTCAGCAGCCAGATGTTAACAGCCACATGGCTGGTCCTCCACTCCCTTTGGTTTCCAAATTTAAGCTGTCGATCCTTGAAAATAACACCCTACTTTTATGAAAAGTTTTCCTGCAACATTATCCCAGTCAATATGACTGTGCTTTACAAGAGAGGTTGCCTCTCGTAGAGCCAATGTAAGCAACACAGTAGGGCCTCAATTACTTCAGAATTGTACACACACAAATAAGAACATTTACAGGCATTTAAAACTACGCTGTTATATTTTCTGAATATAGCTTAAATAACAAGTTTACATAATATAGCTGTGGAAATGGAATATTTTTTACCATTATCATTTGTATTATAATCACGAAATGCGAATCTTATTATGTGTTATGAAAACACTGATAGGAGGCCACCACTGCCTGAAAGAAAAAGGTTCAGATTTAGGATGGGAGATAAATTTGGTTCAGTTCACATTTAAAGCTGAATTTATCAAATTTGTACTTTCTGAAGCACTATGAAAATCAAAACACATTCTTTGAAATTTGCTTTTATCTGAATTTTGTGATGCAGTTCTCCAATCAGGTAATATTTACAAAAATGCATATATTAGGGGAAAGTATGCACAAAAGGAATATATTGGTAAATATAACATACAGAAATGCATTATAAGGATAAATTGCTTGCAAAAATATGTACATTAGTCAAAACTGCATACAAAACTGTATTTAATACAAGAAATGCACACTAAAATGCTGATTTTCATGAGGATTTTTAATTTAAAAATTGCAAATTGCTTCAAAAATATGGAGAACCAAATTTAAGATAAGTAAAATGAGAAGCTGAGAAAACCAAAATTGACATATTCTTTCATCTCTAGTTCAGATAAAACAATCTCAGTACAATATTTTAAAAAACCTTGAGTGAATTATCTATAAGTCATAATTTGTACCTCTTGTTCTTCCATGTAATCTATAATATGAAACCATTGGGAGCTGCCATCCGGGGATTTGGAACACTGTGGCATCAGTATGCCAATGACACACAGCTCTTTCCTTTCATTCCATCTGAATCAAGAGGCTGTGAAATTGCGGAACCAGTGTTTAGAAGAAGGGAAGGGACGGATGGGGGGGCAATAAATGGAGAATGAATCCTGATAAGGTGGAGGTGCTGTGGGTGGGTGGTTCCCATGTCTGGGAATTAGGTGTATGGTGTGGTTTCCTGGGAGGGATTGCACTCCCCATGAAGGAACAGGTTGGTAGTCTGGGAGTGCTCCTGGATTCTAACTTGTCACTGAAGTCTCAAGTGCCTTCTGTGCCCAGGTGTGCTTATGCCCAGGTTAAGCTGGTTCACCAGCTATGGCCATTCCTAGACCAGGATAGTTGTCCATGTTCTAGTGGCCTCCAGTTTGGGTTACTGTGATATGCTGTATAAGGGGCTGCCTTTGAAGATGCTGCAGCTAATGTAGAATGCAGCTTGCTAGGTTGTTAAGTGGGACTATGTGTCACTGGTCCTAAAGCTCTGCAAGGACTGCCAGTGAGCTACCAAACCCAATACAAGGTGTTAGTACTAGCATACAAAGCCCTAAACAAGTACTTAAAGGAAAGACTCCTTCAGTATGAACCATCTTGGACCCTATGATCAGTATTGATGGTGCTGTCTCTGGCTGCTGCCTGGTTTTAAATATGATTGATATTATTTTAAATGGCATTGTTTTAACAGTTTGGTTTTTGCCACCCCGGGCTCCCTTGAGAGGCAAGGTGGGGTAGAAATTCGATAAATATGTTATGTTATTGCTTATTTCTATGCTGTTTTTTGGGCAAAAAGGCTCCCAAGGCGGTTCACAAAAAATACACGGAAATACAAAATGCAAGTAAGAAAAGAGTAATACAATTTACAAAAATTTAAGACAACAAAATCATAACAATTTGAAAAAGCAACAACCAAAAGCCAAATACATTCATCTTCCTGGGAAAGGGCAGTTCCCAGAAGAGATGTCAAAAAGAGCAGGGGTGAAGGAGCAAGGCAAGTAAAAATGCTTTCCCGTTAATGGTCCCAGCACAGTCTCACCTCTGCATCAATATGCATAATATACCTAAATAAATAATACAGGTTATGTCACTTTTAAAATGAGATTTTTTAAAAGATAGTGAAAACTCCATGATCTGTCACATGGTTTGTGGTAGCAGCATTTTGAGTTCTGGTGTCTGAAGAAGCAGGACATACCAGAGCTTGGAAGATTACTTTTAAAAAGTAATAAATCACAGTTACAATTACATGGCCCCAAAAGGTAGTAATTACTGTTACAATTACAATTGCTCTGAAAGTAACTGATTACTTTACTTTTTCTCAAAAGTAATCACTACAATTACATTTCAGTTACTTTTTTAAAAAATGCCTACAAGGTGCTGGCCTTGGCTGCTGCACATCTAAGTAGCCTAAAACAACATTAAAAATAAGCACACATGTACAGAGGTAGTAGAATAATTCTTTTTATCCATAAGATAGCAATGGTGGTCTCTCTGCTGGTAAGGGAGGTGGGGAGGGAGGCAAATCTTTGCACATCAAACGAAGTGCAACCTCCCCCCCCCTCAGCCAGCCAGCATAATCTCTCTCACTTAACCACCTCCTGGACCCTGCCCTGCCACCAACTAAGGGACACTCACCCAAGCAAACATTTCCCCCTGAGATGCAAAAAAGTTAAAATACTGCAAATCCAGCACAGTAGCCAGAGAGAGGGGTGGAGGCCACTTGGTGTGCCAAGTGCAAACACAGTATTCACACACACACACACACACACACACACACACACACACACACACACACATGTTGTCATCTTTCACCTCCACATTCTTTATCTCCATTTTGCTGCTGCCTCCTTCTCCTCCTTTATCCATGTTCTTGCCCTGCATCTCCTTTTTTCCTCCACTCCATTCTTCACCACCACTGTCCATTATGTTAAACAATTGCTTTCTCCACTCCACCCTGTCAATCTCCACCTCCTCCCTCATTCCCTCCCACCCACCCACAGAGCATGAGGGAAGAGCAACACTGCATCGAAGCCCAGTTTGAGGCACATGATTTTCATCCACAAATCAGAGGAGCAGAAGACTTCCCCTGCTTCCCCCCCCCAAGTAATGCCCAAAAGTAAGCTGAAAACATTACAATTACTCCTAGTTCTATTACAATCAAAATGTAAAGGAATTACCCACTTGTTCCTCAAAAAAGTAATGAATTACTTGTAATGAATTACTTCCAAGCTCTGGACATGACACATGAATGCTTATGCTGTATTACAAAATGGTTAGACTCAGAGGTGTTATTTGACTGTGTCTTTACACAGTTTAAATATTCTGTAGTTTTTCCAGTCAGGGAAACGGACATTGTGTTGTCCAGCTGGCAAAGGTGTAATTCATACTGAAGTCATTTGGTGATATGCTGTGAGTTCAAAGGATGGAGGACTTTGTGTTAATAGTCTTTTTTTAAAAAAAATACCCATGGGCCTTTGTTGCCAAAGGCAGGGCCAGCACCAAGCATGCTGGGGCCCTTGGGCACCAGCCTGCCCCAGCAACCGGTACCCACGCACACACCCCACCTACCTACCTTTCCCTTGAAGGGAATGCTGCCCGCACTGTTCACACATGCCTGCCATCAACCAAGATGGCGGCCAAGGTTTCCCTAAGGGGCTGATGCCTCTGCTGCCATCTTGGTTGATGGTGGCAGGGGCATCAGCCCTTAGGGAAAGCTCGGCCACCATCTTGGTTGATGGCAGACTTGCACCCACAGTGCAGCCAGCATTTACTTCAAGGGAGAGATAGGTAGGGCATGCAGGCTGGTATTGCGGGCCTGCGGACTAGTGGGGGGGTGCCTTGGAGCTCCCTCTCTGCTATCTGCACCAAGGTCAGGAGCCGACGCTGCCTCAGATCGTGGAAGGGAGCATTACTCTGGCCGCCCTCTGGTGCCGGCCCTGGCCAAAGGCATTAACATTCAAGCTACTTTTGATTTGACTGAACATAATATATTCTTTAAGACATTAAAGAAACCTATCTATTCTCTTTTGATCTGTTCTCTTTGTACCCTGGTACCACACCACTGACTTACAATGACTTACTCCCAGAATACTGCCAATTTAAGCAAGACTAAAGAATAAGGCAGACAGTGGGCTTGAATCATGTGAATCCCAGAGCTCTGTTAACAGAGTTGACAATACTGCTGCTGAACTAAGGATGTTTTTTTTACTATTTATTAAATTAGTGAGTGATTTATATACCACTTAATTACAGTCATCTCTAAGCTGTGTACATGAGGCTCAATATAATGACTAAAATGACTTAAAATTATAAAATCAGAATTCAGTTAAAAAGTCTGCGGGAATTTAAAAAAGCCTTCAGTAAGTGCTGGAAGTTTAATGGGGAAGGGAAGGGGCTTTGCTTCTCAACTTGAAGGGAGTTCCATAAAATTGGGCCCACAACACTGAATGCATGGCTCCTGGTAGTCTTGAGTCATGCATCCAAGCCATGGGAGACCACTAACAGTGACTCTCTTGAATATCTCAGTGATCAGGCAGGGATATAAGGGATCAGGCAGTCCCAGAGGCATGCTGTGCCCCAGGTTGTAAGGGGCCTTGTACACTTATACAAGAACCTTGAACTTGGCCTGGAAGCATATGGCCAGCCAATGCACACTTTTGATCACCAGAGTTAAGCTGTCCCCATCATCAGTCTTACTGTAGTGTTTTGCACCAGCTGGAGCCTCCAGACAAGGCCCAAGAGTAATCTTTTAAAAGCAGCTTAAATAATAATAATAATGGCTAGGATCCAATGCACTACACATAAATGGGGGCTTTTCAGTCTCCAACCTCCATCTCTGCACCTCAGGAAAAGCCACCTCTGACTGCCAGGCAGCATTCCATAAGAAGAGGTTTGCTGAATCAGACTGAAGGCCTTTCTAGTCCACCACTCTGTTTCATCCTGTGGCCAACCAGATTCTTATGGGAAGCCTACAAGCAGGACATGATAGCATGCTCATAATACTCAGCAGCTGGTATGCAGATGCATGCTGCCTCTGACACCAGAAATTAATACCAAGCCATCATGGCTAGTTGTAGCCACTGATTTATTTGTGAAGGGTTGTGATCAGAAGGAATTGTAACTCAGTGGTGGAACACGTGCTTTGCATGCAGAAAGTTCCAGAAAGTTCCCAGATTAAAAGTAATTCTATCTATATGGCCAAATCTATGACACCACTTTAACTGTCATGACTTCCACCAAAGCACTATGACACCACTTTAATAGTCGTGGCTTCCACCAAAGAATCCTGAAACTGTAGCTTGCTAATGGTATTGAGAATTTTTATGTGAACCCTATTCCTTTCACAGAGCTGCAGTTTCCAGAGTTTCCTGGAAAGAGGTATTGACTGTTCAACCACTCTGGGTATTGTAGCTCTGTGGGAGGAATAGGGGTAGCCTAACAACTCTCAGCACCCTTAACAAACATGGTTTTCAGCATTCTTTGGAGGAAACTATGACTGCCTGAAGTGATATGATCCTTCTTTAACCGTATAGTGTGGATGTGGCCTATATTTTTTGTGCCTGGGCCTAGTTGTAGATCTAACTAGCCTGAAGTTTGCCCCTGGACAAGACAATACTGAGCTAGATGAACAGATTGTCTGATCTGGTGTGTTCCTTTATTTTTAAGGGAAAATCAGAAATCCCATGAGTTTGAAAACGTGCTTTGTCCATATACATGAAGCTCTTTCCATCCTGGTCCATATTAATTTCAGAATCCTGATTTTGGTGTGTGTTTTACATTCTTTATTGGGCAAAATCAACTCATACCATACCAAAGTATGTGAATGCACACAGTAATGGAATTTGTCATTCTAATATATATTAAGTTTATTTTTGTCATGTTCTCTTTCTTCCCTTATCCTTAGTCTTCATTTATCTTAACATAGCAAGGGTGAGACTGTGCTGGGACCATCAAGGGACAAGTTTTTCCACCTGCCTTGCCCCACCCCTCTGCCTGGACCTTATAAGGAGGAGCTGCAGACTGAGAAGTACTGCTGCAGGAGAGAGACTCTGCTGGGACCATCAAGGGGCAAGCTTGTCCACCGGCTTTGCCCCCTCACCCCTGCTCTTAGTGACATTTTTCTGGGGACTGTTCTTTATCAGGAAGATGAGTGCTTTTGGTTTTTAGCTGTTGTTGCTTTTTAGAAATGCTAGGATTTTGGTGGGTTGAATTTTTGTAAATTGTATTGATTTTATTTGTATTTTGTATTTGTGTTTTTCTATTTGTGTGTAAGCTGCCTTGGGGGCCTCTTTGGCCAAAAGGAGGCCTAGAAATAAACCATAACATAACATAAATTTCATCATGCTGACAACATCCAGATTTTGATATACCGATCACTTAATAAAGGGCATTTCTTTTTCTTCCAGTGACACAATTGCTCTTTCTGCAGCAATAAACAAACTAAATAATTTCTTAATCAGAATCATCTATCAAATAAAGATGGAAACCAAATAGCATGTACATAATACATAGGGCATCTTAAAACTTGACATTTAATCTACAAATCTCTGGATTCGATTCTAGAATGAAACAATCATTTGGCATTACAAATAAATAAATAAGAAAATCTGAATGTTGTTGCTTGCCTATATCTCTAATGTTTGGCATCAGTTAAGTTATAAACATATGTAACTTTATAGGGGGACATTTACCATTTTAATGAAGGTAGACACACACTTAATAATAATAATAATAATAATTTAATTTATGTGTCGCCTATCTGGCCAGTGGCCACTCTAGGCGACGTACAACTCAGTTACAATAAAATACATCATAATAATACAATACAAACGATAAAAATTATAAAACAATGACAGTTCAGAGTAATAGGCAATTAGTCATAGAGATTAACCCTCCCCGGAAGTCCCGAAGGCCTGTCTGAAAAGCCAGGTCTTCAAGGCCTGGCGGAATACATTCAGGGAAGGGGCATGCCGGAGATCATACGGGAGGGAGTTCCAGAGAGTGGGGGCTGCCACTGAGAATGCCGTCTCTCTAGTCCCCACCAACCTAGCTGTTTTAGTTGGCGGGACTGAGAGAAGGCCCTGTGTGGCTGATCTTGTCAGGCGGCATAATTGGTGGCGTTGGAGGTGCTCCATCAGATAAGCTGGGCCGAGACCGTGTAGGGATTTAAAGGTTAATACCAACACCTTGAATTGGGCCCGGAAAACAACTGGAAGCCAGTGCAGATCGAACAACACTGGAGTGATGTGCTCCCGGCGACGACAATTTGTAAGTAGTCGAGCTGCCGCATTTTGTATAAGTTGTAGTTTCCGGACCGTTTTCAAGGGTAGCCCCATGTAGAGCGCATTACAGTAATCCAAACGAGAGGTGACCAGGGCATGTACCACCAATGGGAGCTGATGAACAGGAAGGTAGGGTTGCAGTCTACGTATGAGGTGTAATTGATACCAAGCTGCCCGGCTCACTGCCGAGATCTGAGCCTCCATGGACAGCTTGGAATCCAGAACAACCCCAAGGCTGCGGACCTGGTCCTTTAGGGGCAGTTTCACCCCATCGAACATCAAATCAGTATCTGCCAACCTTCCCTTGTCCCCCACGAGTAGCACCTCGGTCTTATCGGGATTCAATTTCAACCTGTTCCTTCCCATCCATCCACTCACGGATTCCAGGCACTTGGACATGGTCTCCACAGCCAACTCTGTTGTGCTAGTTCCAGTGCATCTCCACCTCTCTTTTCTGAAAAAGGGGGCACACAATGCTAGTCAAACGCCAGCCCTTTTTACTATAAAACCTGGTGGGGTCAGCTCAAGTGCATTTTTTTTTAAAAAAAAAATCAGCTTCAGATTTTGCAACTGATCAGTAGATCATCCCATTGCCCCTCCAGGTGTGGCCAATGGTTTGCTTTGCTATAGGTGGCTAGCTCACAACCTAAGAAAGGTGTTTGTAAAAACACTTTGTAACTTTGATTTAGTAAAATCATTTGTTTGTTTTAGTTCCCTGCTCCTTTCCCCCCGTATTCAGTTTCATGCACACTCTGAATAACATGCCCTAAGCTGCAATCCTATACACAGTTACTTGAGGTGGGAGTGACCCTGTTGAAGTCAATGCGACTTCCTTACGTCTGAGTAGACATGTGTAGGATTGTGCTGCAAAAATTTTTTCACCATTTCTTTTGAAAGCTATTTGTCTCATTACCAGTTCATATTGTGCCCAACATATCTTCATATTGGATACTCAGTATATATTGCACAACATATCTTCATGCTTATCAGAAATTGTTAAATCTTTGTGTTTTTTAAAAAATAAAACATCTAGTCCCAAAATATAATATTTTAAAGCATCCTTTAAAATTTCTTTAAAACACCATTGCCAACCAAAGAGGGCAAAGTGTTGTTTTTCTTTTTTAGAACACAACATTCTGGCTGGAACATTTTGAATATTGAATAAAATGATTTAACATTCCTTTTCTCTCTTTTCACTTTTAATGGGAAAATCCAGATGCAGATTTAGGCTTGATTCCAGTGCCAAGCTGCCTGCTCTGTTTAATAAAGAGTTTAAGACAATTTAAATCACAGAAGCAAAAGGCTCTAAAGCATCACAATGAGAGATTTGGAATCTAATTAATTTTCTCTTTTTCACAGTTGTCAGAAAGATTCTCTTTCTTCTGCTTCTCCTAACAGGGCATAGTACCCTGTAAATTTAATATTTCCATAGGCTGTTGAAACCCCCTCTCCTTGTAAAAGTCCCAGTGTTTACATTTTTAAAAGGGGGAGGATATCAGAATCTTAGAATTATTTGACTATTCCTATTATGACCACTTTTTGTAATCAATAGCAACTTGCAAATGTATGCAAACTCTATCAACCGCTGTAGTGGGACTGCAACCCTGAGAGTTGAATTCTTTTTCTTCCCATCCCCATTGGTACATTTGCAGTTATGGAGCAGCAACAATGCACACACACACAAAAACAGCAATACATGATGAATTTAAGGGGCTGTGCTCACTGGACTGGGTCAAGAGAATATGCCTCTGCCTTTTCCAGGGGATATAGTGACAAATGGCAATCAACAGCACGGAAGAACAGAATGAGTTGGAAGAAAGAAAAAATAGATAGCAGGAATTTACCAAAACCAAAATGAAATTAACTGGTTACCATCTTATCTGTTTACTTGTGACAGCCATTTTAGAACTGACCACACAGTCACATGCTTAATATTAATAAGGCATCGCTGCAAAAGGAACAGATGGGCAGGACAAAAATGGCAACCCTGGTAGGAGTAATGAAGCTGAAATTAAAGAGAGGAGAATGCTCTGAATATTGGCTTCTCACTGAAAATCAGATTGGGAAGTCCATAAATGTATTTTGTATTTCATATGAATGTCTCCTATGGCCCAATGTGCTCATCCTTACATCTAATAGTCACACACTACAATCTGAATGGTGTGGGCCAGTGGATAAAGAATTGGAAATATTTGTCCTCGAATGTTCTAAATTATCTGTATATAGCCATGAGAACTGGAAACATTTAGAAATCCTTTTGTAATTTATGGTGAAATTCTAAGGAGAGGACACATAGAAGTCTTAGGGTCTGCACAAGGCATCCACTCCACAGGTTATATATATTCGGATTGAATAAGAGTCAAATTAGATGTGAAAAGGGAGATGTATCATCAGGATCTTCCATGTTTGGGACTTCCCAGGAGGATCCCTCCGCCTGTGCTGCCTCTGAGACGGGCTCCCGTCTTGGATGAAACTTTTTCAGTTTTAAATCCAGTCAGAAGGGGGTTTTTTGACTGGGGATAATTTCTTCCGGATAAGGAAGAAACGTGAGATTTCCCACACAGCTTTGTTGTGTTTGTTGGAGACTGGAATTCATTAGAATTGTCTGTGAAAGAAGGTCTTCCAGCAGCTCGGACGGAGCTAGGACTTCTAGCTAGCTCAGCTGAATAAGTGAGCCTTTTTTTTTCTTCAAAGAAAAACGGACTAACAGGCAAGCATTCTCCTGTCTACGCTCATTATTTTGTTATCTATACAGCTAAAGAGATTTGTCAAAGAACCAGCAATTAAGAAAACCTGGGTGAGTCAAAACCTTCTCTTTTACTCACGGAACTAAGGGGGAAGAAAATAAAAATAGCCTATCTTTTTTTTTATTGCAAAAAGCTGGCATGGAAATTAGCATTATAAAGATTACAACGGATGAGGGGTTTCTGATTGGAAGAGACTTTTGTGTAATATATGTCTGGGACTATTTTTTCTAGTCTACTTTTTTTTTGACGAATCTGCTCATTCTTTCTGCTACTAGTTATTTGGACGCTGTGAACTAAAGCTGTTTTTGCACTTCTGGGCATATAAGAGATAAGGAAATCCGTGCTGTCTAGAGTGTGACGTCAGTTGGTTTGAAAGATTAACTCCTTTGTAACTGGATAAAGAAATAAACTGCTCTTTGCTTGGGACATTGAAAATTGAAGGAGTTTTGTTCCTTTGGTTTTAAGAATGACAATTAAGAAGATCATGGATGTACAAGAAGGGACTTTATCTTTAGATATGTTTCAGAAAATAATGAATGGGATTAAGTCAATAAAACAAGAACTGAGAAATAATAGACAAGCGTTGAGAATTGAATTTGACGAAATGAGACAGGAGCTGAAATAAATTCAGGATTCTATGAGAAAGGAGAATAAAGATAGATCTGGAAAACCAAAAAAGGATGAAAGAAAAATTAAAGGCAAGGTTCAAACTATGGAGATTGGATTAAATATGGACTTGGAAAAAGATTTGGATTTCCTGGCTGTGATGGATCCTGGAGACAAATATTACGGTTTGGAACTCAGCGCTGTCCCTGAAGGAATTGAGGAAGAGATTGGAGATAAAGATATTATCGGTTCGAAAAAATTCCTGGACTGGAAGGATTTGATGGAACTTGAAATGGAGAAAGTTAACAGAATTAATCCCTGTTTTGTGTTAATGGAAAAACCTTCAAGAGATGTGCTAGTGTATTCTGTAAAAAAGAGGAACAGAGATGCGGCTTTGCAACAATACTTCAGTGATACGTTCGGAATTGATGGCAAGGAAATATCTGTGATAAAGGAAATTCCTATCAGACTCTTATTATATGATTATGACAGCAAGATTATTGGGTGAGTAAAGATGGAAGATGGAAGATGGAACCAACATGGATAATGGAAGAAGAGCGATTTGAAATTACTGGACTTAGTAGACTTGATGAGTTGGATTAATTGACATGTTTATCTAGAAAAAAATTGATGGACATATATCTCAAGGATTGGAAACTTCTCTTTGACTTTTTGTGGAAGAATAAAATGATATGATGTTAATGAGATTTGATACCAACTAAGATAACCGCTGGAGGAAGGTGATTTTATAATCTATTAAGAGACAGGCTTGTTATATATTATAGACTTATAGCTGAACTACGACAAATCGGAAGTCAATATTTTTTCTTTTTTTATTGTATTAGTTATTGATTTGTGTTTTTTCTTTTTGTATTGTTTTGGTTTTGAAAATTTGAATAAAAATTAATTGAAAAAAAAAGGATCTTCCATGTTTGTTGTTTACATTAAAAGCTGCTATGGATCAGGATGTGATGGTGGTGATTATGATGATGATGGTATTGATTATATTTCAAATTACATGCCACTTTTCAAAGCCAGAGGTCCTCCTACAGCAGTTCACAATCAAAAGTTTTATTGGTTTTTGTTGTTAAGTGCCTTCAAGTTGATTATGACTTATGGCGACCCTATGAATCAGTGACCTCCAATAGTATCTTGTACGTTCAGGTCTTTGACTTCCTTTAAAAATCAATCCATCTCTTGTTTGGCCTTCCTCTTTTTCTACTCCCTTGTTTTTCCCAGCATTATTGTCTTTTCTAGTGAATCATGTCTTCTCATGATGTGTCCAAAGTATGATAACCTCAGTTTCACCATTTTAGCTTCTAGTGATAGTTCTGGTTTAATTTGTTCTAACACCCAATTATTCATCTTTTTTGCAGTCCATGGTATCTGCAAAGCTCTCCTCCAACATCACATTTCAAATGAGTTGATTTTTCTCTTATCCACTTCTCACTGTCCATCTTTCACATCCATACATAGAGATTGGGAATACCATGGTATTCTGATCCTGACTTTAGTGTTCAATGATCCTGACTTTAGTGTTCAGTGATACATCCTTGCATTTGAGGACCTTTCCTAGTTCTCTCATAACTGCCCTCCCCATTCCTAGCTGTCTTCTAATTTCTTGACTATTGTTTCCATTTTGGTTAATCATTGTTCATGCTTCTCACATTCCATATACCTATTGTGTACGTCATACAACTCCGGACTCTCCTTTTGCATCTGTGTGCATCAGCCTCTGGGCTTCCATTTGCCTTTGACCCAGTTGCGTCATTAGTCACAGCGCTACTCATGCTTGTCCGTTATTCTTCCCCAGTAGCTCGCTAAGTGCCTTCTGACCTGGGGATCTCATCTTCTAGCACTATCTCATGTTGCATTTTGGATACTCTGTTCATAGGGTTTTCATGGTAAGAGGTATGCAGAGGTGGTTTACCATTGCCTTCCTCTGAGTTTGGATGCATCTTAGTCTGGTGTCTCAACTTTGACCATTCTGCCTTGGGTGCCCCTGCTAGGAGTCTAGCCTCCTGACAGTATTGCTCTCAGCAGAAATAAAGTAACACAATTATGACATTGAAATCCTATCACTGAAATGAGATGTAAATTAAACATGTTTAAAAGAGAAGAGCTTAACCAACACAAGTATTATAACAACCAAACTTACATTAGTGAGGTGGGAGAATGAGTTTAAATCTTTCCTCACTAGTATGTACATTTCCCCACCAAGGGTAACTAGCAACTCTAGGACCTGGTTTATATTGCAAAAATGGTGCAGAAGGAAAGGTTTTGGAAAAGGTCTTCCCCTAGTACTGCACACACCCTCAATCTAATTTGGGGTCTACCCTTATCTGATACCAACTCCTGACTCCAACTCTGGGTACCTGACTTAAATGTATACATCATGCATTGCATAACCACTGGGGAGCAACTGTAAAGCCCCATAGAATGTACACACCACTGCACTGCATGATTATCTTCCCCTTTCCACAGATAACACCAAAACATTCAGAAAAAGAATAGCTATTGACCTATGAAAAGTGCTGGGGAGGTAAGCTTGCAGAGAAAATACTGATGAAGATATGCTAACTCTGACCCAAGTTGCAAAAAAGATTAGACATGAAAAGGCTATATACCAGCACTTTTCATGGAAGTTTTCGTGTCAAATGAAATCTGCATCCTAGGCACCACTTGCTATTATGAATATGATTCTTTATGGTCCACTCATTGAAAATGCCATTAAGACTTAACAATCTTACACAATATCACAGCTTCTTTTTGCAAATAAAGTTGGAATCTGACAGGAAACACCAGACAGATAACCTTCTTTGCCAGTGTATATGAGATTTTCAACATACACAAAAATGAGAAAAAGGGAAATTGTGGAATTATTATGTAAACCTGGTCACCAGTCTTAGGCACTGGAAGGAACATTTTCTCAATGTACAACAATGTTATGTAAAAACAACCCTGATAATGACAACGTATGAAAATGCTGATGGCAACCCAAATAGGATAATGGCACTAGCATATCTGTATTCCAACAAGCAACATTTAGATATAGAAATGTACATATTTGTTTTCCCCAGAATATATTTGAATGTTCACAAATGGACTCCTTGTTTTTCCAAAAACCACAGAAACAACACCACACACATTCTCATATATGTTATACCAAGATTAAAATATAAAAACCAATATGTAGCTACCATATTGGAATCTGTAGATTTTTGAGAATTGGAATTCTGCATTCTCAAATCAAATATGCCACAGATACTTTCAATACTGCAGAGGGGATCTTCTTATCATACATTGCAGTTTTCTTACCAGTAATTTCAATTAGCAGCCCAATTATTAAATGATATTTTAAAATAACATTTAAGGCCCTGACTGTACATTTCATGCTGGAGTGACTAAGAAAATGCTACAAATAAACACAAGGTATTGTGCAACTTTAATTTCCTCTAAGATCAATTCAGCAGACGTAAATGTCAAAAGACTTGGTAATGGCATGACTAACATTTATGTCTCAGTTTTAGCATGTTGACAATTTACCAAGTTATTTTATTTCCTCCTTAAATCATCAACCAGCTGACATTTGCTGGTCACCATATTGCTTTGGGGAGTTAATAATGGCCTCTAGACTAAAGGAAGAGAGTATAAACATTTTGATAATAAAAGAAAATGATGCTGTTTGACCAAGATTTTCTGTTTTCTCAACATGTTGCACAGATATGGCAAAAGGTGGGGTACAGAGAATCGTGAGAAGAATTCTGCTTGCACAGTGTGACTTTCCCATCTCCTTCCAGCTGCAGGAACTCATCATGCTTCCCTAAAAGCTACTCTCGAAGGACTGTAGCATAGCATGGGGTGTGACTCTGGTGGGAAATGTGGCACAGCTGCCAACAGACACTGGAGACTGCCCCTTCCACAAGTAGATGTGTATGCATGGGGTTCTTTGCATCCCAAAGAGCATGAAAAAAAATCACTGAAAAGAATTCAAGACATACTGAATGGTCAACATTTTGATTAACCTAAAACAAAAAAAAACAGGGCACAATCCAACAAATCATCATCATCATCATTCATTTATATACTGCTAACATGCCAAAATGGCTCCTAAGTGATTTACAAGTATAAAATCATAATACATAATTGAAATACACAATAAAACAATTCCATCAAAACATTAAAGACATCCATAATTACAATTACAATAAAACAAGCCCATTAAAAAGCATAAAAATTAAAACAGGTAAAAGTAGGGTTGCCATATTCCAGTTCCATGAATCCGGGCAGGCTAATTTGCATATTATGCAAATATTTGCATATTATGCAAATATTTGCATATTATTTGCATATTATGCAAATTATTTGCATATTAATATTTTGATTGTCCAGTTTTGTTTTTGTGCCTAGGAATTACCACCAAAAACTGGGGAAAGATGGGAGAAATCCTTTTTTTAAAATACATTTTCAGCCTTAAATGCCTAGACTCTAGTTTCCAACACTATGGAATATTTATTGATTGATTAAGAGGATTTATATCCTGCCCTTCTGCAGTTAAAAACAGACCTCAGGACAGCTTACAAATATAATAAAAACAATAAAAATACACAGTCACTATAAAAACACAATAAAAACACAAAATAGCAACAAACATAAAGTAAGTCAGGGCACCAGTACGGTTAACCATTACATATACGATATATTTCAGAGATGTGGTGGGTGGAGAAAAACAAGAAGCCAAAATGTTAGAAAAAGGAGTTTTTCACACCACATGCTCAGTTCTAAATACTGTAGCAGCAAGTTTTACAACTTCCTCCAATATTCCACTGGTGCAGGCACTCAGACATTCAAAGTATCTGTATGTTTCTTAGGTTTTATAAAAGCAGAGCTTTGCTTAACTCAAAATTTATTTTCCCTTTGATCAACCACATCTACACAGGTTCCACCTACCTACTCAAAATGAAACTGGGCCTGGAAGTGTACAACAACCCCACACATACCTTGCTAATTAGATTACCAATGCCAGGATGTCCGTCTTATCAACTACTCTCCTGCTTCCCCCCCCTACCGGGCATCATGAAAGACCCAGTCCTGGATGTGAAAGTTGGACAGTGAAAAAGGCGAATAAGAGAAAAATCAACTCATTTGAAATGTGGTGTTGGAGGAGAGCTTTGCTCATACCATAGACTGCGAAAAAGACAAATAATTGGGTGTTAGAACAAATTAAACCAGAACTATCACTAGAAGCTAAAATGATGAAACTGAGGTTATCATACTTTGGACACATAATGAGAAGACAGGATTCACTAGAAAAGACAATAATGCTGTGAAAAACAGAAGGGAGTAGAAAAAGAGGAAGACCAAACAAGAGATGGATTGATTCCATAAAGGAAGCCACAGACCTGAACGTACAAGATCTGAACAGGGTGGTTCGTGACAGATGCTCTTGGAGGTCGCTGATTCATAGGGTCGCCATAAGTCATAGCCGACTTGGAAGCACATAACAACAACCTCTTCAAAGTACTGATAAGCCTCTTGTTTTAATTAAAATAATAATTATAAATTCTTGCTCTTATCACTAATGGGAGTTAATTATCTTGCATATGCCCATAGTAAATTTTCAGATACTTTCAGACCCTCAGCAATTTATGTAGAAGAAAAGTTTGGGAACCCCTGGTATAAGACATCTGCTTATGTCCCTATGCTGCTCTCACCCCTCATTTAGGTGCCTGTGATGCACGCGTGTGGACATACCTCCTTACAATTATGGAAAGTGATTCTTAATAATAAGTCTCCAGACACAAAGTTACATAGGTATTTATCAGTTGTTTAGTAGAAAATTCAGAAGTGCAGAGTCCCTTCATGATAGTTGCAGCCACATACACCCTTTTTTGCTCCTGGATTAAGAATAAGATCTTTGTTAATGCATTCTCTCACAACAACAAACATCTCTAGGAGCCAATCAGCATGTAAGTGGAGAGCGTTAGCAACTGAGAAGAGTCTTCTCAGTGGCTGACTCACCTCCTATCACTCTGACTGGCTCCAATCAGCAGGAAAGGCAAGCAAGCATAATAGAAGTCTCTTCTCAGTGACTAACACACTCCCTTTTCATGCTGATTGTAGGATGCTTGGAGACATAGGGACCCTGCTCCCAGAAAAGCCGAGGGATGAAGACCCCCTGGGCGACTACACTCCTGGTGCTTATGGACATGACCGTAAAATATTTTGTGACATGCAAGTTCAATATGACATTATTTATTAGGTGTGCTTAGGATCACACCGATGGCATTCCGAAATATGTACTTTTACACAGACTTTGGTTTTCTATAACACAATGTTCGTCCAAGCCTCCACACTTGGGGGGGGCACTACTTGCACACTCCTTCCATAAGCACATCAAAGTTGGATACACACCTGAACCAAGACCCAGACAACAGGGCACTCAAAACAAAAAGGTTATTACAGTGGCTGAGTAGATCTTGTACAGTGGTTATACTGACTGGGCAGCCACTGTCCTTCATATTTTACAAAATACTTTTTCCTATATAGAAAATACTTTTTCCTATACAAAGATTAAATTTCTGTGTATAAATACATATAATAGTTTATTGTTAAACCAGTTGGTCGTTGCAGAAAAATTAGTATTAGTTTTAAAAAAAATCAGTATTAGTTTCCTACAGAATAAAAACTATAATACCTGCCTACTTGCTTTAAAAAAGGACTGGAGAGGGCCATAAAAAGTTAGAACACAAACACAATTCTTTTTTACATTCACTCCAAAGTCCCATTAATTTACAGCACATTCATAACCATATCTACTCAAAAGTAAGTCCTATTGAATTCAATGGGATTTACTCTGGGCATATGGGATTAGTATTGCTTTTACCCCCACAAAAGCAAGTATTGGGAAGGTTTTGAAAACACTGCCCAGGATCTGACTCCTGCACACAAGAGGAAAAAAATCAAACTGAAATGTATATACTTACCCAATTTATGAGATTTTCAGATAAACGGGGGAAGGGGGGGGGACAACCATTTTGTTTTCTAGACACTGCCTCAGGTGAATGAAACTGAAACTGAATCCTGGCTTCAATGATTGGCTGCAATCCTGAACGGGTGGGGTTAAAGCTACAAAGTGCTATAGTACTGTATACAGTACTGTTTAAAGAAAGATTTAACAGTCGGGGGTGGCTGACGTTTTTATGTATATCTTGAGAACCGGACCACCTAGAAACTTAATTTTTTTTTAAATTAAAGCTGAGAATCCGGGCCACCTAAGGGGCTAGCCGGGCGCTGGGTGGCATGCAAAGAATCCGGGCAAAACCCGGCTTACCGGGCAATATGGCAACCCTAGGTAAAAGCAATTAAATCAATTAGATCAGGAAGTTCAAGTTCAGGGGAATGCTTGCCTCCGTGGATGTGTCTTCAAGTGCTGGTGGAATGCCAATACCAATGGGGCATCCCATACATCAGCAGGGAGGGCATTTAATTCAGTCATTTAGCATATTTGAATCCCAGTGATTGAAACAAGTGTCGTAACCACTTCTTTTAGGGGAAGGACTGTAGCTTGGTGGAAGAACACATGCTTTACATTCAAAAGGTCCCAGGTTCAGTCCTAGCACCTTGAGCTGAGGCTGGGAAAGTTCTACTTGAAATCCTGGAGAGCAGCTGCCAGGCAGTGTTGACAATACTGAACTAGATGGATCAGTGGTCTGACTTGTATAAGCGGTATATAAATGTCTTTAAAATGTCTAAAATATAAGGCAGCTTCCTATGCTTAACTCTTACACCATAACCTCTTGGAAACAATGCAGACGTTTCCATACTATAGTAACTGGAAGAGCATAGAAAGCTGCTGTACTCAGAACGACTACTAATCCATCTAGCTCAGTCTTATCTACACTGATGGGCAGTGGCTTTCCTCTGTCAGAGTGACAAGAGTCTTACTTAACTGGAGACAACTGGGATTGTACCTGGAATCTTTTACATACACAGCATGTGCACTTCAACTAAGCTATGGCCCTTTCCTTAAAAAAAATCATTGTATTTCCCTTCTTCTCTATGGCATTTTACTACTGGCATGTACAATTTTTACTCTTAGGGTACTTGAGCTGCAACTCAAAAGCCATCCAGCACATGTGGTTTCTTTGGAATAGAATGGATGTGCTATGACAGTGTGTGGATAATTTTCCACAGCCAAGTATCAAAAGGCCTTAGCATGTGGTTCTGATGCAAGAATAAGTTGTATCGCCAGTCATGTTGCTAACCATCACAACAGTAAAGAATCTCCAGAAATGTTTTGAATAGTCTATCATACCATTTAGAGAAGGCAAAGTTGTAGTTCTCATCTTATGTTTCTGGCCAGCTCACTGATTCTGTATGCTAATGTCTAAGCCAGATATAACAATAAACCATGCCTTAGCATTATGAGAACAAGTCCCAGCCTTCAGTTTCCCATTACATTTAAAGTTTGGAAACAGTGGTTTACTGAATTCTTAACTAATTCTAATAAGTTAAACCAGGATCTGAAATCACAGTTTAGCACTGGTGTTGCCCACATGGTGCCCACATGCACACATGTGCCCACAGAGGCTTTCCTTGGTGCCCACAGGATCCTCTCCCACCATCTCTCCCTCTGCTGAAATTAGGCTGGAAAGAAACATGCTATTGTAGCAAGTAGAATAGGTGGTGGTGTGCCATTGGTTATAGTGTGTGTGTGGTACCCATGACAGTTTCTCCCCTTTGCAAAGGTGCCCATGGGTCTGAAAAGGCTGGCAATCCCTGGTTGAGTGTTATGTCTGAGTTAAGCCTCAGATATTATTAGTGCATGGGCAAAGCAGCTTCAACACACACACACACAAGAAACAGGAACAATTTGCTATCACAATTTGTTTGTAATGCACCCTGTGAAAGTTAGGTTGGTGAAAATGTTACCTGGTCTATCTTATCAGTGCATTTTATCATGTATAATCATAATTTATTTACTTATTTTATTCAGTTTATGAATTGCTTACTATAAAATATCTCAAAGTGATTGAGTAACAGCAATTGAAACAATTACAACAATTTCATATATAAAAACAAAACAATTTCATATATAAATGTAATTTCAAATATAAAAAGATAAAAGACTGGGATAAGCAAAATCAAGCATGCATTTGAATGTATGCAGTAGCTAGATATATTCACATTGCTGTAAAGCATGGAAGGGAATCTTGTGATCCTACAGATTTTGCTGGGACTCCAACTCCCATCAACCCAGCCAGCATATCCAATGGTCAGGCATGATGGGAGTTTAGTCAAGCAATATTGGGGGTGGACAGATTTCCCATCTGTGTTGTAGAGAATAAAATGTTAATAAAATAAATCTATATGAGGTTTCCTACTGTGGATGAACAGCAAGCCTAAGAAAGCATGGAAATTTTTGAACAGGCTTGGGGAACTCACGCCCCAGATGTTATTGGACTCCAACTCCATCAGCACCAGGCGACATGACCAATGGGAACTGTAGTTCAATTTGGAGGGCCACAGGTTCCCCTCCCCTATTTTAAAACACAATTGCAAGCTTTTTTCTTTAAGTGAATAATGTAAAATGATCAATATGCTGAAAGAATTTAGCTGGGAATCAGTTTTCTTAACAGAGGGTCAGTGAGAGAACAAATGTGTCCATACTCCAGCCATCACACTTCTAAGATGAAATAAGGAAAATGGTTAAACACTCTCAAGACAACCACTGAGTAATTTTGAACTTACTAATATTGGCGGCATTTCTTGGTCTTTTGACATGATGGATTGTGTTCATGAAACTACAGCATTTGTCAGACACTACCCATTAATTAATTTGCAGATTAATCATGCAAGGAAAGTCACACTGTTCTTGAATGCTGACTTTTCTCCCAATTACCAAAGCTTTTTGCCTGCCTAACAAAGATCAAGAGTACCAACGCAAGCCTGGTGGTTGCTCCTGGATGATCAGCTTTGCCCTTGGGCAATATGTTCAAATTATTTAAAAGTGCAGTTCAATTTTAAACTTGACTGGAAGTTTTTAAAACTGTGCCTTGTCTGACAAAGCGCCCCATGATATTCTGATTGGCCTCAGTGTGCCTGCTCAGTCTGCTGTCCAGCTGCTAATTGTTGATGGGCAGCTTCAAGGCCCCTGCTGCTCTCTTTTTAGCTTTAAACGGGACTTGGACCAGGAAGCCCTTCAAATAGAGGACTCCTTCAAATAGAAGATTGTTCTCTGGTAGCCGTTCAAATAGAAGACTGGCCTTTTTTCAATAAGACACATGGCCTCCGTATGTCTGCCATATGTTGGGGGAAATATTCACATACTTGAACTTCAACTTGCAGTCTGAAGTGGTACAGGCCAGCCACAGCAGATGGGGCTTCCGTGAGCCTATTTTAGCTCTAATTCATAGCAAAACTAGCCTGTGAATCCTCAACAAAGCAACAGCAGACAGACCAGCGTGAAATGAATTGAAGCAGGTCTCTTTCAGCTGCAGATCTGGCTAGCTGCTTCCAGCTGAATCTGTTGACTTCTTGGTTGACTGGAGTCCAAAGACAGGGAAAGTGGAAAGAACCCGATTCGTGATCATGATGCTAGTGCACAGTGGCTAAACATTGGTGTGATGCTCTTTCCTCTGGCATACCTTCACTAGGGGCTTCCCTTTCCAAGTTAAGAATACAAGTTTCAAAAGTGGCAGGCGAGAGCACTTAAACGTAGGGCAGTTTCCAAAAAGGCTCCATCGTCATACTTCAGATATAGGGTGGAGTATGGGGTATGGGTAGTGGGTTAGAGCCTATAAAAACTCTTCTAATGAATTATCCAAGATAATTCTCTGCCATGGAAAATTAAAAAACAGAAGATGTTGCTGTTATATGCTCCCTACTTCTCTGAGTGGTGAGACATTCCAGAGGCAGCACTTACTTGGGTTTGGTTTTTCTCTGGAGGAAGACTGAAGACTTACAGTGCTTTTGTAAGTTCATCAAATATCTTCATCATCATTATTAGATAAGATTTCTTACCCACCCTTCACCATAAGGTCCCAGGACAGGTTACAAGAATAGTGTAGGTCCTAAAATATATATCTCAGGTGTCAAAGGCTGGGGCAGTGAGGTGCGTCTTCAGCATATGACAAAACCTCTACAGTGAAGGTGCCAGACATATCTCTGTGGGAAGGGAATTCCACAGCTTAGGGGCTACCACAAAGAATGCCTTCTCCAGATCTATTCCCCCCCCCAAAAAAAAACTTCCAAGGGCAATGGAACTGCCATACTAAGAGATCCAAGAGGGGCTGTAGGGAAGGAGGCAGTTTATTTACAAATATACAAGCTGAGCATACCTGGAGGCAAACAGCATCACACTCCTACAAGCAGCAAATCCACTGCCCCACATCAGATCCCCCAAAAGGCACTCCGGCATCCTCAATGCTTTCTGGTCACAGTTCAGCTCTATATGCATCTGTCTCTCCCATTTTAAAAATGTTCCTTTTGTTCTAAAGTTCTAAAAAGTGCCCCTTTTGTTCTTTTACACACACCCAAGCTTGCCCACTCCCTTCAGCTGGAGAGATGATGGGCCACCAGCTCAAAATGGCTCTTGTTTTCCAGAGTTGTCTCCAGCTTCTGGTTATTTGGACTATTTACCTGCAGATTTCCCTAAGAAAACATGTGACAGGCCTACTTGTCCACTGATTATTAAGGAACTTTATGCAATCCTTCTGAGGGGCTTTCTTGTCTCAACTCCAGACTACTTCACAGCAATCAGATAGTAATCCTTTAAAATACTATTGGATTCTGTTAACTGTGAGTTTGAGTTTTTGAGAAAGCTTGTCCTTAGCACCACCCAGTAGTTGAAAAAGGAGGTGGGAGGAGGGACAAAAAAAAGGGGAATAAGAAGTGACTGAGAATGTGGCTGGAGGTCATCCATAAAGCTCTCTTCAGGAAATATTCAAATATCATTCTTGTGGATAAGGGGCAGTTTAAAAACATATCTTTGTATTACCAAGGCCTTCTGGCCTTGATTTTTTTTTTTTTACATCTATTCTCTGTTTCATAATTATTCCATTCCCCTACTTCTCACCTTTCAACAGGAAAGAATAATGTATCTGAATTTATATATCAGCGCTAAAAGGTTGCCTAGGCATATTGTGGTGTCTTTTTGCTCTGGAAGTTATTAAGCATAAGTTGAATATGCATCAAAGGTAGTTTAGGATTGAGAGTTCCTGCCAGAACAGAGGTTTGGGATAGCTGACCTCAGAGGACCATTCCAACATGTTCTTAACAAGGTTACTGTTGAACACTGGGCTGATCCCTGGAACAAGGAGTTATCAATCACACAGCAAAGGGAACCATCCACTACACAAGCCAAAACTGACTATAGAAATTTAATATTTCCTCCATGTACCACAGCACCATTTTAAGTGTTCGTAACTTACTTTCCCCAAAAATCTAGCCCCATGATGTGTGTCTTTCATCAGACACCCTTCTGTGTGTGTTTGTTTGTGTGTGTGGCACACTGCAGCAGTTCCAACATTAATTCCTCAGTAGTTCAAACTCTGAGAGACTAGCCAAGATGTCAGCCGCAAACACATATGCCATTCCTGGAAAAATACCTCAAAGCCTGGCAGCCGTACAGCAGACTAGAATTCCCTCTGTGTGGCCACAGTTGTTGTTGGCTTCTCCTTGCCAGGGTGGAGGTAGAAAAGAATGAACAGAAAAAAAGAGCAGCATCCAGGGTGCTGGCAAGCACAATCAGCAGCACATATAGGACCGCTCTGAATTCTTTTTCATAGTAGTTTCAACCTCACATGACCTTTCTTTTGAAATGCAAGACCTGAATTCTCTGGTGAGAAGATTCAGGATTACAAATCAAGATTTCTAAAAGTTTTATAATGCACTGTTAAAGAAAAATTAATGGCCAAACTTTACTGTGCTGGTTTTGCTAAATCATCACATTCGGCTCAGTTTTGCACCATGCACCCCAAATGCTTTTGAATCCCTTTTTATGAAGATGCTTTCAGTGCATCATCACTGAAGGCAGATTATCACAGCATAAGGAAATGGCAGAAGAAGAAGAATTCTGTTAACTGTGAGTCTGAGTTTTTGAGTTGTGCTTTCCTTGAGTGGTATCCAATGCAATTATTCCATAAGCACAATGGAATGCTTGCACAACAGAACTCTCTCCTGCACCTTCCCCAGATCTGCTCTGAAGGGTTGAGGGAACTCCCAGAACAGGTTAAGAGGGTGTAGTGGGGAGGGGGATAAGTTAGGCAAGTGTAAATTCTTGCACTAACAGAAAGAGTGACTTAGCTCTACTTTGGATACCAGCCTTTGTGTTTCTGGTGTAAGGACAACAATGTAGAACTTGTGCAACTTCCCTATAGGGACATATACACATACTTCAGGTGTGAAAAGAATCTACATCTTGTACTGCAGGACAGAACCATGAATCTCTCTTTTTGAGTGTTACACTTGTTGCTAAGACAAGGATGACATGCCTCCCTTCTAACATGTAAAGCTGCTCTTAACATGATCCAAATGAGGCAATGGCATCCATTCCGCCTATAAAAACACCAGTTGCCAGATCAAAGCATTTCCATTAGCCACACCTGAAGGGGGAATGGGTTGATCTACTGATCAGTTTTGAAATGCTTTACCACCAGGCTTTACCCTAAAAAGGGGCAGGGTTTGACTAGTGTTGGGTGCCCTGATTTTTAGAAGAGACAGGTGGAGATGCACTGGAACCAGCAGAATGGTGAGTGTGTTTCTACCTTCAGCTTTCTGTGGGAGGTTTTTTTCACACTAGAAACATATAATATCCTTCCATATTCGGTTTGAGAAATGATTCTTTTTTTGTGCAATAATCTTTAGTAATTTCGAGAGCGCCTTCCAAACCATACCAATAGTTTAGAAAAATGTGCAACTAGTAATTTTACTTCCCAGTATTATTGGAACACTCCTCCAATATTAAATGGAACGTGTGGCCCCTTCACTTTGGATTTATGGTGCAATTACTTCTTACAGATCAGCACAAAAGTTGCATTTAGATTCATTTTGTGATACAATAGTTTATGATATAGTGAAAGCAGATACCTTTTTATTCTTTTGTTATTTTATCACTTATACAGCTCAGGTGAGAGCAAAGTTAAATTTTCAGTCTAGAAATTGAGCTACCTTGTAACTATCATGACTGGTTTTAAATATGACCCAATAAAATAAGAAAGAATAACTTTAATAAAAACAAAGTGTTTTCACAATTGCAGTTGGCTCAGCTATTTTAGTTTTTTTTAGTAAGGTCTTATGCTGTAAGGGTAAATTACTGATCAGAAGAGTAATATTTCAGAATAATGGGCAGATAATATAGATGTGTACCCACAAAACAGAGACAATAATTGTACTAAACAGCCAAACTGAAGCCATGGATCCTATCCAAAGATAAAACATATAAACAAAGCAAATGCATTTTTAGATACAAAATCTATAGATCCTCAGCAAAATTAAATAATGGGGAAGATATCACATAGCACTCTCCTCACCCAATATTCTCGTTTTCTAATATAGCATATATTGGGTGATATCCAGTGCTAATCACAATTGGATATCTCTCATGTTTAAACAATGATATCTCCCAGTATGAACCTACGTAGGCCCTTTGGTCTTCACCTGAGGACTTCCGCCGATTTGGAGGGTGGTGACAAGGAAGAGGGCCTTTTCACTTTTGGCTCCCCAACTATGGAATGCTCTCCCTAGATAGATCCACTTAGTACCATCACTAACACCCTCTCAGTGTCAGTCATAGCCTTTTCTCCCAAGCTGATTATGACAAATGTCCTGCTGATTATTGATTAAATTATTGATGAAATGTTTTCTGCTGTGGAAGTTGTTGTGTTGGGTCTGTTTATGAGATTGTAATGGTTTTATTGTAATTATTGTTTTATATTTTATGCTATTAATCTTTTTAATAAGTGTCTAATAAGTCAAATAAATGAATAAAATAATACATTACATGAATGCAACTCAGATTCTTCTCCAGCCAACCTAGTTTACATGCCTCACATATAAGAGTTTAGACACAGATACACAAGAAAAAAGCTAATAAAATTAAATGCAAAGTAGTAGATGAGAGGGTAAGAATGTTATTGTACAATTGTTGTTTCAGTGGAGCAAGTAAGCAAAGCTGAAGGAAAACGTGGCAGATGTGGCTTCACACGTCAGGCAGGAACTGTAGCATTTCCACTCAACATCTGCTACCAGTAGTAGCTGTTGCTCCTTGAGAGAGGTAGGCCAGAAGACAGGAAGGATAACAGCAGGTGGAGCCAGAGCTAATTGCAGGCAAATTAATTCTAGCTTTGTTGCCATCCTCCTGCTGAGTTCTACAAGAGCAAAACTGAGACTAAGAAGGGAGCAGCAGAGAGCCAGCTGAAGACAGACTGAGGTTGGTGGAGCAGTGCCCCATTTATTATTTATTTATTTATTTATCATTTTATTTATACCCCGCCCTTCCTTCCAGCAGGAGCCCAGGGCGGCAAACAGAAACACTAAAAACACTTTAAAACATCATAAAAAAACCTTAAAATACATTAAAACATCATTTTAATTTACTTTCATCATTCCAATTTACAAGAAAGGCCCAAGGAATGATCCAAACAACTATAGGCCTATAAGCCTGCTCTCGGTGGTAGGCAAGATTTATGCCAGCTATCTAGGCAATAAACTGAAATCATGGGTCAGTTCCAATAATATCTTGGGTCAAGACCAGATTGGCTTTAAATCAGGTCACTCTGCTTTGGATCATTGTCTACTCCTGGCCCAGATGGCTAATAGATTCTCTAAGCCACGTGGAGGCAAATTGTTTGCTGCCTTTATTGACCTAAAGGCAGCTTTTGATTCTATCTCTCGTTCTCGTCTCTGGAAGAAATTAGAATCCCTTCATATTGATAGGAGACTTCTCTGTCTGATAGCAGCTCTTTATCACAATACCTCGGTTCGGGTTCGATGTAACCTTCAAGGCCATCTTTCCCATGAGATACATTCTACCCGAGGAGTCAGGCAAGGATGTGTACTGGCTCCTATGTTGTCCAATCTATACCTAGCTGATCTTCCCTCAGCCTTGGATGTCATTCAATCTCACTCCCCTAAATTAGATGATGACAAAGTGCATATCCTGCTTTATGTGGATGACACACTCCTACTATCACGAACCCAGCTGGGTCTAAAAAGACTACTTTCTGGCTTTGCAGCCTATTGTAATGACAATATCTTAACTATCAACCACGCTAAGTCTAAGGTGATAGTGTTCTCAAAGAGGAAAGTTAGATTCCCCTGGTACTTAGGCTCCATTAGAATTGAGCAGGTAAATTCTTATAAATACCTCGGGATCTGGTTTCATGAGTCATGCTGTTGGACCTCTCAGGTTAATTACATAAAAGCAAAAGCGAGTAGAAATCTGGGAGCCATAACTTGTTTTTATTTTACCAACGGTGGAAAATATGTTCCGGCAGCCATACGTATAATCCGTGCTAAAATTATCCCATCATTGCTTTATGGGGCCCCTTTCTGGATTCCATATTACAAAGGGTGCTTGGATGGCATCCTCTACCCTTTCTTAAGAACTATTTTTGGTGTTCCCAGATGTGTCTCTGGGGCTACACTTCTGCTGGAAGCAGGTTTAAATTCTCTTCACTGTTTAACCTGGTTATATACCATTTATTTTTGGCTCCGCTGTTCTTTCATACCCCCCCGAATCCTACGTTAGGCGAGTCTTAAATCCTCCTTTTAATGTATCATAGCCTAAACTGGTCACGGAAAAAGTCTTATCAGCCGGTCTCTCCCCTCCAGAACTATTAAATATGGAATTTACAGCCGCTAAGGCATTGGTAAAGCGCAGATTAACTGATATAGACAATCAAGAGCTACTGGTCAAGGCATCCAGCCCTTGTTCTCCTCGGGCGTTAGGCCTGTGTGTTTTACCTTATGCCGATGGGATGCGTTACTTATATTGGCTTACTGTCCCTAAATATAGGAGGGCTTTTACCCTGGCCCGCTTTGATGCCCTCCCCTCGAGGCTTCTCGAGGGCAGGTTTGATAAGACTCCAAGGAACCTTAGGTATTGTCCATGCAACGCACATGAGATCGAGACCGTCTTGCATGTCTTATTTTACTGTAAATTCTATGATTGTCTTAGAAATGTTCTTTTATCGCCAAATCTTTCATTACTCCCAGGCCGGTCTAAAAACACACTTTCAACTCTTCTTCTTCAGGGCTCTGATGAATCTATTACCTTATGCGTAGGCAAATTTATAAACCAGGCCATGCAGAAAAGGAAGAATTTGCTTAGGCTCAAGTCCTGATTTTATTTATTGTTACTGACTATGTTTTATTTGTATGTGTTTTAATTGTCTGATTGCTGAGGTCTGTGGACTATTGCAATAAAGAAATTTGATTTGATTTGATTAAAACAAAATAATGTTAAAACATTAAAAAAAACGTTAAAACATCTTTTAAAAGAAAAGGGTTAAAATATATTAAAAGACATATTAAAAGCAATTGTAACACAGACGCAGACTGGGATAGGTCTCAACTTAAAAGGTTTGTTGGAAGAGGAAAGTCTTCAAAAGGCACTGAAAAGATAGCAGAGAATGGCGCCTGCCTAATATTTAAGGGGAGGGAATTCCACAGGGTAGGTGCCACCACACTAAAGGTCCATTTCCTATATTGTACAGAACGAACCTCCTGATAAGATGGTGTCTGCAGGAGGCCCTCACCTGCAGAGCACAGTGATCGGCTGGATATATAAGGGGTAAGATGGTCTTTCAGGTATCCTGGTCCCAAGCTGTATAGGGCTTTGTACACCAAAACTAGAACCTTGAACTTGGCCCGGTAGCAATGGGCAGCCAGTGCAGTTCTTTCAGCAGTGGGGTGACATGTTGACGATACCCTGCCCCAGTGAGCAGTCTCGCCACTGCATTTTGCACTAGCTGCAGCTTCTGGACCAATCTCAAAGGCAGCCCTACATAGAGTGCATTACAGTAATCCAGCCTAGAGGTTACCAGTGCGTGGACAACAGTGGTCAGGCTATCCCGGTCCAGAAACAGCCCCAGCTGTGTTATCAGCCGAAGGTGGTAAAAGGCACTCCTAGCCACATAGGTCACCTCTGCCATTGGCAATGCTGGCTGAGGCTGATGGGAGTTGTGGTCCAACAACATCTGGAGGCACACCGGTTGGGAAAGGCTGATCTAGGAGCACCCCCAGACTACGGACCTGCTCTTTCAGAGGGAGTACAACCCCATCCAAAGCAGGCAACTGACCAATTATCCAAATTTGGGAACCACCAACCCACAGTGCCTCCATCTTGCTAGGATTCAGACTATTTACCCTAATGGACCAGCCTCCCCTGCCTGCCACCACTGCGCATAATCCCATTTGCAAAAACATGGATTAAAAAAACTTTGTCTTGTGCAAATTACAACAACAACAACAAAGTTTATTACGGTCAAAGACCCATATAGTATACAGATTATACAACATACAGGAGTAAAATAAGGTAAAAATAGAATTCAGATTAAAATGAAATTGCATCCAAAGTACACAGGTACCAAATCTAAAATTTCGGGATCTTTCTTAGCCAGAAAACAGGGATAATCGTCTTTGTTGAATTGCGTAGATAAACTTAGCTACTCGCTGGGAGATCCCTCTACCTACGCCAGATAGGAGATAAGATATTATGGTATCAGGAGGGTTGTATACCTGGCTTGCAAGTAAAGGAGATAGAAATTTATTACGTATCTGGGAGTATAGGGTACAGTTTAGGAGCATATGTTGGAGGGTTTCAATAGAACCCGCTCCACAAGGACAGAGGCGTTGCTCATAAGGACGGCCCACGAACCTTCCTTCCAACAATGCTGAGTGTAAAGAATTAAACCTAGCCTTAGTAAAGGCTAGCCTTAGCTTAGGAACTGTAAGGAAATCCAAATAAGGGGCGGAGTTGCCAAAATCCGCTTTTAGTTTCAAAAAGGTGGGAGAACATGTTTTGGAAGACATGGCTATAGTAGATTGCAGGTCTAGGTCTTTAAGCCGGGTCCGAATTAGAAATTTAGCCGTGTTAAAAGTTTGGGATGATAAATATTCTTCTGACAGACCTAACCTTGGGAGTTTTGCAACAAATTTTTTGTTCAAGTTAGATATATATACATCGTTCCAAAGGGCAGAAAGATATCCAGAGAGGGGGTTAAACGCTAATTTGGCCCAGTAATTAAAAGCCATCAACCATGCCTGACACTCTAGGGAGATAAAACCACACTCTAATCTAAGAGCTGCCGAGGCAACACAATTAGGTACACCCAACGCTCGCCTTAAAAAAAGGGAGAGGACTGCTTCCACTGAGGGATTGAATGAGTGTATCCAAATCGGTGCTCCATATAAGAGCTGGGGGATGACTTTACCTTTAAAGACCTGAATAGCAGCTGGCACATACTGCCCCCCTTTAGAAAAAAAGTATCGCAGCAGACCCTTTACTGTGTTCCGGGCATTCAGAATTGCCGCTCTTATATGGGTAGCCCAACTCAGCGAAGAGTGAAAGATGATACCTAAATATTTGTATTGGGAGACCTGTTCAATTTGATGGCCATTAATTGTCCAGGAGAAGGATGCTATACATCTAGAAAATACTAAGATTTTTGTTTTGGAAAAATTTATATACAGCAGGTTCTCACTACAATAGGACATAAAGGCCCGTAGTAGTCATTTAAGTCCCACTTTAGAAAAGGAGAGAAGGGCAGCGTCATCTGCATATAAAAGCAAGGGACATCTTGCTTCACCAATCTTTGGGGCATGGAATTCCTGGGAGAGGCAGCGTGCTTTCAGATCGTTTAGGTATCAATTGAATAGCAGGGGGGCTGGAACGCAGCCCTGCCTCACCCCCGTAGTAGAGGGGATTGAGTTAGATAAGCCTCCCGCACGGCCACAGCGAACACGTAAAGAAGTGTGTTGGTATAGGTTATAGATCAGAAATAGGAGCCTTTTATCAATAGACGTGTTTGCTAACTTGGACCAGAGTCTATCTCTGGGGACAGAGTCAAAAGCGGCTTTAAGATCAACAAAAGCCACATAGAGTCCGTTTCCCCTTGGCTTACCGTATTTTTCTGCAAGATGACTCAGTACAAGGCAGTGGTCAAGAACCAAATGTCCTTTCCTAAACCTGGCCTGCTCTTGTCCTAAAATCTCATGTTCCTCCATCCAGGAGACAAGATTAGCTTTCAAGTGGGCTGCGTAGAGTTTACCTATTACCGATAGTAGACTGATAGGCCTGTAGTTGTAGGGGTCCTCTCTATCCCCTTTTTTAAATATGGGTACAACTATTGCTTCACGCCATGCATCTGGAAATTGACCAGTGTTGTTAATTCTGGTGAAAAGTTTGGCTAAGATGGGAGCCCACCAGTCTGGGAAGTTTTTTAACAATTCTGGAGGAATATTATCGGGGCCGGGCGCCTTAGCCATTTTCAACCCAGCAATTAGATTTCTAACTTCAGCCTGAGAGACAGGGAGCCAAGGAGGGAGGACCATAAGATCAGGGGGATCAAAAGGGGTTAAATCGTTGCCTCGGGGTTCCGCGTAGATAGAGGTAAAATGTTCCCACGCTTGAGGGGAAATATTACATAATGCAAAATGTGAAGATTTAAAGGCACTGGAAATAATGGACCAGAAGTTTTTAGAGTCCTTAGATCTTGATACATAAATTAGAGTCTCCCAATCCCTCTGCACAGCCATCCTTTTTTTATTAGCCAGCAGCGATTTATATTCCCTTTTGATAGCATAGTATTCAGGAGGCAGCTGGTTGAGATTTTGATGTCGATATTTCAAGTAAGCCATCCTTAGCTGACGTTTAAGGGCCAGACATTCAGTATCGAACCATTTCGGATTAGCTCTCGAAATTGTTTTGGCAGCGTGCGGATTCAGGAAAAGGATGGCATTTAGATTTAAGATTAGAGAAGAGTACTCATCTAGAGCATCTTGAGAGTTATTAGAATTCTTTATGTTCTCCAAAATGGACATTGCCTTCGGGGATAAGAAGAAATGTTTTATCTTAAGGGCCAGGGATACCGACCATATGGTCCTTTTACCTTTAAAATAGGCACTATTGAGTGAGGAGTTATAATAATTTGTTAGGCGCGGATTATCAGGGAAAAGGCAGTTAATGTTAAGTGGAAGATTATCACTGTTTTGTCTATTACCTACATCGAAAAAAGAAATTAGTTTAAATAGTGGGAATGAAATTATCGCATAATTGATTACACTGCTTCCGCGGTTAGAAATGTAGGTGTATTCCGCACAACCATCTATTTGGTCAAGGCCATTTAAAATTATCAGATTATGATTTCCTACCAGACGTGCTAGGCAGATTCCCCCATAGTTAGTCCTATTGTCCTTCGACTGTCTGTTAAAAGCAGGGATGAGGTGTTCACAATTTTCACCTCGCCATAGATTTGAGGAAAAAAGTGCAGCGTTTTTGGGGCCTATCCTCGCATTGAAGTCCCCCATGATAATCAAATACGCTCCAGGATGGGTGGACTCCAAATCTAGGAGATAGTTATCTAGCTCATCCCATGTCTGATCCACGTGAGCTCACGAATAATTAGGAGGCATATATACATTAATACACAGTATAGTTAAGGCATTGAGTTTCAGAAGGACTGCCATGGCAGTGGAATTCAAGGGCTGCAAATCGTTGACTTGAATAGCCAGGCCAGTTGATATCAAAATTGCCAAGCCCCCTTCTGCTCTACCTCTCCTTGAAGCCGAAGACACCGCTGGAAGGTGCCTAGAAGAGAAGCCGTTCAGGAAAGGTTTACAAGTTGCCCAAGTCTCTTGTAAAAGTATTATATCAAATTTGTTAAGATACGAGATCAGCTCTGAGTCATTTTGTTTGTTTCTCCAGCCAGCTATGTTCCATGACAAAAGCTGAAGGGCGGGGTTAGATGGTGGAGGAGGCCTGTAAGAGTGAAGCAAATCTTGCGGGATGTTTGTCTCATCGCTGAAAAAACATGTACCTAGGGCTAAGGAATGTCAATTTGTTTCCGAAATTTGGTTTAGGGATCCTGCATCATCCCATAAAACTGCACCGTTCTGGGAGTGGCCAGGTTGAATATTACTGAAACCCCACGCTTTCATTGAGGATGATCTTTGCTTGGTAAAGGTACCTAGTTTCTCCGGATGTAGGAACCTAGCGTTGCCCCGTTCCACAGCTGCCCCTGATGGTTGAGTAAGTGGTATATCTTTATAATTCCTAGTATCCATTGAGATAGAATTTGATGGATTTCCAGCAGGAGTGATTGAGGTGGGGGCATCTAGCAGAGTTGGAATACTGTCTACCGCTCTGAGACGTTGAATCAGCTGGCACAGCTTATTAATAAGTGCTGGTCGTTCAAACTCTGGGAGTTGAGAGTACAGTTCCGTAAGCTGAAGCTCCTCTGGTTCCAGATCCTGTAATAAAGCTGGCATCATTAGAGATTCGCCAGCTGGAGAAAGTTGAGGATCTGAAATATCCAAGACTAAGTGAGCCGAGTGATGGTAATTACTGGTCCTTGAGGTTGCATCTGATATAGCAGTGCTTGTAGGTGAAAGCTGAGCGAAAGAGCCAATTAGCGGCGACGGGGGTGCAGCATTGGTGTAGTATCTTTGCACAATAATCCCCTTTTTTTCTAGACTATCTCTTATGCTGAGAATTTGATTGGCTTCCTTACATGTATGGCAAGTGACAAGCAAACGCCAGTCGTGCAAATTATGGGAGATGTTAGTCATTGACCTGATATAGTTAATGCGTCTCGGAGCGTACGTAAGTTGTCGAAAGCAGTTGTCCAGAAATGAGATGCTCGGGTATAAAGGGCGTCGTCCACAGACACTTCGGTTACAAGAAATGACCAGCTTTTCCAGTTGTAATTCTAGGGACCATGGGCTCCGATAATTTCTATTTTCCTGGCCCCTACTTGCTGGATAGCTCTTCACTAATAAAACTCTTTCTGGCTTATCCACATCAGAAAAAGGGCTCTTTGGATCGTAAGGTGACTCTGTATTCAAGGAAACAGGTTTTCTCAGATTTGTTTGTCCAGGAACTCTTTGGGAATTCTCCTCCATTGAGGAATCCAATAGTTTAAATAATGGTTTGAAATTCAATTTCTCTGAGTTATGAGACTTCGAATTCTTAATATTCTTAGGTTTTTTTGATTTATCTGTTTTTGGGGCTGAAGGTGACTGTTTCTTCCTGCCTCTGCCCCTTTTCTTACCCGCTCCACAGGAGTGACTGTGAGACTGCTCGGGGCTGGGAACTGGTGGCAGTGTGAGGCTGTGGGCTCCTGTTATTTCGCGTTGAGATGTCATTAATGCTCGCACCAATGTGGTGAGTAGGTTATTAGTCTCTGAGATATAAGCTTTAATCAACTTGAATTCATCAAGCAGGACAGAGTACCATTGTTGACCAGAGTCAAGTGGAGGGGAGTTTCCCTGCTCCTTTTCGCTCTCCGGAGAGGTCATTGAATGCCCTTTAAAAGGGCAGTAGGAATCAATGGTCATAATTTCTGATGGAGGTTTGTCATTAGATACATTCAAGGAAAAGTTTAGACCCACATCCTGCAACTCCTCTGCAAGGCTTTTAGCAGCTGAAAAGGTCACAAAGGATTTAGCAGCTAAGGGATGTCCTAAGGTCCATTTGTCATCCCGCTGTGAAGTCAGATGTTGAGTTGATAATGTCTGTGGTGGTGGAGATGGCAGGTCGCGTGCGGGGGGGAAGTAGCTCGTGATTTTAGTTTGAGCATTACTTAACATTTCAGTATCTTTCAGCGTTAATCCCAGCTCCTGATAGTTCCTTCTGGTCATGACCATTTGGTCTCCACACTCCGTACACTAAGTAGTTTAATAAAACAAACTCTGTTCTCCGGTTCTGCCAAGTTAGTTTGAAAATAGTACAGGAGTAATTGCTATAGGCAAGCATGCAATTGTGTCCAACAGTTCCAAGTTATTTGTCAGGCACGCATGTTAACAGGAAAGATTAATGGCGATGCCTCCTGCGCGTCAGCGTCCTTGTACAAACAAGTCGGCAATCAGAGAATAGAGGCGTAAATTATTATACAGGGTTACACCCGCAGTTCTTCCTATTCCTTACTCCTCAATCCTTATAAAAAAGTTCAATTCTCCAAACAGCTCCCTTAATAAGGGTTTTAAAGTTCACTTTAGGAGAGAGAAGAGGAGGTGGATGCGTCTTACCAGAAGCAGAGCTCCACCGGAAGTCCTTGTGCAAATTAAGACAGCAGCACTCCTTGTCTAGTAACATTTTTAATTAGCATATCTTGTTGATGGATATGGCCAAAACTCCATAGTATTCTACTTTTCACTTGCCAGAATGTTTCCAAGATAAAACCCAGTTGCTATATTCATAAGAGAATTGCCTAGGAAGGAGAGAGACAAGACAGCAGGGAGGTCAGTACAGTTCCCCATTACAAACACCCCAATGCTGATGTCCTCGCTGTTTCACCTCTCCCTGGTAAGCAACAGCGACCCACCTGCTGGAAAGCTAGCATAGTGACTCCACCCCATCCAATGTGCTGCTTCTGGTAAGTGGGTAGCCCATAGGACACAAGTCTAGATAGACTGTTTTGCTACTTAAGCTGAGACCTAGCAATAAAGCCATTTCTTTCCATTCATCCTAGTCTCTTGCAACCCTGGAGCCAGGGTGGGGCAGATGGGTGCCTTTCATTACTCTACCATAGCGTGCCATATCCCATATTTTATCAATCCAGCCTTTCTAGGAGAACCCTGTCATTTTCTAATGTCAATTCCAAGCGAGCTGCAGCTGGTAGAAGGGCAACCAGTTCTCAATGAATAATCTGGGGTCCATCCTCCTGATTTATCAATAACAATGTAAGGGCTGGATCAGGAGGGACAATTTGTCCCATTATATCTGATATTTTAGCGAATATATGTCCCCAAACTCCCTAACATACCGGCATTCCCAGCACATCCCCTCTGACTCCACATCCCCTCCAACAGTCCCTTGAGAGACCAGAGTTCATTCTATGTAACCTCAAAAGGGTGCAGTGCTTCCTATGAACAATCTTGAATGTGTTTTTTTTGAAAGCTACATTGTTTTACACCACGTAGTTTTCCAGTCATCATCTGACAGAGGTTTACCCTTAGGCCTGGGTTGGAGAATATGTGAGGGGGCTGAAGCTGACTGCTTTGATGGACAGAAACATTCTCCTTAATTCTGGGTGCAGTTGGTGAGTGTTTTTATGTTGTTTTGTTCTTGTTAACCGCCCAGAGAGCTTCGGCTATGGGGCGGTCTATAAGTTTAACGAAATAAATAAATAAATAAATATTTCAAGACTAGTCCTATTTGGATGGTGCTCATGAGAAATATGTAGAATCTCTGAGGCATTGATGAAGTATTTCTTCACTTCTGTGCTGCTGCTGCTGCTGCTGTCTTGTGGTCCTTCTTCTCCTTTTGCTTCCACTGCCCATCTTCTGACCATTGAGACATGGCACCATCCACTGTTCTAACAGGTATTTGAAGCCTAAGGTGCATCAGGAGGTTGTCAGCTTGATCTAGATTACTTGCCACCATTGTCTTCCCTTTATGTGTCACAACTCACCGGTTTAAATGGGAAACACCGTCTGAGATCCACGCTTCTTGTAGAATTTTCGTGAGATGTTTAAATTATTTCTGACACTTTAATATCTTGTGGCTGAGATCCTGGAATACTTGGATCTGCCTTTCATTGAACTTCAAAGCTCTTGGGGGCCTTGAATATTTTTTCATTAATTTTGAATCACTCAAAGTGGGTTTTAATGTCCCTTGGGTGATCATCTGATGGGGCCCTAGGGCCCAGGGTCTGATGTGCTCTCTCAGAGTCTTCCACATTGACTCCATATTGACTCCACATTGTAGGCTATTTAGCCATTCTGCAGGGGTTGGACTCAATGGCCTTATAGGCCCCTTCCAACTCTACTATTCTATGATTTTATGTCTGTCCTACCTTCTCCAGAACCTCCTGCCAGTGAATATTCTTCCAATGATTGCAATTCTCCTGTTCAGCAAGGCTCTTAGCCACCATTTTGAGTTGTGCCAAAACATACTGATGTTCCAGTCCCAGACTGAATGCCTCATTAGCTGTTGCAACTATATCAGTTAGTTTAGTGGAAATTTCTGAAATTTTAGTCTCCAAGGATTCCAGTGTAGCTCCCTAGTCTTTAGATAAAGCCCTGCAGAACTTATATACATGTATTTATCAGTTTCATTGACAGTTGCTTGTTCAGTTGACAGTTTTCCGCTTTTCCCAGCCTTACCACCATTGTGAATCATGTCAGTTACACTGTCAATCTCTGACAGGTCCAGTTCACTCAGAGTGAAATTTTCACTCTTATGGTGTTTAGGAAGCTTTGTAGTGTTCTATGATGATCTTAGAGACATTCCTCTCAGATTCATTCTATGTGCAAATTAATTATTTAGATCTGCTGTGCTATCTAGTGTATATTGGGACCCGAAGAAGGGAGAGCTATAGACATTTGGAATGAGGTGTCAGCAGTACACTGACGATACCCAGCTCTATTTCTCTGTAACATCTGAATTGGGAGAGGATGTGCAAGCTCTGAACTGCTGCCTTGACTCAGTGGTGGGCTGGATGAAGGCCAATAAACTGAGTCTGAATCCTGGCAAGATGGAGACGCTATGGGTTGGTGGTTCCCGAGTTTGGATAATTGGTCAGTTGCCTGCTTTGGATGGGGTCGTACTCCCTCTGAAAGAGCAGGTCCATAGTCTGGGGGTGCTCCTGGAACCATCTTTGTTGCTAGAGACCCAGGTGACCTCAGTTGCTAGGAATACCTTTTACCAGTTTCAGCTGGTAAGACAGCTGCAGCTGTTTCTGGACTGGGATAACCTGACCACTGTTGTCCATGCACTGCTAACCTCCAGGCTGGATTACTGTAATGTGGTCTATGTTGGATTGCCCTTGAGGTTGGTCTGGAAGCTGCAGCTGGTGCAAAATTCAGCGGTGTGACTGCTCACTGGGGCAGGGTATCGCCAACATGTCACCCCACTGCTGAAAGAATTGCACTGGCTACCTATTAGCTACTGGGCCAAGTTCAAGGTTCTAGTTTTTGTGTACAAAGCCCTATACAGCTTGGGACCATCTTATCCCTTATATACCTAGTTGATCATTGTGCTCTGCAGGTGACGGCCTCCTGCAGATACCATCTTATGGCTACAGGGCTAGTCCCTTGCCAGTGCAGCTTCCAGACTCCTTGCTGCCAGCTCAGCTTCTTTTGTCCCTAGAGTCTGGATCCTTTGCAGCTTTTGCCATCTTGGCTTAATCTGATGTCTAGCTCTTTCTTTCTTCATCATCTTCTTTTGCCTTCTTGCCAACTTCATGTATATACATGTTTCTAACTTCCCTCCTCTTAGCCAATTAGAAAGGTAGTAGAGTTTTGCTACTTTTATGGTTCCCATAGTAATTATATTTCTTTTTCACCTTTAGTTTCCCTTTTCCTAAACAAGTGAGCCTACTATGAGCCTTCTGACAAGAACAGCCTCTAAACAGAAAGCAACTATTTTGTAACTGAAAACTAACATGAAATGGCTGAATAGTTTCATTTGTTCATACACACCCATATACAATTATTTATTTTTCTTTGAAGAATATATATTTACAAACAAGGTCTTTAAATTTTGAAATAAATTTCTTGGGTGAAATGTGTTTCATGGCTCTTCACTTCTTCATGTGATAGGGAGTTCTCCAAAAAAACTGCTATAGGATCTGTTTCCTTGTGAAGAAAGCATAGTGGCTTTGGAATAGCTGTCTACAAATTTACAAGTTGAGTATGGGGGGGAGCTAGCATGCTAATCTTTAGAGCAACATCAGCTCTCTGAAAAGCAAATAACATGTATTAGCAGTCTTCCCCCAAAGCCTGCTTCATCTAGTCAACTGCGAAACTCAAGACTTCTGTCTCCTATGATTGCTGCATTTCAGCTGCCAAACTATTTCTCACATCCCACACATACACATGGGCAGAACACCGGTCTCAGTGCATGCCCTACGAGTAAACATTAACAATTTTTGTAGCTAGTAGCCCCCAACCATCAAAAGCCACTGATGATACTTTAAGCAAGCATCCTCTAGCCATCAGTGCCCATTAAAAGTAGATACTTTAACTAGACAAAAGCAGAGAGATGGTTCTGTCTTCACTTGAAACCACATCATAACAGACTCCTCACAATATTTTACAAGCTTTGTTTGGCAGTTAATGAACAAGAGTCAATGGATTTGCAGTAAGAATGGATAAGGGTGCACAGTTTAAACCAGCATCCTATACAAGGAAGCTCTGATCCATGTTGCTTACTTTGGTCACTCCAACATTGTGTCACTGCTTATGGAGGCAAGGTACTGTACTTGGGCAATCAGAGGGTTTTCATGAAGCATCAGCACCAGTGTATGGAGCAAGAACAGGACCCCATTGTGCTAGGCCAGTAAACAGCACTTTCTTCTACCTTCATAATCATGTTTCTAGGCCATGAATGGGAAACATGTAGACCTCTGGATGCTGCTGGACTCCAACTCCCATTAGCATCAGCCAGTATGGCAATGGTCATGGATGGTAAGAGCTGGAGTCCAACAACATCTGGAAGGCCACAAATTCCTCATCCCTGTTCTAGACTACCACATCAGTATCACCAAAACTGCAGTCCTATACACAAGTACCAGGGTGTAAGTGCTGTTGTACTCAATAGCACTTCTAGGTAGACATTTATATGACTGTTATGGTGTGGACGTCAAGTTAATCTGCCTCACAAGACCTTCTCTCGGTCCCACCAGTTAAGACAGCTAGGCTGGTGCGGACCAGAGAGAGGGCATTCTCAGTTGTGGCCCCCACCCTCTGGAACTCTCTGCCATACGATCTTCGCCATGCCCCCTCCCTTGTAGGTTTCCGCCAAGGATTGAAAACTTGGTTGTTTCAGCAGGCATACAGGTCTCCTCGATAGTTTTAGTTTACAGTGTATAGATGTAGGTTGGTGGATTATAATTGTTTTATATGTTAAAACTGTATGATATGTTGTATTTTTAATTATGTACGCCGCCTAGAGTGGCCGTTCATTCGGCCAGATAGGCGGCCTAAAAATAAAATTTTATTTATTTATTTATTATTTATTAATACTCATCCAGGTCACCCTGTTCCCCACACACAAAAGGAATGCAATCACCGATCTGCTTTTTTCATTGAAACAAACAAGGAAGATCTTGTAGGCAGGCAAGCTACTTGTTGGTATTAGTATTTATTTCATAAAGTACTTTTTAAAATGATTATGATTATCACCACATTATTAAGCATCTTTTACTCAAGGCTTTTTTGTTAAGAAAAAATCAAATCATATCAAATTTTATTATAGTCAACAGACCATTGAATCATCAGATAAAAACAGATAATATTATTACAACCTTATTTTAAAAAATATAGATGGAATATATATAAATAATACTTTAGAAAGTTATAAAGGACCAAATAACACACAGTTGGTTTGGAGAAAAAAAGAAAAATAAGGAATGCAATATATGTTTGAAGGTACCATTTTTGCATGTTAATCAAGTTTCCTCAGTTATAGATTTGATGCGATGTTTCAAAGACAAATACAATCTTATGAAAAATAGCCAAGGATGCCAGAGTGAATGTGTTTGTAATGTTCCAACTGAATAAGCTAATTGACTTTGTTAAAAGGAGACCCAACCAAAGCATTTAAAAAGCAAGCCACTGGGGCTTAATGATTCAAAAAGCCCTTTGCATTTACCAGCTAATGGGCTGTAAATTATTCATGGCCATCTTATAAATAAATGGAATATAATATTCTCAATGCCACATGTTGTTAAATGTTGTTTGGAAAATTATTTTTAAAAAGTGTGTGCATGCATGCGTGCATTCTTGTGGAACAGTGATTGATTGATTTAGAAGAATTTATAAACTACTTAATATTTTTTAAATTGTGGTATTCAGTATAAAAAACAAACATCATTAAAGCAAAAAATACAACCTAAAATCTATAAAATCGCAGTATAAAAACATGTAAAAGCATATACAGGAAAATAAAACAAAAAATCAGGGGATTCAAGAACATAAAACAGAGTCCAGTCTTATGGGTCAGGGAAAGATGTCTTTACCATTGATTTCTACATCAATTATACTCAGATATCCTCAGATGCTCAGTTTATTCCTACAACACCTACTTCCAGGCCACATATCAGGGCCAAAGTGCACATAATGTTAAATGTGACATTGCATCTAATATGCAGTTTTTTAAAAAAATCAAATAGCTTCAGCTAGTGGGGGGGATCATTATCATCATTACAATAGGAGTGGAGGGGGAATTCAGCCATTTCCTCCCTGCTGCAGTCATTGGCACAAATGGGGGATTCCCCCCCCAGCAAACATTAGCTTCAGAAGAGGGGTTTTCCTGCAGTCTGCAGCAGGGGGAAAAAGAATTAAATTCCCCATCCATGCCTACTCTGATCCCATGAATTATTGCATACATGCACAGCTGATGATATTAGGTTTTTAAAAACCTTGCTGTTACATTCCAAGATATATTTTACGTCACATGTACTTTACCACCTCAGAAAGGCAGACCAATTTAATAACTGCATAATGCAGAATTAATAAAAAGCCATCTATATCACAACCTAACACTGTCCTAGGAAGTACCAAAAATACTCACCCAATAATTGTGTGCCTACTTATTTATTGACAATAGAACATACTGTGCCCCAGGAACACCCAGTATCAGTGAAGACACATAAGGCCAATGTGATTTAAATCAGGCCACAACTGATTGGTTACAAACGTATCAGGGTTTGGGACAGCTTAGAGCAAGAATCTATCAGGCAGCCCATCTCTGACCAATGCCAGCCCGCTGTCTGGGCGTACCTCGCAGGCAGTGGTTGCTGGACTCTTGGCACCATTGCAGCATGGGTTATTCCTCGTGGGCCCCACCAGCAATCTGGATATGTGTAGGGTTGCCAGGTCGGAAGCATCCCAAAACCTGAGATGACATGGGGCGGGCCCTAGTGATGTCACGGGGTGGGCCCTAGTGACTTCATGGGGAGGGCCCTAGTGACATCATGGGGTGGGCCCTAGTGACATCATAAAGCATGCTACATTAAGTATCAACCACAGTTGCTTGGAGCATACCATTCAAACAAAAAAAATGCCTTTCCTGTCCAAAACACTTTCTCTCGACTTCTGTGCAAGAACCCAGTAAATTCTTTGCAAACTTCAAGAGATGGACACCTAGGGATACTGGGAGGGGTGTGTGGAGAGAGAGAGAGAGAGAGAGGTTCTCTCAAGGACAGATCTGTCCTGTTTACTTGCCGCCCTGGGCTCCTGCTGGGAGGACGGGCGGGATATAATAATAATAATAATAATAATAAATGAACCTTAACACCAGCTCCACCAAATAATATAAATTAATGAATTATTTAAATCACTCATTACATCTTAGAGGAATACAGGAGCATGAAATATGGTCTATCCAGATAATAATAAATCCAATCTCTTGCACAAATACCTAGAAGTTCAGATTTGATGAAGATCAAAGTACTGCAGGAATTATTTTAGGTAACTGTGATAATCCTTAGGAGAAATCCTTCCCCAGGGAGTGTGGAGAGTTCCAGAGGGGGGAGAGGATGCCAGGGGTGGCTCAAGGCATGTTTGAGGGAGAAGGGAAACTGGGGGGGGCTCTTTTGGCAGGAGCCCAAACTGAAGTCAACCTGCAAGAAGGTGTGGCATGAGGGGGTGCCCACCTGCATTGACCCAAGTGTGCAAGGAGGGTTTGGTTCAGTTTTGTTTTTTGGGATGGGGTGGGAGACTATTAGAGGGTTGTTAATCCAGGCAGCGCGCTATCAGTCCTGGGGAGGGAGCAGCACCAGGGATCAAGGGTAGCTCTCTAGTCCTCATGGAGGATAGTGGGTTAAGAACCTAAGAAGAGCCCTGCGTGCTGGATCAGGCCAACGTGGGCTCATCCAGTCCAGCATATCCTCTTCTCACAGTGGCTGACCAGCTGCGGGGCCCCTGCGCTCCCCTTCCTCAATCCACGACAGGATAGCAGGGCAGAAGCTTCAGAGCCACCCACCATTCTCCCACTTCACCTACCTTTCTCTCTGCTGTTTTTTGCAGTGCGCGCAGGTTTGCCATCAATTAAGATGGCAGCCGAGGTTTCCCTAAGGGGCTGAAGCCTCTGCTGCCATCTTGGTTGATGGCAGCAATGCGAGTGTGTAGCACACATGTGTGCCATCAACCAAGATGGCGGCAGAGGCTTCAGCCCCTTAGGGAAACCTCGGCCGCCATCTTGATTGATGGCAAACCTGTGCATGCTGCATAAAACAGCAAAGAGAAAGGTAAGTAGAGTGGGGGAATGACGGGGGGCTTGGGATCTCCTGCCCTGTGGCCAGCCCTGCTGGATGGCCATGCCACACCATGCCAAAAACTGGAGATCCAGGGACAGGGGTTGTGGTCTGGCCGGGGATCCAGAAAACACCCCCGAAACCGGAGACTCTAGCCAAAAACCGGAGATCTGGTAACTCTAGATATGTGTCAGCCTGCCCCAGCTCCCCAAGGTAGGGCCGGGATGTTCAGGTGCCACCCCCAAGACTCATGACCACCCAATCATTAATTTTGGATCCATCCCAATGCCCTCTTCTGCCAAGGTTGTGACAAACAGTAAACAAACACAAACTGATATGTGTATCTTTGTTTTGAGGAAGGCAAAAATCTTACAGTCAATGGCCGACTGTGGTGTGAGCAAAATTCCTTCCTGGTCCTGTTAACCAGCAACCAACTGAAGTCTACAAAAAGGACAATTAGGAGAGAAAAACCGTTAAAACAAAGAGAAGGTGGGTGGGGAAGACCAAAGTTGGCAACACAGTGCCAGTGTCATATTTTAAATAGCCCAAGCACAGACCAGGGAAGGCAAGATCCCTCTGTCGTCTGGGTCTGGATGCTACCCATTAGTGCCCAGATGCTCTGATTAGCTCACTAGTCCTTGTGGCCTTCCCAGGCTGCCGTGGCAGGGTCAGCTAAATGACAGCCAATGCTGCTCCCCACAAAAAAGATGTGTGGTGTAATGGCAGCAGGTCAGAAATTTTCTACACATTTGATATATTTTCCAAATTCAGTATTAAGAATATCAGAACATAAGAAACCTTGCTGGATCAGACCAAAGGCCCATCTAGTCCAGCATCTTGTTCTCACAATAGCCAACCAGATGCTCATGGGAAGCCTGCAAGCAAAACCTCAGCACAACAGCACTCTCCCTTCCTGCAGTTTCCAGCAATTGGAGTTTCAGGTTCAGTTTCCAGCAACAGTGGTGATAGATCATAGTCATGATGACTAGTAGCCATTGATAGCCTTATTCCCTATGAATAAATAATAATATCAGCAACACTGCACCCTCAGCATGGATATTGGTAGCACTGGAGGCATGCCATGTGGGCAGAGCAGAAAGGAGCACTTCTGCTCCCCACCACATGAAAGGCAGCAATCAAGGAACGTATCCTCTGATCCAGCCCATTGTCTGTCATTGGTATGAGGAACAATGTTCAGAGGCTTCCGTTGAGCCCATTTTCATAACTGGTATTCAGCTTCTTTATACCATCATCCTCCCTGCAGTTTTTCCCTAGAGGTCTTCCATGGTTTATCTTCCTCTTGGTTGAGTTTTATTATCTCATTCATTCACAATGCACAGAATCTTTCCTTTCCTGCCTTTGCTGTCAGAAATGGAGATGATTATCGTTTTGCCACTTTGATATGGTAATCAGTTTCTATATAATATTCCTAACAATTCATAGAGCCAGCCTGAGCTCTGGGGCTATATTTGGTGAAGGATTTGCAGTGTCATTTATCAGCTGCTTCCACATCAATCTCCTCTTGCAAAAGACAAGCACAGCCCCTCTGCTGACTTATGCTTTTGCATGCAGCATGCAGCTGCACCTATTTCATTAGTGCTAGTAAGTCAGGGGTATAAAACATGTTTTCAGCCTAGGCAGGAACAGAGCACATCGCACAACTTTGTTATAGCCCTGAATGCCAGCTGAATCTGGGATTTATCAAGTAATTATATGGCACAAAAAAGATAGCTAGAGCCTATGTTTCATGTCCTGTTGCCAAGAGTCAATTATAACACTTTTTAAAACGGCTGCCCTCAACTTCCTTTAATTGATAGCATAGAACTCGGGGCTGGGAAGAAAGCCCACTTTTCATTGCAACTACTTTATTTTTTTTTAGGAAAAAATGAATAAAATTGAAGCCTAAAGATTGGAAGGGTTACCCCTGCCTATGATAAATATTTATCTTCACAAAACCATGACAGAAGAAAGGAAGAATGCTGGGCTTTCCTTCTAGTAATATCTTGATCCTATGGACTCTGGGTGGCCCTTACAGTTGCCAGATGTAACACAGGAAGCATTGCTTGCAGCATCCTTGCTCAGGAGCAGTGCAGCCTGTGGCACAGAGCCTGGTCTGCTTCCTGCCTGCCACTCCAGCACTGGCCTTCTGGTTCTCTGGCTCAGGCAACTTGATTTCAAACCACATTAAGGCACTGGAAAGGGGGTGGGTGGTTGCATGTCTAACCTTGATGCATAGTGTTCGGTATTATAAAAATACACACAGAAATAGGAACTAATTTGGTTGGTCCTATTTCTTAGCAGAGATATAAAAATACAAGCAGCAGAATGAGAATAAACCAGCCCCACCTTTCTCTATATAAACAACAACAGACACAATCTTTTAGGTAAAAGATAAAACATTTACTCATGAATTCTTCATATGTTCAGAAATATAGGCTCTAGCTTAGAAGAAAGAAAATAGGAGTCTCAGTTCATTTTAGTGGTTTAGTATTGATGCTCTCAGAGAGAGCATCTGTGCCATGCGGCCTCTCTCAATGGTGGATAGATCAGCAAAGGAGAATATTCAAAAATCCCCCAGGACAAAGGAGGAGGAAGTCAGGTAAGTAACCCCCACCCATTAGGAAGTTACATCATGGTAAAACAGGTACATGCGATATTCCCCAAATATCCCTTAAAGTGACCATGCAACATTTGCCTATTCCAACACATACCAGACCGGCATTGTCTCTTGCTTTACTCAGATCCTGTAACAATTTGCAAAAAGATTAGTCACTGCTTCCATAGGTGCATATAGGTGCACAGAAGCATGCAAGAGGAAAAAACAATGGCTCCATCCTGAGCTTAGCAAGTAGGACAACTGCTTTGTTTCCTGTCAGCTGCAATCCCGTAAGCAGAGCTTGGAAAAGTTACTTTTTTTGAACTACAATTCCCATCAGCCCCAGCCAGCATGGCCACTGGATTGGGCTGATGGGAATTGTAGTTCCAAAATAAAGCACAAAGCCTCCAACAAATTCCTGGTGGGCCTTGCTGATAATTTCCTCTTTCAAAAAGTAGAAGGAACAAGGGGATCAGCAATCCTGGACCTGATCTTAACCAACATGGACGAATTGGTCACGGGAATTAAAGCGGTCAGTACCTTGGGGGAAAGCGACCACGTAATGCTGGAATTTGTGATTCTGGGGAAAGGCAAAGAAGAATATAGTCAAACATGGACCTTGGATTTCAGGAAAGCCGATTTTAGCAAGCTCAGGGAAATGATGGGTAGGATCCCGTGGCTAGATAGACTAAAGGAAAAAGGAGCCCAAGAAGCGTGGGAGTTCATGAAGAATGTATTACAAAAAGCGCAATTGCAAACAATTCCAAAGAGAAAGAAAAACGGAAGACATCGGAAAAAGCTAATGTGGCTACACGGAAGACTGGTGGAGGAGGTAAAAGTAAAAAAGAGCATGTATAAAGAATGGAAGGAAGGACGCATCACCAAGGAAGAGTACCGACGAGCGGCTCGGGCTTGCAGGAATAGCGAAAGGAAAGCTAAAACCCAGAATGAGCTGAGGCTGGCGAGGGAAGCGAGGAACAACAAAAAGGGGTTTTTCAGATATGTTCGAAGCAAGAGAAAGACCAAGGAAACGGTGAGACTGCTGCTCAATGAGGATGGCAAAATGTTGACAGATAACAAGGAAAAGGCAGAACTGCTCAACACCTATTTTGCCTCCGTTTTCTCCCAAAAAGGGAACAGTGTGCAACCTTGCATCGGTAGCAATCTCAGTAAGGGGTCGGGATTGCAGTTCGAGATTGATAAGGAGATAGTCAGGAAATACCTAGTTAACCTAAATGAGTTCAAATCTCCAGGGCCTGGTGAACTGCATCCCAGAGTATTGAAGGAACTTGTGGATGTACTCTTGGAACCTCTTGCCATCATCTTTGAGAGATCCTGGAGAACGGGAGAGGTGCTGGAGGATTGGAGACGGGCAAACGTCGTCCCGCTCTTTAAAAAGGGTAAAAAAGAAGATCCAGGGAATTACAGGCCAGTCAGTCTGACTTCAATACCGGGAAAGATATTAGAACGGATAATAAAAGAGTCCATTGGCAACTATCTAGATGACAATGCTGTGATTAGTAGGAGCCAGCATGGGTTTGTCAAGAAAAAATCCTGTCAAACTAATCTCATCTCTTTTTTTGATCGGGTCACTAGCCTAGTAGATGGTGGAAATGCTGTAGATGTCATCTATCTAGATTTCAGCAAAGCGTTTGACAAAGTCCCCCACGACCTTTTGATTAGCAAACTCGTCAAATGCGGACTACATGGAAATACTGTCAGGTGGATTCTCAACTGGTTGGAAAACCGTACTCAAAGAGTGGTCGTCGGTGGCTCTGCTTCGGACTGGAAGGAAGTTTCGAGTGGAGTGCCACAGGGTTCTGTCCTGGGGCCGATACTCTTCAACATTTTTATCAATGACTTAGATGATGGGGTGGAGGGAAGCCTTATGAAGTTTGCGGATGATACGAAACTGGGAGGGAAAGCTAACACAATGGAAGACAGGAATAAAATCCAAAGGGACCTGGATAGACTAGAAAATTGGGCTGAAATTAATAAAATGACATTCAATAAAGACAAATGCAGGATTCTGCATTTAGGCCACAAAAACAATATGCACGGGTACAGGATGGGAAATACCCGGCTTAGCAGTAGTGCGTGTGAGAAGGACCTTGGAATTGTAGTGGATCACAAGTTGAACATGACCCAGCAATATGATGCTGCAGCAAAAAAGGCAAACGCAGTTTTGGGCTGCATAAACAGAGCTATAGTTTCCAGGTCGAGGGAAGTAATAGTCCCACTATATTCTGCATTAGTCAGGCCTCATCTGGAATACTGCGTTCAGTTCTGGGCGCCTCATTTTAAGAAAGATATAGACAAGTTAGAGCGGGTTCAGAAGAGGGCGACAAGGATGATAGCCAGTAGAACAAGTCTTATGAGGAAAGGTTAAAGGAACTTGGCATGTTCAGTCTGGTGAAGAGAAGGCTGAGGGGCGACATGATTACACTCTTTAAGTACCTGAAGGGCTGTCACATGGAGGAGGGTACAGATTTGTTCACTGCTGCCCCAGAGGGTAGGACTAGGTTTAATGGTTTTAAGTTGCAGCAGCGTAGATTCAGATTGGACATTAGAAGGAACTTCTTGACAGTAAGGGCAGTTCGGCAATGGAACCGACTGCCTAGGGAGGTGGTGGGATCCCCTTCGCTGGATGTCTTCAAGCAGAGGCTGGACAGCTATCTGTGGGAGATGCTCTAGCTGTGGATTTCCTGCTGTGAGCAGGGGGTTGGACTTGATGGCCTACAAGGCCCCTTCCAACTCTATGATTCTATAACTTTTCCAAGCTCTGCCCATAAGAAATGTCCTACCGGATCAGACCAAGCTCATTTTACTCTAGCATCTTGCTTCACACAGAAGTAGGGTGGCCATGTGCCCTACTTTACAGGGAACGATCTTCTAAGGCAGTGGTGGCAGGTGTCCATTGTGACTGGTGGGGCATAAGGCAGGAAGGCCCAACAGTAGGTGCTGCAGCTAGAGGCAATGCTGATGGACAAGTAATTCTAGTTTTGTCCCCTTCCTCCTCCCAGCTGAGTTCTACCAGGGCAACACTGAGACTAAGGAGGAGGAAGCTGACAGGCAGTGCCACCCCCTGGACTCATTATTCAGTAAGAAAGCAGGCAGGTGGGGGTTGGCTTAAGGTAGACTGAGGCTGATAGTTCAGTGCCTCATTCACCCTATTTAACCAGCCTTCACTGCTCTAAGGGTTATCAGTGGACAGTCCTCTATTTGAAGGCCTCCTCTATTTTTCCAGCCCTGTTCCAGAACCAGAGGAAAAGAGAGCAGCAGAAGCCTTGAGGTTGCTCACCAAAGTTGGCTATCAGTCTTTCCCACTTTGGCAACAAGTATCACTGAACACTAAAGTCAGGATCATTCAGACCATGGTATTCCCGATCTCTATGTATGGATGTGAAAGTTGGACAGTGAAAAAAGCAGATAAGAGAAAAATCAACTCATTCGAAATGTGGTGTTGGAGGAGAACTTTGTGCATACCATAGACTGCAAAAAGGTGTTAGAACAAATTAAACCAGAACTATCACTAGAAGCTAAAATGATGAAACTGAGGTTATCATACTTTGGACACATAATGAGAAGACATGATTCACTAGAAAAGACAATAATGCTGGGAAAAATAGAAGGGAGTTGAAAAAGAGGAAGGCCAAACAAGAGATGGATTGATTCCATAAAGGAAGCCACAGACCTGAACTTACAAGATCTGAACAGGGTGGTTCACAACAGATGCTCTTGCAGGTCACTGATTCATAGGGTCGCCATAAGTCGTAATCAACTTGAAGGCACATAACAACAACATTGTATTTCCATTTAAATTATAGTAATTATTCTTTCCTGAATTTGCAATTATACATCTCAATCAACAGATGCAAATCTGTGTCCTATTGGGGATGATGCATTTTCTCTTTGGTGGAGATTCATAACTGGTCATTGTGATGTTCCTGTATTAGTGTAAATAGGGTAAGTGCTGTTTGTATAGGAGATACATGGTAAGTAGAATGAAAGAGGAAGGGGGAGTGAATGGGCAGTAGAATGTTGGATGATTGGCTGAATGTTTAAAATGGCTGACAGTATAAAAGGAAGAATGACAGTGGAATCTGGGTGGTGGTGAATGTTAGTGGGTTGTTTTGGTGGGTTTTGAGAGGAGATTGTGTGGAGAGTTGGTGGATGTGAGGAGAGGGTGGAGTTCGGATTAATACTAAGACCAGTACCTCAGGAATAGATGTAACCATATGCTTAAGTGCCTTTTAAAGAAATCTTGTTATCTTTGTTATTCAATAAATACTTTTGGTTTACCAAAGGCCTGATCCTTGGCTGGGGTTTCACAGACCAGAAGGGAGGGTAAGGTAAATACCAAGGCTGAAGGATAACAAATGGTGGCAGCGGGCAAGGGAAAAATAACACCACACGCAGTCTGAGTAAATCAAAGGGATTGGGACAGCTTAAGCATGCAGTCACAGAGGTAACCTAATTGAGGGAGACTCAGGCCGAGTCTCTGGGACTACTGGTTATAGGACGTGACTGGTGGTGCTGCCTAGCAGGGGGATCTGTTGAGATCTGTGCTAGAGCGGGGAGAGAAACCATAAAAAAGGACAGTCCGGACTGGTGGAGTCCCTGGTGGTGCCTAGAGACAGGCAGTAACCACGAGCAGGTAGGAACCTGACAGGGAGAGCCAGGGAAGGGCGTCACATGTGGTGGCAGTAGCGGTGGGATACGAACCAAAGAGAGTCCCAAAGACACGTGGTGACAAAGGAGACTACGTCACAGGTGTTGGCTGTAGCGGTGGTACGAATACTAGAGAATCCCTAACAGTGGTGTGGCAAACAGAAATAACAAAACAAGATTACTTGTGAGAGTGACTGGCAAAGAGTGTGTGGCAAAGAGTGAGTGAACTCAAACACCATGGCTGAATATATAAAAATGAAAAGAGAGGAGCTGGTGGAGAAGTGCATAACATTCAATTTACCTCACGAGGGTAAAGGGGTAGATGAATTGAGGGTAGCACTTATAGGATTTGCAACTGCCCAGCGAAAACAACCTGTCAGGGAAGAGACCCCAGAAGGATACTTAAGCAATCCCGCTTATATAGAGTACTTGAGAGAGAAGTTAAGATGGGAGGCTGAGGAAAAAGACAAGCAGAGGGAGTTGGAAACTGAGAGATTGAGGATGGAAGGTGCAGAGAAGGAAAAACAGAGGGAGTTGGAAACTGAGAGATTGAGGATGGAAACTGAGAGAATGAGAGTGGATGCCGAGATACAAGGGGAAAGATTAAAATTGGATAGAGAGAAATTTCACTCTGAGGAGACAAGGAAAGACAGAGATGGAGCAAAAATAAAAATTACTCCAAAGGACTTTGCTGTGTATGAGCCTGGTCAAGATCCTCAAATTTATCTCACAACCTTTGAAAAGGCAGCTCAGTTGTGGGGGCTACCTGAAGATAAATACATGCAGTATTTATCAAACCTGATCAAAGGGGAATTGGCTGAGGTATACCAATATTTCCCCTCAGACAGGCCCGTCACATATGCTGAGTTTAAAGAGGCAGTATACAAAAGGTTCAGACTGGGACCTGACTACTTTAGAAAATTATTCCGAAACTGTCAGATCCAAGCAGGGAGGTCTTTTGTTGAACTGGGAGCAAAGTTGATGGATATATTTGGGAAGTGGATGAGTAGTGCCAAAGCTCAGTCAGTGGAAGAGGTGAAAAGCCTCATGATACTGGATCAATTATACCATCAGTTACCACCAGAAATAAGGCTCCTGGTCAAAGACCGTTCCCCTACATCGGTGCAGGAGGCCGCAGAGATGGCGGATCACTTTGCCTCCAACAGAACTGGCTGGGTGGGGAAAACATCAAGAGAGTTTAAACCCAGACCATATAATGGTGGCAGAAAGGATGTGGTGCCACAGTGAGTGAGTCCTCCAGTAAAATCTGAAGGGCACAGGACACCCCAGAGTGGATCTGTGTACCCTAAAACAAAGAAGAAATTATGCTACAAATGTGGTAGACCAGGGCACCTATGTTTTCAATGTGAGGTTGCCAACCCCATTAGTAATCCTGCTCAGGCAAGGGCAGTAAAAATAGAACCAAAAGATTTAACCACAAAAAAGGTTCAGTTCTGCCAGATAAACTGGACAGAAGTAACAGACCTTGATTCAAGTCTGAGAGAGGAAGTGAGTGTACAAGGGGCAAATTATTGGGCATTGCTTGACACTGGTGCCGCTCAGACGTTACTGAGGCCAGATTTAATAAAATCTGAAGAAATATTACCTCAGGAAAAGGTGAATATCCAAGGAGTGAGGGGTCAACCAGAAAGCTTGCCTGTGGCCCTGGTGAAAATGGTGTGGAGAGGCCGAGAGGGCAGATATAAAGTAGGCATTAATGCCCAACAACAAGAACCAGTGATACTGGGAAGAGATGTTATGGGGGCACAAGGGAAAATATATGTGGTGACCAGACAGCAACTTGGCAGAGAAACAGAAGCCATGTTAAGGGGGACTGAAACAAACAGGGTGGAATCTGTTTGCGAGCCTCAGGTCCCCATAGCAACCCTTGGCAGGCCTGCTGAAGGAGACAAACTGTATCAACTGGTCTCTGGGGAAGAGACAGAGCATTTCAGAGAAGAACTGAATAAGGATACCAGTTTGAATCAAATAAAGGAGCAAGCCCTGACCCAACAGATTCCTTTCACTGACAAACTGAGGAATCAAGTTGTGTGTGAAAATGGGATTTTATATAGACTGTGGATGCCTGCTGAGAGAAAGGATGAATGTGAACCAGTGAAGCAATTAATAATACCTAGCAAATACAGAACCAGATTGCTAGAGGTAGCCCATGATGTCCCATGTGCAGGACATCTGGGAATAAAAAAGACCAAGAGGAGATTGGCTGCACACTATTATTGGCCAAACATCTCCAAAGATGTAAAACAACATTGTCTATCTTGTGGAATATGCCAAAAGGTGGGAAAAAGTGGAGTAAAGACTAAGGCACCCTTAAAGCCCCTTCCTATAATTGGACAACCCTTTTATAGAGTGGGAATAGATTTGGTGGGCCCTTTTTCCAAACCCACAAGGCATGGCAAGAAATATCTATTGGTGGTGGTGGATTTTGCCACCAGGTACCCAGACGCAGAAGCACTAAGATCTGTAGAAGCCCCTGTAGTGGCAGAGGCTTTATTAAAAATCTTTATGAGGCTGGGTTTCCCTCATGAAGTGCTGACGGATCAAGGCAGTGTATTCATGGGAGAAGTGATGCAATGTATGTGGAAATGTTGTGGTCTAAAACATCTAAAGACCACTACTTACCATCCCGCCACTAATGGGCTAACTGAGAGATTTAATGGGGTTTTGAAGGGCATGATAAGAAGCTATGTTCAAGATCACCCACAAGACTGGGATGAACGTTTGGGATGCTTCTTATTTGCATACAGAGAAGTCCCTCAGGAGTCAACAGGCTTCTCACCCTTTGAACTCATGTTCACTAGAAAAGTGAGGGGACCTTTGGAACTATTAAAAAATTCATGGGAAGGAACCCTGGGAGAGTACAAAACATCTGTAGTAGATTTTGTATTGGAATTCCGCAATAAATTAACATCAATGATGGAGGTGGTGAAAAAGAATTTGAGTCAAGCACAGCAGAAGCAACGTTACTGGTATGACAGAACAGCCAGGGAACGTGTGTATGATGTGGGAGATATGGTTATGGCGTTCATACCCAGGAAACATGACAAATTACAGGCTAACTGGGAAGGACCATATACCATCAGAGAAAGGCTTGACACAGTGATGTATGTAATCACCACAGACCAATTAAACAAAAGCAAAGTGGTTCATGTAAATATGTTAAAGCCTTACCATACCAGGGATGCACAGGTGTTGCAAGTTACCTTATTCCCTGAGGGAAGTGGGCCTGAACTTCCGGATTTGGTACAGGAAAGCAAAGACAAAGGAGGGGTAGATCAAGTGGAATGGTCAGAAGAGGTGAAGGAGGAAGTAAAAGAAGAGATTCTGAGAGTTTTGAAAAACTATGGGAATCTCTTTCATAATAAACCTGGCCGAACCAGTATAGCCAAACATTCCATTAATACTGGAGATCATGCCCCAATCAGATCTATGCCATACCGTGTGAATGGGAAAGTTGTGAGTGAAGTAATCTGTGTAGGACATGGGGTGGGGAGTGGGAAAGTCACCCCCTTATGGAGCAAGGTAGAGGCAGTGCAATCGTGGCCTATCCCCTTGCATGAATTAACAAAGAAGAAGTGTTCTGAGCGTGTGGTATGGACAGATGAATGTCAGAAGGCTTTTGATCTGCTGAAGCAAGCCTTGTGCCAAGGACCCATATTAATAGCACCAGACTATGAGCAACCATTCATCATGGCTACAGATGTGTCAGACCTCGCGCTGTGAGTCGTCTTGCTGCAGGAGAGAGAAGGCACCAGACATCCAGTGGCGTATCTGAGTCGCAAGCTGACGCCGAGGGAGAAAAACTATTCGTCGGTCCAAAAGGAGTGCCTAGCGGTCGTGTGGGGACTGAACAAGTTGCGCCCATACGTGTGGGGACGAAGATTCACGGTAACAACGGATCATCGGGCCTTGTTATGGTTGCAGACTATGAAAAACCATAACACTATGCTGCAGAGGTGGTCCTGGGCCCTACAAGACTATCAAGTGGACTTCCAGTTCATAAAAGGCAAAGACAGTGTACTGGCCGATGGACTTTCCAGGCAAGTGGCTGGGACTGCAGTGACGTGACCAGACGGAGGAACAAAGAAAGACATTTTCCCCATAGAGACTTGTTATATTGTTAACGCGACGTATAAATCCTGGAACAGGAATAATACTCTGCCGTTGTTTTAAGGGGGGGGAAATGTGATGTTCCTGTATTAGTGTAAATAGGGTAAGTGCTGTTTGTATAGGAGATACATGGTAAGTAGAATGAAAGAGGAAGGGGGAGTGAATGGGCAGTAGAATGTTGGATGATTGGCTGAATGTTTAAAATGGCTGACAGTATAAAAGGAAGAATGACAGTGGAATCTGGGTGGTGGTGAATGTTAGTGAGTTGTTTTGGTGGGTTTTGAGAGGAGATTGTGTGGAGAGTTGGTGGATGTGAGGAGAGGGTGGAGTTCGGATTAATACTAAGACCAGTACCTCAGGAATAGATGTAACCATATGCTTAAGTGCCTTTTAAAGAAATCTTGTTATCTTTGTTATTCAATAAATACTTTTGGTTTACCAAAGGCCTGATCCTTGGCTGGGGTTTCACAGACCAGAGGCTGAAGGATAACAAATGGTGGCAGCGGGGAAGGGAAGAATAACACCACAAGCAGTCTGAGTAAATCAAAGGGATTGGGACAGCTTAAGCACGCAGTCACAGAGGTAACCTAATTGAGGGAGACTCAGGCTGAGTCTCTGGGACTACTGGTTATAGGACATGACTGGTGGTGCTGCCTAGCAGGGGGATCTGTTGAGATCTGTGCTAGAGCGGGGAGAGAAACCATAAAAAAGGACAGTCCGGACTGGTGGAGTCCCTGGTGGTGCCTAGAGACAGGCAGTAACCACGAGCAGGTAGGAACCTGACAGGGAGAGCCAGGGAAGGGCGTCACAGTCATCCTACACAATGGCCAAGCAGATGCCTTTGGGAACCCTCAAAGCAGGACATGATAGAAACAGCTGTCTCCTTCTGTTGCTCCCCAATGACTGGGGTGTCTCTGAACACAGTTGTCCCTTATATCCATCAAGACTCATAGAAACTGATAGACCTATTCTCCATAAATTTGTTGAAGCTTTTGAAATCATCTAAGCTGCTGCCCAGCACCATAACTTGAGGTAGTGATTTCCATTAAAATAATTATTTATTGCGTGAGGAAGCAAATCCATTATAAGAATTTACTTCTAAACTTCATCTAGAGGCTGTGCTGAGATTGTGGGCTTTGTCATGCCAAATGCCAAAAATACCTTTATGATGCTGCATGGACAAGTAGCATGTCCTATTCTATGCTACAAAAAAAAACCCTTGTGGGATTTGCCTTCTCCACATCTAGCGATGACAGCTGCTTCCTATATAATAATAGCACTGCACCAGCTCAATGTACTGATCTCATGGAAACAAGCTCTAACATTCCACTGACATCAGTGTCATTGTGTCCCAGTGTGGTATATGCTTGGTTCCTGACTTGGTGAGAGCCAGTGTGGTGTAGTGGTTAAGGTGTTGGACTATGACCCGGAAGACCAGGGTTTGAATCCCCACACAGCCATGAAGCTCATTGGGTGACCTTGAGCCAGTCACTGCCACTCAGCCTCAGAGGAAGGCAATGGTAAACCACCTCTGAATACCACTTACCATGAAAACCCTATTTGTAGGGTCAACATAAGTCAGAATCGACTTGAAGGCAGTCCATTTCCATTTTTCCTGACTTGGTATACCCTAACAGAAGGACTCCTTCATTTCACAGATGGGTCTGAGATCCAGCAGATAATCCTTCCAGCAAAAATGGGTGACAATTTTCACTGATTTCCCTCTCCCCCTCTAGCCATCTGTGTCACCTCTCATGCTGCTGTGGAGAGTTCCCCTATCCTCCAGAGCAGATTAGGGGTGGAGGACACAAGGGGCTGCAGGGGAGAATAGAAATCAGCAGAACTCACTTCCACTGATGGGCATATACCATGAGTAGAACACCTTTCAGGGGCATGTTCCTTCCTACCAGCAGAAGGCTAGTTAGGTTCCAAGGCATTGCTTTTTTAAAACAACACTGAAGAACAAAGCATTAAAGATGTATCCATGCTGTTAGACTATGTTGTGTAAGTAGCATTCACATATCTAGTTCGCTTTACCCCGCCCTCCATAATGTCTTCTACGATATACTTGTGCATGGACATCAACACATTGCAAGTTTCACTACCACCCAAGCAGCCACAGCCAATAAATATGGAGCGAGCAATGACAGGAGAAACCCAGTATGTCCTAACATGAGAACAGAGGCAGGTTGTAATACATGGTTCCCATTTTCAATGGCAGACACATATGTATCATAACAACTGGCTATAGCTGTCAGAGTTTTGTCATTTCACAGCCCTTAGCACTTCCTTTAAAAAAGGTGCTCATAACAAAGAATCACCCATCATTGTTCAATATTTCCAGCATCTGCCCTTTCCAATTTCAGGATTTGTGACAAAAGGTTATTTGTGGTTGCACAGCATCATTCCTTTATTCTTTAATATCTAGTCTTTTCTTTTGTAGCGATGAATAGAAGAATGGAACTTTTTCTTAGATTAGGAAGGAGCACATTCAGACTGAACTGTTACCCATTCCGAGATTCTTCTTCTTCTTTACAAAGAGAGATATTCATGCCCCTGAAACAGCAGATCTAAAATATGCCATTTTATTCTCTAAACTCAGTATGGTGCTTCCTGTCACCAGGGATCTCCTGCTTTGAAAAGAAAGATGAAACAGACACCTGCAAACTCCTCTGCAAATGCTTAACTCTCCCTGGCAGGACTTTCAAACCCACCCTTGGAAAAACTGAGACAGACAGAAGAATATTATTTAGCCGCAAGAATGAGTAGAGACAAATTCCAGACCATGATATTATGTTCCAAATGTAAGAAGGAACTAAAGAGAGAACATATCGCAGCTTTTCATTTTGGAAATGGCTTGCTTTTCTTCCTCCAATTTCCTTAGTTTGTTTGTCCTTATTAAATATTTTCTTGGTGATGGTCAGAGTCTTGTGTAATGCATATTGGCTCCAGAATGAGATTGTGGCTAGACTGTAAAACTCCCATCTTAGACTGACTAATGGCAATGGTCTCTGATGAATCAGGTCATGGCGTTCCAAGCCATACAGTGGCACATTCACTCTAGTAACGAATCAAGTATTCTTGCTGACACTATAAATCTGTAAAGATTGCAAGGGAACTAACCCAAACATTAACATGTGTGTAAGTAAAATATATTTGTGAATAATTCAAAACTGTTTTTGGGGACTTGTTTGTTCCTCTTTCTTGTTAACTCATTTCCAAAGTTGTAGGGCAAGTAAAAATGAGTTTTAAATCTTATAAAATACCAAATTAATAGCATTCAAACATCTGAACTGTAATAGAAGAAAGCTTCAGCCAGTCCCTTGTTCCAGCTAAGAGCCACATGCTTCTAACTATGAACACCCATGTAACAATTTCAACAAAAATGCTCACAATATTTGACACAACACTTCTCCTGATATGAACCTGCCTGGGCCATAAGATCAACATCCTCCTCCGGTTGCTACATCTGAGAGAGATAGAGAAAGTGGTGAGAAGGCAGAGGGCCTTTTCAGTTGTGGGCCCGCTGTTTATAGAATGCTCTTCATAGTGTCTGGTCTGAACATTAGTATCTTTTCAACATTGGTTAAGTCTTTGCTCTTAGACATGTGATAACCTGCTTATTATTAATTAGTTTCTGATGTTCTTTCGGTTATTGATTGTGTATTATGCTATATTGGTTGTGTCCATTTTTATGGAGCACGATGTTTTTTTTATATTATATGGATAAATTGTTGCTTTTTTGTTTCATTTTAAGTGTCATATTCCTTATGTTTTTTTTAAAAAAAGACCCCTGACAAATAATAACTATCATCATCATGAAAAGACTTAGAGAAAAAAAACGAGTTTTACAGGTATGTGTCTTTAATTTCCTGACTTAGCATGCACACATGCTTCTTATTTTCATTGTTAGCATTTTCTTATGTTTTCTGCTAGTGGGAGTACATCAGTCCAAGTTAGCTACCATCATGAACAAGACTATTGGAACTTCACAGCAGCAAATAACTCTGTAAACAATCCCAATTGTCAGGGCCAGCACCAGCCTGCAGTGGGCTTTTGGGCACCAGACTGTGGAGGCCCTTGATGATGGCAGTGTCACTACCGCTGCCACTGCTGGGGGCTCAATTAGGCCTGGTCTCATCATAGATTAGCATGCTATGCATGCACCCCTAACTTCACCCAAGATGGCAGGGTTGTGTTGGTGCCCCGGATGCCATCTTGGGTGATGGCAAACATACATGCACAGTGTGCTTATGCAGCGCCATGACACCGCAGGACATTCTGCAGCCAGCACCATTGGCAGGAGGTGCCTGGTAGGATGGCTGCCGGTCTGCACTCCACATCAGCATCAGGTCGCAGGGTGCATGCTCTGCAACCCAGTGCCAGTGTGGAATGTGGAGCGGGAGCTACATCCACCAGCCCTAGCAGCATGAGCCCCTGTCAACACCGGGGGCTCTTGGCCAGTACCCAGCCTGGCCACCTGTTGGCACCGGGCTTGTCAATGGTCAATGATAAGAAAAGTTTTAGGGAATGTAAGAACAATCTTAAAAATTCTTGGGCTGGAGTGGAGTGTTCTTTGAAAAAGAAAAGGAAGTTCATTATCTTGTTCAGTTTAGGAGCTGATTTCTCTAGATCAGGGGTGGATAACTGGATCTGTCCAGTGGGCCAGATTGTTGTCTTCACCATCCCCTAGGAGGCAAGTTTGACAGTTGGAAGGGGCTGCCCACCTGTCAATTACCTGGAATCGCAATGACATCCGGTGAACGCGTGCCTGCATGGTTTGGGATCAAACCTTGTAAGCAAAGCGCAGCCCCCAAAGTGCTAACAATCAACTTACAGGTGTTGACAAGTTCTATGCCGCAAGACCTGACCATCAGCTGATCCGTGGGTCTTGTGAAGCCCCTTGCATAGTGCTCTGCAACACCTGACCTTCAGCTGATTGTCCACAAGATCTAAATACCAGCTGGTCATCAGAGCTTGCAATGCCCAGTGCATAAAGTTTTGCACAGTATTTAGCAGGCACCACTGATCAGCAGTGCCTGGAACCTCTCTTTCGGTTGAGTCAGGTCTTTACCTGATCCATATATCAGGTATACGGCAGATGGGCATTGCTTAGCCCTCACAAACCAAATGGAGAGTTTTGGTGGACCTAATTAGATCCAGGTGACAGAGGTTCCCCACTGTTGGTCTAGACTGAGGTTATATACAATACAATATGTTCCATACCCACGCTAAATTAGTAGATCCATGTTTAAATAAATGTATTTATGCCACTTCCAAAAGTTATCCCAGTATGACCAGAACCCCTCCTGTGGTTTCTGGCAACTGGTATTTAGAAGCATACTGCCTCCAACTATGGAGGCTGAGGATAGCCATCATGGCTAGTAGCCACTGATAGTCTTATCCTCCATGTATTTGCCTAATCCTCTTTTAAAGCCATCCACGTTGGTGCCCATCATTGCCTCCTGTGGGAAACTAACTTTAATGAACCTTCAAAGAAGGAAATCTCAACGTTGTAGAACAGAGAGCAAGAATCTGCCTACATGCCCTTGCTTTTAAAAATCAGAGAAAGTAATGAGTGTAGATTACTAATTACTGATTAGTATTCTGAATTGCTGCCTAGAAGTAAATAGGCTAGTCTTTAGAGTATTCACTAACAGGCAAAAAACCTTGCGGATTAAGAACGTAGCTATAGCCCACAGATATTTCTATCAAACTTTAAAAAGCAGGGAAATTGGGCAGCTATAGTGAATGCACCAGGGGAGCAGGAGACCTGACCTCCTCTCTGAGATATTGTACTGCCCTACAAATTTGTCAAAATGTGTTGGTCTTTCACAGTCCAATCCACTTCCTGTGTAGCTTGGAAGAATTTGGTAACGTGCCTCTGAGCATACATAGGAACAAAGTTATTGTGTCTGCTGCTTTCTAAAGACTAGGGAACTGAATCTAGAGGTAAAGTGTTTTCCACAAGGAGGGATCAGTTTCAGCCCAATTTAAAATTTCTTGTTAAAAAAAACTACCATGATATAATTCAAATCATTTTAAATGTGTTTCAGAACAAACATTCATACATTTCATTTAGTTAGAAGTGTTCAAACCAGAGTGAAGAAATGTCTCCATTTTATTTTTCAATCTGTAAATCTGGAATCAGGTTTTCAAAAGAATACGCACCCACAACCAAAACCCAACTGAATTTACACATTTCTATTTACCTGGGGGTCAAAGGTCTGGTTGCAAGTAGTAGACCACATGACTACTACAGAATTCTCAGCAACATTTAGCCATATGATCTTCAGCTTGGAACCACAATGAGAACTTAAACATCTTTGGAAAATCTGCCCTTTCTTCTTTACACATGATTTAATTGAGTTTATAAATGAACATTGAAACAATTACTTCCATATTAGAGCCATGACTCATACTAGACAGAACCCAAGAGAGGGAATGAGGGAAGACGTTTAACCACTGACATTTTTATCAAAAACTTGAATAAACCAACATTTGTGTTCAAAATGAATTATCATGACCCTAAAAAAAGTTCTCATGTTTGCTCAGCTGCAATAATTACACAACTGGAAGCCAGCCATAATGCTAGGAAGAATGTTAGGGATATTTTTTTCCAATTTGAATCAGAACCTCTGCTTTACATCTCCTGTAAGAGACAGAACCCCCACAAATATAAGACTATAATGTACATTACATTACCACCAGGATAGTTCAATGCTAAGAAGAACAAATTAATTACTGTCTTATTCACATGAGTAGGTCTCTAACAATGTGGGAAGTGTCACTTCCTGCAGCTGTTAGTTTGTCCCTAGAGTTCTTCAGTCTGTGTGGCTGAATGTTCTTTAACAAATGAGACATGACCCACTATGAAGGCTAGTCCACCTGTGACAAGATGAATATATTGCTTGCCCTTACGTATGTTTTTCTGATTCAGGGCTAACTCTGATCCTACTTTTTTACTGTTTGGTCTTCAGCACCTGTGTCTAAACCAGCGTTCTTTGGCTGCAATCCTATACAAACTTACCTGGGAGTAAGTCCCATTGAACTCAATGGGACCTACTTCTGAGTAGACATGCTTCCTAATAGGAATGGGGAAGCTGTGTTTCTCCAGATGTTGGACTCCAATTCCCATCAGTTCCAGTTAGCATGGCCAATGGTCAAGGATGATGGGAACTGGAATCCAGCAACATCTGGCAAGAAAATTGATTGCTACAAGTACTCTGAACATTTCATATTTAGCTGTTTTGTTGCCTGCTTAGATATCCAATATAAAGTGGCAAAAGAAGAGTGAATGAACCTGGTGCAGAAGGTGTGACACTGACTCATAAGAAAAACATTATTATTCAATAAATATTCATAGTGTAAGATGACTAGAAAACCAAAGCCTCTGTTCAAAGCCTCTTCTGTGGAAGCATAGCTAGGAGATCCAGCATAGTATCTCTTTTTGTGTCCTCTGTGCAGAAAGGTAGCATGGTGTGGTGGTTAGAGTGTTGGACTAGGACCTGGAAGATCAGAGTTCAAATCTCAGCTCAGCCATGAAGTTTGCTGAGTGACCTTGGGCCAGTCACAATCTCTCAGCCTAACCTACCTCCCAGAGTTGTTTTAAGGATAAATTGAAGAGGGAGGAGAACCATGTATGCCACCATGAGCTCCTTCGAGGAAAGTTGGGATATAAATGTAATAATAAATAAATAACATTACATATTCTTGTAGGATTTTGCTGGTGATCCAAATTGAAATGGCTACTGGTAAGTAAAGGTACAGTTTAAGGTAGCAGCCATTTTTTTAAGTCTTGTCATAAGCAGCAGTTTTGCTTTGTTAAAGATGTTCAAGAGTTAAAGATGATAGGGCCTTTGCTGCTCATATTAGTATACATATTCATTATATCTGTCTTGCCATCATCTTGCAGCTAAGATTTCGCCACTCTTCTAGTGCTTCAGAAGCCTGAAAAATCCCAAATTCATCCATCAAAATCCAAAGAAATGATTGTGTACATCATGGGCAACAAAGATGTACCACCGTAAACTGTCTTAAACACTCTTTCTCCATTCTTTAGACACTCATAATCCTTGGGTTTCATCTGAAAAATCAACTGTGCAATCTGGTCCTATGTTCACTGGAGCATATGTTCCATTGAGCATTACACCTCCATGACAGGTGGGTAGGATTGCCAGGTGAATGGGAAGAGGAGGTACAGTCATGATCATCATCACATGCAGGTGAGCAATCAGAGACAATATTGTCTGATAACAGCCCTCTGACATTTTGGAATAAAGCATTATTGGAAACATTCTAAGTCCTTCTTTGTTACCCTACAATGACGTTTCTTAAAACGTATATATATCCCTTCTCAAACATTCACTCCTAATTCCCCCAGAGAGTCTGGAGGCTTTATAATATATTTTTCAGCCATTCTGAAGCCTATGCTGGGCCCAGAAAATTATCTCTATGTTGCATGTGTATAGATAGCAGTGATTTAGAGTCCCTTATTGGGAAGAAAACCAACTTAAATCTTTTGGATTTATGAAGAAATGCTTCATAGAATACTTAAAATGAATTGTGGTTTACATTTACTATGCATAAAATTAATAGACTTCTTTAAGAGCTTCTTTGCATGCGTATTCCAACCACAATATATATTTTTTTTGTGGGAAAATTGGAAATAATTATCTAGAGCTATCTTAATTTTTTTAAAAATCTGCTGGCACTAATTGAGGAACTGGTTGCTATGGAATCATGATCCCATTAAAATTCTTATTGGGTTTATCATATTTGCGGCAGTGGGTCATGATGGCTTGGATTCTTTTACTCCCTCTCATTGAATATTATACTCTTGTTTGAAGTACTAAATGCTGTTATTTTCAAAGTCAGTCCATCTACTTCTAACATTTAGGCATGAGTGTCATTCCTTTTGTAGCCAAATGGCACCACCCATGCACAAGAGGTAAGGATGAGCAGGCTTGGGGTACCCCAAGGTTTGCAGAAGTACAAAAAATATTTAGGAAAATGCCCTCAGGGGACCCCTCCCAAATAAAAACAGCCCAACAAAGATTGATTCTGCTTAGAGGCCATGGGATGCTGATAGAATTCGGAGTGGGGTAGAGATAATTGAGAGATGAATGGAATGTAGCATCCTGGAAGAGGGGCTGGCTGGCTGGAACAATGAACAGGAGCACTCCACACTGCAACATTTTATTTGGGTCAGCCATGTGTCCTACTTTACAGAGGGCAGTCCTCTATTGAAAGGTGTTCTCTAATTGAAAGTCTGCCCCGTCCATGTCTGGTTAAGAGATAGAGCAGGAGCCTTGAAGCTGCCCATCAACAGTTAACACCTAGACCTTGTTGAGGGGAAACTTCCCACTGGTGTGGAAATCACATATCGAACAGATGGAAAGCTTTTTAATCTCAGTAGACTGAAAGCAAAAAGTAAGGTATTTACAACCTCTGTCGTAGAACTTCAATATGCCGATGATAATGTAGTCTCCGCATATTCAGAGGAAGATCTTCAAACTATCCTAAATGTCTTTGCAGAAGTATATGAAAAGCTTGGCCTCTCGCTTAACATCAAAAAAACCAAAGTGCTTCATCAGCAAGTGCGAACCAATCCCTCTGCAGCACCATCAATCCAGCTTAATGGTGCGACACTGGAGAATGTTGATCACTTTTCTTATCTTGGCAGCCATCTCTCTGAAAAAGCTGACATCGATGCTGAAATTCAGCATTGTCTGAGCTCTGCGAGTGCCGCATTCTCCCGAATGAAGCGTAGAGTGTTCAAGGATCGGGATATTCACAGGGAGACCAAAATACTTATTTACAAAGCCATTGTACTACTGACCTTACTGTATGCCTGTGAAACATAGACCATCTATAAACGCCATTCTCAGCTTCTTGAAAGATTCCACCAATGCTGCTTCCGGAAAATTCTGCAAATTACTTGGGAAGATAGGTGGACTAATGTTAGCATATTGGAAGAAGCAAAGACTACCAGTGTTGAAACAATGATCCTCCAACATCAACTTTGCTGGACCGGCCATGTTGTTCGAATGCCTGATCACCGTCTTCCAAAGCAGTTATTTTACTTCCAACTTAAGGATGGAAAACGGGAAGCTGTGTGGATCCAGAATTGGCCTCCACAGTCACTTACGCACCCACTGTTAAAGACCTTACCCTGGAAGACAATCTTACTCGGCCATGAGTGATCACCAATGAATTAATGAGTAAACTATGCAGGCATACTGGTCACAGTCTTCCCCATCATGGTGAGATGTAGTGTGATGATTATTTCTAACTTAGGGCACAAATCTTTGTATTTGCATCAGGCTGGGGGGAGTTGGATATGGCAGCGCCCCATCTGAGCTGGCAGGCTCCCAGCACTGCTGGGTTCTGCCAGCAGAAGCCCCACATCTTGGCTGAGCCCCAGGACTGCTGGGATCCTATCGGCTCAGCCGAGGGTCCACTGGGGAAGCCCAGCCCAGCAGATAGAGAGCTGGGAGAAAGTCCAAAAATGGGGCATTCCAGGGGCATGGCGGAGCCAAGTGGGGGACTTCCACAGCATCCTCCTTGTGCTCAGAGTGCTTCCATGGGTCCTGAGGCAGATAAGATTTCCACCGGTCTATTATTTCCACGTCAGTCAATGTGGAGCACAAGGTATGTCATTGGATACTGGTATATAACCAGACTAATCTGAAAGGGCCCTCCCAAATGTATTTTGCACAATAGTCCACAATAAAACATGGCCACTACTATTGCTCCCCCACCCCATCCTGGCATCTTCTGCAAGCTTAGAGGCATAAAGTCCAATATTGCAAAGCTTTTCCCCTCCCCAGAGCATTCAGATAGGACAGCATTGGTATGAATATTCTGATTACAACCTAGTTATAAAGAAGGTCCCCCAACCTGATTCTGGCATTTGCCTTGAACGAGAGACATAAGTTTTGATTTTGCAAAGCTGCTCCTTCTCACCTCTTCCATACACCCTGATATTTTCTTTATATGGTAAGCTTAGAGACATAGTCTTCTTTCTAGCAGATGCTTGTCTACAGATTTTCTAAAAATGTCTGAATCACTGAGGCACCACAAAGTGCTTTAGGGGTTTCTGTTTTGATTCCTGCAGCCTTGTACAGATTTTGGGCAAGCCCAAAATTCCTCTGAAGCACCCTACCTCAGCTTGAGATTCATAATTCACCCAAATCCTTGGCATATCCCTAGTTTGTGCATGATTTTCTATTTTTTCCTACAAGAAGAGAAGTTCCATGTGCAGACAGAGAAGACTCCCCCACTGCCTGCATTGGCACAGCAATTCTAGTGCTGTGCTACGCATCATCTTTTAGGCCAATAGTTCACTAAATAGGCAAGAGTGGTTGACTGATGTTTCATCAATAGGAGCTAGTGATAGGAGCTATTCTCCTAACAGCTGAGAACAGTGCTGGTTGCAGATTTGAGGGGGAAGAGCTTGGGTAAGATGCTGTCAGCTGACCCCCCTTTCTCAGAAAAAGGCAAAGAAACAGTTTGGAGCCAGTTTGCAGTTTGAATTGGGAAAGAATCAAAGAAAGAAAAGGGTGATCTATGAGATGGTTGAAGCTTAAACATCCTTGGGGTACATCTAGCCTTTTGGTGAATCTGACGCAGAATGAGTATCCTGTTTGATGAGATCTATTCACCTTCTGTATGCTCTGGTTGTATATCTGTAAATAAAGTAAATATTACAAAGATACCATAATAGGTCTACTATTCGAAGGAAACACCCCCTCTCCCCCAGATGTCCCCGAAACATCTCACTGCTCTGGGAAGTGAGAAGTGCAAGTAACTGGCTACCAGTTGTTTTCCGAGCCCAGTTCAAGGTGTTGGTATTGACCTTTAAATCCCTACACGGTTCCGGCCCAGTTTATCTCACGGAGCGCCTTCAACGCCACCAATTATGCCGCCCAACAAGATCGGCCACACAGGGCCTTCTCTCAATCCCGCCAACAAAAACAGCCAGATTGGCGGGTACAAGAGAGAGGGCATTCTCAGTGGCGGCCCCCACTCTCTGGAACTCCCTCCCACAAGATCTCCGGCACGCCTCTTCTTTAAATGTGTTTCGGAAAGCCTTAAAGACCTGGCTCTTTCAGCAGGCCTTCGGGGTATCCGGGGAGGGTTAATTGTTATAACTGAAATGCCTCCTGCCCAGTTTTAATATTGTTGCTGCAGATGTGTTGTTTTTATATTGTATTACTGTATTTTATCAAATGTATTTTAACAATTTTGTAAGTCGCCTAGAGTGGCCATTGGCCAGATAGGCGACGAAGAAATTAAATTTATTATTATTATTATTATTATTAACAATATTTATTCGGTTTTTATTTCTTAACCTTACCCTTTGCCAAAAAGCAGCTTGATTTACCCAGAGCTATAATGAGATATTTGAATAAGTAGAAGGTCTACGTGCTCAGATACAAAAATGTAGACCTTACAGGACAGTTAGCCAGACAGATTTACAGAAAGAATGCAGGTAAGCTACAGTTTCTGTATTTTTGAGACAGATTGTCTGCTGCCTAGATACAATTCTTATCAGGAAACAAACCTCTTATCTAACCATCTATGTCAGATGTCTTAGTTATTACTTTCCTAGCATATAAATTATGTCCTTAAGGAAAATATAGACAGATAGAGTAGATGCTTTTATTGAACCAATTAGTCATTTCACATGCAGCGCACATTCAAACTGAGAGATTGCGTACACATGACATTTGAGTCTATGATCAATGGAGACTCCTAGTTTTTTTGACATAATCCATATGCAGTCTAGATCGATTACATATTTTTGCCCCTGGAGAAACATTGCAGATTGTGTATATTTGAAAATGGATGAAAACAGACGTAAGTGGTCCCAGCAATGGGGAATATATCCATACCTGCCCAATGAACATTGTAGGTGGGTGTATACCACTTCCTTCTTCCTTCACCTGGGGCATGTGCAGGGAAGAAAAAGCATGGATAACCTAATCAAGGAGGAGGATTTTCAAATGCTTATCAAGTAACCACACCCACCCTTGTGGATGGCAGGATCAAGAATCAATCTAGATAAAAAGCAACATACACACATACAGCAGCTGGGACTGAGTGAAGTGCCCATCTTCTTATCAAGAAATTGAGTTTCTTTGTGTAATACTGGAATGAGAAGAGTACTTGATGCAATGCAACCCTATTCCACTTTGTGTTGGATTTGAGTGCCAAAAGATAATTTGGAACAAAATGTTTTAAAGTTAAAAATCTCACTGCTGGTAGCAATATAGCAAATCTGAGGCTAATTGTTTACACTGTTTATTGCATTTGTCTTATTTCTTCTCCCTCCTCCCACTTTTTGGTCTTGTTTTCTTCTATTGGTTTAATTGTTGTTTTTCTCATTTGTTTTTGCTAGATGAATTCTATGGATGATATATTAGTCTGCATGTTCGTATTATGTATTTTCCCATTATTATGGAAATAAAGGAAGTTATGAAGTTCAAAAAGGAAAAAAGTGCCAATGTACAAATCAGTAGAACAAAAAAAAATCCAGCCCCCACATCCTTTTCCAGATAGCTGGTTAGCACTGTTATAGAATTATAGAGTTGGAGGATCCTTGAAGGTCATCTTGTCCTACCCTCTACTCAATGAGGATCTGCTGTGCAGTGGGCAACTACAGCATCCCTGACAGCGATCTTGTTCTGCTTAAATACCCCCAGAGAAGGAGAGTCCATCACCTTCTGAGGTTGTCTGCCCTACTGTTGAACTGCTCTTACCACTAAGAAGTTTCTACTAATGTTTAGCCAAAATCTGCTTCCCTGCAATTTCCACGCTTTGGATGTAGTCCTGCCCTCTAGGACAAGAGAAGACAAGTCTGCTCCATCTTCTGTGTGACATCCCTTCAAATATTTGAAGACTACTTTCATGTCTCCTCTTTGGCTTCCAGTCTACTCACCATCCTGGTTGCCCTCCTCTGGATACACTCCAATTTGTTAATGTTCATCTTAAAATGCAGCACTTCAAACCAGACATAGAACTCCAGATACAGCGTGAACAGCATATGCTAGTTGGCTGCCTGAGGCTACATCTACACATCTCGGTAGCTAGATGAGTCCAGGAACTACATGCATAATATGTGTATAGATACAGCTCCCAGACATAACTGGCTTCAACTTTGCTGAGTTTCCAGCACCCTTTGCTGAACATAAGTACCTGAGCTTGATGCTTTTTGTATTGCATTATGTTTTCTCTGGGTTTATTTTTTGGGATACTAATTTTCTTTTATTCATTGCTGTTTTATCTTACATTCTTGGTTTATTTTAATGTATCTCCACTCTGTGAATGTGTTGGCAATGATGAGTCAGTAATAAAGATTTTAAAACAAACAAACATCCATTATGCACATGAGGTTCCTTTATCAAGCTATGCATGTTTGATATCAAGTAAGGATAGTTTAAAGGGGGAGGAAGAGATTAGAAAATGGCTTTATTTGCCCCCACTAAAGGCAACTTGACTGCATCTTCTGTGTTCTAAAGGACCTCAAAGGAGACCATGCGAAGTAGATTAGCAGAGAGAGATTACTAAGAGAACAAGTTTCTAGAGCTTTTAATACAAGTTTTTAAAAAGGACACTATGGCTAGTTTCATACAGTATGTGTGTCACAGAACCCATGAAAGACAGAGAATAGCAGAACAGACATTATATTGGCAAAACTGGAAATTAATGGTATAACAAACTAATGCAGCACACATACATTCCACAAGCACCACATAAAACACAAAACATTTCCCCAGTTGCTAGATTGGGGGGATCATCAAGAAATAGGTGATTCTTTGGGCCGGTGGTAGAGATGCTAAATGAACATCTGGAAGCATTAATGGGATAGATGAATGCCAACAAACTGAAGCTCAACCCAGACAAGACAGAGGTACTGTTGGTGGATTGCATTCAACCTGCTCTAGAAGGGGTTGCACTCCCATTAAATGATCAGGTTCATAATCTGGAAGTGTTCATTGATCCATCTTTGTTATTAGAGGCACAGGTGGTGTCTGTGGGTCTAAGTATCTTTTAGAAACTTAAGCTGTTGTGCTAGCTATAATCCTACCTGGACAGGGATAGCCTTGCTTCAGTTATCTATGTTCTCATAGCCTCCTGTTTGGACTACTGCAATTCACCACATGTGGGTTTGCTTTTGAAAACAGACCAGAAGCTTCAGTTAATTCAGGATATGGCTGTAAGACTTCTAACTAGGAGTGGGTGATATGGGCACATCATGCCAGTGCTCTGCCATCTTCACTGGCCCAATTCAAGGTTTTGACTTTCAAGTCCCTTCATGGCTTGGGACCATGACAACCTGAACCATATTGTTTGTGGGGGCTCTTGTCTAATTGCTCCCATCAAATGTAGAGTGGTGGGCTTCTATAGAAGACAGAGCTTTTTTTCTGTGGTAGCACTCCTGTTGTAGAATGCCCAGAGAAGCTCACATGGTCCCTGGTGTTATTTGAGTGGCTTCTATTTTCCCAAGCCTTTGGATCTTTCGTACCTTCAAGCTGTTTTTACTCTGAATTTATACTTCATTTTTATTGTTACTGAATATTAAAATATTTTATTTCTTCTTGTGAGCTGCCCTAGGAACTTGTATTATGGCCTATAAAAACTGTAAATAAATATTTTTTAAAAAAATTACCAAATGAATCTTGACCGTCAGCCAGCCCCTGAGTTCATCAGCAGAACCCTCAGCCTTCTGCCTCTGGAGTAAGACAGGCTGAATGGCTCTCCCAATTTTGCCATCCCTTTCACAGGCAGTGAATTTTTGGGTGTGTGTGTGTCATTCTGATAATTTAGCAGATGAATTACATGGGTGCGGGGAACTTTTCCAATGGAGTGTTTCACTTTACCTACTCACCATCACCATCCCCCCCATTACCTGGTGTAGTATTGTTTTAGAATACTGTTCTTCAACCTTTGGTCCCAAAATATTATTGGACTACAACTCCCATCATCCTTGGCCATAGGCTTAGCTGGCTGGGGCTGTTAGGAGTTGTAGTCTGACAAACATCTGGGGACCCAAGATTGAAGGACACTGTTTGAGAACATGCTGGGGAGGGGATAGCAGCCCCCAATACTTTTTGTGTGATGTTCACACACACCCAGTGGCTGCATTCAGAGATGGGGTTTATAGCATTAGTTTTACTGATTATAATGGTAGTACTTCTGTCCTGATTTCTGAAGTTCCTTTCACAATACAGAAACTCTTGCAATATGGAACTGTATTGTCCCATGTTGCACTAAATTTCATTCACAGCACTAGGTATGGTGTGACACAACAATGAATGTCACTGGACATGACATGACTCCCCCACCCTTTGTGTACATGCACACTTCTTTTCCTCCACAATTCACCCATGAAAATGATAGGAACAAACTGTATGCCAGTTAATGGGGTTACAAACTGATTTTTCCTGGAAGAAATTAACATGGAAATGTGCACTAAACTTCCACTATATTCCGCTAGATTTCCAAAAGTGAATTTTACATCATGTGAAAGATCAAATAAAATGTGGAAATTATCAGTTCAGGAAACGTGGAAAAATGGAATAAACTACCATCTGAATGCAGCCACTGAATTCCCTAAAAAGATAATATGTCTGAAGCATTCTGAAGGGAATTGCAGTCATCTGTGTGTGTGTGTGTGTGTGTGTGTCTGTCTGTCTGTCTCTTTCTCATACACACACAATGGCTCCTACTATTGAAGCTGTCATTTTGCCTGGAATGTTCCAGAAAAAAAAATGCCAAGTAGCAGCTGCCAAGAAGGACTTTGGCACTGAAGAGGTGGTGGTGCCCAAAAAAATCTAAGAAGAAAAAAGTCACTGTTACCACCCACTGATAATTCCCCTGAGCCTTTTCTGACCAAGTTTGCAAATGTTTGAGAATTCAGACTTTCAGCTCGGCCCTTCTATGGAGAAAAGAATCCATAATCTGGCAACAACTTCCAGGGACCAGAAAAGACTGCCATAAACACTTCCACATATCCCTAATATTTTGTACCTTTTCGTGGACTGTAATTGTTAAAACCAAAACAGAGGAGGGGTTGCACCAGATATGAGAAAATAAACAAAAAAAGGGTTCTCAAAATGCCCCCAAAAAGTTTTTTTGTAGTTGTCAATGTCCAACACATTTCCTTCTTCAGGGGCAATTCTTTTTGTTGGAACACAGCAGAAAAATATTATTGAGGCTTCCTTTGTGGCTACATTTGGTCAAGAAGGAAGCCTGATTCATATTTTTCTGCAACAAAAAGGTTTTTTTGCAGAAATTTGGCATCTGAAAAAGAAGCCCCCCCTCCCCAAAATGCATTGGGCATTAACAACTACAAAAAACTTTTCAGGCACTATTAAGAGCCCTTCTCTCTTTTGTTGATAATGAAAAAGTGGTTAACACTAATTCTAGTTAAAAAGCATGGTAGGAATATAAGCAAGTAACTCAACATTATATATTGATTTTTTAAATTGTAATCAGTTCACCTCAATGCGAGAGATTAACATTTAAGGGTACCACATTGGAGAAAATAACTTGGAAATGGATTTGGGCGGCATAAATTATGCTTACTTAACTTTTCAAGAAGGAAAACCCAATTTTTTCAACATTTCACTTTAAATATTACTTGCAAGTGTGATAAAAGGCCAGTAATTTTTCTTCTAGGCACTAATAAATTGCCTGTGTTCTCTAATAATAGTAAAAGTGCTTCATTCATCCATCTTTTCTCATAAAGATGTTTGTGACTTTCCTCCAAAGCTCTGCTGTTTTCTTTTTTCTTTTTAATTCCCTAATGCATCCTTTACAGAACTTCTGACTTCCTCTATTTTTTCCTTTACCCTGAAGTATTATTCATCTTTGATCTATCACTAGAGGTTTTTTCCATAATCATCACAAGTTTTCTAATCCTAGTTTTAAAAATTCCTTACCATGAATTGCAGCTTTCAGAACATGGAACTAATACCCAAAGAGTACTTCATTTTAAATAAATAATATATGCCTGCAAGAAACATTGTGGCTTAGATCCTGAAGTAAGTTAACACAAGGAAGATCACAGAAGGAAAGTTTTCCATCCCATCCTCCCCACTGCAGCCACCACTGTCTCCCCTGCCCCCCCCAAAAAATCCTCTTTGCAGGGTCAGGGGGCCTCCTAAACAATATGGGATGGGGCACAGGTGACTGCTGAGAGAGGGAAGGATCACTCAAAATTAGGCTTGAATCCTACAATCTTTAGGAAATTCACAGAACGAAAGCTGATTGTACACTGCCCTGAATTCATAGGATGAACGGGAGTATATAAATGTTGTAATTGGTTGATTAAATGTTTTTTATAGGATCAACCGATTTTCTAAGTAGAGATATTGTGATAAATCCACACTGATTATTACCTGTCTGAATCTGTTTTTCGTTACAATAAAGGAGATCAAAGTACATATAAGATTGGTACAGGTCAGAGATCATGTAATCCCCACAAGCAATGACCCATCATTATGTTATAGAAAATAATTTCCTCCCAGTTTTAGAATACCTCCCCTGAGATTGCTAAATGCAGGATTCTCAAAAACAGATATTTTTTTCACTAGCTCTGTTGACCCCCTTTAGAATGCACATCTTAACATGGTGAGGGAGTTTGAGAGAGTTGAAGAAGCTGAGAGGACTGCTGTCAGGAGTCTAGACCAAGAGGCTAGACTCCTAGCAGGGGTACCCAAGGCGCAGAGCTTGGAAAAGTTACTTTTTGAACTACAACTTCCATCAGCCCAATCCACTGGCCATGCTGGCAGGGGCTGATGGGAGTTGTAGTTCAAAAAAGGAACTTTTCCAAGCTCTGCAAAGGTGGAATGGGCAAAGCTGAGATACCAGACTAAGATGCATCCAAATCAGAGGAAGGCAGTGATAAACCACCTCTGAATACCACTTCAATACCTGCCATCTCCAAAGATGGAGAATTATATTTTTGTATGTTTGTTGGTGTTCTTACTTTGCTTCTTTCCTGTGTTACTAATGTTTCTACAGAGAATCTAAACTAGAAAATTTTATTTCCCTCATTATTCATCCTAGAATACTGTGTCAAATTTATTTTTATTAATTTCAATGCCTTTTTATTGGTCAATGTCATATGATGGTGAAGATAGCCTTTTGTATTTCAAATTGTTGGTTATGTTCTATTTCTATTTTGAGTGCGTTAACAGTTGAATCTGAAACTGCAGTTTGATGTAAAATCAGACTGATTACAATATGTTGCTATTTCAGCAATGACTCTAGTTGTTGGAAAAAAGAGGATCCATGTTTTCAGCCTGCTATGTTTAAACCACTTAATTTAAGGCAAGGTGGGCATGGTCAAAAACATACAGCACACCTAGAATTTTGCTAGAATATATTTCACCTCCCACTGTTTTATCTTGTGCAAATTGAGACACTCCTAAGATCCACTGGAGACTATTCTGCAGAAGTCAGTACCATTATTCCACAATTATGTTTGGAGTTTTTTTAGTGTAAATTTTTCACAGATGTTGCTGTACTTCACATATTCACAGAAATAGAAACAAAAGAAAATGATTTCCTATAGGAAACTTCACTAAAATTGCAAAGTAAATCAGACATATTTAAAGTGACCATCTGAACTATATCAACTGTCTTAATAATGTTGCTTCCTCCCTGCTAAAACAAGATCAGCACAGCACGTCTTCTTTCTATTATTTGGGCTGAGTGCAGGTGTTGCCACCACTCACCATATGCTCAGAGGCACATGTTACCAAATTCTTACAAGCTACACAGGAAGTGGATTGGACTGTGAAAGACCAACCCAAATTTGTTTGCATTTTGACAACTTTGTAGGACAGTCCAATATCTTAGAAAGGAGGTCAGGTCTCCTGCTCCCCTGGTGCATTCACTATAGCTGCCCAATTTCCCTGCTGTTTAAAGTTTGATAGAATTAACAAGGTTTTTTGCCTATTAGTGAATTTCCCTGCTTTTTAATCTGGGAGGTAAGAAATGGGATCCTGTGCAAGCTTGCTGAGAATGGATTGAACATTTGCATGCTTATTGAGTTCAGTGGGATTTACTCTGCTGCAATCATGCTTAGGATAGGTGAAACTGACCACAGGGGATGGGGAGAGCAGGAGGAGGAAGAGGAGGAGGGAGGGGAGGAAAGGCAGAGGGGAGGACTGGAATGGGAGCAGGCAGAAGGGGGAGGAGAGGGGGAGGACAGGTTTGATCATTTGCATGTTTATTGAGTTCAGTGTGATTTACTCCTGTGCAATCATGCTTAGGATAGGTAAAACTGACTGGGGGAGGGAGGGAGGGCTGGATTGGGCAGGGGAGGAGGAAGAAGGAAGGGGGAGGAGGAAGGGAGAGGAGAGGGGAAGGAGGGGGAAAGCAGGTCCGATCATTCGCATGCTTATTGAGTTCAATGGAATTTACTCCTATGGAATCATGGTTAGAATAGGAAAAAATGACCATGGGGGAGGAGGCGGGGGAAGGGGAAGGAGAGTATTGGAGGGGGGCAAAGGAAGGGGGAGGGGACGGCAGGTTTGATCATTTGCATGCTTATAGAGTTCAATGGTATTTACTTCCGTGCAATCATGCTTAAGATAGGTAAAACTGACCATGGGGAGGAGGAATGGGAGGGGGAGGGGAGGAAGAGGAAGAAGGGAATTGGAAGGGGATGGGGAGGGAGGGGCAAGGTAAGGGGGAAGGGGCAAGAGGGAGGGGATAGGAGGGAGAAGGGAGGGTGGGTTTGATCTAGGGTTGCCAGGCTCAGGGCCTGAGAATGATTCTGTATCTTTAAGAGAAGAGAAAATTCAGCCAAGTGCAGGTTTTCTTGCAACACTGTAATAGGAAAAACCACAAGGTGAAATTCTCCCTTCCCCCTGCACAACTTTTAAAGATATAGAAGACCTCTTGGAGGCTGGGCCTGGCAACCCTAGTTTGAACATTTGCATAATTTTTGAGTTCAATGGGATTTATTTCTGTGCAATCATGTGTGAAAATGGAAGTGGATTGCCTTCAAGTTGACCAAACTTATGGCGACCCTTTGAATAGGGTTTTCATGGTAAATGGCATTCAGAGGTGGTTTTACCATTGCCTTCCTCTGAGGCTGAGAGGCAGTGACTGGGCCAAGGTCACCCAGTGAGCTTCATAACTGTGTGGGGATTCGAACTCTGGTCTCCCAGGTCCTAGTCCAACACTGACCCAGGGGAGGGGGAGCGGGAGCAGGAGTGGAGGATTGGGTGGGTGGGCACTGGGCAAAGGGGAAAATCCTTTCCTTTCCAAAAGGAAAACATTATGAACAGTGTCATTGCTTTTCAGCATTTCCCTCAACTTTCTATTCTACAGCAGGCACATGTATCCTCCCACCCAAATTTAAACCAAAGCTGCCCCTGGCCACATCCACACCAGGCCTTTATTTCACTTTGGACAGTCAAGGCTTCTCTCAAAGAATCCTGGGAAGTGTAGTTAATGAAGGGTGCTGAGAGTTGCTAGGAGACGCCCTGTTCCCCTCACAGACCTTCAATCAGAGTGGCTGACAGTTAAACCACTCTGGCCACTGAAGCTCTGTCAGTGGAATAGCAATCTCCTCTCAGCATCCTTCACAAACTACACTTCCCAGGATTCTCTGAGGGAAGCCATGACTGTCTCATGTGAAATCACTCTGGTATGGGTGTGGCCCCCTGATTAGCCAAGCCCAGCAGCTGTGAGGCTTTTAGAACACTGACAGTTGGTTCTTACTAAGCATGCCTGCCCTTATCATTGGCTTCCAGCCAAAATTTCTTAAATTAATTAAAAACCAGCCAGGCATTTTTTTAAAAACTTTTAAACTGCAGAAGATGAAGGTCAGAGTATGGGGCAAGGTCAGTATTAGGATTACAGGTACTCTGTGAACATGGGTGATTTTTAATGAATTTCAACAGATTATGAGAACTCTGGCAGAAAAAAGTCCAAAAGGGCTCTGGGTTTTTTTCTCTCTCTTTAGACTTTGAACTCTCTCTTCTCTCTGACTGTTTTGTGTATCGCCATGAAAATTGAGAGGGTTGTTAAGCAAGCATTTCTGAGTTCAGGACTATACATTTTGTAAGGTTTTGTTGAAATGAGCTTATGGGAAGTATCAAAATGGCATGGGGGTATTTTCAGTTTAACTTTGCGGAATGTGAAAAATCCACGCTGGCTATAGTACACAGCCACTCTCGTGGCTGTATAATAAGGAACAGATTTGAGGCTTAAAACTTAGTTGACAGAGAACCAGAAGAACTATGGGGTGAAGTCAGAGACATTATCAGGGAAGAATGCAAAAAGACAATACCCCTAGTTAAAAAAAGAAAGACAATGGATGACTGAAGAAACTCTTACAATGGTTAAAGAGTGAAGGAAAGCAAAAGCAAAAGGAGATAGAAACACGGTCAGAACCGTAAATGCAACAATACAGCGACTAGTATGTAATGACAAACAGAACTATTACAATAGTTATTGTATAGAAATAGAAGAGGACAACAAAAAGTGAAGAACAAGAGCCCTATTCCAAAAGATTAGAGAAATGAAAGGGAAATTTGAATAATCAGCAGGGGAACACACTGACTGACCAAGAAGAAATAAAAGGAAGATGGAAGCAATACACTGAAAAACTCTATAAAAGAGATGCAAGGATGACAGATTTGTTTACAGAGGAACCACATGATGAAGAATCAGAAATTTTAGGATGTGAGGTAAAGGCTGCTCTTAAAATACTTGGATGAAACAAATCACCAGGAACAGATGGCATACCAATAGAGTTGCTACAAGCTACTGATACTGAATCTGTCCAAACTTTGACAAAAATTTGTCAAGAAATATGGAAAACTAAACAATGGCCCACAGACTGGAAGCGTTCAATATATATCCCAATTCCAAAGAAAGGGGATCCAAGGGAATGCAGTAATTATCTAACTATTGCCTTAATATCCCATGCAAGTAAAGTAATGCTCAAGATTCTACAACAAAGGCTTTTACCATATATGGAACGAGAAATGCCAGACATCCAAGCTGGATTTAGAAAGGCAAGAGACACCAGAGATCATATCATAAACATACATTGGATAATGGAACGGAGCAACGAATTTCAGAAGAAAATCATCCTGTGCTTTATAGATTGCAGCAAAGCCTTTGACTGTGACTGTGAAAAACTATGGACTGCTTTAAAAGAAATGGGGGTGCCCCAGCATCTGATTGTCCTGATGCGCAACCTATACTCCATAGTATAGAGGGTACTATAAGGACGGAATATGGAGAAACCGATTGGTTCCCAATAGAAAAGGGTGTGATACAGGGGTGTATTTTACCACCCTATTTGTTTAATCTGTACGCAGAACTTATCATACGGAAAGTGGGATTGGACCAAAATGAAGGAGGTGTGAAAAGTGGAGGGAGAATTATCAATAATTTAAGATATGCAGATAATACCATACTCTTAGCAGAAACCAGTAATGATTTGAAATGAATGCTGATGAAAGTTAAAGAGGAAAGCACAAAAGCAGGACTACAGCTGAACGTCAAAAAGACTAATGTAATGACAACAGAAGAGTTATGAAACTTTAAAGTTGACTTGTCAAAGATTATCAATATCTCGGCACAGTCATTATGGAGACCATAGTCAAGAAATCAGAAGAAGCCTAGGACTGAGGAGGGCAGCTGTGAGAGAACTAGAAAAGGTCCTCAAATGTAAAGATGTATCACTGAACACCAAAGTCAGGATCATTCAGACCATGGTATTCCCAATCTCTATGTATGGATGTGAAACTGGACAGTGAAAAAGGCGGATAACAGAAAAATCAACTCATTTGAAATGTGGTGCTGGGGGAGAGCTTTGTGCATACCATGGACTGTGAAGAAGACAAATAATTGGGTGTTAGAACAAATTAAACCAGAACTATCACTAGAAGCTAAAATGATGAAACTGAGGTTATCATACTTTGGACACATCATGAGAAGACATGATTCACTAGAAAAGACAATAATGCTGGGGGGGGGGGGGAAGAAGGGAGTAGAAAAAGAGGAAGGCCAAACAAGAGATGGATTGATTCCATAAAGGAAGCCACAGACCTGAACTTACAAGATCTGAACAGGGTGGTTCATGACAGATGCTCTTGGAGGTCACTGATTTATAGGGTCGCCATAAGTCATAATCAACTTGAAGGAACATAACAACAACAACAGCTCTGTTGAATTGGGGGGGCACAGCATCAAGCTAAAAATGTAGAAACGCATCTTTGCAGACTAGTGTACCCATGTTCTAAGCAACTTGAACCAGATGACCTTTGGGGAGAAATTAGATCATCATCAGATTCACAAAGTCAAGCGATCTGTTCCAAAACAAATTCAGAGAATTTGCTATATAAACAAAAAGGAATAAAAGAATATAGATGTGCCAAGTGATTTTACATCTTCCATTGCTCTAGTAACACTCAGTTCTTGCTATACTGATGAAAACTTTGCGGAAATTCTTCAACATAAAAAATCATAGCATCAAAATATTATCGTCATCATCATTTAGTTGCTTTCCTTCAAAGCAGCCCAAAGCAACTTACAAGAATAAAATTATAACCAATTTTAATGAACAAACCCATTAAACAACAAATACAACATAACCTTAAAACAGATCAATACATATAAAAACAGGTCTTGCAAGACCTGCCACATTAAAAGAGGCTGTTGATAGCTAAAGCACTTCAACTTAAGGCCGAAAGCCCAGGTAAAAAGAAAGGTTTTCACCTGGCACCAAAAATAGAGAGTGATGGCGCAAGGCATACTTCCCTTGGCAAGCATTACACAAGCAGTGACTTATCATTGAAAAGGCCCTTTCTCACGCTGACACCCTCGGAAGGGGCACCTGGAGAAAGGGCCTCTGATGAAGAATGCATCAAATGTCCAATGGCAGTTGCTAAGTAAAAAAAGATTTTTTAAAAAATAAAATCCATGGCTGATCAATATTTTTGCCCTTCCAAGCAACTATGTTCTCCTTTGTGCCCCAAATGTTAGCTATTTGTGAATTTGTGAGACAATGTCTTTAGCAGAGATGTTCAGTGATATTCCTTGGCTTGGCAGTTCCTAATATATGTCAGAAGAACATGAGAGCTTGTTTCTTTTCTTTGAGGTCTCATGCTTATTCAGTAAAGTGGAAGTGAATATTTATCTAATATTTATCTTAATCTACTTAATTTGTAATGCATTTTTACCCAGCCCTTCCACCAAAAGACACATGGAGTGGCTTACAAAGATTAATAATGATAGCACCTGCCCTTAGGCTTCCTGTCTAAAAGACATGACACAAACGGAAAAGGAATTGTGTAATCCTCTTTTAAAGCCCTCCAAGTTGGTGGCCATCACTGTCTCTCATGGGAGCAAATTCCATAGTTTAGCTATGTGTTGTGTGAAGAAGTACTTTATTTTGTCTTTCCTGAATCTTCCAACATTCAGCTTCATTGGATATCCACAAGTTCTAGTGTTATGAGAGAGGGAGAAAAATGGTTCTTTATTTGCTTTCTCCATGCCATGCATAGTTTTATACACTTCTGCATGTTGCCTTTTACTCACCTTTTCTCTGAACTAAAAGCCCCAAATGCTGCAACCTTTCCTCACAGGGGAGTCACTCCATCCCCTTGAGCATTCTGGTTGCCCTCTTCTAAACCTTTTCCAAGTCTACAATATCTTTTTTGAAGTGAGGCAACCAGAACGGTACACAATATTCCAAGTGTGATCACACCATAGATTTGTATAATGGCATTATGATAGCTGCAGTTTTATTTTCAGTTCCTTTCCTAATGATCCCTAGTATGGAATTTGCCTTTTTCACAGCTGCTGCACACTGGGGTGACCTCTTCATCTATAACCCCAAGATCTCACTTTACACTTGTTTCCACTGAATTGCATTTGCCATTTTACTGCCCATTCACTCAATTTGGAAAGGTCCTTTTGGAGCTCTTGCAATTGCTTTTTGTTTTAACCACCCTGAACAATTCAGTATCATCAGCAAACTTTGCCATCTCACTGCTCACCTCTAACACTAGACTATTTACTCTGCAACAACCCATCCATTTCCCTTTATTGAAGAACAGAGTTGTGTGTGTCACACAGCCTGCCTTGTCTTACTAAACTAGCCTGGTGCCCTCAGATGCAGTGGAGGGTGCTGTCCAGGGATGGGGGAGAAATTTGGTCTATTAGCATTTAAAGCTGAATGTATTGAACCCGTCCTTTCCAAACCACACGAGAACTGAAACACAGCCATCTTTTTAAATTTGCCCATCTGCATTTGCTAGAGGAAAGCATGCACAAATATATATTAATGAAAATAACATACAAAAATGCATTCTATTAGATGATATTGCTTGCAACGATGTTTACTCTATTCCCAACTGCATACAAAAACATGTATTAGGAGAAATTTGCACTAAAATGCTAAAGAATGTTCATGAGGATTCTTTTAAAAAATTGCAAATTACTGCAGAAATGTAGAGGATTTAAGACTGGAAAAATGAGAGGGCTGAAATGGAGAGATCCTTCCATCTCTAACTGCTAGTCCAGTCCACTTCTGCACAGAGTAAGGAGGTAGAGCCATTTTGTCCTTTGCCTCAGACAACAAAATATCTTGGACTGGTCACACTTCTCCCTGTTATGTGAGGCTTAGGAATGTTCTCTCCCTCACAGGAAAGTTCCCATCATGTAAGACCTATCTCAAATCCCCTCATCTGAAGTGTCACAGATTTACCACCTCAACTACTGTGAGTGAAGATGCCTATTCAATGGAACTCCCTGCCTGTTAACATTTACAAGCCTTTTAAGTGGAGACCTTTCCCAGTCTGCGTCTGTACTTGAATTGTTTTTAGAGGTTTTAATTGTTTTATCATTTGTGTGTTTGCCACCTTGGTTTCCTTTGTGAGGATGACAGCAGCGGCAGCAGCAGCAACATAAGGCAGGTGCCTTTGTTGTGTATTGTTTTCAACATCTGCTAAAAACCACCCAAACATATAATGATAGAGAAATAGAGAGATAGATTTAATCTATATTTTGATAATCTTATTGTGTCTGCTTTGTTTTTAAGGTTTATTAATTTTAACGTAGAGAGCTAGTGTGGTGTAGTGGTTAAGGTGTTGGACTACAACCAGGGAGACCAGGGTTCAAATCTCCACACAGCCATGATGCTCATTGGGTGACCTTGGGCCAGTCACTGCCTCTCAGCCTCAGAGGAAGGCAATGGTAAAGCCCCTCTGAATACCGCAACACATGAAAACACTATTCATAGGGTCGCCCATAAGTCGGAAACAACTTGAAGGCAGTCAATTTAATTTTTTTTCCAGTTTTAACGTAATGAATATTCTATATTCTTTTATGTAAACCACTTAGAGGATTTTTTATTAAGCGGTATTCTAAATCTTGTAAATGAAATTAAAAAAATAAACAACCTACAATCTTGGGCTAAGAACAAAAGGAACTGTGAGTTTAGACCTGATTTTCTTGAATAGCATCTGAGCATCCTATATTGCACAATGTTTTTTGCATAGGAGAAATGTTTCAAATGTAATTTGTCATACAGCATGAGGTCAGTTGCCCAAAGAAAAGAAATCAGAAATTCCCCTGGGATAGCATCAGCCTTCTGTATGAATCTAGGTAGCATTTTTCAACACAAATCTTTTGTTTCAACTGCTTTAAGTATCATTACTTGCAAAATGTGTGCCTACTTGCTACAAGTATCAATTCAAAAATTTTGAAAAGCCTTTAAACTGTAAAAATCCTGGCAGCGTAAAGGGTATTTTCTATACATATTTTGGGCAGCCACCAAGAGTTATTAGTTATTAAGCAAGCAAGCAAGCAAATGAGGCCAACTTTAAAGCACATTTCTCCACCATATGATATCCATTAAACCTGAATCCTTGAGACTGCAGAGAGCTGATATTACCTCATGCATGTGCCGATCTGAATGCCATTTCCTGCTTTGAAGTGAACAGTGCCAAATAACTTGCACATTCCAGCCGGCATCGTTGCAGCAGCTTTTCATACTGATGCCAGGATTTATTGCTTGGAAGTAAATAAAATGATTTCCAGGTAACAAATCTGTGGCTAGTGGACATTCTCTGAGTCCATATCTATAGCAGCAACAAATTACATACGGCACCAAGATTAAACTGAATGTATGCTGTTTTTCTGAACCCACTTTTGTCTTCGCCACCCCCACCTCCTCACATGGGAAAGGAAAATAGGCCAAAAGAATTCCTGGGGGAGGGGGGCTTAGAACCAGTGGTTTCTCAAGTGTTTGTCATGAACTGCACACTTTATTTGAGGATTTGGAGGGGGAGTTCAGCTTTTTCATGCCTGTGAGTGAGCCTTGGTTGCTGGGTTTTGAAGAACTGGTGCATTCTCTATACTCATGCTGGAAATATTACTCAAGCACACCATGCATTTATTCTACTATTATTCCATTTTAAAGAGTCATGGCTTCCCCCAAAGAATCATGGGAAGTGTAGTATGTGGAGGGTGCTGGCAGTTGGGGGGTATTTAAACCATATTTTTTATATCAAATATAATATCTGCCTATCCAATTGTTCTGAAACTGCATAAAATAGCAAAAGGGACTAATTTAAAAAGCAAGGGAAAATAAGAAGGCAATTAACAGGGAGTAAGGAACTGTGGAAGAATAGCGCCAACTCAGAAGGTGTCAGGGATTTCATTAAAAGAAGTCAGGGCACAGGCAATCCTCAGGCTGCTTGTATGTGGTCTAAGGATACAAAGTAGTAAAGCCAAACTTGAACTTCAGGGAATTGGAGGTGATGGGTTTTCAGGATCTGAGCTGAAAGCCATGAACCACTGATATCTATAAAATTTACTTTGCTTGGTTTTTAAAAAACAAAATCAAGATTCTAGTCCAGCTAAAACATTTCGCCTTTTAGAATATGCATGTGTTTACACAGCCTGAATTACAGTTAGCTACTGTATCAACATTTTGATGGTTATATGTTAAACCTTATACTAAGCCAGACTATCTGCTCCAGTACTATCAGTGGCTGACAGTGGGTTTCAGGGTCTGAGTATAAGTCTTTCCCAGCCCTGCTACCTGAGAACCTTCAACTGGTTTTAATCCTAAAACCTTCTCATGCAAAGCAGGTGGTCTATCCCTTTAAGACACACACTCCCAATAGGGATGCTTGATGAACTCAATTTCTCTTAAATTTTAAGTGGACTAACATGATCTGACTAACTGAGCAATATGTGGGTTGGAATGTAATTATCATTCAGATTTCACCCTTCTCCAAACTTTGTGATATAGTTCTTGGTTCAGAAAGGATATCAATGAGTCATGGTCCTGGATCAGGACTCCTTAGAAGCACAGTCTTCCAGCAACTGCACCTCTATGGAGGAGATGGATCCATGCAACAGTCTGTCCTGTGTGGGTTTATGGGCACTGGAGTTCACCTCCCCTTCCCTGCCTCTGCCATCAGACTATGATGACTGGCCTACAGACTCTTTGGGGGATCAAGAGAGTCCCAAGGAAAGATATTCACAGCCAGAAACCCTATTATTTTGAAGAAGCCAATGCTACAGAAGAATGCACTGGGACTTTTACTGGCCAGGAAGCAGCATTTAGCAGTTGGGGCCTCTAGTCAACCACTACCAAGCCGTGCTCTAAAACTCAGCCAGATACTTCAGAACTTTGCTGAGACAACATGGATGTTTGGCCTCAGCTGCAGAAGCGCCATCCATGGTCCTGAATGGCTATCTTGCTCTTTCTCCAAGGTTTAGACTTTGCCTACCCTTGCTCTGGGTTGCTGCCCCACCTTCTGAGGAACTAGGATCTACTGACCTCTTCTTGCTTTGGCCATCACTTCTTCTTGGTGATGGGCATCCCTGTGGATCACAACAAAATGTATATGTACATTGAGATAATTGGATTTTTTTAAAAAAACAAATGAACACATGCAAAACTGACACTGAAACAGACTGTTCCACCCATCTCTACCCCCTATCCAAATAGGCAATGAACTCAGAATATCTCCTATCTTGTGAGAAATATGCCCTTAGTCCAGGAATAGCCATCATGGTGTCCTCCAGATACTGTTGGACTCCAACTCCTAACAGCTCTAGCCAGTATGGCCAATGGTCAGGGATTATAGGAGTTGTAGTCCAGAAACACTTGGAGAGCCACAGGTTCACAGGGGGTTGGACTTGATGGCCTATAGGACCCTTCCAACTCTACTATTCTATGATTCTATGATTCTCCATCCCTGCCAGACCAACAAGCAAGCCCTTTTCTCTTTTGTGCTTTTTTGAAATCACAGAGCCTAGTTCTACTCCACTGGGACTAATGCGAGGTTCTGGATTAAGCAACAGTATAGAAAGTAAAGAATGTACTCTATAACAATATTTTTATTAATGTTTATCCCCAGATTGTTTCTGGCAATTTGATACATTTTACATCTGCAGTTGCTACTTATGAATGAGATATTAAGCTGAGAATTTTTTTTTGCAAGGAACAATAGCACAACACATTTATCCCCTATGCATCACAACGATATGGATTCTAAAAGAGGCCAAACATGTTTTTATTATTATTTAAAGGATAAATGCCAAATTGAATGGAAAATAATATTCTCCAGATTAAGTGTTCGCCTGCCAGTGATGGAACTGTGAAGACTGCTATTCGTTATAGGGGATGACTTTTTACAATACCTTGACACCTTGGACAAAGAAATGGTCTAGTTGGAGAGTGTCCCAGAGTCCTGCCAGGATACTTCATGAAACTACCTTTGATCTCAAAGCCAGACTCCCTTGCCTAGAGCAGCAGAGAGTGGATCTGTGCAATGCACAAGAAAAGGATGCCTAAGAAGTAGGAGATGGTATTGGAATCTGCACCATGAAAAAATGGAAATGGACTGCCTTCAAGTCAATCCCGACTTATGGCAACCCTATGAATAGGGTTTTCATGGTAAGCGGTATTCAGAGGGGGTTTACCATTGCCTTCCTCTGAGGCTGAGAGGCAGTGACTGGCCCAAGGTCACCCAGTGAGCTTCATGGCTGTGTGGGGATTCGAATCCTGGTCTCCCAGGTCGTAGTCCAACACTCTAACCACTACACCACACTTCTGGTGAAAAACAGTTCAGTTCAAGCACACTATCAGTTTAGTGAAGATCAGCAAAAGGAAAAGGTAAAAAGTTTAGGGGTTTTTAGTTTACGGGAAAAAGACATGCCAGGGGACATGGAGGGAAATATAGGAAGCTGGCTTGTACTGAGTCAGGCCATTAGTCTACACTGACTGGCAGCAGCTCTCCAGGGTTTCAGATAGAAGACATTCCCAGCACTACCTGGAGATGCCAGGGACTGAACCAGGGACCTTCTGCATACAAAGCAGATGCTCTACCACAGAGCTACAGGCCTTCCTGGATTGAGGTTTCTAAAACGGTGCATGATGTGGTGGAATCAGAGCTGGAAGGGGCCCTGGAGGTCATCTTGTCCAATCCCCTGCTCAGTGCAGAATCCACAATGCAGGACATCTACACCATACATTTAAAGCACATTTATACCACTTTAATAATCATGGCTTCAAAGAATCTTGAGAACTGTAGTTTACTTCTCACAGAGCTACAATTCCCAGCACCCTTAACAAACTATAGTCCCCAGGATTCTTTGGGGGAAGCTATGACTATAAAAATGGTGTAAGGGTGCTTTGAATGTATAGGGTAGATGTGACTTGACACAACCTTGAGAGATGGCCATCCAGCCTCTGCTGAAATACCTTCAGTGAAGGACATCCCATCACTTCCTGAGGCAATGGATAGAGAAAAGCTTTTCTCCCTGTCTTGTAACATTAGAAATTTAATTAATTGATTGATTGATTGATATCCAGCCCTTCCTCCCAGCAGGAGCCCTTCCATGAAATGGAGTTCATCTAATAAAGATGACTGACAGGAACTTCAGGATAGACAAAAAGAAGTACCTTTACAGAGTGGATTGTTCCAGGTACTCTTGGAGGAAACAGATTTTTCTTGATCCATTTCAATCGGGATTCAGGTCTGGGTTTTGGTACAGAAACTGCCTTGGTCACCCTGTATGATGACTTGTGTCAGGAGAGAGACAGGGAGATGGTGACTCTGTTAATTCTTCTTGATCTCTCAGTGGTTTTTGATACCATCAACCATGGTATCCTTCTGGGGCAGATGTCTTGAGTTGGGCATTAGGGACCCCATATTGTAAGTCTATCATCATCATCATCATCATTATGGAATTTGTTGCCAGAAGATATGGTGATGGCCACTAGCTTACATAGCTTTAAAAGCGGATCAGATAAATTTGTGGAGATCCAGTAGAAGGCTTCTCACATTCTTATTTATTTGTTTGTTTGTTTATTGATTTATTTCAATTTATGAATCATTTTCTATAAAACATCTCAAAGCAATGTAATAATAAGAACAACAACTATAAATTACAATGACAACAATTTCATATATAAAAACAATTGAAACAATTTCATATATATAGGTGTGCTCCTCAGTGTCCTGAAGCACTTTTGGGGGAACATGTTTTATGGAGGCACATGACATTTCTTTATTTTCACGCTTTCATGCCTCACGGAATGCCATAAAATCAACTTCTGCAGTGCTTGACATGAAGGCAAAGACTAATGGCTCATTCCCTTCAAATGTATAAAAATGAACAATTTGTTTTGGGTTCAATATTTATTTATTTATTTGATTCCTCCCAGCAGGAGCCCATGGCAGCAAACAGAAACACTAAAAACACTTTAAAACATCATAAAAAGACCTTAAAATACATTAAAACAAAACAATGTTAAAAACATCTTTTAAAAAATGGTTAAAAACATATTATTAAAAAATATATATTAAAAGCAATTCTAACACAGATGCAGACTGGGATAGGTCTCAACCAAAAAGGCTTGTTGAAAGAAGAAAGTCTTCAAAAGGCGCTGAAAAGATAGCAGAGATGGCGCCTGCCTAATATTTAAGGGGAGGGAATTCCACAGGGTAGGTGCTGCCACACTAAATATGTGCTGCTGGAATTTTGAAATAATTGGTGTTAGAGTAGATATTTTGCTGGAATTAGAAAACAAACAATGTTAAGTTTTAGATGGTAATGGGAAAATCCTTGGCAGGGGATTTGGAAGAAGGCAACAGTCAAACAGAAAACACTGAGCCTCAGTGCTGTGGCTGATAAAACTCTTTCAAGAGCTGTTGCCTCAAGGCCTCTCTAGTCAACTGCCTAACAGGCTTATTGCTAGTACATTGTCTGTGATAATGACATTAGTTCAGTGCCTTTGGGCTAATATAGATGCAACTTTTTATTCCTTAACTTTGGGATGGCTGTCTGAGGCTGGTAAGGATTTTTTGTGGACAAACCCACAGGAATGAACTGAAGAGACTCACAAATATTCATGTATTGCTGCAAGTATCCAAGGAAGAATACATTGGTCCCTTGTGTGATATCTCTCGGGGGGAGGGGTTGCCAAATGCTTCAGATACATAGAGTCTCATGCTTCCTTAATGTCTTCATGGTGAAAAAAAGCCCAGCTCAACCAATTAACTTCCAGCCTGATGTGTCAGTTCAATAGTTTAACACCGCTACTTCATGACCACCTAGGGTAAGAAATATGTGTTCTAGGGGAAAGGCTGTTCTCTGCTCTGTAGCAGTGATTAACAATTCCAAGATATCAGACCTTTCCGAGAGAACACCATTAAATCTACAGATCTCTTTGGGAGATTTCAGTTGTTTTATTAGGGGTAATTTTCCATGCCCTTGAAGTCCCGAACAGTATTCAAGGTACTAATAAAATTCCTGGATTTACATGCAATGGGAGACCACAAAAACACGGAACCAATAAAATTCTTGAACCTCTCTAAAATGGTTCTGATGTATGTTTCTTCTGATGTGGAGAAGTGGTGTTATATAAAGAGTCCCTTTGACACAAATATAATGTTATATAATGGGTCCCTTTGACACGAAGCTTTGTTGCTTTGTGCAATGCACATCTCTCTCATTGAGTCCTTTTTCAGCTCATGAAAATGCAGCCTACCACATGGGTGCAAAAAACATATACAGTTACAGATGCGCATTTAGCTCCACTGTGGTTGCCCAGGAACGGTTGTTGATGCTAATGACTTCAGGTTTTACCAAAAACTAATATTGGGCCCAATATATATTAAAACAGGCCTAAACAACATTGGACCAGGTTACCTACAAACCATATTGTTCTCCACTGCCTGGTAAGAGCATTAAGATCAGCAAATGGAAGCTAGGTAGTTTTGCCATGGTCTGGCAATTATTAGCTTGTGGTAACACAGAGCTGGTGGCCCCAGCGTTGTGAAATGCCCTCCCTAAGAAAATACAAGAGACCACATCTGTATTGGCATTTTGCTGGATCTTGAAGACACACCTGTTTAGACAAGATATCCCCTGAACTCAAACCTTCTGATCTGTTTTAATTGTTCTTTTAACTATTTTAATTGTTAAGTTTTTAATAGGCTTGTTTTATTGTATAGTTTAATTATTTTTCTTTAATGTTTTGTTGGAATTTTTATTGTGTATTTTAATGATGTGCGGATATTTTATTATTATATTATATTTGCAAATCACTGGGAAGCCATTTTGGCATATAAGCAGTAAATTAATTAATTATTCTATATCTAGCGTGTTTTTGCTATTTGCTATTAGTTTCTGCATTTTTATTACTTTACTGACAGCAGTGCTATGAAACTGAATACCAGGTGAGGGGAACTTGTGACCCTCCAAATATCATTGAACTGCAATTCCCATCATCCCTGATGCTGGCTGAGGCTGATAGGAACTGTAGTCCAACAACATCTGGATGGTCACAGGTTCCCCAGCCATGCTGTAGACCAGCCTTTCCCAACTAGTGGGCCACCAGATGTTGTTGGACCACAACTTCCATCAGCCTCAGCCAGCATTGCCAATGGTCAGAAAAGATGGGAATTGCGGTCCAACAACGTCTGGTGGCCCACTAGTTGGGAAAGACTGCTGTAGACTAAAGTAAAAATGCACAGAAATGGTCACTATTACACCATAGGAAGGAATATTGTCTAATTTTAACCTGCAGTTTCCTAACAGCATTATAGCACAGTGGGAAGGAGAGCCTGGCTGGGAGACCAGAGTCTGTGAGTTCAAATCCCCGCTCATGCCTCCTGGGTGTCAAGGGCCAGCTAAAGTTTACCCCCCAGCGAGTGGCTCAGGGGTTATGTGCCCTGCCACCTGTACAGCCGTGGGCAAGCTGCATAGCCCCAAGGAGCCCAGTTGCCCCACAGCTGGCAGTTGTAGACAAGGCAGGGGCTGGCTTGTGCAGCTGTGGCAAGCTGAGCAGGCTCTAGCCATCTGGGGAGGACTAGCCTCAGAGGGAGGCAATGGTAAACCCCCTGTGAATACCACTTACCATGAAACCCCTATTCATAGGGTTGCCATAAGTTGGGATTGACTTGAAGGCAGTCCATTTCCATTTTTCCTAACAGCATTTCCAAATTAGGTTGCCATAGTCTTTATTACATGCAATGCTGTGCTGATGGTCCACTAAGGCTGCAGTTCTATCCCCACTTTCCCACACTGGGTGATATTCAACTTAATAGTTGCATTGGCACAACAATTAGCATTTCCACAATGGAATTTCCCCGTGCTCCCCCATTAGACAGAGTGAGGCAACAGCCTTAGGCACCAACTCCTGGTGCATGAAAGATACATGCCATGTGGCCTGCCCTGTGTCCCTCAGCTAGCCTACTGACCATGGACAGGTTAACCCTTCTCCCTTGCACCCCAGCCCTGCTGAACCCCTCCCCCCTCCAAAACTACAATTAGATCCCGTAGGGTTGCCAGGCCAGAAGCATTCCAAACACTAAGATTTCAGGGGTGGATCCTAGTGATGTCACGGTGGTGGGCCCTAGTGATGTCACAGTGGCAGGCCCTAGTGATGTCATGGGGTAAGCCCTATTGATGTCATTAAGCATGATACATTAAGCATCAACCACAGTTGCTTGGAGCATACCACTCAAACAAAAAAACATTCTCTGATTAGAAATTAAGATAGAAATCTTAGCTAAATGAGGGTGTGCTAAGTCACTGCTCCTCCCACTCCACTGCCTAATTGGAGGGCCAACAACAGGAAATGGGGACAGGATTAAATCAGCCCTGAGACACCCCAATCATTCAGAATCAAGCCTGCGTCTTTATACATAGGCCCGCTCCTTGATCTGTTTTGGGCCTCACTTCCTTTTATGATAATGGTGTGATTAGCAGTCATATTGTGGGTTTTTAAGATTAAACATCAGGCATGGGGGAGCAATTATCATTGGCCGCACAGCATGCAGAGAGGGGAGTGTTAAGCTTTCCCTTCCCAGCCACAATCTCAGTAAAAACCACACACGTTATAGAAAATAGCATTAGAAAAATACCATCTATTGGCTCCATTTTTCTAATGCTAATTGCCACTGCAGGGGGGATTTTTACTGAGGCCACGGCTGGTAAGAAAAGGTTCAAACCTCCTCCCTGCATGCTGTGCGGCCAATGACAATCGCTCCCCACCCGTGCATGGTATTTAATTTTTTAAAACCTCTCTTAAGTTTCTAAAGTTGCAACTGATTTGACCCTTAAATCTATCCATTGGGTTTCTTGGTCACACTAAATTGTGACAGCATGTTGAAAGAGCAGCCTACATATTGTGCACTCAGTTGTTACTAGGGTTGCCAGGTCCATGGCCTGAGACTGATCCTGTATCTTTAGGAGAAGAGGTCAGCCAAGTGCAGGTGTTCTTGCAACTCTGTAATGGGAAAAACCACAAGGTGGAATTCTTCCTCCTCCCTCCACAACTTTTAAAGATACAGAAGACCTATTGGAGGCCAGGCCTGGCAACCAAGAGGTCTTCTGTATCTTTAAAAGTTGTGCAGGGGGAAGGGAGAATTCCACCTTGTGGTTTTTCTCATTACAGTGTTGCAAGAACGCCTGCACTTGGCTGACTTTCTCTTCTCCTAAAGATACAGGATCAGTCTCAGGCCAAGAACCTGGCAACCCTAATTGTTACATACATAGATAGTTCAGGATTTCAGAAAGGTTTTGAACAGAGCTTAAATAGCAAAGGAATTTATTTTAAATTCTCTGTACAGCAGTACATTTCACCTCCATTTGAAGAGTGGAATGCAACACGTCCATTGTGTTCCACGTTATGAGGCCAATTCCTTGGTCATTATGTGAAGGAAGCAGTAATTTAATTGTGATCCTTTAGAACAGAACCTCCTGTGTGTGACGGTATAACTTTAATATAGGAGTTTTTCCCCTCCCATGGTATCCCTGTTGCCTCCTAAAAATGTTTAAAGTGAAATAAAAATTAAAGCAAACATGCCAAGGGATAAAGAAAGAAAGAACACTCAGGAGCTCTCATTTGCAAAGATTTAAATGCACAACCATACAGCAGAGTTCTCTGCTTGAACTTTCAATACAGCCATAAATAAAGCTATGTTTCAGTGTAAGCTGCCGGCTGCAGACAAATAGCTGTGGGGCTTTGTCAAGTGCAAAGGAAACTCACTCAGGCTATAATGTACAAGACCCAACTTTTTTGCAATGATGGGGCAGATGCCAGAAGTGGACATTCAACATCTGTCCCATTTTGTTACATAATGAGAAAGTTATGCAGACTAGAAATGAAGGCTGATAAAACTGAATGGCCTGCTCTCCACAGAGCCAGATGGATTAAACCAATTAATACCATCAACACAGTTTGGATTAGGGCTGGAGTTTCCAAAGATGATGTTTGCAAGGAGAGTTTGGATTGATGAGTTGCCTTGGGGTAGCCCGAGTGTACAACTCTAGTATCTTATCATCTGCACTAGCTGCCAATTAATTTCCTGCACTTTCTCCAGTTTAGAACTCCATATGTTCTGCAGTGCACACCTGGAGCTCCATAATTTTGCAGGGCTCTCCCCATTCAGTTCAATGGATGTCTCTTAGGCTGCCCCACATCAAATGATTCAAGTTGCTGGTTATTACATTATCAATAAATTCATTCCACAAAACATAGGAAGTGGACCTTTAGTGCTGTGGCACTGACACTTTGAAATTCCCTCCCCTTAAATTTTTGACAGACACCATCTCTGTTATCTTTTCGACACCTATTCTTTCTTCTTTCAACAAGCCTTTTGATTTGAGACCTTATCCCAGTCTGTGTCTGTGTTGGAACTGCTTACTTTTTAAGATGTTTTCTATTCTCCTCACAGAGCTACAATTGACAAAGTGGTTTATCAGTCAGTCCCTCTTCCTGTTCCCAGAGAACTCTGAGAACTGTAGCTCTGTGAGGGGAATTGGTGCCTCCTAACAACTCCAAGCATCCTTCACAAACTATAGGTTCCAGGATTCTTTGTGGGAAGCCATAGCTGTTTAAAGTGGAATGATAGTGGAATAAATGTATGGTGTGAATGTGGCCACAGTGACCAACCAGCTGACTATGGGAAGCCCACGGGCAGAACCTGAGCTCAACAGCAGTCTGTGACAGCAGCAGATAGAGGTGTGTGAGAAATTTGATTCAGTTTGGTTTTTTGAGGCAAACTTCATTCACACATTCCATAACAATTGTTCTTGTTGTTATATGCCTTCAAGTCGATTATGACTTATGGCAACCCTATGAATCAGCGACGTCCAATAGCGTCTGTTATAAACCACCTTGTTCAGATCTTGTAAGTTCAGGTCTGTGGTTTCCTTTATGGAATCAATCCATCTCTTGTTTGGCCTTCCTCTTTTTCTACTCCCTTCTGTTTTTCCCAGCATTATTGTCTTTTCTAGTGAATCGTGTCTTCTCATTATGTGTCCAAAGTATGATAACCTCAGTTTCATCATTTTAGCTTCTAGTGATAGTTCTGGTTTAATTTGTTCTAACACCCAATTATTTGTCTTTTTTGCAGTCCATGGTATCTGCAATGCTCTCCTCCAACACCACATTTCAAATGAGTTGTTTTTTCTCTTATCCGCTTTTTTCACTGTCCAGTTTCACATCCATACATAGAGATCGGGAATACCATTGTCTGAATGATCCTGACTTTGGTTTCTTCATATTCTGTCCTTACAGTAGCCTCTTGTCCAGAGTATAGATTGCACATCAGGACAATGAGATGCTGTGGCACCCCTATTTCTTTTAAAGCACTCGATAGTTTTTCATGATCTACACAATCAAAGGCTTTGCTGTAATCAATAAAGCACAGGGTGATTTTCTTCTGAAATTCCTTGGTCCGTTCCATTATCCAACGTATATTTGTGATATGATCTCTCGTACCTCTTGCCTTTCTAAATCCAGCTTGGCCATCTGGCACGTCTTGCTCCATATATGGTAAGAGCCTTTGTTGTAGAATCTTTAGCATTACTTTACTTGCATGGGATATTAAGGCAATAGTTTGATAATTACTGCATTCCCTGGGATCCCCTTTCTTTGGAATTGGGATATATACTGAATGTATATCTAGCTTCCAGTCTGTGGGCATTGTTTAGTTTTCCATATTTGTTGACAATTTGTTGTCAGATTTGGACAGATTCAGTCTCAGTAGCTTTTAGCAACTCAGTTGGTATGCCATCTGTTCCTGGTGATTTGTTTCTTCCAAGTATTATAAGAGCAGCTTTCACCTCATATTCTAAAATTTCTGGTTCTTCTTCATATGGTTCCTCCATGAATGAATCTGTCATCCTTGCATCTCTTTTATAGAATTCTTCAGTGTATTGCTTCCATCTTCTTTTCATTTTATCTCAGTCAGTCCAAAACAATATGTAAACCAAAACCAAGCCATCATTTGAAAGTAACACTTCTCCAAATGCTGCAACACAGTTCAAGCAATGTGTACAAAAATGCATATACTATGGTGAAGTCTGCACATAAATGCATACATTGGCAAAAAATAACATAACATACAAAAAGGCATTATATTCAGAAAATTGCTTTGCAAAAATGTGTATGTTAGGCAAAATTGCGTGAAATCATGTATATTATGAGAAATTCACACTTAGAGTTTCACAAAGACTTTTAAAATAAATAAATAAATAAATAAAATTCGCAGGCTGGCATGGAGATGTGGAGGACTGAATTTAAGATTGGAAAAATGGGAGAGAAACCGACATGGACTGATTCATCCTTCCCTATTCCCAGAAACTGCTATTCATGGAGCATGAGGTATGGAGGCAGAGAACAGTCCTGCTTACCACTTCTGTACCAACTAAACTGAACAGTGAAATCAGTATGGGGATAATATTGGGAGAAATGTTGGCTAAATGGGTCCTTCCTCCAGCAATCATTATGGCCAGTTTTCACTAATACTTAGAGCTTATTAGCAATTCTCTAATTAGATCTTATTTAACCTTAAGACTGTGGCAGGTTAGTCAGTTTTGATTTCCTCTGGGATGAAAGTTTCTAACATACAGTATATTCAAACTTCACTTGGACTTAATTGCCTATCTTGCTAAATTAACTTCACTGTACTGACCAAACTTATTTTCCTTTCTTGCTGAGATGCATTCAGCTCTACTTGGAGAATTCAAATTATCTTCCCTGTGTTGCTGACCAAAATGTACATTTTTTAAAACAAACTTCCTAATAATGGTACTGCTCAAGAAGAATTCAGATATTGCATTAAACATTTTATTCTTGAAGATTGCAGTGACTTAAAATTAAGATGGCCATAGAAAAAGGCATCTTTTGAGGTGCAGATAAAGCACAGCTTCCAGGCAGCAGAGAAACTCTGCCTTGCGTTCAGCTAAGTCCTACTCAGAGTAGTTTCACTGAAATTAATGAATAAGTTAGCCATATCTATTAATTTCAATGAATCTACTCTAGGACTAGCACTGAATACCACCCTCTTTATTTTAATTCCATTTCATTTCCTTGACTCTGTAGAAACAAAACCATGTAGTCATATAGCATAAATAAGAAAAGGATGCTTACCCAAAGCATGCCCTTGCTGCATTCAGATTGGATTACTGTGATATACTTTATAGGGCACTGCCTTTGAAAACCATCTGGAAGCATCACTTGTTATAAAAGGTTGCAACTAGTGTTCTAGCCGGAGCCAGTTCTGTGGAGCACGTCACTCCTAATTTACAGCAGTCATCCTGACTGCTGTTCCATATCTGGAAACATTTTCAAAAGCCTGATTATTCCCATTAATGCTTTAAATTATATGGGGGGGGCAGGGTACCTGAAGGACTGTATCTTCCAAAACAATCCTGCCCATCCTCTGAGATCATCTGCTGAGGCCCTCTTGCATTTCCCATCTCCATCCCAGACAAAGTTGGCAGAACTTAAAGGGCCCTCTTGCGTGCAGTGCTTCACATTTAGGACCCCCTGCCCCAAGAGATCATTTTGGTCTCCTTGACGGCTTCTGCCATCAGCTGAAAATTTTGCGGTATTTGGCAATGTGGGGGGAAAGAACAGAGCAGAATTCAAGAAGCAGATACATTTTACTGAACTTTTATTTTAATGTTGATTTTATTGATCATGTCTTATACCATTGTAAACTGCAGTATAAAAGTGTTTTAAATAAAAAATAAGGAAATACGTTCAGAAAGCAAAATGAGTAACAAAGCAGCAGCAGCAGCATTCATGCAATAAAGCTGCACTGATGCATTCCTGCATATCCAGATTTTTAGTATCTAAATATACTCCTATCTCAGGTAGACTAAGACAGAGAAAGGAAACACTTTATTGTCAGCACAACAGTGTTTTGGAAGCTCCTTCTCATCTCCATTCAACATGTTTAACAATTGTTTGAAACAATGGCTGACAAACTTCTCTCCAGTGAGACCCAGTTTTTAAACAGTTCACCATTATAAAGCATTTGTACAAACGTCTAAGCATGGTTGCACAACAACCATCTGTTGTTGAACATTTCTCTTTCAGTTAATGAGGAGGGAACACCAGGAGCCCCCAAAGCAAAGAATAAATTATTCTCCTCCTATTTGTATAACTGTTAATAAAATCACAGCTACATTTCAAGTTTCACATGGAATCTCCTTTCTTTTGTACCCAAGTGTGCCTCATTCAGATTCTATAACTGTCATTCCTGGTATATTAATTGAGCTTTACTGTGCTAGATAACTATTAGGTTCCACTCGTTTATACTTTTGAGATGGTTTTACATCTTTAATGATGATAAAAACAGACAGCAGTTAATCAGTTCAGCTTTCTAAGAGGAGAACGTTGATGTTTTCCCTAGATTCTTGTTACTCTCCAGGGTTTGTAAACAGAGGTGTTTGGGTTTTTTTGTTTGAAGTGCCATAGAATCTAAAGTCTATTAAATGCATGATCAAGCCGGTAACTACGCTAATGGAAACATTTTAACAGCCAAGGTGAGCTTTGTTGCACACACAAAATAAAAAGGCATCCATCCAAATTAAAAAGTGCATCAGCTCTTAAAAATAAATAAAAATGATTTCCAATGGCTGCAGGTAAATAACCATGGATGAATCATAAAAATAAGACATAACTTTAATGAACAAACACTAAGCTGGAAGGAATGATGCTGCAGTTGTAACATAAAAAGTATTCAGCTGAAGAGCCACAAGGTGCATCTAGCCCAGCATTCTGCATCCCACAATGGCCAATGAAATGCTTCTCAGAATCGCACAAGAAGGGCATGGGCCCAATTGGTTTGTTTCTTTTATTTATGACATTTGTATGCTACCCCATAACAAAGAGTTCTCTTGATGGTTTGCAATAAATACATATAAAAGCAAGCTAAATGCAAAATAAAAGCTAAAAATGTATTTTCAAAAGAACCATAAATACAAGAAAACAAAACTCACTGCAGCCTCAAAGTTAAAACACAGAGAGGATCAGACTATGTTGGTTATTTCAAAGGCCTGGGTAAAGAGAAAGGCCTTCACCTGCTGCTGAAAAGACCACAAGCACAGCAACAGCAAACCTTCTTAGGAAGGCTGATCCATACTGCTTGCCAGAACCACAAAGGTCCTCTCACTGGTGATTACCCACCTCAGTTGGTTTGGCTAGGCACTTGGAGGAGGGCCTCTGAAGACCATCTTAAGGTTCAGATAGGTACATATGGGAGAAGGTTCCAACCCTTTAGGGCTTTTAAATGTTAAAACTAGTACTTAAAATTGGGCCCAGAAACAGACTAGGAGTGAGTAAAACTGACAAAGCACAGGTGTAACATGGTCAAACTGTCCAGTCCCAGTTAACAAACATGTGGTCCAATTCTGCACCAACTTGATTTATTTATTTATTAAATTTCCGTCCTGCCCTTCCTCTCAAAGGAGCCCAGTGCTGTAGTTTCTGGGCCATTTTTAAAGGCAGCCCCATGCATAGCACATTGCAATACCCCTCTCACACTGTGCTTCCTCCAAGCAGCACTATGTCCTCAGTAAAATAGTACCTCTGAACATGGAGGTTCAATATAGTCATCCTGGATGATAGTCACTGATAAGCCTATCCTCCATGAAAATCTGATGGAAGAAATGCATGGGAGGAACTATCTTGTCTCCTGGCCTAGATGGTGCCACCACCTCTGTTCCTAGATCTGATCTAGTGATAAGATTTCTTCAGTGGAGGACCAGACAGCCAGGACCACCACTAACATCAGTGAGGGAGGTTGGTAATTCCATCAAGTCCCCTCCTGTGCGGGTTCTAACTGCAATCAAGTCAGCAGTCTGGGGAAAGAACTCTGTGGCAGGACCTGCCCTGTCCTCCTGGCCTGGACATTGTAACCATCCCTGCTCCTGGATATGATCTGGGGGGAAGAGTGCTTCCAGGAGTAGGGGGCAAGACAGCCCTAACCTTCACTGTATTCTTTCTGGCACCTGCTAAAAGCTATTTTCTTTTAGCAAGTATATCCAAATGTCATTTTAACGTTTAATTTAAAAAAATCATTCTATTTCAAAATTTTATTTCAACTTGTTTTAAATGTTTGCTTTCAACAGTACATTTTAATGAATATTTTATATAGTTCTGTCTGTCTTTCTTTCTTACATTTATTTACAACCTTTTCCTCCAAGGAGCTTAAGGTTGTGTACATGATTCTCTCCTCCCCATTCAATCCTTACAACAACCCTGTGAGGTAGGTCAGGCTGAGAGGCAGTGACTGGTCCAGGGTCACTCAGTAAGTTTAATAGCTAAATGGGTTTTCCTACCCTGGTTTCCTAGGTCATAGTCCACCACCCTAACAATTACTCCACACTATTTACATGTTGTCAGTTAGGCAGTATATAGATTTTGATAAAAATAAATAAAAGATGGGAAAAGGTCATGCAGATCAACCTCTGAGCTGATCAATAGGTGTATCTTTGCATCTACACCAACGCAAAGTGTTCAGGCTGGTTTACAATTCCTCAGTTATTTTTGTATTACAGAGGAGTATGATAATGTCTGTCACCAGAGGCAATGTGTTCAAAGAAACTCTACGGGCTATGATCTTAAACAGAACAGGACCTAGGAGAGACTAGATAATATTAGTAGCAACTGGAATTAAAAAACCACCACAAACGAAAACCCTTTTTGCCATTCAGTGCTAAATTAATGTTTAAAAGATGCAATATTAAGTAAAAATTTGTCAGAGGATAAATATTAATGCATACAAAAATTGATTAGACCTGACATCCAGAGAATATCACAAGCTTATGAGGGAATGTGATGTGGTATTATATTCAGAGATTGTCCTTCAGTCTGAGTTATAGGTTTAGTCAGTGGATGTGTAGTATTTCTTTCAGTAAACATGTCAAAACAGTTTCTGTGCTTTTCCTAGCTTACACTTGGCCAGCACTCATGTAGAAAGCTGGCTTTGAAAAGATTCTGCAATTATATTCACTAATAGGCAAAAAACCTTGCGGTTTAAGAATGTACCTATAGCTAACAGATATCAAACTTTAAAAAGCAGTGAAACTGGGCAGCTATAGTGAATGCACCAGAGGAGCAGGAAACCTGACCTCCTCTCTGAGATATTGTACTGCTCTACAAATTTGTCAAAATGCAAACACAATTTGGGTTGGTCTTTCACAGTCCAATCAACTTGCTGTGTAGCTTGCAAAAATTTGGTAACGTGCCAGGAGGAGGGCAGGAATGGGAGCAGGAGGGAGGAAGGGGTGGGGAGGGAAGTGGCAGGGGAGGAGATTGGATGGGTGGAGACTGGGCAGACGGGAAGCCCCTTTCCTTTCCACAAGGAAAGCATTGTGAACAGTATCTTTCTTTTTCAGGATTTCCCCCACCTCTTTATTCTGCAGCAGGCACTTATAGCCTCCCACCCAAATTTAAACCAAAGCTGTGCCTGGCCACATCCACACCAGACCTTTATTTCACTTTAGACAGTCATGGCTTCTCCCAAAAAATCCTGGGAAATGTAGTTAGTGAAGGGTGCTGAGAGTTGCTAGGAGATGCCCTGTTCCCCTCACAGAGCTTCAATCAGAGCAGCTGACTGTTAAACCACTCTGGCCACTGGAACTCTGTCAGGGGAATAGGAGTTTCCTGGCAGCACCCTTCACAAACTACCCTTTTCAGGATTCTTTAGTTCATTTTTAAAAATTTGGTTAAGCTAATTATAAGTGAACTAGAGAAAACTATTGATTAAAAACCTGATCATCTTGATTCTGGTGAAGTCAATATGAAAATATCTAAATTTCCCAGAATGGGGCAATGAGTGCTGTGGAAGGGTGAGAGGGAAAAGACTGAGTTATGAAGAGTCATAATACAAGAAAACTTGCCAGAAAATGGCATTCGAGAGACTTTGGAAGATTGCAGCCTTGTCTGTCCCCAAAAAGATGCATCTTCAAGTGCACTACATAATATTTGTTTGCTTGTATGCAGTCTTTTGTAGGTGCTTACATATCACATAATTCTTCCAGACCTATAGGACTCAAATGACTGGTCATGTTCAGGTGAAGACTCCTTGAAAAAGACACGTGTGCACATAACCTTTCTAATGAAATCAATTGGAAGCTTTTTAACTGCCCAGATTATAAGCTATATAGATTGTAAGAAGGAAGAAGTCATTGCCACTGATCCTGATGGGAGAATAACTCATGGGCTCCCAGCCCCACAACTATCGTTTCTGGCTAGAAGCCTGTGAATTGAGACTAAGGATGGAGAAGAAATTTGATTCAGTTCACATTTAAAGTTGAACCTACCGAATTTGTGCTTTCCGAAATACACAAACCAAAACATGCCATCCTTTGAAATTCACACTTCCCTAATTTTTGCAAGATAGTTCTACAGCCAAGTAATGTGTACAAAAATGAATGTACTAGGTTAAAGTGTGCACACTGATGCATGTATTAGTGAAAATAACATACAAACATGCATTAAATTAGGGAAATTGCAACAAAAATATGTATATTAAGGAAAAATCTCACTAAAATGCTGATGAATTTTCATTCGGACTTTAAAAAAAATCACAAACTGTGGAAATGTAGAGAACTGAATTTAATATGGTGAAAATGAGAGAAATAAAAAATGACAGATTTACCTAATTCCTGATTGGGATGCAAACCTGATATATAGAATGAGCATGCTCCATGAATTCAGAAATATGAACACTCCCTAAAATCCTGTTCTGGAGCACATGGTGCACAAGCAAATGTAGTCTTCTCTGTTGAGGACAACAGGCCCACCATGACTCAGAAGAAGAATCATTAGAACCTCAGACAGGAAAAAAGACCCAGCCTCTTCAAAGATATCAAATCCTATGGGTTGTATTCCAGCCAGGCAAAAGCACTTGAGGGTGTAAAGCAGGGTCAGTGAAGGGTGTGGTCTGGGCAGGGTTCTGCAGGCCAGGCAGAGAGGCTTGGAGGGTTGTATTTGACCCTGGGCTTGAGGTTCCCCACCCCTGCACTAAAGAGATATAGAAAGTATGTTTATTGTTGTGCACATGCCTGTCTAAAGGTCACTTAGTTAGGAGCTATGATTTCATCTGCTGTTGATTTCTTCTATCCAGTATAATGCTGTGATGTTCCTGAGACCCTCTGGGAAAAATGAAAATAAAAGATAATTTTTTTTTTAAAAAAAGCAGGAAATGAAAAGATAAAAGCAAGTGAGTGAGTGTGTTTGTTTCCAGTGCACCCCTTATTTCATGCGTCTCCTGCAGGCAAGTCAACAAATGTAAAGCAGCTGGTCAACAGAAACCATACAATACATGCAATGCATCATTTTCAGAAAAGAAAACAAGGAAGGAATGGCAGGAGGGTTCATATTGAAACAGCTCTGTGGACTGACTTTGAGAAGCCTGTTTCATTGTGGAAAGCTTTAGGTCAGGGATGGTTAACATGTGGCTCTCCATATGCAATTGGATTATAGCTCCCATCATCCCTAACTATTGGCCATTCTGGCTGGGGCTGATGGAAGCTGGAATCTAACAGCATCTAGAAAGCCATAGGTTAACCATCCTGCTTAAGGGTGATTTAAATTAACATTGCGCATCCCATTTTTTTTATTGTAGAGTGATGAAATATGCATTAATATAAAAGAGCAATCATCTTAATATTGGTACATCAGTGAGGCTATATAGCATATTTCTCAGACATACGCCCTCTTTAGACATTTCTTTCTCTGTGCAATTATCATAGAAACATAGGAAGCTGCCTTATACTGAGTCAGACTCATTGGGCCATCCATCTCATTATCACCTACACTGACTGGCAGCAGCTCTCCAGGTTTTAACACACGGAGTTGCTCCCAGCTGTACCTGGAGATGCTGAGGATTGAACCTGGGACCTTCTGCATGCAAGGCAGATGGTCTTCTATTGAGCTACAGCCCTTCCCCTATCATCACATGGAGGAGGGAGTGGGAATGTGTGCTCCCCCTGTCCCCCCCCCCATTGCCTTCCCTGTTCTCCAGAAGTTGGACATTGATCATCTTCCGTAGAGAGTCTGCTCTATTTGTGATTTTCCAGGATTCTCAATTGTGCTGAGAGCCTACCTGAGAAGAACAGGGTCTCAGCTGTAGATGGTTGCCTCAAACTCATGGAATACAACAACAATGGAGGTGGCAGGACATGTGGACCCATCCTTGCTCTCTCCTCCATGTGATGTTAATCATGTGGAGAAACAAATGCCTGAAGAACCCTAAACACTAGTGATAGGTCTATAATTTTTCTAGGCATGTCGCCAGAAAGGCACATTGCAACCTGAGCTTCAAATCATGAAGTTCAGGCATTGTGTGATATTCCAAATGTGGATTTTAAATTGAAATACTCATGGAATTATTTCTGCCCTTATATTATCTTATTTTTTCATGAGCCTTGAGGGGAACATTTTCATCCACATACAACCTTTCCATTGGATCACACTTGTCTATGTGTTCAAACCCACAAATGATCTAGAAGTTTTCCAGTTTGCAAAGGCCTCTGATATCACTGTTAAGAGTAACAGGATGCAACAACATGTTGGCCCTTGATCTAACAAAGATGTTAACAGATTGTAACAGATGGGAATGGATTAAACTAATCCCAGTGATGGTTTGTCTTCTACTCTTCATTGCTTTCTGGGGGTAGTTGGGAGCATATCTAAACTGGAAGTGATGGTACTTGCTATGTCAAAGCTTGTGCATCACTTCCTGGCCAAATAACTGTCCCAGCTGAGAGAGAGAGAGAGAGAGAGAGAGAGAGAGAGAGTTGGTGAAAGCCACTAATCCAATAGTTTGCCACTTTTTAAGAGATTGTTCTTTCATTTAATTATTTAATTATTATTAAGTATTTCCCCCCTCCTCCAGTTTTTTAGCCTGTTGAGAGGCATTTGAGGAAGACCGTTCTAATATAGTTTCAGTGCTAGCTTGGGATTTCTGGTTATAGTAGTATCCTAGGTCTGAAGGTGTATGAGGCTGCCGCTTGCTGAAAGTAAAGCAAACTCTCTGAAATGAATTGGGGAAAACAAAGCCTTTGGGCTGGGTTCTTGTAGGGTGGACTAGGGTGGACGAAAAGAATCAACTGATAAGGAAAATTAGAAGTGAGTAATTGTAACCAGTACATCAAAGGAAAGAAATCATCCAATTAACTTAGTAAAAAGACTGACCTTTAATAAAACAAGATGAGTTATGGCAGTGTGGAAAATGTCATTTATAAATTATTCTTATATCCGCACAGTTTCCCAGCTGTAGAGGTATGCTCTTATCTGAAATCACAGGGTCCTGAAGTCATAAATCTGTTACATGAAATAACAGGCACACACTTGAGAAACCTCTTAAATTTATGCATAAAATGAAATACAATTATGACCCAGCCTTGATCTGTATGCAAATACAAGGAGATATCCTAGATTTCTTTTTGATAATTGTTGAAACTACAAAAGGGGAGGGAGGAACTGGGATGCAAATGATACAATGGATGTGCTATTTTGTAAATCAAGAAGTAAGCAATTTACATTGACAAACTACTTTCCTTCTCCTTTTAAAGGGAAAGACTTTCATAGAAACATGTAGGCTCCAGCCTCACTGAGATATTGGCCCAGTTCACACAACCAACCCATGGCTCAGCACAAACGAGGTAATGTGCAGGCTTCTGGAGAAAAGATTGCAGCTACTTTGCTCCTTCTTTGGTCCTGTGCTGACATGCTACTTGGAGCTAAGCCATGGTTTGGCTTAATATTATGACTGGACCCCAGGCTCGTGGTTTGTCTCCCCCAAACAAATCAGAAGCAGAAAGCCATAGAACAAACCCTAACTACAGCTCATGATTTGTCTGGAGTGAGATAAGCCATGAGCCTGGATACAAATGTAACAATAAGCCAAACCACGGCTTAGTTCACAGCAGTGTAGCACCAGCAGGTCTAGAGGAGGAGCAAAGATCTCTCGGGGTACCTGCACGTTTGCTCATTTGCACTATGCCATAATTTGGCTTAGTGTTACCTGTGAAAGGACTCATTGTGGGCACGTAGCCCTTTAAAATAATTTAGAATTGAGCCTACCAAGTGTCTGGCAGGAAGAAGGGCAACTGAATTAACATCCTTGTTCTCTTTTCTCAGTTGTTCATCAGTGGGATTTCAGTTCCGTTGAAGGTTATGCAAGTCTACTGTAACTAAGGTTGTTGGACTGGGCTGGAGAATCCTGCATCGAGATTCATGTGCAAATCCATTATTGAGCAAGGGATATTTGCCCAGAAACCTGCCTTTCACATAATATGAAGTGTGGAATGGGGTGGAGGGCTCATCATGGCATACTACAGTTCTTCTTCCATCCCAAAGTCAGAGCAAAGTCCCAGCTCCACTCGTTTCAGACCCAGTTTATCATGGGCTCAGTGCCTGCCAGCTCTTCCAGCTGGCTCCTGATGCAAACTCATCAGTGCTGGTTAGTAATAACAGAAGTCCTCATGCTCAGGATGTATGGAAATTATAGTTTGCCTTGTATCCTGGCCCAGTTCATTGAAGCCCAAGGGAAACTACAATTCTCATACTTTACAGGAGCAATGGATGCTCAAGAGCATCCAGGCTTTAGGGATGAAATGTAGAAAGCATATGTGTCATCAGATTGCTTTCCCTGCTGTGGGTTAACCTACCTACCTACCTATTTATTTATTTGTTATCTTCCTAAAGGGTCCCAGGGTGGCATGTTTGTTTGGGAAAGGATTAGCAGGGAAGACAACATTCCAGTCTTTCTTAGAGAATTCTGATGGCTTTCTAAGAAAGCTACGACAAGCCATGCTCATTAAGGGGCAAGGCAGCAGAAACTTGCCCATCAATAGTCTACACACATTCTGCAACCCAAAGAGGACCTCACTGCATTAAACTTCGAAGTCCAATTGTTTCCATAATAAAGACGTCTTAAGGAAAATATGCCATGAACATGCCAGCATATTGTCATTCTAAGGCTCAGGAGAATGTGATAAATGAAGGTTAGTCTCTCTCAGATGTCTGGAGTAAACAGCTGAATCTCAAGCTAAGAACTATGACCTAAAGACCTAGATTCTTCTGTTTTAAATATGTTGACTAAAATATATTAGGAATGCAAAATTACTTTCCTATGTTATGTGAGATCAATTTATTCACTGGCCCGTGGTTTGGCTCAGGTACTTGCTATGAAGTATAATTTGTGATTCATGGTGGTGGTGGTTGTATGTGTTTGGTTTTTTTTACAAGAAACTAAATGACCCAGAAAAGGTATGTATTCCAGAAAGTAGAATAATAAAAGTGGTGCTTGAGCAGCTACAGTGGTATTCTTTCAATATCTTGATTGCTGTTAACATTATGCCCACTAGAATTAGATTTCTAGGTTCATTGAAAAGGCACAGAGAGTCATTACTAATTAACACTCTGACTTTTGATGTCAGAAAGTGCAGCCGTGGAAGTACTTGTGGTCAAATGCTGGCCTCGTTTCATGCTGATCAAAGGGCTTCCCTTCTTCAAATCCCAGCAATCCACTCAGAACCTTTTACTCCCACCTGCTTTGCCATTTTACAGAACCACATTTGATAGCAGAGCAATGAAACATTTGAGCAGCAGCTTCGGTGGGATAGCTATCAAAATCTTACAGGGATTTTTATGATACATATTTACAAAGGAAACTAGAATATAACTGAGTGCAAGAGAGAGAGAGAGAGAGAGAGTATGTGCATGTGTATATGCTTTCAAGGCTGCTGTAGAGTTAGTGGTTGCTGCCCTAATCTAATTATTTGCAGCGGCCATAGAAGCCCCCCTTTTAACTTAGATCTTCAATCCATCAGTTTATTACAGTCAATAGACCAGAACTGTAAACTTTGATTATTCCTTCTGTGAGGAAGGGTGGGATATTAACAACAAACTAACTAATATATGGGCCCCAAGTTCAATATGTGACATCTTGGGTAGTGGATTAGGATAGTCCCTAACTTGGAAAGATGCTGCATTGAACTAGATATGACATTAAATGCATCGTTAGAAACTGTGTCAGGCTTTAAAAAACATTAATAGGCCCAGGGCCCCTGATTTTCATCAGGGCTGTAGCATATGGGAAGGTTTAACTCTTCACAGCATTATAGCCAGGATGGGACAACTGTGTGCACTGTCCCCTCCCTAAGCTGTGCTTTGCCCTCCCCCCAGGATTTTTTTTTTAAAGAATATTATCTTTTAAAATTTGTGACATGACAGACAATGCCAGGCTCCATTTAAAGCATGACAGCTTGTTTTAAGAACAGGAGCAATTTAAGAATAGGGTCCTCTGAAAAATTCAGCAAATAAGGCAGGGCAAGTGCATAAGAAAAGCCTCATCTGGAAGAGCCCCCAAAAGTCTGCTCACTCAAGACTTTCCCTGACCAAGGGTGGATTTTTCATTATCACAGTCACTCTATCATTACTTAAGAGATTCTGAAAAACAATACAGCCTGTATACTAACATCATCGCTGCCTTTATTGATCTCAAATCTGCATTTGATCTGGCCTCAAGAGATCTGTTATGGCTCAAATTACAGAATAGCAGTATGGACAAGCACTTATTATTTCTTATTAAATCTCTATACAATCAGACCTCCAGTCAAGTTGGGAGCAGGGTCAAACTACTAATCCAATTTTGGTTACTAGGGGGGTAAGGCAGGGCTGTATTTTGGCCCCTTTTCATTTTCATTTATTTTAAATGATTTGGCCCCTTTTCGTCATAATGTTGACTTTCATGCTCCTAAATTATTTAATGTTAAAATACCGTTACTTTTGTATACTGATGGTGTCAGGCTTTGGTCTGAACAGCATAGGTAGGCAATTGATTCAGCAAGTTTTAGTCAGCAACTTATCTGACAATCAGCGCAGTGACGGGTTATGGGAGATATGGCGCTGTGTGGAGGACACGCCAGTTAAGGGGAACTCGGCCCAGACAACTGGTGGCTGTGCCGTGTTCCAGTCCTCCTCACATCCACAGGATTGCTGGTAGTTCTACCAGCCAACTCTCGGATCTCCAGTTGCTGCTCTTTAATGCCAGATCGGTAAATAATAAAACCTCCCTCATCTATGATTTAATCGTGGATGAGGCGGCCGATCTGGCATGCATTACCGAAACCTGGGTGAGCGATCTGGGAGGTATTAACCTCTCCCGGTTGTGCCCACCTGGGTATTCGGTTCAGCATCTGGGTAGATCCGAGAGTCAGGGAGGGGGAATCGCTGTGGTCTATAGAAGTTCCATCTCTCTTGTTAGGCACCCCATCCAAGTGGCTAATGGCCTGGAGTGTCTGCACATTACATTGGGCCAGCAAGGCAGACTGGGAATACTGTTGGTGTACCGTCCACCCTGCTGCCCAACAGCTTCCCTAACTGAGCTGACAGAGGTGGTCTCGGACTTGGTGTTGCGATCTCCCAAACTTTTGGCATTGGGGGATCTCAACATTCATGCCGAGACCGCCTTGTCTGGTGCGGCTCAGGACTTCATGACCTCCATGACAGCCATGGGGCTGTCTCAATTTGTTACTGGCCCAACGCATGTGTCAGGACATACTCTAGACTTGATTTTTGCCACTGGAATGGGGGAAGTTGATCTGGGAGTGAGGAATCTTACATCTATTCCTTTGTCATGGACAGATCATTGCCTCTTGAGATTTAGACTCACATCGTCTTCTCCCATCTGCAAGGGTGGAGGACCAATTAAGATGGTCCGTCCCCGGAGACTAATGAATCCTGAAGGATTTCAGAGGGCTCTGGGGGATTTTCCGGCTGATAAAACTGACGATCCTGTTGAAACCCTGGTCACTCTGTGGAATACGGAAATGACCCGGGCAGTTGACACAATCGCCCCGGTGCGCCCTCTCCATTGCAGAGCTCAATTGGCTCCTTGGTTTACCGAGGAGCTAAGAGTGATGAAGCAAGAAAGGAGACGGTTGGAGGGTAAATGGAGACGAACTCCCGACGGCTGTAATTATGCACTTGTGAAGGCCTCCACGAAACGCTATGTGAAGGCGGTGAGAATGGCGAAGAAGCAATACTTCGCTACCTCCATTCAGTCATCTTGTAACCGCCCAGCGGAACTTTATAAGGTTGTCCGGAGACTTTTACACTCTAGTACTCCAGATGCAATATTACCATCAATGGCCCGCTGTAATGAGTTTGCGAGGCACTTTCAAGACAAGATCATAAACATCCATCGGGACCTTGACTCCAATATTGTAACAGTTGAATCTAATGAGGTGTCCAGAACACAGTCTTGTCCTGTTTTATTGGATGAGTTTCAGTTGGTACAGCTCGAGGATGTGGACAAGGTGCTTGGACAGATACGGGCGACCACTTCCGCTCTGGACCCTTGCCCCTCGTGGCTAATAAAAGCTAGCAGAAATGGAACGGCCAGATGGGCCAAGGAGGTGATTAATGCCTCGTTACGAGAGGGAGTGGTCCCACCTCGCCTGAAACAGGCGATAGTGAGACCGCTCCTAAAAAAGCCCTCCTTGGACCCTGATAACTTTAACAACTATAGGCCGGTAGCAAATGTTCCATTTCTGGGCAAGGTTCTAGAGCACGTGGTGGCTCGCCAACTCCAGGCTCTCTTGGATGAAACTGATTATCTGGATCCATTTCAATCCGGCTTTCGGCCGGGGTTTGGTACAGAAACAGCCTTGGTCGCCCTGTATGATGACCTCTGTCGGGAGAAAGACAGAGGGAGTGTAACTCTGTTGGTTCTCCTTGATCTCTCGGTGGCTTTTGATACCATCGACCATGGTATCCTTCTTGGGCGACTCGCGGATTTAGGAGTTGGAGGCACTGCTTGGCGGTGGCTGTGCTCCTATCTTGGGAATCGTTTCCAGAAGGTGATGCTTGGGGATCACTACTCGAGTCCCTGGGTGCTCCAGTATGGGGTCCCGCAGGGCTCAGTTCTGTCCCCCATGCTTTTTAATATCTATATGAAGCTGCTGGGTGAGGTCATCAGGAGTTATGGAGTGCGTTTCCAGCAATATGCTGATGATACGCAGCTCTATTTCTCCTTTTCATCTTCTTCAGGTGAGGCTGTTGCTGTACTGAACCGCTGCCTGGCCGCGATAATGGACTGGATGATAGCGAACAAACTAAAACTCAATCCTGACAAGACTGAGATGCTGTTGGTTGGGGGGCCCTCTGCTCAGATGGTTGATGTCAGACCTGCCCTAGATGGGGTTACACTCCCCCTAAAGGAGCAAGTCCGTAGTTTGGGGATCTTATTAGATCCGCTTCTGTCACTTGAGGCTCAGGTAGCCTCGGTGGCACGAAATGCGTTCTACCAGCTTCGGCTGGTAGCCCAACTACGACCCTATCTGGACAGGGAGAACCTAGCCTCAGTTATTCACGCTCTGGTAACCTCTAGATTGGATTACTGTAATGCTCTCTACGTAGGGTTACCTTTGAAAATGATTCGGAAACTTCAGCTAGTGCAGAATGCTGCGGCCAGAGTTCTTACTGGGACGAAGAAATTCGACCACATAACACCTATTCTGGCCCAACTGCACTGGCTTCCAATATGTTTCCGGACCAGATTCAAAGTGTTGGTTCTTACCTATAAAGCCCTTAACGGCACTGGACCACAATATCTGATGGAACGCCTCTCTCGCTATGTTCCTACCCGTTCACTCCGCTCGACGTCTAAGGCCCTTCTCCGGGTCCCAACCCATACAGAGGCCCGGAGAACAGTAACAAGATCTAGGGCCTTTTCGGTGGTGGCCCCCGAATTATGGAATGCCCTCCCAGATGAGATACGCCTGGCGCCTTCCCTGTCATCTTTCCAGCGCCAGGTAAAAACCCACCTCTTCACCCAGGCATTTTAATGTATTTTATGCTTTTTAATCTTATTTATTTTATTTCTAGTTTTCTTTTACTTTGTTTATATAATGTTTTATATTGTCTGCGCAATACACACTTGCTGTATTTTAAATATTGTGGTTTTATCATGTTGTACACCGCCCTGGGAGCTGCTAGCTATAGGGCGGTTTAGAAATGCAACTAAATAATAAAAATAATAATAATAAATCTTAAGATTCTTTTTTATGCAAGGTGGTCAATACATTCCCTCTGATATTCAAACTTATAAAGCAAAGACCCTGGCCCAGCTCACTTATGGTATTCCAATCTGGATTCTGGGTTTTAACTGTCAAATGGAAAGAGTTCAGTCTGTATTCCTTAGGAAATTATTGGGTGTCCCTCTTTGTGTGGGCAACGCTGCTACTTATTTGGAAGTAGGTATTCGTTCAGTTGCTTGTAAAGTTTGGATTGATGCCCTTAAATGGTGGTTATGCTTACACTTCTTAGCAGCTCCTGGTAGTTATCTTTCCTTACTGCTCTCAGACTCCTTTGTGAGTCGTTGGATGTGTGAGATGGTGAAGAAAATAACTAAGATGGGCTTTTCCCCTGAAGTGCTGGGTAATTATGGGCTTAAGATGGTCCAGATCTCTGTTGTCCAAAGACAAATAGATCTAGATTTGCAGCATTTGAGAACTTCTGCTAAATCTTGCTCTCCACTAATCTATAATAACTCGTAACAATTACGGAATCACTGCAGCTTCATATTTGTATTCACTGACCATTCCAAAGTACAGGAGAGCATTTACTCTTGCCCGCTTTAATGTGTTGCCATCAGCACTGTTTAAAGGCTGATTTAATAAGATCCCAGTCAGTGAACGGACATGTCTTTGCAGAGCTGGTGTCTGTTGAACATGTTCTATTGTCTTGTAATTTGCACAGTGAATGCACAAAGAAGCTAATTTCCCTCTATTAACTGCTTTGCCTAGGAGCATTTCTGCAAATTTGGTATTGATCTGTCTAAGGGATGTCTCATCTTCTGTTACCAAAAGTGTCGCAAAGTGCTTTTTTTATTATAATACCATTAGGAAAAATGCTGCCAGTCTTCTGACTAAGGAACTACTTCATTTGTATTTATCTGGTTTGTAGTAATTTTCAGCAGTTGTGTTTTATATGTGTTTTTTGTGGCTTTTTAAACTGATTTTAATCTTTTGGTCTGTGACCATAATAAATGATTCATTTATTCTAACATCACCTTTGAAGAGGCTATGGTCTGAAGGCACATAAGGCCAGCTCCCTGCTGAAGCTAAGCAGGGTCAGGTCTGGTCAGTGCCTGGATGGGAGACCGCTTGGGAACCATATGTAAGCCGCCTTGGGTTTCTATCATGAAAAGAAAGGTGGGGTATAAATGTAATAAATAATAATAATAATAATAGTTGAGTATTAGAACTCTGTATTATGTGCTAGAGTTAGATTCCACCCCTTGGGCTTTCCTCTGCTCTCCTTTTCATTTTCTGTTGTTGTCTCTACCCAGCCAGCAATAAAAAAAGCATGTTTGTTTGCCTGCAGTATGAAGTAAGAGTTTGTTTATTCTGCACTTCCTATGATGGTTAGAGCAGGATTTGGTGCTTATTGCTAAAGGGTGAAACAGAGATAACTTAAAGTGATCTGAAAACATACCGACCCTAAGTTACCCTTTACTCTTTTAAAGCACTCATTATACTCACAATTATAGTATTTTTTCTTCTTTTTCTTGAGCACTTGATGGCAAAGGATGAAAACAGCCCTAGAGGAATAGAAACACTGCTGTGCATGCTACAGTTAGCTGGCAGGCTGGCTATCCACCTAGGCTGTAACTCAGGCCTCATTTCTGATTTTCCCAGTGTGTGCAGCCATTTCAGGGTTTCTGGGCAGAAAAATGGTCCATTGGCCTCACCTGAAGGGTGATTTTCACAGGTAAGCCTGCCATCACTTTGGGCACTACTGCCATCTAGCATCCGAAGGCAAGAATGCACTGAAGTCAAAACCTGGGCCTCAGGCCCCTCCTACTCCAGTTTCATTTGCGATGAGTCCGAAGTGGCATATCTGAAAGGAACAAAAGGACAAGAGGCCCAACAGCAAGGAAAACAGAGACAACATCCCTTGAAACAACAGAGAACAACAGAAATTGCAACATAGTAATAGAGGTTTTGAATGAGGGAAACAGGGCAGAACAGTAAACTTGCAGCAGGTAAACCATAAAGGTGGAACAAAACATCCAGACATCCCCCACCAGGGAGGGACGGCAGGCTTACCTGTGAAAATCATCCTTCAGGTAAGGCCAATGGACCATTTTCCACAAGTAGCCTGCCATCACTTTGGGATGTACCAAAGCAGCCCCCCAATAGGGAGGGACCAGAAGCTGTTTACTAATCAGAAAGGACATATTGCAGGACACGTCTCCCGAAGGAGGCGTCAGTAGAAGCATACCGATCAATCTTATAATGCTTCACAATGGAGTTAGGGGTAGACCAAACCGCAGCTCTACAGATGTCTGCAAGGGGTGCATTAGTTACAAATGCAGCCGAAGTGGCCACTGATCTGGTGGAATGGTCTGTGATATTAGACGGCACTGGGAGGTTAAGGGACTGATAAGCCAGGGCAATACAGGCCCACAGCCAACAGGACAAAGTTGATTTGGAGACCTTTTTCCCCAAGGTCCTAGGGTGAAAGGATACAAGTAAGGATTCTGTCTGTCTGATGTCACGGGTGCGAGAGAGGTAAAGTTTGAGGGCTCTCCAAACATCCAGCGAATGCCAGGCCTTTTCCAGGGGATGGACCGGCTTTGGGCAGAATGACGGAAGCACAATGTCCTGGCTACAGTGGAATAAGGAGTTGACCTTGGGACAGAAGGATGGGTCTGGCCTCAAGACCACTGAATCCTTATGGAAGATGCAGAGATGGCGGGCCGATGACAAGGCTTGCAGCTCTGAGATCCGCCTCGTGGAAGTAATAGCAACGAGGAACAGGACCTTGAAGAACAACAGTCTGAGAGGCACTGAAGCAAGAGGTTCAAACGGAGGGCACTGTAAGGCTTGCAGGACTTTCGAGAGACTCCAGGAAGGAAAGTAGTGGCGCACAGCTGGAGAAAGGCAGGCGGCCCCTCTTAAAAAGCGTTTGATGAGCGGGTGAGCGCCCACAGGGGCGGCCGATGAGGAGACGGACAGGACTGAAGAGATGGTGGAGGCATGGCGACGCAGAGTGTTCAGCCGCAGTCCCATCGTCAGACCTCTGTATAGGAACTGTAGAACATGCTGTACAGTGGCTTGAGAGGCCGGAAAGTCCTTAGCGGTGCACCAGTTGGAAAAGGCACGCCAAGTACTCTGATAAATCCAAGTTGTGGACGGTCGTCTCGATGCTAGGATAGTGTCGACCACCCGCTGGGAAAGTCCGGCAGTGTTCAGCTGTCTCCGTTCAAAAGCCAGGCTGTCAGGCTCAGCCAGGTCGGGACTGGGTGCCAAATTGGTCCCTGAGTGAGAAGGTCCGGCCTGACAGGGAGGGTCCAGGGATCTGTGACTGACATTGCAAGAAGGTCCGAGAACCAAGGTTGGCGAGGCCAGTATGGGGCTATCAGGAGAATCCGAGCCCCCTCGTGCCGGAGTTTCGTCAATGTCCTGCCCAGGAGGGATATCGGAGAAAAGGCATACAGGAGCCCGCCTGGCCATGGTGCTATCAGCGCATCCACTGCTTCCGCTGTCAGCTCCAGGTACCTCGAGAAGTAGCAAGGCAGCTGGCAATTGTGGCTCAAGGTGAAGTGGTCCACCGAGAGAGTGCCAAACCGGAGCTGGAGAAGGTCGAACACTGCCAGATGAAGCTTCCATTCTCCCGGGCTCACATGCTGTCTGCTGAGCCAATCGGCGGTTACGTTCAGAACCCTGCTGAGATGTTCCGCCCGTATGGACAATAGATGGTTCTTGGTCCAGTCGAAGATTTGGGTCGCCTCTGCCTGAAGAACTCGGGACCTGGTACCCCCCTGACTGTTGAGATGAGATTTTACGCATACGTTGTCCGTACGGATGAGCACGTGCTGCAGGGAAAACAGTGGCTGGAAATGCCGGAGGGCCAGATGAACAGCCCTGAGTTCCAGCCAGTTTATGTTTTGACTTAGGTCTGCTGTGGACCACACACCCTGGACAAAACTGGAGTTGCAGTGGGCTCCCCAGCCTGACAGACTGGCATCTGTGGTGATTATGTCCCTGACTGGCTTCCGGAATGGCGTACCCCTGCTGAGGTGTGCCATCGTTGCCCACCAGCGGAATGAATCCCTCAGCTATGGTTCCAGCAGAATCACGCGATGGTTGGACGTGGCAATGTCCGCCTGAAAGGGTAGGAGGGCCCATTGTAAAGGTCTCGTGTGATGTCGAGCCCACGGGACGATGTGAATGGTGCAGACCAGTGACCCAAGAAACTGCGCCAGAAACATGACATCTGCCCTTGAGCGATGCGTCAATAAGGTTGCCATGGCTGTGATGGAGGCATTACAGTCTGGGGACAGAAAAACCATAGCTAGAGACGTGTCCAGTATGGCTCCCAGGTGCTGGAGGTGCTGGGTTGGCTGCAGATGACTCTTTTAGATGTTGACCAGCCTGCCGTGAGAGTTTAGGGCCTCAGAGTGAACTGGAGCTGTCTGTTGGCTAGGTCCTGGGAGCACGCTCGAAGAAGCAGGTCGTCCAGATAGGGGTAAATATGAACCCCTTGCAGGCGGAGGAATGCCACCATGGTGGCCATCACCTTGGGAAAGACTCGAGGAGCCGATGTAAGGCCAAATGGCATGGCACAGTACTGGAAGTGGTGCTGGCCGAACGAGAATCTCAGGAATCGTCTGTGAGCCGGGCAGATTGGGATGTGTAAGTAAGCATCCTTCAGGTCGATGGATGCTAGTAAATCCCATTGCAGTGCTTCCACAATTGATGCCAGTGACTCCATCTTGAAGCGGCGGTACTTGATGAAGCGGTTGACAAACTTGAGGTCTAAGACCACCCTCCATGAAGAGTCTCACTTGGGAACTGCGAAGAGGATGGAGTAGACGCCTTGCAACCTTTCGGATGGTGGTACTGGCTCTATAGTGGCTATGTCGAGTAGATGACGTAGGACATCCTGCATAACCATCCTGCGTGACTTGGAGATGGGGGAGAGGCAAAATCTGTCTGGGGGGGGTCCACCAAAATTCTATGTTGTAACCCTGGATGAAGATGAGCCTGACCCAAGAAATGTGTGTCAGGGTGAGCCAGGAGCTTGCGTAAAAGGAAAGTCTGCCTCCAATGGGAACTGCCTGCGTTGACGGGCTCCTCTGCCATAAGAGGAAGAGGGGGCTTGCCTGCCTTGGTATTGGGCTCTGATCTGGAAGCGTTGTCTGGGCCAGGGTGCCCTGGAGGAGCGAAATTCTGTAGACCTGGCGTCTCGTCCTTGTAGATACACACACACAATGGGGAAGGCGTGGTATCGCTTTAACACAGCTTGCTCAGGCTATGCAGCTCTCACAGACAGCGTGGAGTTGCAATACTGTTGAGGCAAGGTAGCTGGAGCATGAAAAATGAAACCCAACAAAAACAAAACTAGAATAAAAATGGTGGCCGAGGTAACCGGGCAGCCTAGAAAGGGCCCCTGCAAGGATTACCAGGCAGACGGGAGGAACTGCTGCTGTTTGGGGCCCAGAAAATGACCTCCATGTGGTTACACGCTGCTGGAGGAAAAGAGACGACGGGGGGGGCAAAAATCGCCACCGCCTCTGAAAACGGATACCAGAGGAAGCAGCCAATTCAGGAGAGGGAACTGCAGCCGCAGGCTCCTGGCTGGAAGGGCTAAACGCTGCCCTGGGATTGCGGTGATGGGCGGAAGGCTGGCGAGGGAGCCACAGCCACAAGCTACCCTGCGCCAAAACCAAAAAGGAGGGGGGGAGCCGTAGCCGCAGGTCCCCCAAACAAAGGAGAGGCAGCCGCCGCTGCTCAAGGAAGCCGCAGGAGCGCGTCCCCGAACAAAAAGGAGACAGCACCAGCAAACGGAGGGAACAAAACCAGGTCACCAAAAAGAAAAAAAGGGGGGGGAAATACAAGAAAATATTCTCGTAAAAATAAGAAACAGGAACTTAGCTACGCTCTGACAGGAATCCAAAAGCCTCGACGAAGGCAAGAATGAAACTGGAGTGGGAGGGGCCTGAGGCCCCAGGTTTTGACTTCAGTGCATTCTTGCCTTCGGATGCTAGATGGCAGTAGTGCCCAAAGTGATGGCAGTCTACCTGTGGAAAATCAACCCTGCAACCAGTTAAAAATAAATCCAATTGCTTTCCACAATCAGTTTCCAGTCTTAGTTAATCCTTTATATAGCAACTAGTTAAAAAGTTTTGCCTTGATCGTCCAACAGGAAGGAAAATCTAAAGGTCAGGAAGGAGGGACCCTCGAGGAGTTAGCACCTTTTGGTATCCCTTTGTTCACTCTATCCTTAACATCCTTTTTTCTTATGAAACAAACAAAAGCCAGTCATTTAATTCCTGGTGTTCATAATATATTTTACGTTAAACTTGACCTTCACATACATAGCCCATTTTGCACGTAGGAGGCGTGAGGAGGAAGTTCACTGCCTTTCTCTTCCCCTACCCTGGTCCTCACATCCTCTCCACTGGTGAATGGGCTAGCGCTATGCACCTCCCCCCCCAAATTCCTAAGCTAGAAATGTGGCTGCTCCACCTAACAAGACTGGCTGGCTACAGGTCTGCCTCCCCAGCCATAATCCTGATGAAATCTCCTTTCCACCTACACTGCTACTAGCCTTAGAAAGACAGCTTCTATTTGCAGCAATAGGAGGGAGCTTTTTTCCTACGGCTTATAGCATGGTGTGATTTTCATCAAGATCATAGCTAAGGACAGAAATGTTTACCCCCTATACATTGTGGTCCTAATGAAAATTACCTATTATTATTAAAAATCTCAGCATATATTGACACATTTAGTGTCACAATTGGTTCCAAGTATAAATGTGCTACAAGGACCAATGGTCCCTTATGTTCTTAAGCCACAGTGACTAATATTGGAAATGATTAGTTCAGGAGCCTTTTTTTAAAAAAATGATATTTTTAAATTTGTACATTTGTTTTTAATGTTTTTAATTGTTGTAAACTGCCCAGAGAGCTTCGGCTATGGGGCGGTATACAAATGCAATAAATAAATAAATATGTATTAGATCTCTAGATAATGAGGACAAACAAGAGATGGCAGTTATTTAGGTAGCCACTCTTGGAGTCAAAAGGGCTCAGCTAGCCAGACCTTAGCTCTGATTTAGCAATCCATTAATATATATATATATTCATGATCTTAACTGCAACCCATAGAGACTGAAAGAAAAAATCAGTAGTGGTCAGAAATGAGAGGCATTTTCCTTCAAGAAATAATTACCTTTTAACAAAGTGATTTTTTATTTTTAAAAAAAGAACCATTATGAATCCAACTTTTTCCCCCCTAAGAGAACACAAATCCATGGTAGCAACGTGATCCATCTAACAGTACCTTCACAATTGGCCCAAGACACTTGACACCCTTGAGAATTATGCAGACAAATGTGGGTACTATGGCAAAGGGTGAGTTTGCACCTGCTGGTTGCTCAGAAATCTTCCCAGAAACAGTGGGAACTGGATGGGTTACAAGAAAAGCTAGAGCCTTATTAGAGAGGAACTAACTTTGTAGTGCCTCAGTGGCCCAGTTCACATGTCATATTAAACCATAGCTATAGTTATTTTATACTATGGTTTAATGTGTAAGGTTCTAAGTTGCTCCCTCTCTCCAGCGGAGATATTGCTGCCACACCAAGGAATAAACAAGCCAGAGGCTAGCTTTGCATTATGCGTAAACCAGAGCTTGTGGTTTGTTTCCCTCGAAGAAACCATAACCAGGAAGCTTGTTGGGGGAGGGTGCAACTTAGGAACTTTTCAGCAGTGTGGATCAGCACAATATTCATATTAAATCATAGTTTAAAATAAACTATGATTTAATGTGATGTGTGAACCAGCTCAATATCTGAATATACATCTTCAGAGAGATCACCCCTCCCAGTCAGCAGTTTGAGAAGGACGGTGGCAGGAAATATGGTGGAGAGAAGGAGGGAGAGGGACAGCCTCTCTCAGAGGTCTATGAATTAGAAAGAGTATCTCATTACCACTTCCTACAAACCTTACAGGAAGTGGTAGTGAGACACTCTCTCCAATTCATAGCGCTCTGAATGCCAAATTAGGACCTTGAAAGCAGGAAAAAAGGTAAATTATAAACTAGTATCCATCCATACCAGATCATTTTAAAATGCAATAATTCAAGATTTAATGTTTAATGGCAAATGACAAGATATCTATTGCAATTAGCTAGAAAGAAAGTTATTTTAAGTCATATTAATCTCCATTAATATGCTGTAGCACAACTCCGAATTAGCTTAATTACCATTTTAAAATGGCATATTAAAAGTGGAACATAGTATTTGAAACAAAACAGGGATGTTCATGTAAAATCATAGAGCTTAATATTATTGATCTTTAATTCAAACCTTTTTTATTAAAGTATGAATGCCTTTACCTTGCAGAATAGTTTACATACATTGGAAAGCAATAAGCATATTATTTTCAAGAAGTGCAAGTCCTCAGTATGTTCTCATGATCAATCCTCATGCTGTAACACTGATCGCACACATACACACATACACACAATCATACAAACATACAAAGTGTACATATTCACACACAATGGAGCAAACTTCTAGAGCTGTCTGCTTTGATTAGCTTTCTCTTAAGGCTTCTGTAAGGTGCCCTCGTGCCCCTAACATTACCACATTTTATGAACAAGACTGTATGAATAAAGGAGCAGCATTGCCTGCAACCTATTAATTAGCACTTGACCTTTAAGTATTTTTTAAAAATACAACAAATTTAAGTTATGAACCTTTTCATCTGTGACCAGAAAAGGGTTCAGGAAACATTAGCATGAGGTTTTGAATCACAGCAAATACTCTGCTTTCAAACCTGACCCCAAAGGGTCCATGACTTTCCACTGCAAGACACCCTGTGATCAAACCTGGCATTTGACAGCAAGTACTACCGTGTGTGTGTGTGTGTGTGTGTGTGAAAACAGACAAAGCTGATGGCAGGATTGCTGTGGAACAAATACAATGACAGAACTGAGGGAAAGCATGTGTCACAGCTCAACTAGTAACTATCCAGGGTCTTTATTTTTAAGCTATTTATATACCGCTTAAATACTGAATTATATCAATAATTACCAAATTAAAATCTCTCTCAATCTTCAGCAGTGGTTTGATCATCTCAGGCTTTCACAAACTGTTCACAATCACATTTCCCAGCCCCTCGCCCCACCTTTTGGTATCCCTGCAGTTTGTATTTTAAAACTATAGGGTTAAGTGGAAGATGAGTGGCTGCAGGTACATTTAAAAAAAGGTAAAATGAATAAAATAAAATATAACATATGATTATAATGTAAATATAAGCATCTGAATATTCAAACTGTGAAATGTGAGTTAATGTAGACTTTCAGGCTATGAATCTAAAGACTGCAGGTAGCTACTTCAGCCTGGAGGTGGTCAACAGGATTAGCAGTAGGCCACCAAACTGTATTCTCTCTCTAGAAAGAAATCCCATTTGCAACTGCATCACACCCTAGCAACAAATCCTAGAGGATTCTGTCATTAGAATTATTCCATTGACTTCAACAAATAAACTGAAATAATTTATCATCTTTATGAGCTTGAACTATAAGGGCCAAAATGAGGCTGGAAGGTGTTTTTGAAGGTAAAATGGAAACACAAGAACAAAACTTTGTCACATTTTTAAACAGCAGCAGCAGATTTCAATGTGATGCAATTATTATAAAGATGCATATATTTTAGGGAATTTACTGAATTGCTTCTTTATTTTGAAAAACTAATCAGTCAAGTGTTGGGAACCTCATCACTCCCAAATTGATCTGTTGCTTATTCATCTATATGCTTCTATTCCCAGGGCCATTTTCTGCTTTTGCTTAATCAGTAATGAGTTTAAGTCAGCCATCATCAGATTCCAATTCGTGAGACATTTCTTCAGATGAGCTATTCCTGTGGATCCGACCATCACTCTTCATGCTATGGAAAGTCTTCTTAAAGGCCTCCATCATGGCATGAGCCAACTTCTTGGCCTCTAACTTGCTCTCGCACTCTACAGCATGACAGTCCATTTGGTAGGACAAATCATCATTGATCTCCCGATAAACCCAAGCAAAAATGTTTGGGCTGACATTGTGGTCGGCAGTGCAGTAAGCAATACGTGCAACTTGGAAGGTGTCCATGTGGACAGTGGCCTCTCCTTTGAGGTCCAGTTGATGAAGCCAAACTTGGAAGGGGCGGATTTCCAGAAGGGCATTAGCTGGGAAGACGTCCTCTCTGGCAAGAGTATGCTTCTTCCACAACTCAATGACTGGTGTCTCCGTACAACCTGACAAAAACTGCATCCCTGTTGTGGAAACTTTACCCAAATATGTAACCTAAGAGAAAGAAAGGAAAATAAAGTTTGTCAACAGAACTCTTTGAAATTTCAGTTTTAACATCTTGTGAATGGTCTACACAGCACCATTAGCATCACTTGAAAACTGCTATAAGACTCTTCACTCAGCCCAAGCCATTTTTAATTTGGGATTTTCAAAGCCACTCTGGTGGCTGTATAATTACAAGTTAACTGGTGTAGCATAGTGATTAATTGGACAATGCTGTGCATGTTTACTCAGAAGTAAGGCTCAATGAGTTCAATGAGGCTTACCCCCAAGTAAGTGTTTTTAGGACTGCAGCCTAAGAGAAGTTATTTTCAGGCATTATACCTAAACAGAGAATTCTAATAAAAGTATCAGGCATAGGGCACGTGTGCCATCCCCATCCTGCTCCACTCTAATCTCCCCACACTGAACTGGAAGGTCTGAAGACAGTTTCTAAGAACGTTCAACCAAACACATAGAAACTTCCTTCAGAGCTTCCTACACAACACAGGAAAGTTGGAGCAGGTGGAGATGGCACACACAGTGTTTCTTACTCATGACAGGAATCTCTGTTGAGGCATAATACCTGAACAAACTAGAATGAGCTGCAAATCTGAGTGTCCACCGTTCAAATCTTGCTTCTGCCATTAATTGGTCAGGTGGGCCTCAGGCAAACGTCCCAGTCTCAGTACACATCAGCAATATGGGGATAATACCCATCTGCTTCACAGGGTTGTTCTAAAAATCATGATGTCAAAAGTGCTCCACAAATGCTTAGAGTACTTATGGTTGCCTCTTCCAAACTCTCCACATCTCAGATTACAACATATGTAAAAATGACTATAACAGCCCAGCACACAAAACTGAAATATTTAATTTGGACTTGGTTACAAGGCTGTTCCAAGCAGTTGCTTGGGGCACCAGAATTTTAGGGACAGCAGTGAGGTGGTGCAGCATATGACACTTTAGTTAATGGGGAGTTTTGAAAGCAAAGTGGAAAGGAAACAGAGCTATAGGTACTGCTGCAGATGTGGGGAATCAAAAGGAGGGGAGGCGAAACTGCTCCAGAATAACTGTTGGGACACAGAGGTATGCGCATGGCCAAGAACTGTGCTTCAGGTCTGGAAATGAGAAGTGGTTGACATCATGTATCCACTCTTGGCCAAATTTTGAAATCCTATTGTTTAATTATGAGTTGCAAACAACCTTTTCGTGTAAAGTGAGGGTAACAAAAAGTAATCTCACTTGGGCCAGCCCTAAGCTACTTAAGTCTACAGTTGTGGCAGCTCCCAAATGTGGTTTGCCGGGATATGTAGGCTCAAACTAAACATGACGCTAATTGTGCAGCTACAATTAACATGTATTGTTCTTGTTACATAAACAGCAACCTTCAGGAAGCCTGAGCAGCCTTGGGACAGTGGAGGAGGAGAGGGGAGGTCTTTCTATTCCTGGAAGCTTCTCCTGAAATGGAAACATTACCTTTGGAGAGGCAATTTTTGTCAGACCGCTGCAGGAACAGAAAGAAGCTGCTATTTACTTGACAAAAAAATGTGCACATGAATTGCATTCATGTAATTAGCATAATTTCTAGTTTGGCCCATAGATGCTCTGCTTCTCTCTTTTTTGGGGGCTTTAACTCTTTCCACATTCCAAGCACTGAACGGTGTGAGAGTTCACCATGCTCTTTTTTCTCCTTTGCTTTAAAAAGTTCCTCATTATAAAAATAGATCTGAAAAGCAACATGTTTATATTGTGCAAAATTGTTAAATCCAAGAGCTCAGCATGAAAATAGTTCTTTGTGTTCTTGCAGAAGTTGTTCATGTAGCATACAAAGACCCAAATGATGCTATAGTTAAAGAATAAACTTCCAAAATATTATTGGAAATCCACTATGGTTTATTCAAAAACCCTATGAACAGAGTATCCAAAATGCAACACAAGATAGTGCTGGAAGATGAGACCCCCAGGTCAGAGGGCACTCACCGAGCTACTGGGGAAGAACAGATGCTCTTGGAGGTCGCTGATTCATAGGGTCGCCTTAAGTCGTAATTGACTTGAAGGCACATAACAACAACAAAGCATCTTCTATTTGGGGCAACACAGGGAACTGCAACAGCTAAAGCTGTTTTGCAACACCTAAAGCCTTTATTTCCTATCACTAGTCCAAATAGATTAAGCTCCCCATAACATTATGGTGTTACTTAAAACTTCTAGCAGTTCCTTAAGCAAACTGGGGACATTTACATGCCCTTCCCTTCCTGTCCCTTCCAGTCTCATAGAAACTGAAGTTGCTGTAGCTGTCTGAGTCTATAGTTTGTAGAAAATAAGAGAAAGATATAAACTGCCATATTCAAAAGCTTCAGCTTATTCTCTACAGAGCCATTCTAATACATTTCATTCTTTCACACCAATTATCAAAAAACCTGCATAATAACAAAAATAGCAGTATGCATTTGAAGCTTTCTCTGAAGTCAATGGCAATTGTTGATCAAGGGCATGGAGGACTTGGCCCTCAGAGGCTTCCTACATACACTTCTGGAAACATTTAGAGCTGAAAACATTGTGAATTATTTCAAAAAAGTAGACTCTGACTGAACATAAACGCATTTGACATTGATAGAAGCTCCATTGGGAGAAAAATGCTTTGATGATGATCAATGCATTAGCAACTCTCGTAGAGGACACCTGCCCAAAATGCAGCTGAGCCACTTGAACAAACCTCAGAAGATAAAACAAAGCAAAACATGACCTTTTGGTCCTCGCCCACTCCATGATTCTATGAAAAGGATTGCTTAAAAGCTTTTTAGAACTACCTGAAAAGACAAGTTTCAGTGCTTGTGGAAAACTTCATTCCCCACATTTATCTATGAGACCGACTACTTATTCTTGTAAAGAGAGGAGGATGCCATGGCAAGGAAGGTATTTAACTCTTATTATTAATAATACATTTATATAAAATCTACATAGCACAACTCAAACAAAGTAGTTCACATACATTATGTTAGCAATCCTTACAACAGCGATAACCAGATTCTTGTGAGCACCAGAATTAATTTTTATGGAATTACTCGTGGAAAAGTCACACTAACTATAATTGTGCCTTAATATATTAAAGCATTATGACAGAAGCAGCTTTTAAAAATATGCTTTCTGAACTGATTTGTTTTAAATCTACTACATATTTCAAGAATTGTCTGTCTGTTTGTCCATCTGTTCTCTATGCATTTGGACACTTTGTAAGATATCATCACCGAATTTGGTCATCATGGTTCCTGAGATCACTATCAGGTTTTCTTCTATGTTTGGAAACCATTGGACACCATTTCTGAATCAAGATGGCAGACTGAACCAATCCAAATTGCACTGATTCAGACACCTCTGAAGATATAATCACCAAATTTGGCATGATGGTTCCTGAGATCAAGGAGTGGGTTTTGGTCTATGCTTGGAAACCATCAGGTGCCACTTTTGAATAATATGACAGACAGTCACCAAATTTGACATGATGGTTCTTGAGACTGAGGAGCAGGTTTTGGTCTAACTCTGAAGATGAATGGATAGCATTCTGAATCAAGATGGCAGACTTAACCTTTCAAAACTGCAGTGATTTGGGTCTTAAGATATAACTATCATGCTCCTGCTGAAGAAATCCTATTCAGAGAAGGACCGGGTGCTCCCTAAAGCAAATGTTACAAAGCAGCAGGCTACGTCAATGGGCAGTGAGTCTGAGCAGGGGAATCTAGGGCCTTTTGGGATCATGGAACTCCAATCTTCATTATGGTTCCTGAGATCAAGGATCAGGTTTTGGTCTATGTTTGCCCATGATTAGAAGTCATTTTGAATCACGGTGGTGGACTGAACTTTTCAAAACTACACTGACTGATTTTTGGTCTCTTAGAATTCCCAAGCAACACCAAGAATCAGGCTGCATATTTTTGATAAGCACCACTGCCAATTCCTGTAGCTAAAATTTTGTTTTTACAATTCATGAATTTCATATAGTCAGGGCACACTTTTTTAAAAGCACAAAACATTGACTATATGGTATAACACATGGATATTTTAGATTAGCACAACATCACATAATACTGAGGGCTGCAACTTAAGCAAGATAAATTCTTTGGACCCCGTAAAAACTATAAACGTATGCAATTTAACAGTCAGTAGGTAGATGCATCACCCAATGTGTAGTATATCCACTAGCCAAACACACATGCAAGCATTTGTTTTAGTATGAACAGGGATTGTGCAAGACATAGAACAAGAAGATGTCCTCCCTCCCCTTTGGGCAAACTGGCAGCTGAATCTACTTTAACATGAGTAACAGGACAGCATCCACAACCATACCTGAATGCAGATTAGCTAAGGAGCACAGGGCAGGCTGCATGCCACACACAGCTCAGTTGCCAAACACCTAGCCATTGCTTACTAACTGCTCCGCCTGGCCCCTGCTTATTGAAACAAATGCTGCAATGCATGGTGGCAATGTGTGTCACATGATCAGAGCAAGGCATATGCATCTCTGCTACTTATTGGAATGTGTGGCCTGGACTGGATGCCTCTGCCTGCCCACTCAGTCAGGGTTTGTTGCCTAACAGTCCTGTCAGTGGTACATTAGAAGAAAACAATATGAACCACCTAGCCAAGGACAGCAATAAGCCGTTAGAGTGCTAGCTCAGGAGAATGGGAATGGCTGGGGTTGCCATTGCTGCCCCTCCCCCCAGTGTCTACAGCCATCTTACTCTGGCACTGCATCTTATAATCCAGTGGTGAAAGTAGGACAGCCAGTGGAGGGTGGTGATGGTGGACTGCTCCATTTTGGATCCCCCTTCTTAGGAAAAAAAATCAATGTATAAGTCCTAAACACGTGTCCTGGGATACAGCCAATGCTAATTTCATGTGGGTGAACAGTCAAACTCTCAGTGATTCACTGAAAATTAGCTTTTAGTAGGTTCAGGTGATAGGCTTCATATAATACAGGAAGTGGAGGGGGAGGCTTAACAGCATTTTATTAAACTCTAGTAATAAAGTGTCTTTTATTACCTCACTATTCTTCAGGTATATACATATAGTGGACCTTTATTGTTGTGGCACTGACCCTATGGAACTCCCCTTAAATATTAGACAGCTGCCATCTCCATTATCTTTTCAGTGCCTATAGAAGACCTTCCTCTTTCAACAAGCCTTTTAAGTAGAGACCTTATCTCAGTTTGTGTCTGTGCTAGAATTGCTTTTTAAGGTGTTTTTAAAAGATGTTTTGTTTCAATATGTTTTTAAAGATGTTTTGTTTTTAAGATGTTTTAAAGTGCCTTTAAGTGTTCTTGTTTGCCACCCTGGGCTCCTTCTGGAGGAAGGGCAGAAAATAAATAAATAAGCAAGCTATATTGTTTTATTATATCCTGTAGTAGCTTGAGATGCTCATATGGTTTTTCAAAGGGTGTGTAAAAAGAAGACATCCAACGCAACTTTCCTGGCATACTAAAGTTGTCTATTTTCTTTCTACCCTTTCTCCTGTCAAATGGGAATTTTTATCCAAGTCTTTTCCCCACTGGCAAGCGTCTACAATGATCTCAAACACAGCTGCACTTTCAACTATTAACAGTTATTAGGTCCATGTGAACACACTAACCTTTAGGGACAAACTAAAACCCATTTCAAAAGATTTTACTTTTCATATAAGTCTTGTAACTAAATATATACATTTGATTCAAGGTACAATCTGCAGGAAACTACAGCATCTAGAGCAGGGATGGGTCCAGGGTTATGGCTCAGGAGCTGCTTCTGTTAGCAGTACAGAACTGAGAAGGAGGCTAGAATGCAGGCCTGATTGTGCATTATCCTGAGTGTAGTTAATTGCCTGTTTTGATTATCTTTGACAGAGGCCCTCTTATGTATCCCAACAACGTCTCAAATACATCTGGCTGGGAAAAGGGACAGGATCACCTAGATTTAGCATTCCCTCCTAAGGGGAGCTGGCCTTGCTAATCTCTCTAATGGACTTTAACCACATTGGAACACTTTCCTTTTTGTGCAGTCTTTTGGTGTAATGGTTTAAATTTCTTGGAAACTGTTTTAAGTGTTTTTTAGGAGCTCTTTGGTTATTATTTTAAACTCTGCTTTTTAATATTTATTTATTTATTAAATTTATATCCCACCCTTCCTCCTAGAAAGAGCCCATAGTTTTTTCCACCACTGATCTGCCTTAATGTTTTCAGATGGAAATGTTTTAAATCATCAGACACACTGTTTATGAGTGTCACAGATTTCACCTGTTTGGGCCACTGCTTGGCCACCCACTCATTATTTGTGACACTGTCCCGACCTTTTCCAAGCAATACACAGTTAAGAATTCCTGAAGGCAATTGCTTTATATAGAAATTGGCACTAAACCACTAGTCTTTTGTGGGTATAGGAGTTATTTTAGCATGCTATATTTTTATATTTCAGCTTGATTTTTGTAATTTATCTTTGTTTTTGTAAATCGCTCTGGAAGCATTGCTAAAGTAAACGAAATATATACTATAGGAGCCAAATCTGATCAGAACCGCAGTGTTAGGGAAAGAGGTTAGCCTTTTTTTTCTCCTGAGCAGTTTCTGTATGAAAAGTGCTTTCCCAAAGCTGCTATTTGCCAGCGGGTTTTTGCCAGGCTTTCTTGCCATAGGAAAAACAGAAGCTTGGGGAACAATTTTCAGTGGGAAAATGGCAGGGAGGGCAAAGTTTAACCTCTTCCCTAAAGTTCTGGTCCTGATTCAGTTCATCTCCCCCAAATGATATTGTACTGTTAAAAATGATATTGAACATTTTTATAATCTATGCTTTTTAGCACTTCTGCTTGCTAGCTTATTTACATTCTGTCTATATTATTCAGGCAAAATTGTTTCAGTTTATTTTCAGCAGCTTTTAAGTTTTAACTAAATGTAGACGTGCTAATTCCTTAGTCTATTACAAGATTAATGACTAGTTAACTTTCTTATGGTATCCAGTTCAATGTGGCTTGCCCTATAATCACCGGGGGGGGGGAGAGATTAGAAGATGTAACAAAATATATAATTTGTTTAGGCAAACTCTTATGCATTGTACTGCTCTAAGTGTTGGTTGCCTTTGCAGACTAATTAGCTAAACTGTCATTAGGGAAAACATTGCTTGCTTTAGACCAAGATGAGATACACAAATAGCAATTGCGAAGAGAAGTACTTATTACATTACAGAAGAGTAGTTGGGAAGGCGTATAGCTCAGTTGTGGAGCAGTGGTGGAGCATTTGCTTGAAAAACATCACAGATTCAAAGCCTGGTATCTTCAGGTAGGGCTGGAAAGACTCCTATCTGAAACCCAGCAGACGGACAATACTCTTACACAATATAAGGCAGTTTCCTATGCTGCAGTGAGTCTGGAACAAATAGCTCAGTAGCAGCGCATCCTCCCAGGTACAATCCATAACATCTCTAGGTAGACTGCAAAAAGACTTCTGTCTGAAACCCTGGAGACTGCTGCCAGTCAGTGTAGATAATTCTGAACTAGATGGACCAATAGCCTGACTCAGCATAAGGTTGTTTCCTATGTACATTCACAGCTACACTTACACTGAAGCGTAATCTTTATTACAGAAAATGATTAATGCATCAGGTTCTGCCCTGCAAAGTTTTAGTGCAAAAAGGGGAATGAATCCATTCCACTCTTCCAAAACTCCAGAGGAGGAGTAGGCCTCTCTGTGCACGTTCCATGGTTAGTGGGGAACAAGGGAGGCAACAATATAGCCATGTCTTTAGTGCATTGGAGGTCTCAGAACAAGAGAGAGGGGAACCTCAGAAAAATGAAAAATACTGGAGTCTTGCTAGACCATAGAAAGGCAAGAGAATACCTAGCATGGACTACAGGGGAGTCCCTCAGTATGCAATGGGCACAATCTGTATTGCACATATCTACCTCATTAATTTCAAGAATAAGTGTGGAACCTCAAATAAAGAAGTGGGGCCTGTGGCCACTCCAGATTCTGGCAAGGGCATAATTTCATCCTTACATCATGCTACATCTTTTAGTATTGTGTTCCCAAAAGGATAGAGCGTTTTAACACTTCTTTCTGAAAATTCAAGGAACTTCGCAAAGATTGTGTATGTGTTAGAAATGGGGGGAGGCACAAAATAACACAGCCTGCTTTCAAAGATACCAATGACATCACATAATATAGAGCAAGTGGGTTACCAAGGAGATAAGGCTCAGTCTAGCAAGCATTTCTGAACACCTTCTTCATGGTTCAATGAGATCTGACAGTATTCAGTGTTTAGGATGCTTTAAGACATGAGCTGGGAAAATATCCTGATTTACAGCTGATTTAAATTATTTTCCAATATGGTTAGAAGCTGAAATCTTACTTGGGTCAAAGGCTTTAGCCGATACTTGATTTTTCTGCTGTAAAAAAAGACCACTTGTAAGCTTTTCATGAAAAAAAAGGTATTTCTCCTATTATGTTGCTTTTCCACCTACCCACCCACCTCAAGCAAGAGAATAGTCCACCATAACCAAGGCTGCATCATTCATGTCTGGTTGCAGCCTTCCTGATGCTCTGCACTGTGCAAAATCAGTGAGAAAGCTTGTGGTTAAAAGTATACAATACTGTACCAAAAGAAGTAGTTTTTGATACAACAGCTGGGCTGTATACCCACTGCACAATAAGACGGCATCACAGCATTCAAGGGTGGCTCTACATCTTGAATGGTGTAGCCTTGGATAAAGGAGAGGCCAGCTCTTCCTGCACCCTCATGCTGATTAAGATGCCTTTGCTACTTGTGAATAGCTAGATGTGTTTCGGTGTTTCTCTTAATGTTATCAAAGACAGCTTAGGTTGGCATAGCTGCTCATAACTGAAATTGAACAATCATCTACTTTTTGGACTACAAGTGTTGTTTTCAAGTAACAATATTCTTAAATAAAATTAATAGGCCATGGTTTGATTTGATGCAGTGTTATAAACTGTCTAACTTAAGAGAAATTGCTACAATACTTTGATATATCTAAAACAGAGAAAGAAAGAGAACACAGACACCTGGCCTTCACGGTGAACAGCATGGTGGCCACTCAGCATGTTAAAATGCTACCTATTCAGGTACTATTCAATTTCACAGTGCTACTTTCAGAACATTCTGTTGTGACTGGGCATTTTACTATTTGCAGTAGAGAAGACAAAACAGGGCATACAGAATGCTAGGCATACCATTTTTTAAGATAAGGATGGGCAGAAGATAGAATGTATTCCACTGGTAGACCATGAGCCAATTTCTGCTACTTAAGTGAACATAGGTAGCTGCTTTATACAGATAGCTCCGTCAATATAGTTCGGTGTTGTCTACAACTCTACACTAACTAGCAATGGCTCTCCAGGGTTTCAGACAAGGGACCTTCCCAGCCCTATCTGGAGATTTTGGGGAATTGAACCTGGGACCTTCTGTATACAAAGCAGATGCCCTGTGGCTGACATGTAACCCTTCCCCCTACTGCCTGCTGGTTTGGGGATCTTGCAAAGAGTTTTGGACTCAGTGGACTAATTTGATCCAGCATGACACTAGTGTTCTTAAGAGAGAAGAATCAGGATGATTAAACACGTATTATTAGAAGTAGTAAAAATATACATTTAAAATGTATACAGAGTATTTCATACACATTATCTAGCTGTAAATCTTACAACAATATTGCAGACAGTGGATTAAAGCTGAGAGAGTGCGGCTTGGCTAATGCCACCTAGTGAATTTATGACAAAGGCGAGATTCAAACTGGGGACATCCTGATTCATAGCTCAGTCTCTCAGCCACTACACCACACCAGCTACCTTAGTTGTTTCTTGTTAACAACAGTAAAGAAATTCTGAGTATGCACACCTGTTTTGTAAATTTAGCACAAGTAGATGGACCACTGGGATTGTATTTTAAAAAATAGCCATGCAAGGCTGAGGTTAGCCTGCCCTGCTCAAGGGTATAATAGGCAAATGGAACTGGTGCCTGTCAACAATTCTAGCCTGCAGAATCAGGCTGTTCAACTACATCTAGACACTGCAAGAGCAATGACGTTAATGGAAACAATATGCTGTGTGGTAATAAGTGCCACAGAAGAAGTGAAGAGAGACATTAAGAAGAAAGTTATTTTTGTTCCCCAAACCAAATATTTTATGGGGAACATTAGTACGAAAACATTAGAACTCTGCATAGGCCCAATATTCCATTTTAGCAAAACAGTTCGACAAAAATATCCTTGTGTAATTCTAACTTTCCTCTCTCCCGTTAGTCAAAGTTAAGCCATTATCTGAAACACAGCACAAGCACTTGTTGGACACATTTAAGCCGCCCAAGGGCTTCATATCACCACCGCCACCCCAGTTTTACTTTTAAGCCTAGGCATCAAGCAAATGGATCATTTCACAGCTCTTCTTTCTTGCTTCATTTATTGAGCTTATTGGAATCTCCAGTGTGCATGTGCTTGCAAGCCCGCACGCACATGCGCACAAACACGCACACACAACCTACGAAATAACTTTCTGTAACTCCTGTTTATTTCATAATCAGATCTCTTTGATAGACTCATTTACAATCTATTCCTAAGAATCCCATGATCTCAAATTAACTGTAGGTGTGTTAAATTGTAAGAGAATGCTAGAGCATCTATACTTAATAACAGAAATATAAAACATACTTTCTCATAAACTAAAAACCAAGGAAAATGGTGTAGCATTGGCTAGACCTGAACTTAATGAATGAGCAAAAATGTGAACACAATTGAAATTCATGGGATGACAATGGGGCAGTCACTATTTGTCAGCGTACCCTGCTGTGAGGATAAGATGCTGAACAAATCATTATTTAATTTATATGCTGCTTAATGTCAAAATATACTTCTAAGGTGTTTACAATAATAATAACCCAATTACACAGCCATTAAAATATAAGCATCCGTAATTAAAATACACAATAAAATAATAACATTAATACCCACAATAAAATATGTAATAAAACAATGTCATTAAAACACAAAATTAAACAGAAGACTCAGGTTGAGACATCAAAAGAATGCCTGTGTAAACAGGTGTGTCTTCAAAATCTGGCAAATGCCAATACAGATGGCTTCTTGTATTTCAGCAGGGAATGTATTCTATTTGGTACCACCAGTGAAAAAGCCTACCTCCATGTCACCGTCCTGATATCATAGGAAGGATAGGATATAAATGAGATAGGTAGGCAAACCAAGAAATGAAGAAATTCACTCAAAGTTTGGTCTAGCCCTATCTCATGGGTACTGTATCAGCAAAAAAAAAAACCCTTGAGGTTTAAGAAGTACATGTTACCAAATTGTTCCAAGCTACACAGGAAGTGGATTGGACTGTGAAAGACCAACCCAAATTGTGTTTGCATTTTTGTAGGGCAGTATAGTATCTCAGAGAGGAGGTCAGGTCTCCTGCTCCCCTGGTGCATTCACTACAGCTGCCCAATTTTCCTGCTTTTTAAAGTTTGATAGAAATTTATGTTGGCTATGGGTACTTTCTTAAACCACAAGGGTTTTTTTTGCCTATTAGTGAATTTCTCTGCTGTTTAATCCAAGAGGTAAGAAATGGGATCCTGTGCAAGTTTGCTGAGAATGGATTGATCATTTGTATGCTTATTGAGTTCAATGGGATTTACTCCCCTGCAATCATGCTTAGGATAGGTGAAACTGACCACAGGAGGATGGGAAGGAGGATGGGCAGAGGTAGGGGAGAAAGGGCAGCGGGGAGGAGGGGGATGGGAGCAGGCAGGAGAGGAGGAGGGCAGGTTTGATCATTTGCATGCTTATTGAGTTCAGTGGGATTTACTCCAGTGTAATCATGGTTAGGATAGAAACTGATCATGGGGGGGAGGAGGAGAAGAGTTAGGGTGGGAGGGCTGGAGTGGGCAGGGGAGGAGGAAGAAGTGCGAAGGAGGGGAGAGGAGAGGGAAAGGAGGGGAGGGGGAGGGGAGAGGAGAAAGAAAGGAGGAGAGAGAGGGAGGGAGGGGAAAGAGAGGAGGGAAAGAAGAGAGGGGGAAGGGAGGGGAAGCAGGTCTGATCATTTGCATGCTTTTTGAGTTCAATGGGATTTACTCTAGTACAACGATGCTTAGGATAAACTAACCTGGGGGAGGGGCAGGGAGGGGGAAGGGGAAGAGAAGGGGAGGGGAGGAAGGGCAGGGGGAGGGAGGGAGGGGGAGGGAGGGGGAGGAGATTGGATGGGTGAGCACTGGGCAGAGAGAAAGCCCCTTTCATTTCCAAAAGGAAAACATTGTGAACAGTATCATTGTTTTTCAGCGTTTCCCCCATCTTTTTATTCGACAACAGACACATGTAGTCTCCCATCCAAATTTAAACCAAAGCTGTCCCTGGCCACATCCACACCAGACCTTTATTCTACTTTAAACAATCATGGCATCCCCCAAAGAATCCTGGGAAGTGTAATTTGTGAAAGGTGATGAGAGTTGCTAAATTCCCTTCACAGAGATACAATCCTCAGAAGAGGGGCTGATTGTTAAACTACTCTGGCCACTGGAGCTCTGTCAGGGGAATAGGAGTCTCCTAACAACTCTGAGTACCCTTCACAAACTACACTTCCCAGAATTATTTGGGGGAAGCCATGACTGTTTAAAGTGGCATAAATTGCGGGTGTTGGGTGTGTCCCCCTGATTAACCATGCAAAACAGCTGCTCATCTGGCTTTTAGAACACTGACAAGTTGTTTTTTACTGAGCATGGCCTGTGCTATCATAGAGCCCAATGTAAAATTTCTTAAATTAATTAAAAATCAGCCATGCATTTTTTTTTTACGTTTAAACTGCAGAAGTGAATGGGCAGAAAAATGGCAAATGCAATTCAATATAAACAAGTGTAAAATTATGCATATTGGAGCAAAAAATCTGAATTTCACATATACGTTCATGGGGTCTGAACTGGCGGTGACCGACCAGGAGAGAGACCTCGGGGTTGTAGTGGACAGCATGATGAAAATGTCGACCCAGTGTGCGGCAGCTGTGAAAAAGGCAAATTCCATGCTAGCGATAATTAGGAAAGGTATTGAAAATAAAACAGCCGATATCATAATGCCATTGTATAAATCTATGGTGCGGCCACATTTGGAATACTGTGTACAGTTCTGGTCACCTCATCTCAAAAATAGAGTTGGAAAAGGTTCAGAAGAGGGCAACCAGAATGATCAAGGGGATGGAGCGACTCCCTTACGAGGAAAGGTTGCAGCATTTGGGGCTTTTTAGTTTAGAGAAAAGGCGGGTCAGAGGAGACATGATAGAAGTGTATAAAATTATGCATGGCATTGAAAAAGTGGATAGAGAAAAGTTCTTCTCCCTCTCTCATAATACTAGAACTTGTGGACATTCAAAGAAGCTGAATGTTGGAAGATTCAGGACAGACAAAAGGAAGTACTTCTTTACTCAGCGCATAGTTAAACTATGGAATTTGCTCCCACAAGATGCAGTAATGGCCACCAGCTTGGATGGCTTTAAAAGAAGATTAGACACATTCATGGAGGACAGGGCTATCAATGGCTACTAGCCGTGATGGCTGTGCTCTGCCACCCTAGTCAGAGGCAGCATGCTTCTGAAAACCAGTTGCCGGAAGCCTCAGGAGGGGAGAGTGTTCTTGCACTCGGGTCCTGCTTGCGGGCTTCCCCCAGGCACCCGGTTGGCCACTGTGAGAACAGGATGCTGGACTAGATGGGCCACTGGCCTGATCCAGCAGGCTTTTCTTATGTTCTTAAGATGAAGGTCAGAGTATGGGGCAAGGTCAGTTAATAGGATGCAGGTACTCTGTGAATGTGGCTGATTTTTAGTTAATTTCAACAAATGATGAGACCACTGGCAGAAAAAAGTCTGATTTTTTTCTCTTGGTTTACACTTTAAACTCTCAATTCTCTTTCAGTATTTTGTTTATTGCCATGAAAACGTAAGAGGGTTGTTAAGCAATCATTTCTGAGTTCAGAACTATAAGTTTTGTAAGGTTTTGTTTTGAAATGAGCTTATGAGAAGCAGCAGAATAGCATGGGGAGTATTTTTAATTTAACATTGTGGAATGTGAAAAATCCATGCTGGCTATAGTATACAGCCACTCTTGTGGCTGTATAATGAAGAGAAGGACATTTAAATGAATGCAAATTAAATTTCAGGTTCAACATGGAGATGTACGTGGACCAAAAACCACTTAAGGGGTCAAGGGAGCTCAAACACTCTAACCTTCTTGACAGCCAAATTAACTCCCACTGTTTTCACAGTATGGCTTGGTCATTATTACTAATTTCGCTTGGGTCGGGGTCACAATGTTAGCTCCTACATATTTGATTCTGGCACCCAGGAGTTTGAAGTTAGGCTTCCCAGGATTAATTTATTACTTTAATCTGTTTATATGAATGCTTACATTTGTCTTCTCATTCACTCAAAGTGCCTTTGCCAAATGGATAGACTATACATTGTTGAAACAAACTAATTCCATTCCCAGCTGATACAAAGCTGTACACGTAGCTGCTTTGCTCACATTCGTTCCTTGTTATTCCCCTTTCCTTCTCTCTCTTTGCTATCTCCTCCACAACTGAAACACAGATTGAAAGCTCCTCATGACTGGGACCCACAATTTTGCTGTTGTTACTCTGTGAATCACCAAATACACTATGCCAGTATTAAAGGGGTTGACTGCTTTAACAGGTTATAGTGCTAGAAACCCACAGTCTCCCAGCTTTGCACTGGCATTGAATCCTACACTCCATTGCCATAAAGCACAGCACCAGAGTGGACTGATATAAAATTAGAAAACAGTAAAAATAGGTAGATAGATAAAAATAGGTAGGTAGATAGGTAAATAGATAGATAGATGTATCACTGAACACTAAAGTCAGGATCATTCAGACCATGGTATTCCTGATCTCTATGTATGGAGGTGAAAGTTGGACAGTGAGAAAAGCGGATAAGAGAAAAATCAACTCATTTGAAATGTGGTGTTAGAGGAGAGCTTTGTTCATATCATGGACTGCGAAAAAGACAAATAATTAAACCACAACTATCACTAGAAGCTAAAATGAGGGAACTGAGGTTATCATACTTTAGACACATCATGAGAAGACATGATTCACTAGAAAAGACAATGATGTTGGGGAAAACAGAATGGAGTAGAAAAAGAGGAAGGCCAAACAAGAGATGGGTTGATTCCATAAAGGAAGCCACAGACCTGAACTTACAAGTTGCGAGTGAAGGGGCGAAATAAGACAAGGACACATCAGCTTGGGTTGAACAAGGGCCACTTTATTAAACTATACAAAAACACCTTTTAAAGTGACCTGCAGAGGGAAACCTAGGTGCGGAACTATCTATAAGCAAGCATCTTGCCAGACAGCTCATGGGCGACCAGCCCCTGCTTGGGACAAGGGCAAGCCCCATCTGCTTACCCCTTCCGCCAGCCACACCCAGTAGGTAAGTAGGGGGGCCTTCTCAGGTCACCACCCCCCGGGGCCGCACAACCCTCGGGTGGATGAGTTAAGTTGGCCCCAAAAGCAGCCCATATCCTGCCCTCAAGCCACAAAGCTCTGACAGACAGGCCTCTGGAACCGCCAATCACCTCCAAAGGTGCCTAAGGGGGCCACCAAGCTGTCCTTACCTATTTCCCTTTCCGCACCTTCCCGCCACAAAAAGGGGACAAATCTCTATTTAGTCCCCTTCCACCCACTGCCGAGAAGCACCTCTCGCAGACACCTCTGCAGGTCTGCCAAAAAGACATTACCTGTGTCAGACAGGTGAACGCCATCGGCCCTGTACAGTTCACCCATCCAATGCTGAATGCAGGGTGTGAAATAGCCAACCTCCCCTGCCCCAGAATAGCCAACCGAATTTGCCGGTTGGCCTTATTTCGCGCTTGGTCCATCCCTATCGGGCTCCAGACACCATGCCAAACCCTTCGCGGGAGTATGTCTGACCAAAGCAGACGTACCAAAGGCCGACGTTGCCTTATTAACTGCATGCCATGCATGCCTGCCAAACTGAGGGCCATGCCCTTTCGTTGCAAGTGAGGGCCATGCCCTTAAGTAACTGAGGCCATCGTTGCCTCCTGAACTGCATGTCCGCACATGTCTGCCAAACTGAGGGCCATGCCCTTCCGTTGCCTCGCCAAGTGCATGTCTGCACATGCCTGCCAAACTGAGGGCCATGCCCTTAGGTAACCGAGGCCATCGTTGCGTCCCAAACTGCATGTCCGCACATGCCCGCCACCTGAGGGCCTTGCCTCAAATACTGAGGTCATTCCCAACTCGGGGAATGACCACCACATGTGGAGATGTCCGCACTGAACCAAGCTGGAACAAAGTGGGTAGGAGCCCGTACCAAAGTATTCCTCGCCAGCCAAGCCACCACACTGCAGCCCATTGACTGAGGCCTAACTGTAAGCCCAGGATAGGGCGCGCAGCTGCTCCATCCCTGTCCAGCAACATTGCTGGTCCATCAATGTTATACAGGTACAACTCCCTTCCATGGAGACATCTGATTGTTGGAGGCCCCATTGAAACAAATCTCCCTTGGATCCGGCCACCACCTCACCTATCCTAAAAGCTCCAAAAACCAGCGTAAAGGGTGCTGCCTGGAATAGTCTGGCTTCATAGCTTGAGGTGCATACTGTTTTTCACTGGCCCACCATACTCAATAAAATGTCTCGTGAGAAAGGGCTGTTGGCAAGTAAAAAGTTCCTAAGAGTATTTTTCCATGGCAGAGTTACAAGGCCAAGTAGCTCACAAGGCTGGAGTAGTCGTGCACTCCTCAAGGACACGTTGCCAGGACAACCAGCTGTCTTATCAGTATATAGCTGGAAACTGAAACTGGCAGAGTGTGGGGGTCAAAGAGTTTGTTAGCAGAGCTTGTATGTATGTTCAGAACTTTCTTGTCAGTAAAGTGACTCTTAAAACCTATAACTTGTCTGGCTGAGTGATTCAACTGGGATCTAGCCTGTCACTATTCTGTTCTGCATCCTGGGCATCTGCTTGTGCCCAATCCAACATCCAACAAGGGCAACGGGGATCGAGGGTGGCAGGGTGTTCTCTAGCCCACCCAGCTAACATACGGCAGACTCTAAAGTCTCTGGAATAGGTGGGAAAATCATCAGCCTTTACCTCAAAGTGCTTGGACTGAGAGGCCCAGTCTCCAGCCATTCACTAGGCAATCCCAGCAGGTGAATCACCGAATAGACCACTCTGGCGCATAGCCTTTGCCGGCCCAGAAGTCCTGGGAAAAACCCCTCCTGCATTCTGATAGCTGTTGAGTGTGCTGGGGCGACAGACCGGCTTATGGCCATCTTTGACTCCGCTCCCCAATCTCCCAACGTGCGGTTGCACAGCACAGCTGAACTGCTCCATCTGAGTCCATGACAGTACCTCAATAAAACAGTGTCAATACTCTACCTGACCACGCCCCAAAAGAAAACATTAAAATCTGGGCACTAGAGAACAAAGGAACAGACGAGGGCCATAACCCTACAGTTCCGAAATAGAAGGAAGTCACAGACCTGTCCCATGACCATGTTATCTCACTAAAATGGACGGGAGAGTTCCCAAGCCTCACTGCCTATAAGTCCAAGCCTGCAGCCACCACAAAAACCCCGATGCATCCATGGACTTCCAGTTCTACCTCCCAGCCCTACCTAGAGATGCTATGGACCTTCAGCCTGCAGTTCAGATGCTCTAGCCCTGAGCTATGTCATGTAATTCTACAACAAGTTAGTTAGTTCTTCCCCAGGAGTGTGGGAAAACTAGACCAAATGATTTGGGCCAGAATATAAAATGTAACCTGCAATTTGGCTCTAATTTCTTGATCAATATTTGATCACAACAAGCATTAAATTATACAGCCACAACCCTGAACCTGTAGTAAGGCTGTGAAAGCCCTGCTACAACCTCATAAACCACTGGAAAAGACCTCTAATACCTGGAGGGCAGACAAGAAACACTTTCTTGGCCTAACTGGCATGAAGCCATTACTGACTGACCACATGAGTATGATTGGTGGTGAATTAGGTGGTATGCCCAGGAAGGTTAACACCAGGCAGGATGGTCCATTGACACAGCCATAAGATGAACCAGTTACATAGCCATTCCATAATCTGTGACATCAGGTGTTAACATGCACCCAATTTTTTTACCCTCTCATCCCGACAGCCCCTTCAAGGAAGGAGCTGAAGCGCTCCGTGTGAGAATAGAGCAGCCCATATATAATGCTCTACCTCATAGAATTGACTGAAAAGGCAAAAACCCAGCAGCTATGAATCCCCTTGTATCCCCACAGTAGATGAAAAAACAGATTAGATGTCATACTTTCCCATAGGCAGTGCATTAACTAACTGGTAGGAAGCCATTACTGATTGCCATTGTGTCTATGCCCAAGACAAATTTAAGAGTGCAGGCCCTTAAGGCAAGCCCGAGACTACAATATGGGATCCAGAAACTGAAAGAAAACCCCATAACAAAACAAACCTCCCCAGGAACTGGGCAGTCTGCAAGCAAGGTCCCAGTACCTGGAGCTTAACAGGGGAGGGACGCTTTCTTTGAGCAGCTACTGCTGGGTGCTTCTCCTCACCGCTGTGAGGGCCACTAGCCTCATATTTCCCTGTTTCATATAAAGAAAGGAAATCATTTATGAGTAAGCACACTTTCCCAGCCACCATTTTAGTGCAGCTAACCCAGTTCCCCAAAGCACAGATGCTGGGGATATGGCGCTGCCACCCATATTTGGCCCACTGCAGCGGCCTCCCCCTTGTAGGCTTCCAAACACCTATCATAATAGATGTCCAAAATGCAAAATTAACATCCTATATCCCTTTCTAGTAAATGATATCATAAATCCAAGAGCAGCAGATGCTGAGGATGTGTTGCTGTCACCAATATGTGGCTGCACTATAGCAGGTTTTCCAACACATATCAAAATAGATGAGCCAATGCAACAGTTGCACGCTATATGTAATTCCAGGTAATGATATCAGAAGCCCTAACTAAAATGTAATTTCAGGTAATGATGTTTCGTTGTTGGTGCCACAATCCTCAGTAAAGGGGGGAAGAGTCTGCCTGGACCTTAAAAAGCAGCCCATGTCAATAAGAGTCTAAGATCCTGTAATATGAGGGATCTCTATTAGGCAAATCGGGCTTTCCTCTTTATTCCTATTCCCCAATCAATATGATTACCATCTGCTAAACTTTCCATTCCTAACTAGATTCAGGTAAATGCCTCTTCTGTCTCAGAGTGAACAAATAGCCTTATCTCCACCCTTATTATTATATAACTATGAAAGGCCCAAAGGCTAAAAAGGCTCACTAGGCCCCACCAATATACTAGTATGTAGTATAATAACCATATAATTAAGTAGTTCAAACCTCATACATGCCCGGGCCTAGCAAGAAGTTGTATCTATGTCTGGGCCTAGCAAGAAGTCATAAGCCTCACGAAAGGGTTCTGCCATCTAGGGTTGCCAGGTTGGAACCATCCAAAAACCTGAGAAAATGGGGGGAGGCCCTAGTGACATCAGGGGGCAGGCCCTAGTGACATCAGGGGGCGGGCCCTAGTGATGTCACAGGGCAGGCCCTAGTGACATCACAGGGTGGGCCCTAGTGATATCATTAAACATGATACATTGTATCAACCACAGTTGCTTGGAGCATACCATTCAAAAAAAATTCTCTGGAGATTAAAATAGAAATCTTACCTAAAATAGGGTGTTCCTAGGTCCATCTGAAGTGACAAGGTCATTCTTTCTCACAAGCTTAGGGTGATGCAAAATGGAAATGGACTGCCTTCAAGTTGATCCCAGATAGGGTCTTCATGGTAAGCAGTACTCAGACAGAGGTGGTTTACTATTGCCTTCCTCTGAGTCTGACAGGCAGTGACTGGCCCAAGGTCACCCAGGGAGCTTCATGGCTGTGTGGGGATTCGAACCCTGGTCTGCCAGGTCACAGTTCAACGCCTTTAGGGAACATTTAATCTAGCTTACTTGCTTCTGGCAAGAAGGGTTTACGTGCCCTCAGGCCAGGCCATTATTGGAAGAAAGGAGCTTAGTGTTGCAGAGACGTTAGATGGGAGCACAGATAGATGCCCCTGAAGGCAGCAACTGTAAACATGCTTATTAAGGAACTAAGCCCCATAGAACTCAATAGGACTTACTTCTGAGTAGATATGGTTGCAGCCATGTTAAGGACAAGGGAGGGCATTCTAGGCAAAACAGACAAATAATTGGGTGTCAGAACAAATTAAACCAGAACTATCACTAGAAGCTAAAATGATGAAACTGAGGTTATCATACTTTGGACATATCATGAGAAGACATGATTCACTAGAAAAGACAATAATGCTGCGAAAAACAGAAGGGAATAGAAAAAGAGGAAGGCCAAACAAGAGATGGATTGATTCCATAAAGGAAGCCACAGACCTGAACTTACAAGATGTGAACAGGGTGGTTCATGACAGATGCTCTTGGAGGTCACTGATTCATAGGGTCGCTATAAGTTATAATCGACTTGAAGGCACATAACAACAACAACAAACCTCCCTGATAGACTGTGGGAATGCTGTGGACACAATATATTTCAACTTTAGCAAAGCTTTTGACAAAATGCCACATGATATTCTGATTAGCAAGCTAGCTGAATGTGGACTGGATGGAACAGCTATTGGGTGGATCCACAGTTGGCTACACAATCATATTCAGAGTGCTAATCAATGGTTTCTTCTCAACCTGGGGGGGGTAACTAGCGGGCTACTATAGGGCTTGGTCTTGGACCCAGTGCTCTTCAACATTTTTATTAATGACTTGGATGAGGAGGGGCAGGGAATGCTTATCAAACTTGTAGATGATGCAAAATTGGGAGGAATACCTAATTCCCTGGAAGACAGAAACAAAATTCACAGGGATCTTAATAGGCTGGAGCATTGGGCTAAAAACAGCAGAATGAAATTTAACAGGGATAAGTGTAAAGTTCTACACCTAGGAAAAATAAACCAAATGCAGTTATTAAGATGGGGGATACTTGGCTCAGCAATACTATATGCAAGAAGGATCCTGGGATTGTTGATCACAAACTGAATATGAGCCAACAGTGTGATGTGGCTGCAAAAAAGGCAAATGCTATTTGAAGCTGCATTAACATTTGGAGGCAATATGCCTCTGAAGGCCAGTTGCGCTTATTTATTTTATTTATCTATTAAACTGATATCCCGCCCTTCCTCCCAGAAGGGTCCTGCTTGCAGGCTTCCTATTACGGTTGGGGTGAGGAACTAGATGTTCTTATGTCCTTAAGGGAACCTGAAAACTACTGAAAGGTACCAGGAGAACAGATGGGCCCAACTCCTGCTGTGCAGCTCCCAGCACGGGCAGATGAAGCAGGGTGGCCAAGGCAAACTAAGACTCCGAGCCCTGGCCTGAGGCAGGATTGGACCAGATGCGAGGATCCACTTCATTTACCCAGGAATGTTGGATACAGACCCATGGGTGCTCTCTAGCCCAGTGCTGTCTGCACTGGCAGCGGCTCTCAGGGCTTCAGGCAGGGGTGTCTCTCAGCCCTACCTGGAGATGCCGCTGAGGACTGAACCTGGGCCCTTCTGCATGCGCAACAGTTTCCCTAAAAATAAGATTCTAGTCCTTATGGTTCCGAATGAAGGGTGATTTAAACAGGGAGCTGCTTTATACTGAGTTAGGCCATTGGTCCATCTGGTTCAGCACCAGCACTGTCTACAGCGACTGGCAGCGACTGTCCATGTTCTCTACCACTGAGTTACGGCCATCTTCCCTTGATTTAAAAGGGGTGGGTGGGCTCTGGCCTGCAGGTCCCCCAATATCACCTGCTCCACAGGCTCTTCTCAGGTGGGAGGGTGTTCAGCACTGGGCAGTCTCTGCTTGAGGAGAATTTTGAAAGTGCACATTGGGCAGACTGGCAGCTGACCCAAGGCATCTTCTCCTCAGGCCACTGACCCACAGACAAAGCCAGCTGGGGCCTCAGGTTGATTTGGCTGCTGGTGGTCAATGGCTCTTGACAGACAAAAAGAGGCTTCCTACTCTGCTGCGGGGGGCTTTGCACGCACACTGAGAGGTTTAACTTCCAGAGTCTTGAGTGGAGGCAACTCAATACTGAAAAAAGACTAGAAACTTGTTAGCAGAGTTAGGTTTGGGATCAAGAGCAGACCCAGCGCTGATGTGTGTGTGTGTATGTGTGTGTGTGTGTGTGTGAGAGAGAGAGACTTTCCCTGTGAAGTAGCAGACTTTTACGCTGCAGCAATAACTGAGGATTCAGACTTAGTAAAAAAAGAAACAGCTTGCTTCATTGAAGGAAATACACAATAGATAGGAAAGGGATTCTAGTTGTAGTAAACTACCTGCATTGGAGGTTCATGGACCTGAGAAGGCCTTTGCCCTCATGCTGCAGGTGAGAGAGACAAAGCAAAGACATCTCTTCTCTTCAAGAGACAGAGAAGAAGCAGGAAGGAGAGAGTTGGAAGGTGTGGTCGGCATTCCTAAGAGGTATCAGTTTTCAGGAAGGAAGATAAGCATATGACCAAAGGAAAGGCACAGCCTAGCAACCTGGAGGTCTCCTCTCTGTCTCCCTCCCTCCCACCCAAATCGAGTTGCATTTCCACAATTCCAACACAAGTGATGCTTAAAATGGAAACTGTGATTTATCAGGGACAGGGATTAGGAAACAGACATTGTTCCTGGGGAACCTGGCCTGGTTTTCCCTGCCTTCCGTCTGCAAGATTCTTTCTTTATTTTAAGACCCACTCTGCACCCACCTGTTCCCTGGGCTGCCAGCTTTCTTTGGGTGGCAGCCAGAAATTCAAGACGTAGAACTTTCATTGTCACAGAGATGAGGGGACGGGCCTGTTCACCTGCTGAAGTTCCATACACACACAAACCCAGCTGGAAAAATCACATGGCAACCTCATCCTGCTATACATTTTGCTTATTTAAACATTTGGTTTTCAACAATCCAAGGAGCAGTGGCAGACATGGAACCACCAGCTTTCCACAATCAGAAAAGGAAGAGGGGGGGCCCGGGGTGTGAGAGAGTGTGTGTGTGTGATGGAATTTCCTCCCCCAAGGTGTGGTGATGGCCAGAGACTGCTGAGCCCTATCTCTCAGGCTTCTCTCTCTCTCTCAGGCTTCTCTCTCTCTGGCCTCTCTGGCCTCTCTCTCTCTCTGGCCTCTCTGTCTCTCTGGCCTCTCTCTCTCTCTGGCCTCTCTGGCCTCTCTCTCTCTCTGGCCTCTCTGGCCTCTCTCTCTCTCAGGCCTCTCAGGCCTCTCTCTCTCTCAGGCCTCTCAGGCCTCTCTCTCTCAGGCCTCTCTCTCTCTCTCAGGCCTCTCTCTCTCTCTCAGGCCTCTCTCTCTCTCTCAGGCCTCTCTCTCTCTCTCAGGCCTCTCTCTGCAATCAGCCGCAGTCCAACCTGCTCCTGCCACCCAGCAGCCTTCTGCTTCCAAACGAGATTCCAAACTGCTCTATCGGCCGCGATGCAAACTGCAGCCAGAAACGCCCATCGCGGCCGCTCCTCCCACCCAGCAGCCATGCGTGTCAATCACGCATGCGTACCTGAGGGGGAGGTCCAAAAGCTGGAGATCAGCCTCTTCACACCAAATATGGCCGGAGGCCGGAGATGGCCCACTTTTGCCGGAGACTCCGGCAGAAAACCGGAGACCTGGCAACCCTACTGCCATCACATCATGCATCCACCCGGTAATAATACAATAAAGAACAGGATGCTTTATGCCTTCATGTAAAAGACCAAGGGAATTAAATTAAGATGATGCAGAATGAAATTGCAATTATGATTTGCTTTCTTTGCTATGTAGAGCATACAGTTTTGCATTTCAACATTTTTACCTGGTTATTTCTAGTATTTTTGTTCATATTAATGCAAGGGAAAATGAGCAAATGGTAGTTCTTGGTTTGTGTGTGGTTTATTTCCCAGTTATTTTATCACCGTTACTGTTGTTTCCCAAACATCTACAGACTGAAAATGTTTCACAAATGTGTAGATCCTTCCTGACATTGTTCAGTATGCTAAGCACCAAGAGGATGTTGTAGATGTCACAAGCTGAGTCGTTTCTGTGTTGTGAGAGTAGCAGCCCTTTGTTGTGACTGGAAGCTAGACAAATTTGGCAAGAGAGACAAAAGAATTATTGAGGTGTCATTTTTATAAAGTGCCTTTGCCTCCTGAGCCACACTTTTATGCCTCAGGAAAAAATCACTTTCAGACTTCATCACTGACAGCCACAATATCTAAAGTCTTCACACATCAGGAGCCTGATTGACATGGCAAATTATGTGCTGGTTTGATAAGAGCAAAACAGAGAGAGAGGATGGGCTTTCTTGCTGTATATCAGTACAAAGTTTTGTTGTTTATCCTTGATCCAGAGCTGCAGTTTCAATGCCTTGTTGAGTAGTATACGTTGAAAAATAGAATAACAAGCTGGGAAGAGGAAACAATGGGACTAAGACAAACAGTCTCAGCCATCTGATTCATTAATGGATAATTCTTTGCGTTCTTTGGACCTATCTGCTTCCAACCATATTCAATTGCTGTTAAAACTGTAAAAATTGAGATATTATGTGATTAAAGAAGTTAAAATCAATCTTGAATATATTGCAGAGTGTATAACGTAGAAATTCTGGAAGAAGCTGGATTGACAATAAATTATTATTGGCTGCAGGAAGCAAAGGACTTTGCTACCCAATAAAAGCAGTTCTGTCTGGCACTGCGTAGGGAGAGACACATATCCAAGCAATGTATTAAGGCAGTTGTTCTGTGGTTATATATATTAGCTATCTTTTTAATTCATTAATCATTTCATAAGTGTTTGTCTGATGTACAAAGATGGTGTCACTAAACATTAATTACTACCAGGCCAGGAAAAACGGAGGAAGTTACCTCAACGTCTCTTTCAAATTCTGCATTTATAAACCACATCCTAAGGGTGTGGAAGGATTGCATGGGCAACCCCCAACCCAACACTGACTGAGTTCTGGAGTCAGATTTTGTTGCAACCACTTGAAATCCTGTCATTGCAACAGAGTTTGATCAAACCAGTCCAGGAAGAGTAGAACATATAAAAGTAAAAGTAGGCAGAGGCTGACTAGCTGCAGCTGCTATGGGCTGAAAGGACTTGGTCCTTGGTTACCTTTGTTTATACTTGGTTACACAATGGAGAAAGAAGCAAGTGTAGGTCATCTGTCTTCAAGCAACTCTTTGACTGCACACATATTAATAAAAGTTCCAACGTCTCCAAATGCCTTGCTCTAAACCTTTTTCCAGAGCAAGTAGATTGAAACTATGGAAATTTGAAAAAACTAAAATCAGTTTTGAATAACATTTCCTTCAAGTAGAAGCAGTGGTGGTGCCACTGATGTACTCCACTTTTGATCCAGACACAACACACCAGCTGAAGTTTAGTGCCTTGACACATGCTTTAGAGTCCTTCCCTGTGCACATAATTGTAGATGACACACTTTGTTAATAGATCCATGATTTTTACTTCTAAAGTTTATGAGATAGCTTTTTATTATAGGTTTGTGTCCATGTAAATTTTGCTAAAAGAACTATAATACATATTTTTGTTATTATGTGCCTTCAAGTCGATTATGACTTATGGCGATCCTATGATCAGCGACCTCCAATAGCATCTGTCATGAACCACCCTGTTCAGATATGAAGCCCCGCTTACCTGCGCAGCATGGATAAGTGGGGCATAGTTGTGAGGAGGGAGCGATGCTGCCACGGCCATCTTCATTAAGGGCAATGTTGCACGTTGCAGCGTTATGCATGTGTGACGTGCGGCAGGGAGGGGAGGGGCCATGGGCCTATTTAAGGCCAGGCCGCCCCTCCCCCAACAGGTTCAGCTTAGCCCCCCCGATGATATACACAGGTTGGTTTCACGTGTTAAATTAAAATATTAAATCCCCTATTAATGTAGTTGTGACTCTATATGCTCAGATGTATGAAGATTCTAGGGAAAAGAGCTTGATCACTGAGTTGACCTTAGGGTGAATGTACTGCACCACACAGGGAAGCTCCACATGAGAAACCCAGCTTTAATTTGTAAGGGAGTTGAAAGAACGTACAACTAGCTGCTTCTCTGCCCACAGTTTAAATACTTGACGCAAAGCCATTCTAGCAAACCCCTTTGGAAACTTTTAGCATAAAAAAGGGTTATTTAACAACGCATCATAGCTAAGGCTGACTACATACACCGTTGTGCTGAACTGATACTGGTTGGACACACAATTCTCTGAGAATTCTTAGAGAAGTGAAATGTTACATCTCTTTCACATACCCCACACTCCTACATGAGTGCTGTCTAATCACAAAATAGCAGATTCCATATATGAAGCAATAGGAAAGCTTAATTTAATACCAGGAACCTGACCATTAGGAGCAGAATATGTTCTGCACTGCAGAAGATTTTAGAACAGCAGTTCCCAACCTCTCCTCCCATGGACAATTGAAAAATTGCCAAGGATCTTGGTGGGCTACTTAATTTTTTTTTCCTGCCTGTTGTAGCTATTGTAATGTGCTGTGCTAGATGCCGTAAGATCTTTAATTCTATTTTTACAGGCACACCACAGGCCACCTAAATGAAGCTCGCGGACCACGGTCCGGGAACCCTTGTTTTAGAAGCACTGCAGAATAGTGTAGGTAAGACTGAGAGAGTCTCTACATTTCTAAATGTGGAGGAGAAAACGGGCTTTATGCAGCAGTCACCTGCAAGACAGGATGCCAGAATATGGTTCAGGAAGGCCTCAGCTTTGGCCTTCTAACCTTATTCAGAACCGGCTGGTGCTAATTGGGACTGGCTATGCTGGAAAGCAGGGAGACCAACACTAAGTGGAGCCGGAGCCAAAGACAGGCAGAGTCAACTAATTCTAGATTTGTCCACATCATCCTCTTTGCTGTGTTCTACAAGGGCAACACTGAGACTGAAGAGGAGGAAGCTGACAGGCAGTGCCATCCCTTAGACTGGTTGTAATCAGACAACATTCTAATTTCACCCTAATCTGCCAGCCTCCAGTGCCCAGAACACATCTCACTCAAATATTTAAAAAGGAAAAAACAAAACAGGACACTATCATAGTTAAACATAGGATGAATGGAGTAGACAGAGGAGGCAGCCAGCAGCTGTTTCAGCACAAACAAGGTGGGTTTAGGGAATTTTTTTAAAAAAACAACAATATGAATTAGGGAAAAAAGGAGGCATATCATTATCTGATGGGTTTAACAAAATCTGAACCATCTGGTAAAACAGCTGACTGTCCCAGTTCTTGTGTTTTGCTACTAATAGTGCATTTAGTCCAATTCAGTTGTTCACAGCAATTAAGACACAAATTATGATAATTTCCTGTGTTAAATTCTGAAGCAGAACAAACTATCAAAGAACACTGAGCACACTTCTAAGATAAAAGTGCTGATCACGAAAATAAATGCATCTTTAATCTGCTCCAGAGACAATACCTAGCACAGCTGCAAGCCAATGGAACTCAGGTCATCTGTTATAGTAACATTCCCACAATATAAGTCAGGACTCTGCCATTCAGTTGCAATCATAATCCTTTCTAACCCCACAGCATGTTCCTTTCATACTTAAATAAACTAATCTCTTTGGTAATGTGGAGGTCACTTGCAATACAAGAGATTGAAAAAGCATGTTCATGTTTTGTCTGATCTCAATTTGAAATTGCAGGCAAGTTCACAGGCAACTCTAGATCTGATCAATGCTACATATTTCAAGAGATATGAAAGCAAATATTTTAGAGACATGGAAAAGAGAGGAAAACTAGTAACATATAACAAATGTATACATTAAAGATTCCCCACAACAAAATTCATTAAATTAATCTTTGGTTTACTGAAAAAACAAGTTTTTTCCCTTGGATTTTAGTAAAAAAAGAAAAACTGAAATATGAGCTGGATTGTGATAAATAAGGCCAATCAATGAATTTTGTGGACATCTGTACCTTTGACACATGAGAAAGATGCAAGGATTCAGTGACCAATTCACATTACAAGTTCCAAACACAGAATAGTTCCTTTCAGTGTTTCCCATACTTGAATTCCAAAGGAATGCCATCAGAATTTGAGCAGGGATGAAAACCATAAGAATTCTTGTCAACAAAATCAAGACAGTTCGAGATTCTGACACATCCTTTTATCTGACCCAAAAAGGAGCAAAGTACTCACCTTCCGGGCTAGAGACAGAGGCAGCTTCCTCCCGACTGTAAAGTAAAAGAGGCTGCCAGCATAGTGACACTGTGCCAATCCTTTTCCACTAGGGATCATGGTGGAAAGTTCAACCTCCATGATCCCTGGTGGAAAAAGATGCCGCAAGGTTTATAAACAGTTGGGAAAAGAGGAAGAAGCCCAGTAAGTCTCTCCAAGAAAGTTGTCTTCACTACGTATGAGGTAGCACCTATGTTCTATTCTGGGCCCCAAAGTGAGCCCATGCCCCCAGGTTTGCAGGAAGCCAGCAGAGACCAAACAGCACTAAACAGTAAATTCAAACAGAATGATCAAAGGAACTGATTCTCTTTTGTGGGTAGCACAAGACTGCTTGCCGATCCCAATGAGCAACCATGATAAAGCATCCTGCACACATATGTACCAAGCCATGTAACTTTTTTAAGCTACAGGATACTTTTAGCAAATTCAGGGGAATTATGTTTATCATGGCTGAACAGGGATTTGAATCTTGGTCTACCATTCCTTCCAGTGGACCACACCACCACATGTCCCTCTCCCATCAGATATGGCTCTTCCCAAAGGAAATGCTCTATGAACTCACAAACTTAGACAGAACATCTGCAAGTACCGCTTTATAAATATCACAAATTGGTCAACTATGTCATTAAAGTGGCACACTGAATCAGGGCCACTGAAAATCAAACAGCTTATTGTGTCATCTGAATTTAAACATTCTGGAAACCATTTTTCTAAGATCCAGTCACAAAGTATTACCTAACCAAAGATTTTTTTCAGCAAAATCTTGCAGTTTAGACAAAAGCTAGCAGTTCTGGTGCATTGTCTGGCATTAACCCCCAATCACTGACTTGCTCTGAAAAATATAGTGACACTTGGATCTCACAGACAATTAATTATTTGCAGCATTAAACTCTAATCTCTTTTTTAAAAATCCTGTAATCTGTCTTGTCAATTTCCCTCCTAGGACACTGATTCAGTTCTTTGAAAAGATTATTTATCTGATCAGATAAAAATTTCAAGGACCATTGGATGAACATCACAATGGCCTGTTTTGCAGATTACTATGATAATAGTTTCAAGTCTTTTAAACTGCAAATTGTGAGCACTTCATATATAAACCATTGTGGTGGGTACTATAAAATAAAGCTCAAAACATTCTACATTAATTTAGAATCAAGGTGAAATGCAGCTCAACAAATGATGGGTATTCATACTAATATAAGGATCCTCCCCATTTGCCCCATATATTGATTATTTTTATTGTAATCTAGCACACAGTCTTCAAAAAGAGAGAAACAATTTATACAAAACAAGCTTTTTTTAGATGCTTGCACAAATCTTCACTGCACGGTTTACTTTAAAAAATGCATACAATTATTTCTTTGGCCTACCTCAGGAAAAATGGCAAGCCCACTGGGTTTAGCTGGCACTAATAATCTGCACAGCATTTTCCTGCATAAATATTCTGGGCACAATGCCTTGGCATTTCAAATGAACTTCTGTAGAAGTTGTTCCCGGTAGATGAAGTCTTATGTTTTCATTTTGCTTTTTCAAAGAGTAAAGGCCAAGAAACTGGACAGTACTTACATGACAAACAACACTCATTTGAAATTCATTACTGTAGACAGCTTAGGCTGATCACTCTACAATGATTAGTCATTAACATAACTTTTATAGTTCAGTATTGCCTTTCAGACAGCTATGGAAAGAAAACACTTACAGCAACTACTATATATTAAATAGACTAAAAATGGGTTGTTGCTATCAATAACCTTTGTCCCTCCCCCCCTTCGATAAGCTGTCCGAACTGATGTGATGCCATAATGGTTTAGTAGCACAGTGCAGGAAAAGATGGTATAAGAACAATGGACATTTCTCTGGACAATAAAAATTCTACTTTCAACACTTTTTTAAAAGGTGAACTCAACTGCATGTGAACAACATGCAACTGTGTTGCTATTAAGTGCTCCATATTGCAGTCTTCCGGATTTGGCTTTTTCAAACACTAAGTTCGGAACTCAGTAAGTCTTTCTCCTGCTTCATTTCTATCTCCTAAGCCCCATTTTTCCACAATTCCTAGTTCTTCTCTGTTCCCTACTTTTGTATTCCAGTCCCCCATGATGATCAGAACATCTTGTTTTGGTGTGTGATCAATTTACTCCTGTACTTCTGCGTAAAATCTCTCCAATTCCTCTTCTTCTGCATTTGCTGTTGGGAGTGTAGACTTGGATGATGGTTATGTTAATAGGTTTCTCATTAAATCTCATTGATATCACTCACTCAGACCTTGCATTATAGCTCCTAATTGCTTTTGCTACATTACTCCTCACTATTAAAGCAACCCTGTTTCTTCTTAATTTCTCATTTCCTGCATAAAATATTTTGCAGTTGCCTGACTGAAAATGTTCCATTCCCATCCATTTTAATTCACTCATGCCAAGTATTGTAATGCTGATACGTTCCATTTCTTGCTTGGCAATTTCTAACCTTCCCCTTGGCTCATGCTTCTCACATTCCATATTTGTGTGCATCGTACAACTCTGGACACTCCTTTTGCACAATAATTTGTTTTTTGCGAACACATTTTTTGGGCAACTGAAAAGATTACTGTACACATGGACATCACCAAATGGTCAATATAGGAATCAAACTGATTATATAATTGGTAGCAGAAGATAAGAAGTTCCATACTGTCTGTGAAAACAAGACCAGGAGCAGACTGTGGTACAGATCATGAACTGGTAATATTGAAAATCAGAGTAAAGCTAAAGAACAACAACAAAGCAATCATAATGCCAAAATACAGTTTAAATAACATCCCACAAGCATATAAAGATCAAATAAGGAACAGGTTTGAGGCTTTAAACTTAGTTGACAGAGAACTAGAAGAACTATGGAGTGAAGTCAGAGACGTTATCAGGGAAGAATGTAAAAAGACAATACCTCTAGTCAAAAAGAGAGAAATACCTCAATGGATGACTGAAGAAACTTTTAAAATGGTTAAAGAGAGAAGGAAAGCAAAAGCAAAAGAAGATAGAAACAAGGTTAGAACCCTAAATGACACAATACAGTGACTAGTACGTAGGGACAAAGAAAACTATTACAATAGTTATTGTATAGAAATAGAAGAGGACAACAAAAAGAGCCCTATTCCAAAAGATTAGAGAAATGAAAGGGAAATTTAAACCAAGAGTAGGGATGTTGAATAATCAACAGGGGAACACACTCACTGACCGAGATGAAATAAAAGGAAAATGGAAGCAATACACTGAAGAACTCTATAAAAGAGATGACAGGATGACAGATTCATTCACTGTATGATGAAGAACCAGAAATTTTAGAATATGAGGTGAAAGCTGCTCTTAAAATACTTGGAAGAAACACATCACCAGGAACAGATGGCATACCAAATGAGTTGCTACAAGCTACTGAGACTGAATCTGTCCAAATTTTGACAAAAATTTGACAACAAATAAGGAAAAGAAAACAAGAGCCCACAGACTGGAAGTGTTCAATATACATCCCAATTCCAAAGAAAGGGGATCCCAGGGAATGCAGTAATTATCAAACTATTGCCTTAATATCCCATGCAAGTAAAGTAATGCTAAAGATTCTACAACAAAGGCTCTTACCATATATGGAGCGAGAAATGCCAAATGTCCAAGCTGGATTTAGAAAGGGAAGAGGCACCAGAGATCATATCAAAAACATACATTGGATAATGGAACGGAGCAAGGAATTTCAGAAGAAAATCACTCTGTGCTGTATAGATTACAGCAAAGCCTTTGATTGTGTAGATCATGAAAAACTATGAAGTACTTTAAAGAAATGGGGGTGCTACAGGATCTGATTGTACTGATGTGCAACCTATACTCTGGACAAGAGGCTACTGTAAGGGCAGAATATGGAGAAACCGATTGGTTCCCCATCGGAAAGGGTGTGAGACAGGGGTGTATTTATCACCCTATTTGTTTAATCTATACGCAGAACATATCATACAGAAAGTAAGATTGGATCAAGATGAAGGAGGTGTGAAAACTGGAGGAAGAAATATCAATAATTAAAGATATGCAGATGATACCATACTAATAGCAGAAACCAGTAATGATTTGAAACGAATGCTGATGAAAGTTAAAAAGGAAAGCAGAAAAGGACTACAGCTGAACGTCAAGAAGACTAAAGTAATGACAATAGATGATTTAAAGTGGACCATGAGGACATTGAACTTGTCAAGGATTATCAATACCTTGGTACAATAATTAACCAAAATGGAGACAATAGTAAAGAAATCAGAAGAAGACTAGAACTGGGGAGGGCAGCTATGAGAAAACTAGCAAAGGTCTTCAAATGCAAAGATATATCGCTGAACACTAAAGTCAGGATCATTCATACCATGGTATTCTTGATCTGTATGTATGGATGTGAAAGTCGGACAGTGAAAAAAGCAGATAAGAGAAAAATCAACTCATTTGAAATGTGTTGTTGGAGGAGAGCTTTGAGCATACTGTGAAAAAGATATATAATTGGGTGTTAGAACAAATTAAACCAGAACTATCACTAGGAGCTAAAATGAGGAAACTGAGGTTATCATACTTTGGACACATCATGAGAAGACATGATTTACTAGAAAAGACCAAAATGCAGGGAAAAACAGACGAGAGTAGAAAAAGAGGAAGGCCAAACAAGAGATGGATTGATTCCATAAAGGAAGCCACAGACCTGAACTTACAAGATCTGAACAGGGTAGCTCATAACAGATGCTATTGGAGGTCGCTGATTCATTGAACCGCCATAAGTCATAATTGACTTGAAGGCATATAATAACATCAACAAAATTTGGAACAAAGACTTTCGAAAATACAGACAAATTCATTCTATTGAAGAATAGCTCTCTGCATTTATTTTAGTCTGTATTGTGGAGAGTATATAAACCAGAGCTTGGAAGTAACTAGTTACAAAAACTAAAATGCAAAGATGTATCACTGAACACTAAAGTCAGGATCATACAGACCATGGTACTCCCGATCTCTATGTATGGATGTGAAAGTTGGACAGTGAAAAAAGCAGGTAAGAGAAAAATCAACTCGTTTGAAATGTTTTGGAGGAGAGCTGTGTGCATACCATGGACTGTGAAAAAGACAAATAATTGAGTCATAGAACAAATTAAACCAGAACTATCATTAGAAGCTAAAATTTTGAAACTGAGGTTATCATACTTTGGACATGTAATGAGAAGACATGATTCACTAGAAAAGACAATAATGCTGGGAAAAACAGAAGAGAGTAGAAAAAGAGGAAGGCCAAACAAGAGATGGATTGATTCCATAAAGGAAGCCACCAACTTAAACTTACAAGATCTGAACAGGGTGGTTTATGACAGATGCTATTGGAGGTCACTGATTCATAGGGTTGCCATAAGTCACAATCGACTTGAAGGCACTTAACAACAACAACAAAGTTACAAAAAAAATATTACTTATAATGTATTACTTTTTTGAGGAACAAGTGGGTAATTTCTTTACATTTTTATTGTAACAGAATGAGGAGTAATTTTATTACTTTTGAGGATTAATTGTAATGTTTCCAGCATTACTTTTGGGTATTACTGGGGGGAAAGCAGGGGAAGTCTTCTGCTCCTCTGATTCGTGGATGAAAATCGTGTGCCTCAAATTGGGCTTCTGCGCAGCATTGCTCTTCCCTTGTGCTCTGTGAGTGTTTAGGAGGCAACGAGGGACGTGGAAAGTGAGACGGGGGTGGAGCAGAGAGAAAAACATGTTTAAAAAATGGACAGTGGTGGAGAAGAATGGAGTCGAGGGAGAAAGGAGCCAGAGGGCAAAGATGTGGATGAAGGAGGAGGAGAAGGAGGCAGCAGCAGAACGTAGATAAAGAACTGTGAAGGTGAGAGACAACAATGTGTATGTGTGTTAATACTGTGTTTGCACTTGGTGCAAAAAGTGGTCTCCGCCGCCCTCCCTGGCTACTTGGCTGCATTTGCAGTGTTTTAACTTTTTTGCATCCTAGGGAAAAATGTTTGCTTACCTGGTTGTACTTTAGCTGGTGGCAGGACAGTGTTTAGGAGGTGGTTGAGTGAGAGAGACAACAGTTGCTGGCTGAATGTGTGTGTGGGGGATTGCATTAGGTTTGATGTGCAAAGATATGAGCAGTGGCCTCTGCCTCCCTCCCCACCTCCCTTACCAGCGGACAGACCACCACTGCCATCATTGTAATGGTAATTTATTCCTTTTTGGGGTCATGTAAGAGTATTTGTAATTTATTCCTTTTTAAAAGTAATCTTCCAAGCTCTAGTATAAACATTCTGGGAAATGTTTGGGAAATGGTACTTTTAGCTTCTTTAATATTCAGCATGCTGTGCTGGAGAGGAGTGGGAGAAAGATATAAGAGTTTCCCTTTATATCTCTGCAGTAAAAGACAACACAATGTGTTTTTCACTTCACCACCATTTCTGGAGAATTACGTCACATAACGTACTGGCTATAGCAGCCAAGTTTACACACTCAAACTAATTAAATGAAAGCTTCAAAATACTTAAAGCAGTTTTGGCAGATCTGCACTTTTTATCCAAAACAGGGCACTTGGAAGAAAAGAAATAGCAAAATCAACAGGTTAGTCACAATGGTTAGAAAATTAGTGTCAACAAGGCAGCATGGAATCAGTCAACTGCTTGAAAGAGCAGCCAGTCTGGCTAGTAAAGGCATCACTTCTTGACTGAAATAGTTCTTTAGGACATTAACAACAAAGGCTGAGACTGCCCATATGAAATGTATAATTTCATGCATGATTAAAATGGTTTCCTTCTCATCATTAAAATGTTCTGCCTTCTCTCTGATCACAAGCACAGAAGACCAATCAAATCAAGTCCTTTTGATAACCCAGGATTTCTTCTCAATTATTTGCAGAAGGTAATAGTCACTCTTGAAAATTTCATTCATGTTAGCAATCATTAAGTACATTTCTTGATAGTGACATACACATCCATTGTTGTTTGATAGCTGAATTGATCATATGAGCTTGATCAGGTTTCAATTCAATGAAAGCAAACCTATTTATGCAGTAATGATACTTCGCATTTATACAGAATATTTCAAGAATTCAAAGCATTTCACATACATTATCTCCATCTTAGTAATCCTTACAAAAGCTGTACAAAATGTAAAAAAATTATGAAAGTGAAATATATTAATATCCAGGGGAACATAACAGATATTAGCAAGATTTTAAATTCATGTTTAGGCAAAACCTAGGAAAATGAGTTAAAAACATGAATTATTAAAATAAGGGGAAACTTTTGACTGACAAATAGCAGCAGACTTTTAACAAGCTTTTAAATATGCAAATGTACATAGAAGAGCACCCTTTTTTTGACACATTATGAACTACATAAGATAGCCTGAAACATATGAAATATACAAGAACTCAAGAAGCTGACTGCAATTCTGTGATGCATCTGATATATTGCCAGCCCGTCTGTCTGTCTATCTATCTGTCTGTCTCTAGATAGACAGATAGATAGATATAGATATATAAAATATTCTATGCTCCACTTAACCGAGTTGCTTCTAGTCATTTCTAATAGGAGATCTGCACTAGGTCATTAGTGGCTTCTAGGCAGAAAGCAAAGGAAATAATTGCCATTTTAACCTCTGGCACAAATGGCAGACAGTAAGCATCTAAGCTAGTCCATTCAACTGTGATGTATATTTTTTTGACGCAGCCCCACAACTTTTAATGGTCAGGCCCTTTTTGAACCCAGTTTCTTCAGCCTTCCACTGCAACTGGGATCACTGCTTTAATTGCTTTGAAGAACGAATGACTGACAAGAAATCCAGAAAAGCTTAAGGAAGCCTAACTAAATCAGGAAGCTCATGAAATTACATTAATTTTAAACTCTAAAGCTCAGAATACATTATTCACAACCATGATTCCAGATTTATATATCCAAAAAACAACTCTGGGGTGTGTTCAGTGGAGGAAAGTGCTTCTGCTCACACAAGTGGAGATTTTTGCTGCTTTCTTCTACCATTTATCCTAAAAGCTGCTCTCAAGGGTTGGAAGACTCCAAGACAGAGAATGGGATTTGGAATAGAGAACTGTAGCAAAAACAAAAACCCAGGTGCACAGAGGGCTACTGTGAAAAATTGGGTGTCCTGACTTGCGCGATCAGATTGCCAAGGCAAAGTCATCATTAGCTACAACCCTATATCCAACATCATGGGTTGAAAAACAGAACAAATGGACAGCTTTTTGTTTCACATAATAAATGGGAAATAGGTTGTGATGCCATATGGCAAGGAACAAGCTGGGCCAAGTTAAATAACTTTTACTTGTCATTAACAAAGTTAAAGCTCGGCTGTAACAGCTGCATTATGCTATCTCTCTAAAGGGGGGTGTCAAAATCTTGTTCAATTGGCTTCTGAAGCATTCTGGCATGATAAAACCCTAGTTAAGAAGATTGTTGATCATAGAAAGAACCCCTTTGTTCAGATGAGTCAGATAACTTTTCTAACATTTATGATGAATTATTTTTCAAGGACAGTAGAAGGAGGAGGGAGAATATTTGTGTGTCCAACGGATGAGTTATCAGGCTATGGATCTCAACAGATAAACAACTTTAAACACAGCTGGAGCATTTCATAGTATGGTCCTGAGTCTCACATGTTAGGTATAAGTAAGGGATATGTAGTAAGTGTAGCCCAGTCAGCACAAATTAAATGAGCATTTCCACAGCTGGGAAAAAGAGAACATAAGAAAACAAACAAGAAGCATATCTTCCTAATATCAAGAACATAGGTTTTCAATTTGAAACATGCTGTTTGTGATATGGGACAGGTTTAAGAAGGGCTTGCCCAGTATTTGAATTGGTTTTGCTTACATATGGTCAAAGACTGCCTCTGATGAAGATTTGTATCCTATCCACTGCTACATATGTTAACTATTTTGAGCCTATTAAATGGAGGCCTTTCACTTGTTCTACAATTGCCAGCTATGCTTCCCCACTCCACTTTTGATTTAACATGCTCTCTATCTAAAGAGAACAAAGAGTTTTGTTGAATCATTTGTGAACTTACAGTCCAGAAACGTTAACCTACGTTACAGCAGTGTATGTATGTATATACTAGGGGGGCTATGCCCCCAGCTTGCTCCACTTGCCAATCCCCCCACTTGCCAACCCCCCCCGGGCAATCCCACTACCCTTACCAACCTGCTTGACTCTCCTGTTCCTCCACCACTGCTGCCCTGGACTGGCTAAGCTGTACACCAGACTCCCACCCATCTGCCCAGGCTGCTGCCACTGCACTGCCATTTACCCTGGAGAAACATTGCCACTGTGTAGGCCACACACCAGCCTTCCACTGCTGTACCCACCCAGGCTGTCGCTGCCACCACATAGCCACCACACATACACTGCCTGCTTACTCGCCAAAGCAGCCACAACTGCCACCCTGCCTGCTTACCGAGGCTTACCGGGGAGGAGCATTCAAGCTGCACTTTGCATTGCCATCTGTCTGGCAATGCAAACTGCACAGTGTGATGCTTACATTTTTCTGTATATAGATATACTATACATATACATTTATTTTAAAAAAGTATTTACATATCGTCCCTCTCTCAAAATATCAGGCAGAGTACAGCAATATAAAAATATTGAAGAACCATTCAAAGCAGTACAGAATAATCATTAAAATGACTGCTACTCAAAAAAACTTTAAATAACTGCATAAGCCTGTTGGCATAATCTTCAAGAGATGCCTGAAAGTCAAAAGCGACGGTGCCTGCTGATTCTCTATTAGAATAGTGTTCCACAGCATAGGACCAGCAACACTAAATGCTGGACTTCTAGCTGAGGCCAATTGGGCCTCTGCAACCAGGCCAGCACTAGGATAGTGCCCTGAGTGAGGAATGCCTTTAGCACCCTTCCTTCCATGGTCAGCATTGTAGGGCCACCCAGCAGGTTTATGGGCCTGGTACAGGTGTGATGCTGGGGACCCTGCTGCTGCCCCTTACAAGGACCCATACATCTGTGCAAAGCTGGAGACCACATGTGAAAATTGTTGCATGAATGGACTACACATGAGAATTTTCATCTGCAGCTCCTCCTTGCCCCGGGACCAAGGAGAATGATATATGTGCTTCATTTTTTCTTACATGGAGATAAGGGAATAGGGATCGGGTTGTGCTACTGCTAACTACCTTCTCCAAATACCAAGCCACTTCTGGCAGAGCTTCTTTCTGCTTCTTGGGGCTCAGTTTCACAAGTCTTCTGGTTGTGGCCTGCTGCTGGCTTTATCCACTACTCACTCAAGAATGGTTCTTCTCTTAAGGCCTGGTCTCACACTAATCCTGTGTCTTTCCCTGTGGTAACTGTCACAGAAAATTACTCTCCAGTGGCACCTTGCCTGGAAATCTTAGGTGGCATTCACTCACTTTTTGAATTCTTTTTCCAGGGGGATTGAAGTTCTTCCTGTGACAAAAACAAGACACCTGCTCCGCCACAGAATACCTCCTTATAGCCTTCCCTGTTCTTTCTCTTCTTACAACAAACTCTACTTGGCCTGGGCCAATCATAAGCATGCCTGACTGATCTTACCTCTATTGCTACCCAAATGTAAAGAAAGATTTTACCATGCCATGATTTATTTAGACTATCTCACAGTTGGGCAGCAGGCTTAGCTAATAAGCAGACCCTCCCTCCAGCCTCCCAGGGATACATTTTACAGTCAGCTTAAGCCTCAAATTAGCATCTATTCTGTTTAACTCACCACTACGTAAAATATTTACTTCACCTTTGCCAGGAAGAGGTCCCATTATGTCACAATTACATGTTGAGGTTCAGTGTCATCTTATATCCTAATATACAATTTCCTCTTTTTATGAGAATTTTAAACAAAATACAAGAATTCTGGTGAGCAATGTGGCAGGGACCAATGGTATGCACAGGAATTGAGATAAAGGCCCTCTTTCTTTGTGGGGCCTGGGGCAAATTGCCCCAGTTGCTCCCCCAACAGCCCTGCAGCTTTGCAGCGTTACCAAGTTGTATGGCTTGTAAAGGATCACAAAATCTAGCAGTGTAACAGGCCCTACTACTCCCAGGCTTCCCTCTCCCCCACAATGTCTATGAAAAGGATCCAGAATTACCTACCTCTTATTTGCTGCTCTGTTTTCAGATCCCAGTGAAGTCTCATTTATGTGGTGTGAATGGGTCTGAAAGGATGGCTCTCATGGAGCTGTAACCTATATTCCTTATTATTATGTTCAGCACATACACAAACTGGCTTCTACTCCTCCGTGAGCTCCAACTGTCCTGTTCAGCTACAAGAAGTAAGCTCTCTATTGGAGTGGTATAACTAGTCTTAAAAGGATAGTATCACCATATCATCTGAGGCTGAGAGGCAGTGACTGGCCCAGGGTCACCCAGTGAGCTTCAAGGCTGTGGGGATTTCAACCCTCGTCTCCCAGGTCATAGTCAAACACCTTAACCACTACGCCACACTGGCTCAGGAGTCTGGAGTCATGTACTCCCAGCAAGGTCACCCATGGCGGTAAGGTCAAGGGAGAGGAACCAGAGAAAGAACGATCCAAGAAAGTCCTCAACAGCAGAACAGGCGGAGGATAACAATGTATACGTTACAACGGCTGTGAAGGCGGATGAAGGCTGCAGCAGATAAAAGACTTCCAATCATCGTGGTATCCATGTCATTGGATCAAAGTCTTTTTCTGTCAGGATTGTGTGTTGATCGTTGTACACCGATCTCCCCACATAAAAAAAATTCACGCACAGGCATCTTCGAACAAAAACAAAACAAAACAAAAGTCCCATGGTGATCGGCGAATGGCGACGGGGGGCAGGACTGTGAAATCTGGAAGCCCCTAGTCATGGACCAGCACATGGGTGGTGGATACAGAGTCAGTCGTCCTGGCTCAAGGACTGAGGCAGTTGAGTAGTTCAGCAGCTATATCCACGACTGAGCAGTCCTATTCAGGATCCACTCTGCTCACCCCGTATGGGGAGGGGACTAGAAAAGGTGCCCTAAACATAGTCTGCCTCATCTCTCTCCCTGATTGGATTACTGTGTCCAGTGGGGTCTCCACTTAGCAGTCGCAAAAGACAAATGAACTTTGGAACATGGAATATATGGACATTGCTGGACAATACAGATAGTGACCGTCCTGAACGCAAGACTGCCATCATCGCAAGGGAGTTGAGACGTTTTAATATTGACATAGCAGCACTCCAAGAAACTCAAAGAGCAGGAGAGGAACAACTGAAGGAAGAAAAAGGAGGTTACACCTTCTTGTGGAAAGGACTGCCTTTGTGGAAAGAACGACAAATACATGGAGTAGGCTTTGCTATTAAAAATGATCTTGTGAAGCTCTTGTCAGAAGTTCCTACTGGCATTAATGAACGACTCTCAACTCTCCGGTTAAAACTCGCCAAAACCCAGCAGGCAACTATTCTAAGTGCTTATGCACCAACATTAGATGCTGATGAAGACATCAAGGAAAATTTTTATACCCAGCTGGACACCATCTTATCCTCCTGGGCGATTTCAATGCAAAAATTGGGCGTGATTTCGATTTATGGCCAAAAACCATAGGGAAAGAAGGAACTGGCAACAGCAACTTGAATGGAATTCTACTTCTGACTAAATGTGCAGAGCATAATCTTGTTATTACAAATACACCCTTTCGCCAGAAAGATAATTTTAAAACATCATGGAAGCACCCTCGGTCGAAGCACTGGCATCTCCTGGATTATGTAATTGTCCGTGCCAGAGATCATCGTGATGTACTCCTCACCAGGGCCATGACGAGTGCCCATGACTGCTGGACAGATCACCGATTAATTCGATCCACTATGGCCATTAATATTGTTCCTCAACATAGGCTCCAAGGAAGAAAACCAAGGTGTAAAATGAACATCCACGCCCTTCAAGATCCTATTAAGTGAGCCTGCTTTCAAACAACTCTCAAGAAGCATCTACCTATGGAACTCCCTGAAAACGTCGAGGAACACTGGAGTAAACTGAAGGCTTCCATTATTGCAGCATGTGAACAAACTATTGGATACCAAACTAAGAAACATCAGGACTGGTTTGATGAGAATGATAGTGAGATTGAACATATCATTGACAAGAAAAGAAAAGCCTTCCAGATATGGCAGAAAGACATTAACTGTGCTGCTAGGAAAAAAATCTATGCTAGTGCAAAGGCTGAGGTCCAAAGAAGAACTAGAGAACTTAAGAAAGCCTGGTGGATAAAGAAAGCTCAAAAATCCAGCATGTTGCAGATGCTCATGATGCACGGGGCTTTTTAATGCCACAAAGGCCATCGGTACAAACCCCTTCCGTTCAATAGATGGTACCAAACTTCTAAAGGACAAAGAGACTATTGCCCTGCGTTGGAAAGAGCATTACCACGACCTCCTTAATCGTAACTCTTATGTGGCTGGTGACGTCTTCTCACAAATCCCACAACAACAAATTAGAGATGAGCTTGCAGTATCTAAAAAAAATGTAACATGAGCATCGAGAACTGGGAAGCCTTGGCCTGTGAGCGTCCCAATTGGAGGTCGGCCATTATCAAAGGTGCCATGGACTTTGAAGAAGCACGAGTACAGGGCGAAAGGGACAAACGAGCCAAGACGAAGGCACGTTAAGTAAATCCTCATCGTGACCATCTTCCATCTGGAAACCTATGTCCTCACTGTGGGAGGCTGTGTGGATCCAGAATTGCCCTCCACAGTCACTGTTAAAGACCTTACCCTGGAAGACAATCTTACTCGGCCACGAGTGATTGCCAATGAATGAATGAATGAATGATCACCATATCCTACAGCCACCCGAGCTCACTGCAGACAGTACATTAAAAAAACAGCCAATGGGCTCAGTTTGGCATCCTCTGCAGCTTGGCACCCTGGGTGATTACCCAGCTCACCCACCCCAAAGGCCAGCCCTGCCTGTAGCACAGGGAGCACCTAACAAAACTCCTACAGGTGATCTCATATATATATCTGCATGGGTGGACGGGGGATTGTAAACAGTGAGGTCACATGGGAAAAAAGGCATAAATGTAGGTTGTGATAAGTTAACAGTGGTAATTCATAAAAACATTTGTAGTAGTAATACATATATCCTGGCACAAGTAAGCCAATTAACACATCTAGTGTGGTCAAAATCTATTCTGCTGATTCAGCCAACAAATGAGAGCACTGAACTTCTTGATGTATTGTGATTTAGTGGTTTCATGTCGCAGTCTCCCTTTGAGGTTCCATTGTTGCAGTATGGCCCCCTTAAGGTCAGATACAGAGTGTACTGGGAGATTAACATGTGCCCCCACCACCACTGTTTTTTTGATAGTGCCATTACTGATGTCAGATCTGTGTTACTCATTCACATACAGACTGGCCTGTTTGTCATATGTAGAATGCAGAAGAGCATGTTTGCCAGATAATGGCACACATTGCACTGGAAGATGAGCAGGTGAATGAACCGCTGAAGTTGTGGATGACATTATTAGGCTCTGTAATAGTACTAACAGAGTAGACATGTGGATGGAGTTGTAATCTGGGTCTGCCACAGAGTCTTGTCCCTGTTTCTCTGTTGTGTGACCTGTTGTTGCTGTTGCATACCTGTGTTAGGGTGAGGAAGCTATCTGCAAGCAAGTACAGGCCTGCTACCCAAGACCTGTGTGAGAAAAGTGTCATTGTCCAGGATGGGCTGTACATCATTCAACACACACGTGTGAATGCATCTCAGGACAACCTTCATGCATCTGATAAAATGTCCATGGAAGCTTATACTATAATAAATGGAACCAATTACCTAGAGAGATAGTGGGCGACACTGGAGGCATTCAAGAGGCAGCTGGATAGCCATCTGTCGGGAATGCTCTGATTTGGATTCCTGCATTGAGCAGGGGGTTGGACTTGATGGCCTTATAGGCCCCTTCCAACTCTACTATTATATGATTCTATGAAATGTGTTAGTCCTTAAGGTGCCACAAGATTCTTTGTTGATTTTGCTAAAAGAAACTAACACTGCTATCCCTCTAGAACAGCCTTTCCCAACCAGTATGCCTCCAGATGTTGTTGGACCACAACTCCCATCAGCCTCAGCCAGCCTTGCCAATGGTCAGGAAAGATGGGAGTTGTGGTCCAACAACATCTGGAGGCACACTGGTTGGGAAAGGCTGCTCTAGAAACTAGATCATGCATTGTATGCCTTTTTCTAAAAGACTGTCTAACAGATCCTTCATAGCTGGAATTGAACTCTTTCCTTTCAATTTTTCTACCTTAAAATAGAACTGAAGACTGCCCTTGAAGTACAGTAGGGCCCCGCTTATACGGCGGGTTAGGGACCAGGCCCCCGCCGTAAAGCAGAAATCGCTGTAAAGCGGAACCCATTGACATTAATGGGTTGCGTCGTGCGAAAAAGCCACAAAATGCCTCAAAACAGCAAAATCTGCTTTAAAACAGGGAATTTCCTGATTGAAAGCTGCCACATCAGCGGAACGCCGGAAAGCGGGATGCCGGAAAGCAGGGCCCTACTGTAATCAAATCCAGAAACATCACAAGACAAATAAAAACATCAGAATTGTGCTGGATCAAACAAAAGGTTAATCTAGTTCAACATCCTGTTTCCCACAGTGGTCAATGACATGCCTTTGGGAAGTCCACAAAGAGGACATGAAGGACTTTACATTATACATGTTCACATATATAGATCTCTCTGAGAGACTGCCAACAGTATTGTTGCATGGAGAAATCGAGTTTTTGTTATTATTGTTGCACAATGTTTAAATTGTGTTTACTTAATAGTTAATAGGAATTGCTTTGAGAAGATTGGCTAGGAACTATGTGAAACATAAAGATGGTTGAACATAATTGTCTTCACCTCCTTTATCCAAAAACTGTTTTTATATGAACAGTGTTTTATGACTTCTAGACTCCAGAAGGAACTGAAACAATTTCACTCATGCAGATATTCTGTTGTGGAACTCTTCAGTTCAACATGTAATGCAAAGACACCAGATCTATCCATCAACTGAGAAAAAAAAGTGTAAGATCATTTGATTGATGGCATCTACTATCAACAACAATTATACTATGAGCTAGGAACTCTTATTTGTAATGAAAAATGGTTGTAAACAATTTCATCCATGGAGTCTGATGGATGATACGTGGCAACACTGTATGACTGTTTAATTGTTTTGCTCAATGGGCCAAAATTAAGTGTGGTGTAAATCTTTATTAGAACTATTCAACAGAAGCTTTCTAATCTTGGCTTCTGTCAAATGAAACCTGGGGGGAAAAGGATGTGTTAAGATTCCCACATGAAGCGATCCAACAGCCACAGATGTGGAAGGAATGCATGTGCTGATAGAATTATGTAGTTTCCTGATGGCACAGGAACAACAAAGGCATGGCCTAGAAAAATGGCATTTACTCATATATCTTACTACATCTAAGTAGATACCTTACTGGACATAAAAGATGGAGACTTTTATATTATACGTCCTATCTTAACATATCACTTGTCTTTTTTATCACAACTTGATGGATAGTTCCAGATAGTTGGGCCTGATGGGAGTTGTAATCCAAAACATCTAGAGGGCACTAGGTTGGCAAAGGTTGCTCTAAAGCCCAGAGATGTGCATTTCTCTCCTCTTCCCCCTGAGGAGATTCACACTCTTCCCATATATCCAGACTGCGTACATGTTATAGAGGCATAGGGAGATGGATCATAAGTCATTTACACTCCAGTATAATTCATATCCAAAGCCACTGATCCCAGTATTGTCAGTCTCTCTGCTCAAGATACCTTGTGATGCTGAGGTATATTTATCTAGGCAGCCTTGCACCTAAGATATTTTTATGGACCAATACAAAATTTTGTACTTATCAGCAAGCCTGATTACATGGATACTTATATTGTAGGTACAGAAAAATGTCAGAGATAGTACTTTTTCCTCCAGCAACTCATGTTGGATTAGGCCCTGGCTCCCAGCTAATTACAGATGAACAGATCAAAACACACCAATGATGTGCTTCTCTCTGATAAAACCTGTCAGATGGCAATCCTTGTTTGCCAAGGAGAAGCACGTCTGTAAAATGTGGATTACAAGCACAGACATACAAACACAACAAACTAGCTCAGTTTCAATATTTTATCTAAAGTGTACTTAATTTAACTGCTGATTAATCTTTTTCAGTGATTGATAAAATTATTCTATAAAATGACAGAAAATATCATTACCTCAATTAACCGCAAGATTTTCCCAGGAGACTGGAATTTGTAATTGTCATAATGAGGTAGGAAAAAATTGGGAATCATGTAAGGATGGAGCTATGCTGATATCTTCTGAACCATTATCTGATTCTGACTCCTTAAAAAAAAGGTGGATGCAGTATACAGGAGTTGCTGTGCTAAACTTCATGGAAGTATACCATATGCATGATCAGAAACCACAGATCCCCCAGATTCTGTACCTATCTCCCAAGGTAAAATAGACAATATTTTTTTTGCAACACCAAGCAAAACAAACAACACCAAACGAAACAAAAATTATCTTATACTGAACAACATTCTACCTCTTTTTGTAAGTTATTCATTCACTAAACAAAATCAAACATGAATTTCCACATTAAGGCACTGTTCTAATTGAAACGATATATAGTTTTGCATGCCTGTGACTTTAAGATTCCTGGTTTAATGTGAAAGAGATTTCACTTCCTGAGTCACTGTTAATGCTTTTGTGCTCATTTGGAATTTTATAACCAAAGGGAGAGAAGCTCATATTTTGCAGCTCCCTTGGTTGTATTTATTAGGAAATCATTGGTCTACTGGAGCAGGCATTACTCAGCAAGTTTTTTTTCAACAATGCACTCATTTCAATACTGTCTTTGACATTTTTCATAATATATTTTCAATCTTATACCTAAAATTTGATTTGAGAAAGGTTTCTGTATTGATATTTTTTTTTCATGATATTTATGTGTTTTGTATGATCTTTAATGTTTAGATATTTGCAAATAAGAGCTTTTTTCATATGTAATAAAAATTGTCTTGTTTAACAGATGACGTGATAAAAATATATTAATGGAAACAGTGGTCTGGTTCACGTCACATTACACCAGGGTTCCCCAACCTGGGGCCCTCCAGACATTTTGGACTAAACTCCTGTCATCCTTATCCAGAGCTTGGAAAAGTTACTTTTTTGAACTATAACTCCCATCAGCCCAATCCAGTGGCCATGCTGGCTGGTGCTGATGGGAGTTGTAATTCAAAAAAGTAACCTTACCAAGCTCTGTCCTTTTTCATTGCCTGCGCTGGCTGGGGGTGATGAGAGTTGGAATCCAATAACATCTGGAAAGCACTAGGTTGGAGATGGCTGTATTAAACCATAGTTAAAAGCAAACTGTGGTTTAAATGTGAGTGTGGAGTGTGCTGGTGCTTGCTGCTCAAAAGTTCTTATTTTACTCTGCCCCTACTTCTACCATGCCACAGATGAAACAACCCAGAATCTGGCTTGTTGAGACATCTGAACCTGGGCCTGTAGCTTGTTTCTCTCTAAACAAGCCAACAGCCTGAGTTCAGGCACACAGCAAGCCAGACTCTGGCTTCTTTCCCAGCAGCAGCAGGAATGAGAGAGAAGCACTGCAAGAACTTTTAAACATTATGCACAAGCAAGTTGCTAATTCACATTAAACTATAGCTTGTTTTAACTATGGTCTAATGTGATGTGTGAACCAGGCCTGTGTCTTGATTATGTTGCTTCTCATCTGTTAATTGGATGATTATACTTTTCATATTTTTCTTTATAATACATGGTTTATTATGAAGATTTAATCAAAACAATTTTGCCAGGTATCCATCACCACTTTTCCATCAATGAAGCTATCAGTCTAACATTACAATTTTTCAATTATTTGAAACAATTACTGTATTATATATTATATAATTTTTATTATTGCATTATCATGACATTTCAACTATATATCATTCTTGCACATTACCTCTCTGTTTTTGACTTTCAGTCAATTTCACTGAATAATCTTAAGTATTATGAAAGAGGGAGAAAAACGTCTATTCACTTTCTCCACACCCTTTACCATTTTTAAAACTTGTAATGTGTCTCCTCCCCATAGTCACCTTTTCTCAAAAATAAGAAATCCCAAACACTTATGCCTTTTGTCACAGGAAAGGCATGCCAGCCCTTTGATAGTTCAAATGGTAGGGTTTTTTTCATGTTTTCAATGCTATGATATCATTTTTGAGATAGCACAAGAACTGACACAATGCCCCAAATGGAACCACATCATAAAGCCATGATGACAATGGCTATTTTATTTCCCACCTCTTTGCAGCTGCTATGTGAGCAAATGTGAACAGCTGCCATTCAACAGGGCTTGCTCTGTGCTGGCTGCAACAAAGAAGCTGTGTTCTCTTTTAGACAGAGCAAGTGGGATCTGGAACAAATTCTTACAGCATGGAGTGCTCAGATTTAGGTTTCCTGCCACCCAATCATGACCTTTTCCACCTCAACTCCACCCCCCTCCCCTTGGTTTTCCATTATTCTGCTCTCCCAGAAAGCATTCTGTGGCTACTGAGCATGCTCGGTCCTCACTGGACTGAGTTTTTTTTGGGGGGAAGGTCCACCACCAGAGGGTTTTTTCCCCCTGAATTATTTTGAACTTCTGTAAACCATGGCCTGCTGATTCTGCCCTACTGTATCTGAATGGAGCCATTTCACCTATAATTGAATCCACACTTGGAGAATGTGTTTGCTAATAGTATATAGGAAAGGAATCTGTGTGTAAAGTCAGAAGCAATATTTTGATGTAGTTGCCAGCTGTACTGTAAAAAACTCTAAATTTATTATTTTAACAATATGTCTCCAACTGCTTAGCAGGTTTCCACTTGCAGTTCCATGTTCTTAGACCTTCTAGAACAGTTTTCTCTTGACAATATATTTTTTAAAAAGTACCTATTTAAAATTAAATATCAATATTAATATTGATATTTTAAGGGAGATATCAATATCAATTTTTTTTAAAAAAAAAATCCACTTCAACAGCAGAAAACTGCTAGAAAAAAACCCGATCCACAAGGACAAAAACAAAGTGAATAAAAAGGAAATTCAGTGTCAAATTTGAATTTTATGAAATTAGAGCACATCCCTAGTATGAAGGCACATTTATATATTTATTTATTATTTGTGGTTTTTAACTTCATCATTTAAACAAAACTGCTCTCACAGCTGCTACCAGCTAACAGCAATAGGCAGAGAAGAAGGTGAAGGTGGCAAAAGGGGACATAATGTGTGCTAAGGTGGCCAGACTGCTAACAAGAACTAAGCGGTCTGAGCATATAACACCTGTGCTAGCCCGTTTGCACTGGCTTCCAATATGCTTCCGGGCCAGATTCAAAGTGTTGGTACTTACCTATAAAGCCTTATACGGCGCGGGACCACGATATCTGTCAGAACGCCTCTCCCGATATGAACCGGCCCGTACACTACGGTCTACTACGAAGGCCCTCCTCCAGGTTCCGACTCATAGGGAAGCCCGGAGAGTGGTGACAAGATCTAGGGCCTTCTCAGTGGTGGCCCCCAAATTATGGAATGGTCTCCCCGAGGAGGTGCGCCTGGCGCCGACACTATCATCTTTTTGGTGCCAGGTTAAAACCTTTCTCTTCTCTGAGGCATTTTAATTCCTGTTAATTCTAAATTATTATATTTTGATTTTAGACTGTACAGTTTTTTGTACAGTTTTGTATTGTGATATACTGTATTGTGTTATTTTTATTGTATTTTTAATGTTCACCGCCCAGAGAGCTGTTGCTAGTCGGGCGGTATATAAGCTTAATAAAATAAAATAAAAAATAAATAAATTGAACAAATCGTGTTAAACAAACTGTGACATAGTTACAATGACCATAGAAATCAGCTTTTGAGACCAAAGATTTGTATAAAATTGTCTTTGCCTGAAGATCATCAGAGAAGGGGCTAGGTGAGCCTCCATGGGCAAAGACCTCCACAGCCTAACAGCAGCCACCAATAAGACCTCTCTCTAGAATTTTCCCCAGTCATTGGCAGAAAAGAAAGGATGGGCCACTCAAGTACATGGGACAACAGAGTCTTTGAGATAACTTGGCCCAAAGTCATGTAGGGCTTTGTCAGTCAAAACCAGCATTTTGAATTGTGCCTAGAAATGGCCTGGTCACCAGTGAAGCTGTAGTAACATGGGAACTGCAAACTCCCTATAACTGATATTCACTAACAGGCAAAAACCCTCGCGGTTTAAGAACGTACCTACAGCCCACAGATATTTCTATCAAACTTTAAAAAGCAGGGAAATTGGGCAGCTGTAGTGAATGCACCAGGGAAGCAGGAGACCTGACCTCCTCTCTGAGATATTGAACTGCCCTACAAATTTGTCAAAATGCAAACACAATCTGGGAATGGATTGATCATTTGCATGCTTAATGAGTTCAGTGGGATTTACTCCTGTGCAATCATGCTTAGGATAAGTAAAACTGACCAGGGCAGGAGGGAGGGCTGGGGTGGGCAGGGGAGGAGGAAGAAGGAAGAGGGGAGGGGAGGGGAGAAGGAAGGGAGAGGAGAAGGGAAGGAGGGAAAAGACAGGTCTGATCATTTGCATGCTTATTGAGTTCAATGGGATTTACTCCTATGCCATCATGGTTAGGACAGGTAAAACTGACCATGGGAGAGGGAGAGGAGGAGGGGAGAGGGGAAGGAGTGGATTGGAGTGGGCAAAGGATGGCGGGAGGGGAGGGCAGGTTTGATCATTTGCATGCTTATAGAGATAAATGGTATTTACTCCCATGCAATCACGCTTAAGATAGGTAAAACTGACCATGGGGAGGACGAAGGGGAGGGGGAGGAGGGGGAAGAGGAAGGAGGGGATTGGAAGGGGATGGGGAGGGGCAAATGAAGGGGGAGGGAAGGGGCAAGAGAGAGGGGATAGGAGGGAGGAGAAGGGAGGGTGGGTTTGATCATTTGCACACTTTTTGAGTTCAGTGGGATTTATTTCTGTGCAATCATGATTGAAAATGGAAATGGACTGCTTTCAAGTCGATCCCGACTTATGGCGACCCTATGAATAGGGTTTTCATGGTAAACGTTTTACCATGAGGTTGTTTTACCATTGCCTTCCTCCGAGGTTGAGAGGCAATGACTGGCCCAAGGTCACCCAGTGAGCTTTATGGCTGTGTGGGGATTCAAACCCTGGTTCCCTAGGTCATAGTCTAACACTGACCCAGGGGAAGGGCAGCGAGCGGAGGAGGAGGGGGAGGAAATTGGGTGGATGAACACTGGGCAGAGGGGAAGCCCCTTACCTTTCCAAAAGAAAAACATTGTGAACAGTATCATTGCTTTTCAGCATTTTCCCCACCTTTTTATTCTATAGCAGGCACATGTAGCCTCCCACCCAAATTTAAACCAAAGCTGTCCCAGGCCACATCCACATCAGACCTTTATTTCACTTTGGACAGACATGACTTCTCTCAAAGAATCCTGGGAAGTGTGGTTAGTGAAGGGTGCTGACAGTTGCTAGGAGAAGCCCTGTCCCCCTCACAGACCTTCAGTCAGAATAAGAGTATCTTCTCAGCACCCTTCACAAATTACACTTCCCAGGATTCTCTGGGGGAAGCCATGACTGTCTCAAGTGAAATCAAAGTCTGGTGAGGGTGTGGCCCCCTGATTAGCCAAGCCCAACAGCTATGAGTCTGGTTTTTAGAACACTGACAGTTGGTTCTTACTGAGCATGCCTGACAGTATCATTGGGTTCAAGCCAAAATTTCTTAAATTAATTAAAAATCAGCCAGGCATTTTTTAACTTTTAAACTGCAGAAGATAAAGGTCCGAGTATGGAGCAAGGTCAGGAATAGGATTACAGGTACTCTGTGAACATGGCTGATTTTTAATGGATTTCAACAGATTATGAAAACTCTGACAGAAAAAAGTCCAACAGGGCTCTGCATTTTTTTCCCTGTCGTTTTAGACTTTGAACTCTGGATTGTCTCTACTGTTTTGTGTATCTCCATGAAAATTTACAGGGTTATTAAGCAAGCATTTCTGAGTTCAGGACTATAAGTTTTGTACGGTTTTGTTTTGAAATGAGCTTATGGGAAGCATCAGAATGGCATGGGGGTATTTTCAATTTAACATTGCAGAATGTGAAAAATCCATGCTGGCTATAGTATACAGCTACTCTTGTGGCTGTATAACTAGTCATTAGTGTAGCTGCAGAATTGACTTTTTCTTTTTACTGTGAAAGATATTTTACTGGAAGCAATGCAAAAATGAAATGAAATAAATTAATTTGGAATCATCTGCACTTTTTGATCAGCCTTCAAAGGCAGCCTCATGAAGAGCACATTTTAATAGTTTAAATGTTGCAGATACTTTATAAGTGCTATTTGAATAAAACGCAAAAAGTGAGGGTGACATGATTTAAGTGACATTTTTATTTCTGCTTCTTAGCTTTACTCTTTCCTTAGTTTCTTCTTACTCCATTTCTCTTCCTTTAGACCTTCTGCATCTTCAGTCCTTCCTTTCCACTGATTACTTGGCCACTAGTCACCACTTCATTTACTCCATCTCCTGGGCACTGAACCCTCAAATCCATTCTTGGGACCCTCCTTTCTCCCAGGTGTATCCAAGATTCACTTCTCTTGATACTTGTTGACCCATTTCTTAGCCGCCTGCTTGTTGATGCTTCTGTTTCACATCTCCCTTGCCTGTTTGCTATTTTCTTGGCTCTCTCATCTCAGGATTCTGCTTCAGAAAAAAATCTCAGGATTCTGTTTCAGATGTTTAAGAACACAAGACTGGGTCCCCAACAGTCACAAATATTTTTTGTCCATATCAATGGAGGTGATAGACTTGACGTTTGGAGTCCCGATAGCTGACATACACTGGCCCTCTTCTGAAGATCAAAACATAGTTTAAGATCCTGGTTAGTAAGCCAACATTAAATCCAAGTTCCCTGTTTCAGATGTAATGGGGAACTGTAGTTTAAGCAAATGTAGATCGGCACACAGATGAAGGGAGGGAAGGACTGGGGCAAGGGGTAGAGCACAGACCAGTACTCATTCCTGGCTTGTTAAACCAGGGGTAGCCAATGTGGTGCCCTCCAGATGTTTTGGACTACAACTCTCATCAGCCCCACCCCAGCACAGCCAATAGTCAGAGATGACATGAATTGTAGTCAAAAACATCTGTTGGGCCCCATGTTGGCTACCTCTGTGCTAAGCAATGACTTGCAAACCACAAATGTACATCTGAACCAGGCCAGTAAGACAGGACTTGTTAATACAGAAAGCAAGAGATTTAGTTGCTTGTTCAATTTCTATCCTACCTTTCACGTAGAGACTTATCTACATGGGAGGACATGTGCTCAAACAACAGAACATGACTTCAGCTTTTAGACAAGCTTTTAAGTGGAGGAACTGATCACAGCTCCATGTAAAATGAGAAACAGGTTTTTTAAATGAGTGATTACAAACAGAAGGCTCTTGAAACAACTTGAAGTCTAATGGGGACATTTAAATATTTACACTGTGCTGGTGGACACATAACAAAGCTTTAGCATTGCGCCTGCTCCAAACAAGCTCAGTATAGTGCCCACACATAATATGCTGCTTTATTTTTCTGCCATCTCCTGGCCAAACTTTCGATAAAAAATTGAAACAGTCAAGTTTCCACCTACAGCAATCTTGCCACTCATGTACAACTAATTCAATCTGTATTCACAATCTATATGGCAGCAATTTAAATACAAATAGGAACTGTAAGATTCGCAGTGTAACTATTATCATTTAAAACTGCTGCACACAAAACGAAGTGAGTTTTTCTTCCAATTATTAACTGTATTTAGAAGTATTATTATTTTGGTTTTTGAAGAGGAATGGAAATTACTGCATTAGCAGAGATTACTTGATCTGAGGAGACTGGAAGCCTTAGCATATTTTATAGGGCTTAGATCTTAAGTCAAATTGCAGGAATCTTGGAGACTGCATGATTAAGGAAAGGTGGGCTTCTCTTCCTTTTTTGGAGATGTAACTGGAATCACTGGACTCAATCCAGCTAAATTAAACTGAGTACAAACCACCCTGTTTGGTGTTACTTGAAATAAATTACACCAGGAAGATGTAGAGTATTCTTTAAAATGTTGCTAATAAAAGACACAATCCATCCAGAATTAAAATATTTCTGAGATTTAGAAGTACTTTACCTAATTTTTGTTAACCACAAAGTAAAAAAATGATCCTAAATTTTTTAATCATGACTGTTTCACACACTAGCTATTCCCCTCTTATTTCTTGACATTTATAAACTTTTATGTCTGTTTTGTTAGTCCTTTTAGCACACACCTGGGGTCCTGGCTGGATTAAATTATGCTATACCTATAATAACAAGGAATATGAATCATATGTATGCATATCTCTAAAAAGTACATAATTGCACAGTGCAGCAAATGGAGATTCCTGTGGATTTCCCAACTCACTAATGGCTTAGAATGAAAAAGTGGACTATAAAAATTTGTAATTTCCAAAGCTTGTTCAGTCAATCAATGCAAATATAAAGCCTAATTCCTATGTCAATAAAATTGGTGACATTTAACTAGAAACAGAAACTCTGTGATATCCTTGTTGCATGAAGCAGAGAGAAGAAATTTAGTGTAAATGTATGTTCATAACATAAGACAACGCTGCTGCATCAGACCAAAGGCCTATCTAGCACAGTATCCTGTTATCCATAGTGGCCATGCAGATGCCAGTAGGAAGCCCACAATGGTATTACTTGCCCTAATCTTAATGGATAAAGCTGTTTAGAAATTTGAAAACTAAAATGTGCCCAGATAACATTATTACATAATAAATTTGCATTTGCCCCATATATTTTGATTAATATTCTGAAAGAGTAAATTTTCTGTAAGACTATAGTTGTAAGTTTCTGCTTCTTTTTATTAAGACTACTGTATTTGTTATTTTTATTTTATCTTTTTTGCTAGCCAGTAATAGGCTACAACTTAAACATCACCTTGAATTATCTTCCTATATTCATAAAAAGTAAGCATCACTCTGCAGTTTGCTTGGCCACAGACAGGTGGTGCTGCGAGCTACAGCTTGATGGCCTGTGTGGACAGACCAGGTGTGGTGGGAGAGAAAGTACACAAGTGACCACTTATCAAGCCACCATGGCCTCCACTCGCCTCAGCACTTCTTCTGTTCCATGGCTGTTTCCTCCTCCTGCTTTGAGGAGTAGCAGCGGCTTCAGGCAGCACAGTGGCCAAGGCAGTTCCAGCTGGCCCTGCACCACTCCCCCAGCTGGACAATTGGGTGGTGGCCACGAAGTAGCAGCAACAGTTCTGCTTTGGTAGGGCTCAGCAGTGGCGGCAGGAGCTACAGCAGGAAGAAGAGAAAGAAACGGAAGCAGTGGCAGATGCGCCTAGATGGAGAAAGGGGATGAAGGGAAAGTGGCACAGATCAAGAAATGGTGCCGTTTGTCGAAGGAGTGGCAGAGCCTTCTCTTTCTTCTCCCCTCTGGTCTCCTCAGACACCATCCACACAATGCACCCTCTTCACTTCAGCCCAATCTCAGCAGGTGGAAGGGTAGCCCAAGATTGTTGGGTTGGCTAAGGTGATGGCAGCCACCATGCGTCAATGCCTGGAGGCACAGGGGTTTGGCAAGGGATTGGGAATGCCTAGGTTAAGTGGTGCCTGGGGTTAGGTGGTAAGATTGGCACACAAAGCATACAGGTGCAGAAAACCCTAGTATATGAATAACATTAAATGAAAAGGAGTCAAGTCCACCATATTAGGTATTTAAATATAATTGGTTTTATCTATAGTTGGCCATTGATGATTCCGCCTTAACCTTTCAATACTAATGGAATCCAAGAGGAAGTGGAAAAGGTACTCACTACATCCCTGAACACTTCAAACAATGCTTTGTTACCCATGACATGAAGCTAACCACTGTTGTGTATTCTTCAGGTCCTCCCCCACACTTAGATCCTGTTAGGAACATGCAGATCCTATAAAAAGTAACTAAATTTATTTATTTATTTGTTTGTTTATTGTATTTATATACCGCCCCATAGCCGAAGCTCTCTGGGCAGTTTACAGCAACCAAAAACATTAAAACAAATATACAAATTTAAAACACATCTTTTAAAAACAATTTAAAACACAATTTAAAAATTTAAAACAATTTAAAACACATGCTAAAATGCCTGGGAGAAGAGGAAAGTCTTGACCTTGTGCCGAAAAGATAACAGTGTTGGCGCCAGGCGCACCTCGTCACACAAATCATTCCATAATTTGGGGGCCACCACTGAGAAGGCCCTCTCCCTTGTTGCCAGACTCCCAGCTTCCCTCCGAGTAGGCACCTGGAGGAGGGCCTTTGATCTTGAATGTAGTGTACGGGTGGGTTCGTATCAGGAGAGGCGTTCCATCAGGTATTGTGGTCCCAAGCTGTGTAAGGCTTTATAAGTCAAAACCAGCACCTTGAATCGAGCTCGGAAACATACAAGCAGCCAATGCAAGCGGGCCAGAATTGGTTTTATATGTTTGTACGGTCTGGTCCCTGTTACCAATCTGGCTGCTGCATTTTGCACAAGCTGCAGTTTCTGAACTGTCTTCAAAGGCAGCCCCACATAGAGTGCATTACAGTAATCTAATTTGGAGGTTACCAGAGCATGGACAACTGAAGCCAGCTTATCCCTGTCCAGATAGGGACGTAGTTGGGCCACCAACCGAAGTTGCTAGAAGACACTCCGTGCCACCGAGGCTACCTGAGCCTCAAGTGACAGAGATGGTTCTAGGAGAACCCCCAAGCTACGAACCTGCTCCTTCAGGGAGAGTGCAACCCCATCCAGGACAGGTTGGACATCCACCATCTGGTCAGAAGAACCACCCACCAGCAGCATCTCAGTCTTGTCTGGATTGAGCCTCAGTTTGAGCCTCATTTCCTAAAGCAATATCCTTGTAACTTTGAGATTACTTCATAGCTTAGCAAGTGTCCTTCAAATGGAATGCTATTTAAATATCAACAAAAGTGAACTAAATCATTTTGTTTTGATAAGAAAAGCAGTGCTTGAAATGAGCTTATGGGAACCATCAGAATGGCATGGGGGGTATTTTCAATTTAACATTGCAGAATGTGAAAAATCCACGCTGGTTATAGTATACAGCCACTCTCGTGGCTGTATAATATTACAGCCTCTCACATAAAAAATGCAAATACTGAGATGTATTTTCTTTTTCTCATATTCTGCACCAGCAAAACATCAAAACAGAAGTAAACACAAATGCAACTCTGTGAAAAAGCGTATCTAAATTAAAGAAAAAAAACCCAGTATCTTGGATTAAAATACTAAAAGAAAGATTAATTGAATAATACCAGTCTCTGCCATAAAAATATGGAGCATGCTGAGAAGGTGTGTAATAAATATTTTAATACCCACAGAGTAGAATTCCAGCAGTGTAAAAGTTCAGCATATCTTGGATAATAACATTCTACTCTTTCGTTCTTTGAATAAAAAATCCTCAGCAAAAAAAGAATGAAAAATGATATATGGGACACAGTTAAGGCAAACTATTGAGTATCTAGGCATTAGTTAGTGTTAACGTTTTTCAACTATGGTTTCAGTGACAAAGCTTCCCACTGCCCTCAGTTAGGCAGTGTGCTGGTCATAAAAAGTTTTAGCACAGAGAAGTACATGAATTACACTAGATGTCTCTATTCATTGCTTCCCATCATTAATCACCTTATTACTTGCAAAACCTTTTGTGGTCTTTTGATCACTCATGTAAACACTGAGGTTTAAAAATATGGTTTTTTCCCCTTTTCTAGTTTTTTACACTACCCTCCACCAAACCGCATGCATGGGAGGTTGAAAAGATTACTTTTCTTGACAAGTTTGCCTACTGTGTTGCTAGAATGTCATACATTTGTAATAGCTTTTTCCCCCGTTCTCTCCCCCCGCCTTCCCAACACAATTTACCTTCTTACTGCCTTTGCATTTCACTGCATTCTGGTTATTGGGGGCTAGTTTGAAGAATAGAAGACAATTTTGCATTATGCTGCCTGTACTGTAGCACATAGCCCAACAGAGGGAAAATTCCTGCTGCGTTATATGACAATTAATGTTATCTGGTGCTCTGGACCTCTTTGGAATATAAATGACATCATAGACATGACTAGTAAACCCTGACATTCTTTCAGCTTGATTGAGCACATGTGACAGCCTTGAAACTAAGCGCTTTATTTTAAGAAAAGAATCGGGTTGTGAGTAATCAGAGTTAACATAGTATTTATATTTGGCTTGGCTTTTCTCTCTTTTCAAGTTTTTTTCCCTTTTAAATCTCCAGCCTAAAATGTTTCATAGTGCTTCAGCAACTGTAATGAAAATGACTGATCAAATATACACACGTTTCGAGTGCAACACACCACTTCTCAGTAGTGTTTCAACTCTGGCATCTGGCCAGATCTTCACTCTACATTTCAAATAATATCATACCACTTTAAACAGTCATGGTTTCCCCCAAATAATCCTGGGAACTGTAGTTTGTTAAGGGTCCAGGGGGTTGTTAGGAATTGTAGCTCTGAAAGGAGAATAGGGGTCTCCTAACAACTCTCAGCACCCTTATCATAATGCAATTCCCAGAATTCTTTGGGGGAAGTTATGACTGTTTAAAGCGGTATAATACTGCTTTAAAAGTATAGTGCAGATGGGGCCTCAATCATATTGCCACATTATGAGATTTTAAATATATCCACCAAATTCATTATGGCCAATTCTTAGCAGGGCAGCCAGCATCTAATCCAAATTCTTTTACTAAATATTGCATTTAAGGGCCATATTAAGATGAGATGTCATTCATGAAATTAGCAAATGGTCCGTTTCACGTAACACACTAAGCCAAACCATGGCTAAGCACAAACGCACAAATATGCAGACTCCCAGGGGGGGAAATAATTTCACTCTCCCCCAGTCATTTTGCTGTTGTTTTGCACTGAACTAAGTCACGGGTTGGCTTAGCATGTCATCCAAATCCAGGTTCATGGTTTACTTCTTTCCAGACCAACCACAAGCTGTAACCAAGGTTTGTTACAATTCGTAACTATGGCATAGAGACCAAAAAACCTGACCAGCTAAGATCAGCCACAGACTACATGTCAAGCAGTAACAATGCATGTGGTATAGAGGAGCCACAGAGCCACCCACCCAACAATGGCATCACTGCCCTTCATCTGGATGGGGCTAGCAAACACAGCAGTGGAGAGGTTCAGGCTGGGTAGGTGCACCAGTTGGGGCCTTATACAGGGAATAGCATTGGGGGATTGTGCCTCAGTCCCACCGTACTTGTGCTATGGTGTTGTGCAGGGTATCATCCTATTGCCAACACTGTTTAACATCTGTATGAAGCCATTGGGAGCAGCCATCAGTATGGTGATGATACATAGATCCATTTTTCCATAACATTTAGTCAAGTGAGGCCAAGTACGGTCTGGAACGTTGTCTGGATGATGATGATGTATTAGATTTATTAGCTGCTTGTTACCCAAAGGTAAGAACTAGATGCACCAGTGGAATGGAAGAGAGATAATAAATGAGCTTGAACCCTGGGAAGATAGAGACATTCTGGATGGGTGGTTCCTCTGTCTAGGAGATTGGCCATTTGTCTGTTAAGGCCCTTAACAACTTGAGATCTTTGGGGGAGTCTCTGTTGATGGTCCCCCATGGCTCACATGCATGGCTCAGATACATGGATTATAACTACTAGAAGCCATACGTTCAGTGTTGTGGGCCCAAGCCTGTAGAACTCCTTCTTGACTGAGTTTAGACAGGCACCTTTTTGCCAAACTTCAGGTGCATAACAAAGACTTTTTAAAGCAGGCATTTTAAGACAGTGTTCAGTTTTATCATTTTTTATTGTTTTATTCTCTGTATGGTTTATTAATATGTACACTGCTTAGAAATGCTAATGATTAAGCAACATATAAATGCCATTAACAAACAAGCAAACGGTCATAAGACCAGCCCTGCTGGGTCTACCCAAAGTCTTGTCTCATCCAGTATTCTGCTCTCACAGTGGAAAACCAGGTATCTCTGGGAAGCTGACAAGCAAAATGTGAGGGCAATAACCCTCTCTTGGCTGTGTTTCCCAACAACAGATATTCAGAGATATACTGCTTCCAATTCTGTAAGTAATATACAGCCATCATGACTAGTAGCCATTGACTCTTATCCTCCATTAATATGACTAACCCCCCTTTAAAACTTTTAAGGTTAGCAAATTCCATTAAGTTAACTATGAGCTGTGACTGCGAAGAAGTACTTCCTTTTGTCCATCCCGAATCTCCCACCATCCAGCTTCACTGGATGATCCCAGGATCTAGTATTATGACAGAAGAGGAAGGAACTTCTGCTTATCCACTTTCCTCACACCATGCATAACTGAATACCCCGTACTGACACATCTTTTCCTGCCCCTGCAACAGTATTGCTGATACTTGCCTGCTCCTCACCTCTGGTACCAGAAGAGTGAGCCGGACAGAGGGCTTGGGAACAAGGCTGTCCGGCATGGATGATGGGCTATTGTTGGTGTCTGGCTCAAATAAATAGAGTGATCCAACTAAGTAAACCTCCTTGATGCCTGACCTCCTCTCAACCACTAGCAAGTAAGGCATTTCAACCAGGTTCCTTCTCACTCCCACTTACAGTGGGGAGAGGACAGTGACAGCATACAGTCTGCCCAGTGCCATTCCAGTCCCTTCCATCTTGCTCCACTACCTATCTGCGCAGAGTACACACAGTGCAAAAATTAAAAAAAGGAAAAAGAAAACTTGGAAATTCAGCAATGGGTCAGCTCACATATCCCCCAAACCAGCCAGTGTGGTAGTTTTCCCAATTCATTGCAACCCCAACCTGAAGAAAATTGTTGCACTTTCAGTTTTAAGGTTTGGTGTATACAATTTCAAGGCAACTTTACAAACTTCTCCTATGATCAGATATTCTCTTGAACATTACATAACAGTCATATGATACAGTGAACGTTTTATGAGGCAGACATGACAGATTAAAATTAAAAGCAGGTTCTCTGTCTGGACTCAGACGAATAATGACAGGGGAAGAGAGACAAACATGGAGACTGTGGATTAGGGATAAAAACAGGCTGAGACAAAGAGTTACAGCATTGTCTCTAGAATAGCAGCAGCTTTTGCCAATAAGAATCCCCAGGGTTTGAGAATGCAGGTTAATGCACATTCATATTGGTATGTGCTATTTTCCTTTATTACTGGGGTCTGAATAGTCAGCTTTCTTTATTAGCCCAAATGCAATTCTAATTCTTTTTAAATATTCCCTAAAGCTCTAGCTATCAGATGAAAACAGACTATTTTCAATACACACACACCAAAGAAACTAGTCTTCTTTATCTACAGTATTTTTTATTTAACAACTATTTTCTTTGAACTTCTGCTTATCAAGTAGTGTCAGAAAATGGCCTTAAGTAATCGTAAAAGGATTACTGGCTCCCAGCTAAACCCTTCAATGCATACTGTCTTTCAGTTTCCCCATCACCTATGACTGTTCCTCATATTCTGCCTTTCAGTTATCGTAGAATAAGTAGGACCAGAACAACCTGAAAATCCAACACCTGTAAATTGTTCCTGTTTACCTATTGCTGAGATAACCAATCTGATCAAGCAGTACACTTTTCCTAAGACATATACCAGGTATCAGGAATTGTGGCCCTTCAGATACTGGTGGATTCCAGCTCCCATTAGCCCCAGTCAGCATGGCCCATTGTCAAGGATGACAGGATTTGGAGTCCAGCAACATCTAAAGGGCTACAGGTTCCCCACCCCTTATATACGTGACAGCAGCTCTACAATTTATAGATTGCACAAGGCAGATTGGGTGCATGCACAAGATGCACACATGACACGGAGATTGATTCATAAGCCTCATTTGTTTAGCCAAGTATAGATTGTTTGAATGAAAGAGACCACCCAGCAAACTAACCAAGCTTTAGAGCAACAGAGTTTGTTCATCTGTAAGATTATTCATGGTTTTGGGAAAAAAACATAGTTAAAACAAACCATGGCTTAGCATTGTGTACAAACACAGCTGTGTGTGAAAACAGCAGAAATCAGTCCTCCCAGTTTTCAAGCAAGACAGCACATTGTAATCAGATCACTGACACACCAAAATAATATTCTCCATTAACAAAACTTCATAAATGTTCATTAATTCCTATAAAGGAATAATTTGTGCTGAATAACTTCCAGATGACATAATTGCAAACATGTTTTCATTTGACTGGGACTTCTGCTGCTCTGAGTGAACTATTTCCGGTATGAATTAAAGGATTAGGTAAATGTAATGAGCATGAATTATATTTATAATTATTTGATCTAGAACAATAACAACAAAAAGGAAATGAAAGAATCCGTATGATCACTAGCTGAGTTCATGAAAAAATAGTAATCCATACCCTAAAAGCCCTGCCCTCAATTAAACATTATACTATCAGATAACACTACTAAAAACTTTTTTTAAAAAAAAGGCTTACTTCTGGCAGAAATATCCATGATGGACACTATTGGATCCCAAACACTAATTGGCATCGAGTAAAATATAACTATATATCATATCTGCACAAACTTGGGTAGTTTAGTTCTAAGCTATGTTGTTCCTGATGCTGCATCAGTCACAAGTCTGAGGCTTTTTACTCTTCATGGCATTCCATCTCAGTGGTCTGTTCCAGGTATGACTGAAAGTAAAACTTTTTTTAAAAAAACAGCCTTTCTTCCCTACCAGTTTTTCCATTAGACAGGCTGTCCAATTTCATAAATGAAAGTTACAACTATAAAATAGTATGGGTTGAAATATTAAGTGGGTGGATTATTTTAATTACCTTTCAAGTGAGCTGCAGTAATATATTAAAACTGTATTTCATATTCATAAGGGCTAAAAAATCAATTTGAAATTTCCAGAAATTTCCAGTGCCATGGTCCATATTTTGCCTGCATAGTCTGTACTTTTTTTTGTTTTAAATAATAAAATTTAAATAATTAAATGATTTAAATAATTTAACTAAATATTAAATAAACTGATAATCAATAATTAACCAATTAAATAACAAAATTTAAATAACCCACCCAGCAAAACCTCCTGTCATCAGTATTTAAATTTTCATAACTACTTTCTCTGTAGAAGTCTGTTCGGCAAAAACTTAGTATAGATCATGATCAAGTATTAATTTACTAGTAAAAGAATAAGCAATCACAAGTAGACTGACAATGAAGTAATAACTCATCACCACAAATAGTTCTGCTGAAGACCTCAGCTACTCCTTTCTATTTCATTTTAATATTATTCCTGCTAAATAAAGTATTTACATATTGTGTCCAAAAATAATTGACATTTGGGTGTGGGGTGTCAATGAAAGAACTTTCACCTCTAATTTTAATTCGCTACCAGATTCATATATAGAATGGGGTTTGATCCAGAGTTGCCCTTTCACAATCACTGCTTGCTCCTACACCACAACCACCTCAAGCAACCTCCCACACTGTTCCACAACTCTCCAGAGTAGTACAAGGGGCTGCAGAGGGAAGGAGGAATCAGTGAAAATCACCTCTCTTCCTCAGTAGTAAAACTCCGCTCATAAAAACATGGGATACAAACCAGTGAGAACCTCCAGACTGTAAGTATTTTATGGGATGGATTCAAGCACATATTGGGAAATTTATGTTTGTGCAATTAAAGTGGATTAAAGCACTCTGTCATCTTAGTGCAGAAAATCTACTTTTAAAAAGAAACAGACTTTTTGTAGTTAGAAAATTGATGAGGAAGTGCCTTGAAAAGTGTGGCATGAAAAATGAAAAATGAGGAAGACATAAAAACCCTGCAAGCAAATCAGAAGAATGAATGCTCATTGTCGTATAACGTCCCCGCAAACAAATAAGAATGAATGCTCAATAAAGACCAGATAAAACCTAACCTACGTGCAAGCTTTGTGCAAGCAAATCAGAATGACTGCTCATTAATAGGTCTCCTGGAGAAGCCTAATGTCATATATTAAAGTGCAGAGGAAAAAATAGGGATACACAACTTAACACTGTCACAGCAACAAAACAAGTCATGGTCATATATCTGCAGTTCCTAAATCCTCTTACAGTTTTATGAAATGGACTGCCTTCAAGTCGATTCCGACTTATGGCGACCCAATGAACAGGGTTTTCATGGTAAGTGGTATTCAGAGGGGGTTTACCATTGCCTTCCTCTGAGGCTGACAGGCAGTGACTGGCCCAAGGTCACCCACTGAACTTCATGGCTGTGTGGGGATTCCAACCCTGGTCTCCCAGGTCGTAGTCCAGCACCTTAACCACTACAACACACTGGCTCTCTTATAGTTCTATAGACCAAGATTTTTTTCATTAATCAAGAAGTCCATTTAAAATCAAAAACAAAAACGACTTTTAACCACCCTGGCAGCCATTTAGCTGCTATAGCTGAGAACTCTGTGCATGTTTACTGTAAAGTAAAACTCACAGAGTTCACATGGAGCTTACAGAGTTCACATGCATAAAAGTGTAAAGAATTACAGCCTCACTTAACTTAAGAACTGAATTATTAAATGCTAATATAACCAGTTCTGTGCCTGGTTTGTGAGAACCATGTTTTGGTAATTAGATTCCTATGTAGATGGATAGTTCTGTATTTCCTGGACCTTTTACAACTACAAGCACCATGTACACACAATATTAGATCCAAATGTAACACATATGTGGTTATCATATGGCCTTCAATCACGGCTTGCTCAGAAAGCAAAGTATGACATCCTTTTCATGTCTAGCTGTGCTCGTTTAAAAACAAAGATTGGGTGCATGACACTGTATGCACACACACATCAATGATATTAACCCCCCCATGCACACACATAAATTTCAATTGAGGCCACAATTCAAAAAAATGTGCCTGTGCAACCACTCCTTTCATAATCAGACTTCCTGCAAGTTTTTTATATAACCAGACATTCATATTTGCATCCTATTAGCAGCCTTGCCACTTTCACATATAGTTCTCTATTCTAAAGGTCTGAGAGGTTTGCAGGCCAACTATGAGATATGCACAATAGTGTGCAAGTTGTTGGGGGGAACTGACAACGTGTAGAAAAACAACACAAAAGACATGCTCACTTCTTCATTTTTTTGTACTCTCACTAAGCACAATAAAAAGGAAATAGTCACAATTGGTTTTGTTGTATTTCCCATATGACACCTTTGATGAGGATATGTACTTGACTGGTCATTTTATACATATATGAAACTGCTGTTAACCTAGCACTTAAATAGAAGTGTAGACTTTCTCATCTTTGGGTAAACTGAAAAAAGATGGAGCCATTATTCAATAGTCCCAAATCATACCTGACTCAAACTATCTCATTTACAATGTATGTCATGTTTGATGCTTTGCATCATAAATGTCTTTTCCTCCATCAGTCTTCTGTCTGTTCAGTGATGGTGATTTTTAATGCTTTGTTTGAATGAAGGTAAAGAAGTTTGCCTTCTTGGTGTTGGGTAACCAACCATGCACTGAGAAATCCTTCAGCTGTCTTTCCATGTATATCAACAGTGAATTTAATTAAGACCAATTTACAAATTAAATCAATCCAGATTAATTATTGCCCTGATAGAAGCAAGCAGGCCAGAGGTCTCACCCACATAGCTTTCACCCATAGAGACTTGCTTCAGGACTACTGGTAGTAAAATACAATAGAAAGCTGACATAATGATTGCTAAGGGCAATAGTCTGATGGCTGCAAGCAGGCTATAGCTCAGTGGTAAAGCACATGTTTTGTATGCAAATAGTCTGAGGTTCAGTCTGTGGCATTTCCAGGTAGGACAGGCTAGACCTCTTGAGGGCTGCTGATAGTCAGTATAGATAATACTGAGCTAGATGGAACAATGATCCGTCCTTGCATAAGGCAGTGCCCTATGTCCTAAGAATTATTTTTCAAAACTCTGTTACAGAGAATGGTTGCACGGTACCTAGATCCATAACAGCTGATTACTCCTCTTACTAACTCATTCTAAAGCCAGCATGTTAATCTATGGTACATTGGTGATACCATTATTTACCATTAGCACACCGTTATTTTCTTCAGTCGCGCAATAAATGATTCTACTTAACTAAATAATAATTCATAATACTCAGAATTTATGTATTACCTTGAACACTCTAAAGTGATTAACATACATTCTCTCAATCATTCTTGCAACAAACCTCTATGTATTATTACCCCACATGTCAGAAATGATAAGGGAACAAAGGCTGAGAGATTGTGGCTTACTTCCTAAGTAACCTTATAAAATCATGTGGGAGGTGAAGTAGTTGAATTTCCAATTCTACTATTGCATTACATTACCTAGCTGTTTACTGATGTAAAATGTACCAGTTTAAAGATGACTCTGCGCACTGTACATAAAGGATCAAGTATGCAGTCCGGATGTGCTTCTGGATACAGACTTGCCCCTAGACACACAAATGGCAGCCCTGACTACAAGTATGCATTATCAGTTCCAGTACCCTAGCTGCACCTTTCCTGAAGAATGAGTGTTTAATCACTACACTATGGTAACAGTCACATTTACATGTAAGGGAAAATATCCAAACACACTATATGCAAGACTCTGCTTCTGATGCCTGCCAATAACTTGTAGTATAAGTGAAGCCTCCAACAACAAACCCCAAATGAAATAGACACCTGGTTCACATGTCACATAAGCCATAGTTTGTCTTAAAACCATGGTTTAATCATGAACCTTGCTGCATAGCACCTTCCATGGCCCCGGCTCAAACAAACTATAGTATGACTTGTGATGTCATCCAAAACTGAACCATGGTTTTCTTGTTTCAAACAAACCATGAGTGGTAAGCCAGAAATAAAACCAAGAACAAGTGTGTGTTCATGGCTGGCTGTCGGCATTTTTTAAAATTGCAAATGTAACTGAATAAAAAGGGAATATATGACTTCAGCTCCCATTAACAATAAGAATAAAACAAGCATGCAGCAGGAGGGAGGTATCTATGATTAAACTATGGTTTAAGACAAACTATGGCTTATTGTGATATGTGAACATAAGCAGAAGCCAAGTTCTCTTATCATTCAGGCTCTTAAAGTGACCCAATCATTAACTAACTCAGTACAACATTTTATCTTCTTGTATATGGCAATCAAAATAAGGGCTGGTAGATTTTTCATCATATCCATGCATAACATTTGTAAAAAGTAGTTGTGCAAAGTAGCAGTCTGAGGCTACTAGTCATTATGACTATTTACAATCTCCAGGATCAGAGGCAGAATGCTAGGAGTAGGAGAGGGCTTATTGCCCTCATATCCTGTTTGTGAGCTTCCCACATGCATCTCTTTCACCACTGTGGGAAACAGGAAGCTGAACTGGTTGGACCTTTGGTCTGATCCAGCAGGCCAATTTTTGTATACTGTCCTATCAGGAACTAGTAATGCAATCACAAAATATTCTACTTTTCAGATTCTGGAAATTAGATGTAAGATTTAAACTAATTCCAAAAAATCCTTAGCTTAAAATTAAGCCCTAAGAAGTAATATAGAGGGGATGTGGTGTTTTATTTTAGAAGTAGTCACAGTAATACTTGGAAGATTTAAGGCCAATCAAAAACTCAAAGCCCTCAGTAGACAAGACAATTCTTGAGCATTACACTGTACCATGCAAGCCATCAACATTTTCTCACTATAGCCAAAAGACAAAAATTAAGGAAAGCATCTGATGAAATATATTTCACTCAGGCTGCAATAAAATTGTTAGCCTATTCAAGCATCAGAGGATTGTTTGTTGGTGTTAACATGGATATTCTTCCAGAACATTTGTGAATTCCTTCAATTTCTGCTGCGCATTTCATAGAGTTGTAGCCATAGCATTAGATATATACCTCTAAACATTCAGGTCCAGGTCAATGTTCATAATATCAACATGTCCTTTAAAAAACAAGAGCAAAAGAAATATGAAGTACTGCTAAAAGGCAAAAATTAACTACAAGTAATTTTGACCTGTAGGTTGAGCAGTACCTTCAGTACTAGCAAATATGTTTCAAATGTATCATTAAAAACTAGTTTTCTAGGGGGCGTGGCTATTTGCATTCTAAGATGGCTGCTTAGAGCATGGGGTCTGTGCCTGATCACTGCTTTGTTTGACTGCTACCCCATCCATAAGTGAATTTATCTGATTTTGGTAACATATCCCATTTGGGGATATCTCCAGGAAACCAACTGATGCGGGAGCATGCTCTAATGGAGTATTTTCTGACTATATTGATTGTTTTTGGTTCAGGACCTAGCTCCAAGGGCAAACCAAGTAAAATGGCATCTAAACCTTCTAAACCTGGAAGATTGGATGGTGAAGACACAGTAGCCCTCATACAGAGGGAATTTGCTACTCAGTTCCCACAGCAGAAGCAAGATCTTAAAGAGGAATGGGCCACTACCCTAAAGCCTATAGAGACCAAAGTGGCATCTTTGGACAGCAAAATCAAAGAGGTAGAAAAAGCCAACGGAAGCGGCAGATATGAGTGTTCAAAATGTAGAGCTGATTTTTAAATGGATCTCCAACTCAAGCTTGCAGATCTTGAGGATAGGGGACATAGACAGAATCTTTGCTTACAAGTGATCAGTAAAGGGGGTTTGAGAAAGGGAAGATGACCGTTTGAGTTGAGCTGCATGAACGAATTTAGCAACTGAAATCGTGAGAGCCCTATTGGAGCCAGCCAGTAAACAGGATAACCAACACTCGGGAGATTTGTTAGAAAACTTTTTAGTGAATGGTAATATGTAATTGTCACGTTCAGACGTATATAATGGACAGGCAAAGAAAACATGCAAAAGCGTTTCTATGCTGCCTTCCTTACATGGACAGAAGCGTTGATTATGAGGTGTGCCCTGATATCTCCCTTCCAGCAATGCTGAGGCTAGGCAGCTGAAACGAGCCTTGGAGAATGCTTGTCGGTATTTGGGAAATGTTAGAACGTCTAAGTAAGGGGCGTGTTTCAGGGGATTAAAACTCAAATTATGTTGCAGGGGAGAGCAAGTTTTAGCTGCTGCCTGAGTTGTACTTTGAAGATCAATGTCCCTAAGTCGGGTCCGAATAGTCTGTCTAGCCCTTACAGGATCTTGCAAAGAGAGATATTCTAGAAAAAGGCCTAATCTGGGGAGTTTATTAAGAAAGGTTTTCATCCATGTGGACAGATAGGAATCTTTCCAGAGGAGCACCAAATATCCAGACGGGCAGTCATAAGATATTTTAGACCAATAATTGAAGGCAAGAGTCCAAGCTTGACATTCAATTGAGGTTAGGCCAGCTTCTAACCTCAGGGCCGCATTTGGGACACAATTTGGGAGACCGAAAATTTGACGTAAAAAGATAGAAAGTAATGATTCTATCTTGGAGTTAAAGGCATTGATCCAGAGAGGAGCACCATATAATAATTGAGATCCGTTGTTCTTACTTGCCGGTCCCCAACTTTGTCGACTCTACTTCACGAACTGGAGCCTGAAGAGACCCATCTCGCAGAACTCTACTCCCAACTACCGGATGCTGAGAGAGCGATGATTATCCACAAACTATATCATCTAATTCAACGCCTAGCGGATATGAACCATCATGCGAGTCCTACTGGTAATAATTTCTCTACATTTGCTTTGGATATGGCTTCTCCCCTATCTATGCAGACCAAACGTGCAGTTCCAGGTACGTCATCCGGTGCAATCTTTGTGGATGATTCAGGCATTTTAAACCGAATCGAAGAATTACATTGACACTCCCCTCTTAAACCCACCACTTCAACTGGATTGGCATTACCCTCCTGCACATGTCGAATACCATCGTTGATTGATCCTCCATTACATCTGTTATCTTGGAACATAGCAGGATGGAATGCCAAGCAAAACAATCCAGAATTTATCAACTATTTACACCAGCATGACGTCATCTTCCTCCAGGAGACTTGGTCTACTCACAATCTACATATGGACGGCTTTGTCTCTATAGTTCTACCAGCTACTCATTCGCTGGTTAAATCCCATGCCAGAGCTAAAGGAGGCATGGCAATATTAATTTCTACAGCATTGACAGCTCATTCCAGAAGTATGCATTCATGTTATAATCTTGCCATGGCTGTTCTGTTGACGTTTTCTACTCTATCCTTTTTATTAATCAATGTCTATATGCCCCCTGCTGTTAGGAGGGCACATACTGACCAATCATGGGATGACCTAGACAATTATATTACAGAGTTGGAGTCCCACTTTCCCAAAGCCTCAGTGATCTTCATGGGAGATTTTAATGCCAGGATAGGGACAAATAATGATAGTCTCCTCGCTTCTAAATTGTGGGGGGGGGGAGGTTAACGAACATTTTGTTCCAGACTTGGATAGGACCTCTAAGGACCATAGTGTTAATTACCCGGGAATCTGTTTAACCCGTATTGTTGGAAGTCGCGATTTTATTATCCTTAATGGCCTAAAACCCTTTGATACTTGCGCTGAATATACCTTCATCTCTAACAGAGGAAGTAGTGTGATCGACTATGCGATAATCTCCCACCAGTTATTGAACTTAATAGCCAATTTCTATGTGGGCAAGAGACTAGACAGTGATCACCTACCCCTATCCCTATTAGTTCAGCTAAAGGAGAAGAGCTGACTAGATGTAGAGTATAATCCAGTAGCCAACCTAGCGTACTTTAGACATAGAAGGTCCATCTGGTCACCGCTAGTTGCCTCTAAAGTAGCAGAATTTATCTCCTCCTCTTCTGCTATGGCCATACAAGCTCATCTAGGAAATATTTCCAATCTCCCAGTGGCCCTAAACGCTTATGATTCCCTGACTGTGACCCTAAATTCATTTGTAGTTCCTAATTCCTCTGTTTCGAGAACAAACCCATGTTCAGGCCTCCCTAGATGGTATGGTCAAGAATGCCTGACTATGAAGAGACAATTAAAAAAGATATATCTTCAATATTGACAGCAAAAAGTCAATTCCCTGCCCGCTGAGTATTATACCACTAAAAGGAAGTACAAGTCTCTTCTAGCCACCAAAAAGAGGCAAGCAACACAGGAGGGTTGGAAGTCCCTAATCCAGGCAGCTAAGGCTAAAAACTCAAAAGGATTCTGGTCCCTTGTCAATGGATTTATGAGGCCCTCTAATTATGCTCCCTGTAATATCCCCTCTCATGTATGGGAACAATATTTCTCGGACTTTCAGAAGGGCACGCGACATATCCCCCCAAAGCATTTTTTTACCTGTGATCCTGAAAATCTACCAGTTTGGCCTCCTGTTTCTCAGTTAGAAATAATAGATCTGATTAATGGCTTAAGACTGGCCAAAGCCCTGGGTAGTGATAATCTACCCCCGGAGCTCCTGAAGTCTCACCAAGCCTGGTGGGCTCCTATACTAGCCAAGTTATTTACTTTGATAAATAATACTGGTCATTTCCCCCAGGCCTGGCAGGAGGCTATAGTCGTCCCTATTTACAAAAAAGGCCCCAGAGACGACCCCTCCAGTTACAGGCCAATCAGCCTTCTTTCGGTTATAGGAAAACTCTATGCCAATTATTTGAAGAGAAAATTGTCTACATGGATGGAGGAGGACAGGGGTGCCCGTTATCTACCCTTCTCTTTATTCCATCCTTACAGCCACTCACATTTTTGCTTCAGGGTTCTCCACTGATTAAGAGATATGAACTAAGGGGCCAATCCCACTTGTTAAGCCTCGTTGCGAACGATGTGGCCCTTATGCTTTCAAATGCTGGAAGTCATTCATTTTATTTCTGAGTTTAGAGCCTTTTCTAGTTTATGTATGGATTATGACAAATCTGAGTCCCTTTTTTGGAATACAGGCCCCCAGGACCAGCTTTCTTTTTGCTGGTCTATGGGAATCAAAATACGCAATAGCATGGTGCAGTACTTGGGTGTTCATGTCCCATGAAATTTAGATATTAAATGGGCAGCAGCATTTATTTAATAAGATTATTTTACAGTTGAAGTTCTCAGGATTGTCCTCATCTTTGTTATATTCTAAATTTGAATTGAGGGTGGGGAATACCACATTTATATTCTTATTTTGTGGTGTTTCAAATTCATTAAATTGTTCCTATGTTATTTTTAGTTCATACAAAATTGTGGATAGTTATTGAAACAGGAGATTTCCTCCTTCTTCCAATGAATATTTTGCCTCTTTCCCCCATATTGTGGGTTGCCTGGAAATGTCTACCTAACCCAATTACAAAATGCTCTTTGGAACTCTGGAGTAAATGGCAACATAAGCTCCTTTCCTTTCCCTTGACTCCATTACCCTTTCTCCTTACTTTCCAGGCTTTGGACACGGATGCCCTCTCAGATCTGGTTGCTCAAGCTGGTCTACCTCAACTGTGTGATTTTTTTCATGGGACACCCCTCTGTTGGAGCAGGAACTGTTGGAATGATTGCAGGGATTTAAGAACAACTGGCTATGTGTGTACCAAATTAGATCTTTTACTGCATGTCCCGAGGTTAGGACATGGGGCTCTAGGCCCCTTAAACCACTGGAAAAACTATTACATGAATTAAAGGGCACAAGTAGGAGGATGGTTTTCAGACTGTATTTCTTAATGGTAAATGCACTATTTTTCCCCTTTGGATCCCTCTATGCTGCTTGGGAGTTGGATATGGGATTGGGCATAGACCCTTCTCAGTGGGATAAGATGTGGTATTCATGCCCTCTCCATTAGGTCTCTGCCAATGTTTGGGCAAACAGTTCAAAAGTTATCCAGCGGTAGTTTTTAACCCAGGTGAGATTAAGTCATATTATTCAATCGGGTTCTCCTTGGGGTTGGGGGGACCGGGGTATTTATCATATGATTTGGAGTTGTCAATATATTTTTGAGTTTTGGTGCGCAGTTATTAGAGAAATTAGTTCAATTATTGGACAGGAAGTCACTTTGGATCCTAGTTTATGTCTGCTTTCTGTCTTTGTTGGTTCTAACTCAGAATTACCATATAAGGAATCAACCATTTATTTGTTAACTGCTGCACGATTGACAGTAGCCCAGGGCTGGAAAGATGCCTCTTCAATTTCACCAGACACTTGGCTTCAAAAGATCCTTTTCCTTGCAGTCTCTGAAAAACTGACATAACATTTTAAGGAGCTTAAATGATTGGCGGATCCAGTGGACTTCCTTGCCTTATGGTGGCCTTTTATGACATATATGGAAAGGCAAAGGCATGGATGGACGGTTCTGATAAAACATGTTCTTATTTGGTTCTCCTGAAGATCGGTAATTGTCAATCCCCTTCTTAAATATAAGACATTCCATTTTCTTTTATTTCTTAATGCCCCTGGGTATATTTGATATTGCCTGTTTATAATCTGTTCCACCCCTTATTTTATCTATGGTATTATTTCAATTCCGTTTCATCCATCCAGTTGAGATTTATGTTATTTTTATACGTTAAATCTATCTTTTCTTCATTGATTTGTAATGTATGATATCTCAAATAAGGGTTGTTTAAAAATTAAAAAAAGAAACTAGTTTTCTACAAGTACGGCAAGCAAATGCTTTTCCTAAAGCCATTCAGCTACAGAGATTCAAATCCTATCCTGCTAAGGATACTAAAGAACTTAAGGCTCCAGTGAGTTGCTCAACATTTGGAATAGTTTCCTTTGCTTGTGTTTGTTATTAGCAGTTGAAAATATTCTCAATTCCATCTGCTTAACAGATGCTCAGATCAGCATATTGCAAGACAACATTTCATACCAAAACATTTTCAAAATAGTTAGCAGGCATCTAAGTCAGTAAAAGTTTGGGAAGGCTACATGTTGAGACAGAAAAAATCAGACTGTAGAAAAAAACTTTAAGAAAACTGGAGGACATGTGGGATTATATATTACATATACACATATTTACTGCATCCTTTCCAATGTTCCTGCTTCACATCAATCATGTCCAACTGAAATGCTTGCAGGCTGTTATGCTGATAGATTCTACAACTTCAGAGAATATGCAGCCATATAACCTGCCATATCCTTACATGAGTTTTAATGACTTGAACACAGAAAACTAAACTTCCTCATTTTGCATTTAGATGTAACAATAAACCAGTCTTTACCAACTTGGTACCTCCAGATGTTTTAGACTACAACTTTCTTCAGCCCCAGCCAGTGCAGCTGAGGAGATAAAAATCTTTCATTCCCAGTTTCAGTGTTACACCCAACTTAAAATGTGGTTTATCTTAACTTTAGTTAGCTGGCTTATCAGTTGAAACAAGACAGTTCGTCTACCGCCTGAAGCTGGCTTGTTTCAACTAGCCATAGTTAACATTAACCACCATTTGTGTAGGTTTGGACATAATGCTAAGCTGTAGTTAGTCTAAAGCAGAAACAAAAACTTTCAAACCTCTCCTCCTAATCAAGCCAGGGTGCAGGGAGAGCACCTGAGCTTTGCCTAGGTGTGTTCTCATAATGATATATACCATTCTCTCTTTCTTCCTGTCCTGTCAAAACATGAGTTGTACAGACAAAAAAATCTGTCAGTTTCTTAATTATTAAAAGAGCAGTGGTTGAAAGAGGATGAGCAGGATATACGACTTCATGTTCAACATACACATTAATTCAACCCTCTACCTTTAGACTTGTAAGTTTGATACTACACTGGCATCACTGTTAACTGATGTTAAGGCTAATCAGAGTTCCTTCTTAGCCAGGATTTGAAGTTATTCCATTTCCCAGTCCCAGCCTCTTAATCACTGTTAAGGAATGATATTATGCCTGCAACAGCCCAACATCTCACTGAGAATTAACATTATGCTTGAATACTCTGCAGTAATCCCATTGCAGCTGATAAGGCTCATTCCTGTTTTTTTCACCTTGTAAGTACATCAGGAAATGTTTTGGGCCTCATAGGCGCTAGCACAGCATGTTATGGTTCACACAATTCATACATAGCATGCTGCACATTTTGCCTTCCTGGCTTGGCTGGCAACTGATAGTTCTCAAGCAATTTACAGAAAGAGCAGAACACAGAAAAGTCGTACTATGTTTTATATATACATATATATATATATATATATATATATATATATATATATATGAAGCCCCTCTGAGCATTCCATCCTCAAAGCTCTATAACTGCCACCTTGGTAACAGCATTTGTATGTTGGCAGCTGATGAAGGCAGAAGCTGAAACGTTTTGTTAATATAATAAATACCTCTGGTTGGTTAATCACAATTACGTTCTATATATATTCTGAGTTCCCATTACAAAACTGCAGGCATGGCTTGCAAAAGGCAACAGGGAGGATGCAAACTCACTTTAGTTGTTTCTACCAAAAAGTACAACGTTTTGAATGGAATGGGAAAAAAGGACTTTGAAAACTATCCTCTTTAATGTATATGCAAAGCAATAGGAAATATATAATACAATAGTAGGCTGAACTTGCAAAGGGGGGAAGACAGCTGCCAACCAGCTGCTATGGCTAGTTGTTGAGTGTATCTTAAATATATATTTCTCAAAAACATTTTCCAAAGTATTTCAACTGGGGAGGAAAGCTGGAAGAATTGAAACTAAATATAGGTTTCATATCTACCTTAGAGGAAAATAAACCAGACTCCTCGTTTCCTCAACGAATTATAGGTTCTCTTTTTACATAAAACATAGATATAACAAAGTTATTCTTATCCCCTCAGGACAGACTCCATGTCCAAGTCTGCATTTTTCAAAAACTTTCTGGAAAACTATTTTTCTGAAACCTTTCCTACACGCTGACAATGCTGGCATTGGGAAGAAGCCCAGTTCAAAAAAATTGCTATTCCATTTCTTACCCTATAGATAGCATAAAACTGCTAGGCCCTAAGAAGGTACAGTCAAAAGCTCTCAAAACTTCCCAGTACTGTAATTCATGGTATTTTTAGGGTTAGCTATCCGGTATGTGACCAGGGCTAGACAAGACAAAACAACAACACTATTCTTATGCTACTTGGGGGTCACTGCACATAGAATCAAAGCTATTGGTCTAAGACAAACATCTATGAGCTTCCCCCACCCACCCCCAAAAAAACCCCTGCTGACAGAATCAAAATTCTACAAAATGGGGAAGTGGGATGCAATGCCAAGTCAAGCAGTAAATGTATGGAACAGCAAGTGGTGTTGTGGTTTTATAGTTCCTATTTCTCATTCATAGTCATCAGAATATAGTGACAGCTAATTTTTGAATAAAGTTTGACAAACTTAGCTTTAGCCAGAATGGCAAGAGGAAGTGCAAAACTTCAGCCCATGTCACTAAATTTCTAAAGCAGGTTGTAATTGCAAACTTTTATCAGCCAGCACTTGTTTCTCATATGGAGGACAATGGAAGGGGAGACAAAGAACTAGTTTGATTAGCTTAAGCATATTCTAAAGAAAGTGTGCTGACACAAACAAATGGAAGCACCTACAGCAAATCCTCAGCATTGATGGCACTTCCTAACATTTTCCAGCAATCTCTGAGCCAGTGGCAAATACATTTGCCTCATTAGCTGAACTGCTACATCTTCCTTGCTTTGTACTAATAGAAATTGCTCACTTTCTGAAGTTATGTTTTACCTTTTTCTCCCTATTCTGATCCCATTGTGATTAGGAGCTGCACTTGCCCCATGCTCAATACAAGACAATTACAATTTGTATTGTAAGTGAAGTTTTCTGCTATAATTGTAAACATTGCATAGTACCCTTTGGAAACAGCAGTTACCAAAATACAACCCTACTGACATATGCTGAACTTCCCTCCAATAGAATACAATATAGGGTGCATGTGCATGCACACATATATGTGTTTAATTCTCCCCTCCCCCATTTTCAATTTAATTATTGTGGAGGAATATGTTAGTGCACAGAATTAGGTAATCATTTCCATTTTTATGGCTTACTCATTTTAAAAGTTTGAAACAAGTGCTGAAGTTGATATTTGAACTCTCAAGACTTCAATCTACAACCATGTTTGTTTTAATGTTTTAAGACTTTTGTTTTTAAGATGTTTTAAAGTGCTTTTAGTGTTTTTGTTTGCCAGCCTGGGCTTCTGGGAGGAAGGGAGGGATATAAATTTAATAAATAATAAATAAATAACCCAGGTATAATAAGCCAAGATCAATAATTATTCCAAAAACAGTTTTCTTCTCTTCATATACATAGCAGCAAATGCATTGTCTATTTCTTGCTAAAGTCTCCAATCTGCACTAGAAATGAAGAGGTTTACCAATTTACCAAAAGTTGCTCAAAGACACCAAAAATTAAATTCTAAGGTTGGCCCCTCTGTGACATCAAAATAGCTAAGCCAGTGATCACTAACATGGTGCCCTCCTAGGTGTTGTTGGATTACAACTCCCATCAGCCTCAGCAATCATGGCCAATGGTCAGAGACTATGGGAGCTGGAGTCCAACAACATCTGGAGGCCATGTTTGCTACCCTGAGCTAAGCCAATCTCAACCAGAAAAACTCTGAAATCCCCCATGAAAAACCTCCACAGTATTAAAATAAGTGGCATAATTAGAAAACATGTAGTTCAAAGAAGCAAAGAAGCAAAAATGAAGACATTATAGTATGTCAATCACAAAAGATGTGATTTCCTTTCCTTTTATTATGAAGGGTCATACAATACCAATTCATTTTTATACTTTATTTTAAAATTCTCAGATTGAGGGATTGAAGATACATATTTTCCTCTGTTCATGGTGATCAAAAAATGCTGGCATTAATGCTATAAAAGCTTTATGGTTTGTGAAAGTTGACAGAGAATGTCACATTCTATGTTCATTTTTAATGATAACTCTTAGTTTAACAATTCACTCAAAATTCAAAGCTTTATAAATAAAATGACAAGGTGATGTAAGAAAATGCTACATAGTTCCACTCTCTCTTCTCAGTAAAGGAGGAAACGAAATTGACAGTGTCATCATAATACATCATTGAGTTTCCCAGAGATGAAGAATCTGGAATCTCATTCAACTCAAAAGTTTTAGAAAGTTCCCAAGTCTGATTTTGTAGCAGTCCTGTCTGCAAACATAGTAAGCAATAATACTGATATTATTGTATTTTCAGGCCTTAATGCACACCAGCCACAGAGTATACAAACCACTGGCACTACAATGCATGGAAAATGAAGCCTTCAAAATAGTAGCTTACAGAAGTTGTCAGGAACTGAAGCTGCTGCACTGGCTCACTCCTGGGCATTTCCTAAATGAGGACTGTGAATTGTGCCAAATTATGTGTTAAATTATTTATACACTAATGTCTGCCTGGGACTGAAGTGAAGTCACCTTTTCTATTTAGGACTTCAAACAGTAGTAGAAACACAGCTGGGAGGTAGAGAGAGAGAGAAAGGGCAGGTTCTGTGCTCTTCAATTCTCTGTCAATCTGAATTATGCTATAAGGCTTACTGCAGGGGTTACTTAATATTTTTAGCACTACAGAAGTGATAAATGGTAAGCAAAAAATTTGTTCTCATCCGTTGCATTCTAGCACTTCCAAGTAATTGAGAGCAAGTGCTTAATTAAATGGAATTCTGTAAGATTTATGCTTAGGCGTTTAAACACACAACTAATCTTAGGACCATGCAGTTCCACTGATATCAAAGACAGCAGCATATAAAATAGCAATAGTGTAGCATACACTACATAATTATCTGTTATATTATGCATTAACCTAGAAAATGGATTCTATGTTGTCTCAACCATAGGCAGGCTGTTACAGTGGATTCTTACGAAGCTACAAGTAGGGATTTCCCATTTATCTGTGAAATACACTGCCAACTCCAGGCATGGACTGAGAAGGAAAGTTACCCCCTCCCCCAGCAATTTTCACTGCTGATGACCACACGATACACCCATGAGGCTTCCATACTTAAGAATTACTTGTCTATCTGTTCTCACTGCCAGATTGTCCTTCCAAGTTGGCCATAATCACTGAAAGGTATCTGTAAAGTATTTTGTAGATATTTTAGAACACACTGAAAACAATAAACACTATGGCAACATCAGCGTTGTCAACAGATGCAAACAAATAGTCAGGCATTAACCGCTCTAATTTTAGCAAGATATATAGTTTACTACACCATGACATATTCCCAGAATATTCATGGCACTTTGTTGCTAACTAATCACATCTGAATATGCCTTTCTCTTTTGTTTCATCCATGTGTTCCTTTTAAGCAACTGAAACTTAATTCATCAGTTCAATACTTTGGGCAACATACAGATTTAATTAAAAATTAAATGGGTTCTCATCTGAGAAAGCAGGTATAGTATTATTCATTGCAAATGAATATGAATAATGGATCACTGAAAATGTTTCAACAACATAGACCAATGGTTCCCAGACTTTCCCCCCCCATGGACCACTTGTAAAGTGCTATGGTCTTGGCACATGACTTAATGATTTTTCTGCCTGTTGCAGCAATTGTACTGTGCCATGCTAGAAGATGTACAATTTTAATTGTATTTTTACAGACATGTCATGGACCACCTGAATGAAGTTCACGGACCATCAGTGGTCCATGGATGACAGTTTGGGAACCCTGACACAGGTGTCTGACAACAGATGTGTCACTAACATTGGGTTTATATCATACATTCTTGAATTCTGTAACATACAGACAACTACAGTTTATGCTTTCTCAGCTTCTTCCAGTATGGACCATACTTAGGAAATGCTTTCCGGGCCTTGACAGCACCTCAAAGTCAAGAACTATATAAATCGTCAAATGCTGCTCAGATGGCATGCCCTATAAATCTCAACAGCAGCATAATATCTATTATAATATTCTCATAAATAAAAAAAGCTCTGTAGGTGGAAAAAATAGGAATGGATAATTAAGCAAGCCTGTTGTCACATTTATTACACAACTGGAAAATGAACCACTATATGTGATCTGAAAATGAGAAAACCCAGCAAAATGATGTGGCGACACCACTGCTATTACAAATCACTCATAGGACAAATAAGGTTAAATCACGCTGTGTAAAACGACAAATTACAAGGGAAGCAGGATACACTTCATGAGGAAGATTTGCAGGACTCTGGTAAGTTCCCATTTCACAGTAAAAGCTTCTTCAGAAATTAACCATTTCAGAACTACAATCTCATAAGCTGAAAAGCATGACATAACTCTCCATGTAAGGTTACACATCTCATTATAACCAACTGATGCAATATGAATGCTTTAAACAAAGATAACAACTTCATAATTCTGCCACATTTACCACTTATACAGCAACCACTGTGGGAGTGAAGATAAAACATGGAGACATTCTTTTTATAGAGTCTTTTGGGCCAAAAACATCTTATAGTTTTCCACAGGAACTAACTGAGATACAGATGCAACTTTCAGTACTATTGTTAAGATACCAAAATTGACAATTATAAAAAAACAAGTCCAAACAGTAAGGCCCAGTCAACTTGACCTAAATGCTTCAATGGCAGTGAGTTATGCAGTCCGGTGCATTCATTTTACTCAAGAAGTCTTTTTTTTTCTGTGCCATTCCCCTAAAGGAATACATACATAGCTGAATATTTTAAAAAATCCTTAAAATACCCTTAGGAACAACACATAATAATACAATGACATATATTCATGTTACATATATTGTAACAGTAAACATTCATAAATGATATGTATGCATGTTACATATAAAAAATAAAAACTGGACATGCCATCACCTTTCAAGAAATGATGCCAATTCTAAACTCATATTTAACTCCTTAGGGAGTTAATCCATTCAGCTTCCTTACACAGAAGCAGATTATCATAATTGCACCAATTGTATCTATGTATATATACTCTATCGATGACTAAAACCCTGAAATTATAATGAGAAAAATCAATAAAGTGTTGCATTATTATTATTATTTATTATTATTATTTATTAAATTTATATACCGCCCGACTAGCAATAGCTCTCTGGGCGGTGAACATAAAATAGCATAAAAATACAATGAATAACAAAATAATACTAAAATACAATCCTGAACCTGATGTCTTAATTTTGAACCACATTCTGTAATCCATGTTCTGATGCTACATGATGTTTTGCCCACATACAGTAGTCAACATGGACACATAATAATATAGACCATCCTTTTTGTGAAACAATTAGAAAAATGGTGTAACAAAAACTGCTGGTGATCAATCAGATGTTCAAAAGTATGGGTTTGGATAGATAAGGCAAACACCAAGCAACCACAAAATTTAAAGTAAATAATCCTTGGTAATAGAAGGGTCAGTAGCAGAATGGACTAAATAATCCCTGAGGTTTCTGATGTGCCTCGGTCCAATCTATGGTGTTCTATTGCAACCTGGAATATAGCTCACCATATGCCAATGTGTACATATTATTTGCATGATGACAGAGGATAAATGATATTACATATACATCAGTGGTTCACTTTCCAGTTGTGCGCTTGTGGCATTGATTTTGTTTTGTATTTACAACTGGAGTTCTCATTGTATTGGGTCACATTTATTACCTCAGTTAATTTAGCCTACTAACAGTTCTACAAGCATTTCCACGATCAGTGCAGGAATCTACCATAAAAAAATAAGAAACACAGGAACACAGAGAGCTCCTTCATACAAGGTCAGAATATTTGTCTGTTTATTTGTCTGAATTGTGTACAGTGAATGGTAGCAGCTCTTCAGGATTTGGGGCACAGAGAGGTCTTCCATCTCACCTGCTACCTAATTCTACCAGTGTTAGGAACTGAACCTGGGGGTTTCTGCATGCAAAATATATGCTCTATCATTGAGCTATGGTCCCTCCCCCAATACTTGCAATACTATTAACTGAGCCTGGGATCACTAAAACCCCTTGGTTGAGTATTAGTGCTTTGGTGAACAATCTCCCACCCAAAAAAATCCTTCTTTTCCCCAATTCACCTTTGATGTTTCCCTGATTTTTGGGATCAGATGGATGAGGAAAACATAGAAGGAACACAGCTGCTACAGAAAGAGGGCCAAGAAACTCTGATGTGTATATCAAGTATTTATACACAGCTCTTTGTCCTCATATTTACTAGTGACATACGCAGCCATGAGAGCTGGTGAAGGCCAAGGAGCTACATCAATTTGGATGATATATTTTATTTGTTTCAAGAATTAGTTTCATTAATGCCTAGAGTTGTAAAATTTCCAGAAATTTTGACGCCATGGGAAAAAATCAATTTTTTCTGTGTGTTTTTCCAGAAAAAAATGGAACTTTTTAGAAAAATTGACAAAATGCAGTAATAGCACTTTTTACAGATTGAAAGTCACTTCAGGAACATCAAATGTAATTATGTACATGTTGGTTTGGCATAAAAGTATCACATTTGGTATATTAAAAGTACATTTTATTCAAACAATTATTACAAATTTGTTGTATTTGTTGAATTTACTTTTTAAAATTTTTACTTCTTTTGTAACAAATGGATCTACAAGATCCTAAACTGTAAGTAACACCTGAACTGTAAGGAACCTCTTTCGTTTTGCCAGTTTATGAAGAGCCGGCAAAAAACAATTAAAAAAAAAACACCGAAGAAACCATCAACATTAATAACAAAGAAAATTATTTATGCCTCTGCTAGTCCTCCACAGTGTCAAGCAGACATAAAGCATCCATTCCCATAAAAAGAACTGAGAAAAAGGGGAGGGACCAGGAGTCAATGAAACATTGTATTCATCATGACAAAATAAAACATTCCACAATTTTCCTGGGTTTTTTTCCAGGCCTTCACATCTCTATTAACACCACATGAATTATGCGACAATCAGTTTGCAAATATGCTCATTGCTGTATCCTTTGGTCAAAATTCAGAAGTCGGCAATGCAGGGCAATGGGTAATATTTAGCTCACCAAGACTGTGCCTACCGAGCACAATTTCATCCAGCTGCTGTGCAGCAACTCACCCATGGACGAGTCTTTCCAGGAAAGCATGTGGAGGCCTTAGGTCAGCCTTAGCAAGCTAGATTCAGTTCTCAAGCCTTCCATCCTAGGCCTGAACTGTCAAAGCTGCATAATCTGCAAAAGCTCATCAAAAATACCATGCTCACATCAAGAGGAAGCTACAGTTATGTGAAAAACATGTGAACACATTCACCTTTATACTCTACAATTATGCTGGTATGAAAAAAACAACCTCACTTTAGGTGGAGGCTCCACTAGAGACTCATCAGGCCTCTCCTTCAGATGAAATGATGCTCCATGATCACTACTACAAAAGATACTCCAAGAGTACTAGGCCTCTCTCTTCTTCGCGGGAGCCCTCTGTCATTTGCTACCCCTACCCTCTTCCCATACCCTGATGAGTTTTTTCCTTGGGAAAGGAATAGATGGCAGTATAAGGAATTCAAATAGGGCTGATCAGATAATAGAGTGTACTTTCACTGAATGCTTGCCCCATCCTTACTGAAATCTCCTTTTTAAAAAGTTGAAGTTCTTCTGTTCAGAGATGCTTTTAAATCTGTAATGCTTATGTACAGCACCCCAAGCCATCTCCAAGACCAGAATCAACATGGACTGCTGAACATGTCAGTTGTGAGTGATTGAGACTGAGGCAGCTTCAACATTATGGGTGTATTTCAGCAGCTTCTATTTAAGGAGTTTCAGTTCTAGTTCAAGGCACTGGCCACTGTAGTCAACTGCTGATTACTCATTCTTTGATGTGTTTTGGTCTAAAACGATTCCCAATCTTTCTTGCAAATTCAAGAATATCAACACACCTTACATCACATATAACAAAATGAAATGCTTTTTTCAAAAAACTGTAAGAGAAAGAACAAATAATAGATGTACACTGTTTTTTATTTCATAAGGAATCTTCATATGTTAGATGTACTTCAAATGTTAGAAATAAAGGGCTGCTCCATCTACTGTAGCCCATTTAAGGCAAAGATACAGTGTCTGTACTAATTACCACAAAGAGCCAACTGGCTGTTGGCTAGACAAGTAACCATAGCAACCTAGCCTCGATATCACTCATACAAATTACACCAGAGACATTTCTAGTGGATAGATCCTGAATCCAAAGTGGTCACACAAAGGTGAGGACATTTTTCAAGGACATTTCATAGCAAGCCGATTGGCAATGACAGCAGAATCTGCTCACAGTAACCACCACAATAAATTTCAATTTTGCTTTATCGTCTAGTGTAAAGAGGTATTCAGTGAAACAAATCTGAACCCTATTTATTGTATCTATAGAATTGGTTATCTCTAGCAATAGAAGTGCCCAGTATGTGCTGTACACAAAGAAACTGAAAAGCTGAGAAATTTTGTATCATGTGTCATGTGAATAGTCTCACAAGAGTCTTCAAAGATGTAAAATTCCAACAGTCCATTTAAGAAAGGGAAACAGTATTTTCACTTAAAAAGTAGCTGGCACAAAAGTGATTTCAATTGTTCAAGTTAGAAAAGGGGGGGTGCACACGCGCATACACAAGTTACTTTTTTAATTCCTGCATTTTAAATAGTGAATTCAAAAAATAATATGGTAGTAATTTATTTGGGTATTCTACCCTTTCAGCCTCCTCAATGCAGTTCAATTTTATTAAACTGTGATAAGTTTATATCAGAAATCAGTAAAAACAACATTTTTACTCCTGGAGAAGTTGGTCCGTACAGATACATTTTTATGCTCAAATACATTCTTCATAAATACAGAATTGACCATCAGCAGGAGTGGCCAACATAGTTGTTGGTCTACAACTATTATCTTTAACCAATGGCAACTCTGGCTGGAGTCCAACAACACCTAGAGGACACCACCATATATTAATATGTCCTAATATATTTGTATCTCATACCATTTGGTACAACCTAACTTTGCAGGTGTAACACATCATGGTCAGTAAGATTACTGTTGTAGAACTCAAATTAGCGAGTGTCCATCAGGATCAAAGTGATGTGACTGCCTAAAGCAGCAAAGTCTGGGTGGGGGCAGCTGCCACCCCCCCATCTGCTCTTCCTTGCTGTACCCTTGTGCTGGAGGGCACAGCTGTGCATACTATGGGGCCTGTCATGCACTCTCATAAAATAGCTGCTACTCTCAGGTAGAATGGAGAACACAATTCGGCCTGGTTTTTCACAGTCCAATCCACTTGCTGTGTAGCTTGGAAGAATATGGTAACATGTGTTTGCATTTTTACAAATTTGTAGGGCAGGACAATAACTCAGAGAGAAGATCAGTTCTGCTCCCCTGGTGCATTCACTATAGCTGCCCAATTTCCCTGCTTTTTAACATTTGATAGAAATATCTGTTGGATATAGGTATGTTCTTAAACCCCAAGGTTTTGTTTGCTTATTAGTGAATTTCTCTGCTTTTTAATCCAGGAGGAAAGAAATGGGATCCTGTGCAAATTTGCTGAGAATGGATTTATCATCTGCATTCTTATTGAGTTTAATGGGATTTACTCCCTTGCTATCATGCTTAGGACAGATGAAACAGGAGGAGAGGGAAGGGCAAGGGGGAGAGGGAAGGGCAAGGAGGAGGAGGGAAGGTTTGATCATTTGATCATTTATTGAGTTAAGTGGGATTTACTCCTGTACAATCATCATACTTAGGACAGGTGAAACTGACCTGGGGGAGGGGCAGAGAGGAGAAAGAGGGAGGGAGGAGGGTGGAAGGGGAGCAGAGAGGGGAGGAGAGGAATAGGGGGGAGGGGAGGAGAGGAATAGGGGGGAGGGGAGGAGAAGAATAGGGGGGAGGGGAGGAGAAGAATAGGGGGGAGGGGAGGAGAAGAATAGGGGGGAGGGGAGGAGAGGAATAGGGGGGAGGGGAGGAGAGGAATAGGGGGAGGAGAGGAATAGGGGGAGGGGAGGAATAGGGGGGAGGGGAGGGGAGGAATAGGGGGGAGGGGAGGGGAAGAATAGGGGGAGGGGAGGGGAAGAATAGGGGGAGGGGAGGGGAAGAATAGGGGGAGGGGAGGAATAGGGGGGAGGGGAAGAATAGGGGGGAGGGGAAGAATAGGGGGGAGGGGAGGAGATTGGGTGGGTGGGCACTGGGCAGAGAGAAAGCCTGTGTCCTTTCCAAAAGGAAATCATTCTTAGCAGTATCATTATGGGGGGGTCTCCACTTTTTTATTCTACAGCAGGCACATGGAGTCTCCCACCCAAATTTAAAATGAAGCTGTCCCTGGCCACATCCATGCCAGACATTTATTCCACTTTAAACAATCATGGCTTCCCCAAAGAATCCTGGGAAGTGTAGTTTATAAAAGGTGCTGAGAGTTGCTAGGAGACACCCTATTCCCCTCACAGAACTACAATCATCAGAATTCTCTTAGAAGAGGGGCTGACTGTTAAACACTCTGGCCACTGGAGCTCTGTCAGGGGAATAGGAGTCTCCAACTCTCAGCACCATTCACAAACTAAACTTCTTGTGATTCTCCGGGGGAAGCCATGATTGTTTAAAGTGAAAGAAATGTCTGCCGTGGGTATGGCCCCCTGATTAGCCAAAGCAAACAGCTGTTAGTCTGGCTTTTAGAACACTGACAGTTGGTTCTTACTATGTCTGCACTATCATAGACTCCAATGTTAATATTCTTAAATTAATTAAAAATCAGCCAGGATTTTTTGTAACTTTTAAACTGCAGAAAATGAAGGGCAGCATATAGGCAAGGTCAGTAATAGGATTACAGGTACTCTGTGAACATGGCTGGTTTTTAATGAATTTCAACAAATTATGAGACCACTGACAGAAAAAAGTCCAGGGTCTGAATTTATTTACTCTTTAGTTTTAGACTTTGAACTCTGGATTCTCTCTGAGTTATTTGTGTATCCCCATGAAAACCTAGAGGGTTGTTCAGCAAGCATTTCTGAGTTCAGGAACTATACCTTTTGTAAGATTTTGTGTTATGTTATGTTAGGGTTTATTTCTAGGCCGCCTTTTGGCCAAAATGATACCCAAGGCGGCTTACACACAAATAGAAAAACACAAATACAAAATACAAATAAAATCAATACAATTTACAAAAATTCAAGCCAACAAAATCCTAACATTTCTAAAAAGCAACAACAGCTAAAAACCAAAAGCATCCATCTTCCTGGTAAAGGACAGTCCCCAGAAAAATGTCACTAAGAACAGGGGTGTGGGGGCAAGACAAATAAAATCAATACAATTTACAAAAATTCAAGCCAACAAAATCCTAACATTTCTAAAAAGCAACAACAGCTAAAAACCAAAAGCATCCATCTTCCTGGTAAAGGACAGTCCCCAGAAAAATGTCACTAAGAACAGGGGTGTGGGGGCAAGACAAGTGGACAAGCTTGCCCCTTGATGGTCCCAGCACAGTCTCACCCCTGCAGAAGTACCTCCCAGTCTGCAGCTCTTCCTGATAAGGTCCAGGCACAGGGGTGGTATAAGGCAAATGGAAAAAGTTGCCCCCTGATGGTCCCAGCAGAGTTTTACCTCTGCAGCCTGTAGGGCTGCAGTTTTGAAATGAGCTTATGAGAAGCAGCAGAATGGCATGTTGGAATGTGAAAAATCCATCCTGGCTATAGTATGTGTGGCCTTATAATTAGCAATTCTTTTGCCAATATCTTTTTATATTATTGTAATGCAAAATTCAAAAGTTAGATTTGGTTTCCCTTCTGCAGCTGTTGTAACGACATTTTCCATCCAAAATCATTTTGGTTTGTTATTACTATATGTGTATACAGAATGGCCTGTTACATAACAAGTCAAATTGTTTCACAGAACCTTGCACTATGAACATTTTGAGATTGATTTTATCTAAACATAAAAGAGATACCATTCATAAGGTGCATCACAGATCCATTATAAATCAAAGGGAATTTTCCCTTTGGCTCCAGTGGAAGGTAAATTGAGCTCTCACAATGCTTATGCACAAAGATATTATACAGCCACAAGAGTGGCTGTATACTATAGCCAGCATGGATTTTTCACATTCCACAATGTTAAATTGAAAATACCCCCATGCCATTCTGATGCTTCCCATAAGGTAAATTCAAAACAAAACCTTACAAAACTTATAGTCCTGAACTCAGAAACGCTTGCTTAACAACCCTCTCAATGTTCAAGGTGATACACAAAACAGAAAGAATTGAGAGTTCAAAGTGTAAAAAGAGAGAGAGAAAACCCAGAGCCGTTTTGGACTTTTTTCTGTCAGAGTTCTCATAATCTGTTGAAATTCGTTAAAAAAAACAGCCATATTCACAGAGTACCTGTAATCCTAATACTGACCTTGCCCCATACTCTGACCTTCATCTTCTGCAGTTTAATTAATTTTAATTAATTTAAGAAATTTTGGGTGGAACCCTATGGTAAGGTCAGGCATGCTCAGTAAGAACCAACTGTCAGTGTTCTAAAAGCCAGACTCACAGCTGCTGGGCTTGGCTAATCAGGGGGCCACACCCACAACAGACCTTTATTTCACTTTAGACAGTCATGGCTTCCCCCAAAGAATTCTGGGAAGTGTAGCTTGTGAAGGGTGCTGAGAGGAGACTGCTATTCTCCTGACAGAGCTCCAGTGGCCAGAGTGCTTTAACAGTCAGCTGCTCTGATTGAAGCTCTGTGAGGGGAACAGGGCATCTCCTAGCAACTCTCAACAACCTTCACTAACTATACTTCCCAGGATAACCCATTAAGGGTTAATGTATAATAGCTAAGCAAATTCAGCTGAGATATGGCATGTATTGAGTGGCCAGAGGAATAGTTTCCACAGCTGTGTTAGTTCTGCAGACTCACCCTCCCACAACGACTTAGCTGATTAGACATTTAAAATACAGCAACATCTCTAAGATATGTTACGTTGGCAAAATTCTCAATATATTTTTTACAATTGATTGATAGAAGGAAATGGTATGTATTATGTTTATCTTTATATATATATAAAATCATTTTATCCATTAGTGGCAAAATTTATATTGGATTATCTGCAACTTAATTTATAATTATTTTCATGCAGAAAAACTGAGTTAATGAACAGCCCACGTACCAGTTCATATCTTAGAATGTAATATACAAAAGTAAGTGGTTTTACGGCATTTGCTATATCAGCGGTATGACATTCCTCACTCTGAGACATTCACCATTAGTAGTTAATGTTCTCTATTATATTCTTGCCTTTTATAGTGTATACTCATCACGAAAGCCACTGAAGAAGACTAAATGTCGAAATGCGTCTGGCTATGGTACACATTGTGCATTCTATGGGCACTGATTTACGTACATTGGCCACTGTTTACAAGTTGCCCTTGATTTCCACACCGATATTGCCTTGATTATATTATATATTTTATATTTTATTGTGTTTGGGCACTGATCTGTTTACATATTCTTTGGCCATCTTTTTTATATGACAACACTTACAAGGATTTTATATTGATTGTTTATATATATTAAATTTTTGGTATTATTTTATAATAATGCATTTTATGTCTGTACCTTAATTTTGTTTTGGAGCACTGTTTTTGCGTTAAGGTAGATTTTAACTTCACAGTTCTTGCTCATGTGGATATGGCCAGGGACAGCATTGGTTTAAATTTGGGTGGGAGGCTACATGTGCCTGCTGTAGAATAAAAAGGAGGGGAACACTGAAAAGCAATGATACTGTTCACAATGTTTTCCTTTTGGAAAGGAAAGGGGCTTCCCTCTGCCCAGTGCCCACCCACCCAGTCCCCTCCCCTCCCTGCCCCTCCCCCAGGTCAGTGTTGGACTATGACTTGGAGACCAGGGTTCAAATCCCCACACAGCCATGAAGCTCACTGGGTGACCTTGGACCAGTCACTGCCTCTCAGCCTCAGAGGAAGGCAATGGTAAACCCCCTCTGAATACTGCTAAAAGAGAGCCAGTGTGGTGTAGTGGTTACAGTGTTGGACTACAACCTGGGAGATCAGAGTTTGAATTCCCACACAACCGTGAAGCTCACTGAGTGACCTTGGGCCAGTCACTGCCTCTCAGCCTCAGAGGAAGGCAATGGTAAAACCACCTCTGAATACCGTTTACCATGAAAACCCTATTCAAAGGGTCACCATAAGTCTGATCGACTTGAAGGCAGTCCATTTCCATTTGCAAACGTGATTGCACAGAAATAAATTCCATTGAACTCAAAAAGTTTGCAAATGATCAAACCTGCCCTCCCTTCTCCTCCCTCCCTCCCCCTCCCCTTCCAATCCCCTCCTCCCCCTCCCCTTCCAATCCCCTCCTCCCCCCTTCCAATCCCCTCTTCCCCCTCCTCCCCCTCCCCTTCCTCCTCCCCATGGTCAGTTTTACCTATCTTAAGCATGATTGTATGGACGAAAATACCATTGAACTCTATAAGCATGCAAATGATCAAACCTGCCCTCCCCTCCCCTCCCCCTTCCTTTGCCCTCCTCCAATATGCTCCTTCCCCCTCCCCCTCCTCTTCCCCCATGGTCAGCTTTTCCTATCCTAACCATGATTGCATAGGAGTAAATCCCATTGGACTCAAAAAGCATGCAAATGATCAGACCTGCTTTTCCCATCCTTCCCCTTTCCTCCTCCCCTCCCCTCTTCCTTCTCCCTCTTCCCCTGCCCACTCCAGCCCTCCCTCCCTGCCCCCCGGTCAGTTTTACCTATCCAAAGCACGATTGCACAGGAATAAATCCCACTGAATTCAATAAACATGCAAATGATCAAACCTGACCTTTTCCTCCCCTCCCCTTCCTGCCTGCTCCCATCCCAGTCCTCCCCTCCTCCTCCCCTCCCCTCCCCATCCCCTGTGGTCAGTTTCACCTATCCTAAGCATGATTGCATGGGAGGTAAATCCCACTGAACTCAATAAGCATGCAAATGATCAATCCATTCTCAGCAAACCTGGACAGGATCCCATTTCTTACCTCCTGGATTAAAAAGCAGGGAAATTCACTAATAGGCAAAAAAAACAATGTGCCTATAGCCCACAGATATTTCTATCAAACGTTAAAAAGCAGGGAAATTGGGCAGCTATAGTGAATGCACTAGGGCAGCAGGAGACCTGACCTCCTCTCTGAGATACTGGACTGCCCTACAAAGTTGTCAAAATGCAAACACAATTTGGGTTGGTCTTTCACAGTCCAATCCAACTCAAGGTTGCTTATAAATAACATATATAAAATCACACAGACACCACAATCTGTTAAGGGTTACTCTGCTCTAAAGATACATTTTGAGACCATTTCTTTAGTGAAACCAGTAATCTAGAAGAAACAAGTGGGAAAAGCTCTGCCTATTTCTCTTTTGCCCTTGTACAAGAATAATTAGTGAATTAACATGGGGAACTGTTTCTGCCCATCCACAGAACATGGAATAGAACTGTTGAGATGGCATACATCATTTCTTTTTAATACCTAAATTCATATTCATTTTTATTCTGTTTTCCTTTTTCTATACTGACAGTGTTTAACAAAATAAAATAAAAATAAAATGGAGGTAATCTGAAAGATGGTAACAATAAACCATGGTCACAAATAGCATATATTACACAGATGAGAGGCTTTAGAATAATGTTTGTCAATTCCAAAGGATAAGATTTTTTTAACTTGGGCTCTCAACAGAAGTAGAATGCCTTCTATTTTAATCTTGTTTCTATTTATTTATTTCTCTTTTATTCATTTATTGAGTCAGTGCTGTATGTATTTATATATTTAGTTGTTGTAAACCGCCCAGAGAGCTTCGGCTATGGGGCAGTATACAAATGCAATAAATAAATAATAAATAAATAAATAATATTTATGTGCCATCTAGTCTATCTCAAGGCAGTGTACAAGTTAAAATCATTTTAAAAAAACTCAATAGTATAAAACATGCAACTGGCAGCCCCAAGGGCACCTTAATAAATTCCTAATATTAAACCCCAGAAAAGGCTTGAGTGCACAGATATGTTTTTAACAAGCCCCACAGTGAGGAGATAGCAACATTGATAATAATAGTAATATACTGATTGGACCCAAAAGGACTCCAGCACAACTCGAACACCCATCTGCTTATGTAAGGAGAGGGTGTTTCTTCCTTTCAACTTTCTCTTCCAGTGGCAGCTCCTCCAATTCCTGAAGAACCCTCTACCCTCTGGAACAGCTTTGGGAGGATTTAGGGGAGATGCCACAGAGAGAAGAGGGAAGAAAGTCATTCCACAAGTGGTTTTGATGGAATCCATTTCTTACTATTCTATGTGTATTTCTCAATCTGTAAACATATTCATGCTTTTGCCTGAACACACAAAAGTTCAAATTGTGGACTGGGGCAAGTCCCACCTCCAACATCCCCATGCACACTGTCCCAACCTTCCCTGGTTGAGCAGGTTGAGTCTGCAAGAACACAAGAGTCCCTGATTGTGCAGAGAGTGCTACTAACATTTAAGTGAATATGAATTTTAAAAATACCTGCAGATCTTCCTTGCTCAACATGGGGTGGTCAGGGACTGAATGGACAGGGCCAACACAGAATGGACCATTGGGGGCATGCACACCCCTGTCCACAGTCTGACCATTCGTATGTTCAGAGGAACATTACAACACACTTTAGTAGCTGTGTTCAGGTATTTGCCTGAACACATGAAGGGTTAAAACCAAAACCAGGTCCAGACAAGTGCCAGCTGGTCTTTAGCTCTTTGTTTTGGACTGCCCTACAGAGTTGTCAAAATACAAACACAATTTGGGTTGGTCTTTCCCCATATGTGCCAGCTGCTCTTTAGATATTTGCTGAATTAGCCCAAAGGACTGAAGTTTTTTTTAAAAAAGTACATTTGATTGAATGTGCTTAGAAACCGTCCCCATGATTGGTAACTCTGATAAACCAAGGTTCTCACTTACATGGAATTTATTTATTTTATTTTCACAGTTTATATACTGCTTAATTGCAATTGTCTCTTAAGCATACTTAGCTGAACATGCTTTAAAAAACCATCAAACCGTTGTGCTAATTGCACAAAGAGCTAAAACTGCTCCCTCAATTTCAGTTTTTAAGTCTTATTTAAAAACCTTCTTTTTTTCCAAAGCTTTTGGAGTTTCAACTTTGGTTTTTTTAATTATATTCTATATTTTTATGCCTAGTGTATGTGTATTTGAAGTCCTCACTTTGTCCTCTATTTGTTTCCCCTCCCTTCCTTTGTTTTATTTTATTTATTTTATTTTATTTATTTTATTTATTCCTCATTTTATTTTATTTAGATTGCATGCCACTTGGGGCAGGGACTTGTTTTTATTGTTTTATGTACAGAGCCATGTACATCTGATGGTGCTATGTAAATAAAGTAATCATCATCATTATCATTCAGGCAGTGAACCAGCTTGAACCTGCTGAGCTTTAGCAAAATAGCTGATCATGTGCCTTCAGACCATGCCATTTGAGGATTTGGGCCGTGGTTGTTTAGGAATCTGCCTTTACCTTTTTATTAAAAAGGAAATGGTTGTGATCAAGTTACCATGTGTAACACAGCAAAAAACTTAAAACTTGCTAGCTGCTTTTCATATTTAGTGGGATGCAGCTTCAACTAAGGATAATGGCTCCCACACAAGAGTCACAAAAGGAAGTGGCTTTAGTAACATGTGCATCAGCTAACCAATTGTGGCTAAAGTACACAAAGTCAACTATGAATGTCAAATGACTGACTGGGTTGGTAGTTATACCACATGAGGATGTGTAATTAAAGGAGAAGACTTGAGATGGTAGGAACTTGAGCTGTTAAATAAACACACACAGAGAGAGTAATGTATTAACACAACTGCCTGGTCTGAATGAATGTGGACATATGGTCATAGTCAACAAGATTGTGCTTGATTCCAGGAAGTCAAGCTGCATATAAAGTAGAATATTCCATGTACAGCAATTCATTTATTTTATTTAGAATTATACAGCCATGAGAGTGGCTGTATACTATAGCCAGCATGGATTTTTCGCATTCTGCAATGTTAAATTGAAAATTCTTCTCTTTCCCATAAGCTCATTTCAAAACAAAACCTTACAAAACTTATAGTCCTGAATTTATAGTCCTGAACTCAGGCTTAACAACCCTTTAAATTTTCATGGCGATGCACAAAACAGTCAGAGAGAATAGAGAGTTTAAAGTCTAAAAACCCAGCCCCCTTTTGGACTTTCTTCTGTCAGTCTCATAATTTGTTGAAATTCATTAAACATCAGCCATGTTCACAAACTCCTGTAATCCTATTACTGACTTTGCCCCACACTCTGACCGTCATCTTCTGCAGTTTACAAGGTAAAAAAAATGCCTGGCTGATTTTTAATTAATTTAAGAAATTTAGCATTGAACTGAATGATAGTGTCGGGCATGCTCAGTAAGAACCAACTGTCAGTGTTCTAAAAGCCAGACTCACAGCTGCTGGGCTTGGCTAATCAGGGGGCCACACCCACAACAGACCTTTATTTCCCTTGATAGTCATGGGTTCCCCTAAAGAATCCTGGGAAGTGTAGTTTGTGAAGGGTGCTGAGAAGAGATTCCTATTCCACTGACAGAGCTCCAGTGGCCAGAGTGGTTCAGTCAGCTGCTCTGATTGAAGCTCTGTGAGGGGAACAGGACACCTCCTAGCAACTCTCAGTACCCTTCACTAACTACACTTCCCGGGATTCTTTGGGAGAAGCCATGACTGTCTAAAGTGAAATAAAGCTCTGTGTGGATGTGGCCAGGAACAGCTTTGGTTTAAATTTGGGTGGAAGGCTACAGGTGCCGCCTGTAGAATAAAAAGGTAGGGGAAACCCTGAAGAAGAATGATACTGTCCATAATCTTTTCCTTTTGGAAAGGAAAGGGACTTCCCTGTGCCCACCCATTCAATCTCCTCCCCTCCCCCTCCCTCCCTCCCCCTCCACTTCCTGCCCCTCCCCCAGGTCGTTTCACCTATCCTAAGTATGATTGCACAGGAGTAAATCCCTCTGAACTCAAATAGCATGCAAGTGATCAAACCTGCCCTCCCCTCCTCCTTCCTATTCCGTTCCTCTTGCCCGTTCCCTCTCCCTTCCTTCACCCCTCCCTTCCCCTCCCCCATCCCCTTCCAATCTCCTCCTTCCCCCTCCTCCTCCTTCCAAGCTACACAGGAAGTGGATTGGACTATGAAAGACCAACCCAAATTATGTCTGCATGTTTACAGATGTGTAGGGCAGTACAATATCTCAGAAAGGAGGTCAGGTCTCCTCCCGTGGTGCATTAATTTCCCTGCTTTTAAAAATTTGATAGAAATATCTGTTGGCTATAGGCACATTCTTAAACCGCAAGGTTTTTTTGCCTATTAGTGAATATAACATCTAAACTGCCACACATGGAACAGAAACCATCAGTTGCTTCAGACATCTTGTGAAGATTTACCTTTTTGCCAAGGCTTTCCCTGACCCGTAAGATTGAACCCTGTTTTATGTTTTTGAATCCTCTAGCTTCGTTTTATTCACTTTTATATGATTTTATGTGTTTTCATATTGCTGTTTTATTGGTTTTAGCTTGTGTTTTTTGTTCATATTTTAATGTTTTAATTATATACCTTTTGTTTCTTTGACTTCACACTGGCAATCAATTTTTGAACTTTTAAGCAGTTTATAAATGCTTTAAAATAAATTAAAAAACCATAACAGTCTATCTCCATCAGCCATTATGCTGTCACAGAAGCACTACTGGTAGAAGGTGAGGCTAGAATTCTACTTGCTGACATCTGGTTTTCCAAGTGGAGGAGCACTGAATCATGTGAACCTGCACAAAGCAATCTACAGCGGGGCTGGGGAATCTCAGGCCTTATGTCCTTCTAGGCACCTCTATCTGGTCCTTGGAACTCTCCATAGGCCACACCCCTCACTGGCCATGCTTCATCCCTCCCCCAAGTGTTTTTGCCTGGCTAGAATGTGTCTATGAATTCTAAGAATGCCTCTTGCTTGTCTGAATGGAGAACAGAGAGGAGTGTGTGTTTGTGCATAGAAACTAGTCTATGGTACAAAAATAAAAGTTGCTCCACCAACGTTTGCCTCTGGCCTTGCCCACCACTGTCATGTGGCCCTGGGAATGTTGCCCAGAATGAAATGTGGCCCTCAGGTTGAAAAAAGTTCCCTATCCCTGGTCTACCACAAAAGCAGGACTACAGCTGAACGACAAAAAGACTAAACTAATGACAATAGAAGATTTATGTAACTTTAAAGTTGACAATGAGGACATTGAACTTGTCAAGGATTATCAGTACCTTGGCACAGTCATTAACCAAAATGGAGACAATAGTCAAGAAATCAGAAGAAGGCTAGGACTGGGGAGGGCAGCTATGAGAGAACTGGAAAAGGTCCTCAAATGCAAAGATGTGTCAATAATTGGGTGTTAGAACAAATTAAACCAGAACTGTCACTAGAAGCTAAAATGCTGAAACTGAGGTTATCATACTTTGGACACATCATGAGAAGACATGATTCACTAGAAAAGACAATAATGCTGGGAAAAACAGAAGGAAGTAGAAAAAGAGGAAGGCCAAACAAGAGATGGATTGATTCCATAAAGGAAGCCACAGACCTGAACTTACAAGATCTGAACAGGGTGGTTCATGACAGATGCTCTTGGAGGTCACTGATTCATAGGGTTGCCATGAGTCGTGGTCGACATGAAGGCACATAACAACAACAAATCCCTGGTCTACAGTGATATAGCTCAGATACAGATTTGTTACCTCAGTTGCTGTTTGCAAGAATTTGGACAGAGTTTGTGGTCACACAGCCTGCACTAACGTTATGATTTTGGCTATTTTTTATTGCATTTCTATTCCACTTTTCCTAAAAGAGCTCAAAATGCCATACATAAACTTCCCCCCACCTTCCCCCACATTCTACCCTCACAACAATCCTGCAATGTAGGTTAGACAGAGAGACAGTGATTGGCCCAGCCCAGTGAGCTTCATGGCTGAGGGGAGATTTGAACCCTGGCTTCCCAGGTCCAAGTCCAAAACTTTCAACCACTACACCACACTGGTTATCATAAACATAAGCCTACAAAAAATCCTAAAGGGTGCTTGCACTGGTTCAGATGCTAATCATTCATCTTCAGTGCATATGATATGTTTCCAAGGCTACCCATTGTGCTTTGGAGATACCATAATGACCCACAGAATGGGGCGTAGGTTTAGACTTCGCATGATCAGCTAAAAGATTGAACGGCTATGCATTAAACTTTCCACTTTATCCTGAGTTTGACTTTCCTGCAATCTGCCCACAATCATAATGTAAATCCTGAGCAAGTGTAGGTATGCAAATTCAGCTAGAAGTACACTTACTGTTTCTGGATTCAGAGGTAACTTCTTTTGCAGACACAAAGTCCAAATTTCTACTAGCACATGCTTTTGAAGGGAAGGATTTTTGATTTAGCAACAGGGGTGTAGTCATCCAGGGACTCAGGGGATCTTAGGCCCCTTACTTTTTTCAGAGCAGGGTCCCACAGAGTCCTTATGTCTCCAGCATCCTATGAACCAATCAGCATGAAAAGAGAGTGTAAGCCACTGAGAAGAGTCTTCTAACATGCCACCTTGTCCTTTCCTGCTGATTTGGAGCCAATCAGAGTGAAAGGAGGCGAGTCAGCCACTGAGAAGACTGTTCTCAGAGGCTAACACTCTCCCCTTTCATGCTTATGGGCTCCTAGGGAAGTCTGCATTAACAAGGATGCAGTTCTCAACCTAGCAAAAAAAAAAATATGGGAGACCATGTGACTGTGACTATCATGAAGGGACCCTGCACTTCTGAATTTGCCACTACACTACTGTTTAGCAATTAAAATAATGGGTGTGTGTGGTTTTTTCCCTCCAAAGTCAGCATATTAATGCCTGCTACAGAAATAATGTTGTTGTTGTTGTTGTTGTTGTTATGTGCCTTCAAGTCAATCATGACTTATGGCGACCCTATGAATCAGTGACCTCCAATAGCATCTGTCGTGATCCACCCTGTTCAGATCTTGCAAGTTCAGGTCTATGGCTTCCTTTATGGAATCAATCCATCTCTTGTTCAGTTTTCCTCTTTTTCTATTCCCTTCTATTTTTCCCAGCATTATTGTCTTTTCTAGTGAATCATGTCTTCCCATTATGCATCTAAAGTATGATAACCTCAGTTTCACTATTTTAGCTTCTAGTGATAGTTCTGGTTTAATTTGTTCTGACATCCAATTATTTGTCTTTTTTGCAGTCCATGGTGTGCGCAAAGCTCTCCTCCAACACCACATTTCAAACGAGATGATTTTTCTCTCAGAAATAATATTCCATTCCAAAAAACTTCAATTGTCATAAGCTACTTTCCAAAATTAGTCAGCATTACATTAGTCAATATTATATGCCTAGATGAACTAAAAACTTTAAGTTAGCAATCTTCCAAATTACACTTCACCATAATACACTTTCAAAAGTACACACACGTCTGCCCTGGGCTCCTGCTGGGAGGAGGGGCGGGATATAAATCAAACAAACAAACAAACAAATAAATGTCATTTTACAAAGATACTCACTGAAGATGAGTGATTGGCAGCTGAACAAGTGCAAGCACCCTTTTTCATAAGTCTAAGAAGAATGCTAATCAAACTCTACACAAGGGTCAGTCCAGGTTTAAATGAACATGTCAAGCAGCACGATAGAAACAAGAGAAACATTTGCTTTTCAAGAAGGGTGATTACATATCTGACTGAAACAAGAACTAACCCTGATCACCAACTGTACAGAACTGGTTTCACTTTGAAGAATTTAATAAAAGCATTAAACATGTGGCACAACCTCACAAATTACAGGCAACCTTTTTAATCTCTGCCTTTTTACATTTGAGTAAGGAGTGGTTTAAAAATAACAATTCACCAGAACCATTCCTAGACATTCATGACTTCATATAGGGGAGGGGGGGACAGCAAGAGATCTTGATATCTGTACAAACTATAATGCTGTGGTGTTGGCAGGCTGACTGTGCACCTATAAACCTGAGAGACACTCCACCCCAACATGGCCTATATGATTTTTAAAACAGCTTCAGTTTGGTTCATGTTGCAGAAAAGCTTCTTGAGACCTGATGGGAAAAGTAGCTGAAAGAGTTAAATATATCATTTCAACCAAGAGGATGCTGCCATTCACATACACAAGACATGACATCTGGCAATCCAATCAATGCAATCCTAAAAGTAATTGCAGAAGTCTGGCCCTCAAGAGAAGAGCCCATTTTCAAATCTTATCAAGCTAGCTAAAAGTTGAATGCCACCATCTGTCTCCACAAAAGAAAAGCCCATTACCCGGACCATTCAACTCATCTAGGTATGGAAATTAAGGAAGGATAACTGCCTGATCCAACCAATTCTGCATTCTCCTTTGAGGCTTTTGTCCAGAAAGGTATAAAAACTGGACTCCTAGGGCCGTTCTGGTTGCCCAGTTCCACTACGAAATCACCTGCTGAATCGCTGTTCTGGGCTCTAGGTCTTGATCACCCACCCTGCTGAATATCACTCTACCTGAAATCGCCTGCTGAATCACTTAGCCAGCCAGAACCCAGGGGTCTGACTTTCCCTTGCTTTTCCTTCACTATCTCTGGACTTCTGCCTGCTGAAATAGAGGGCCCTGCTTACTGAAGCTGCTTCCAAAGCTCTTTTCACAGCTCCACTACTTTTCCCGCTTTGCTCTGGACCTTTGCTAGCCAAAGCAGAGATCCAAGGAGCCATTTCAGGACCCCTGCTGTTCCTCTGCGTGACCCAGGAGTCTCAACATGCTCCAGTTCTATTTCTAGATTGCCCATCAGGGCTGGGAAAGGTGTATCTTGCTCCCTATCCTGTCTTCTGCAGGTCCTTTCCCTACAAATTGTAGCCTCCACATCTGCTCCCTCTGCCTATCTTTGACTCTGTGTGTGTGTGTGTGTGTGTGTGACTGATTCAAAAGCCATGCTCTGGTCCTCCTTGCCCAGCTGCACAACTGAGACCTAGTCTGCAAAGTGAGACCAGAGAGAGAGAAAGGGCAGGCTAGTGTACCTTCCTTAGTTGTGCTGAACTCAACTCTCCATCCCATCTCCTCTTATGCCTTGTGTGCTTGCTCCTTTGTGTGTTTGTATACTGAGTGTGTATATGAGTTTAGTTATGATTAGCTTTATGTAGCTAATTCCCTCACACGTATTGTTACTGAGCTATCCCCATTGATGTCAACAGATATGTAACCGTACTGAGCTATTCCCCACTGAAGTGTTAAATGTACTATATATATTTTGATTCTGTGTGTATATGCTCAATAAATGCCCCCATGTTTAAGATCTATGTGAGTGTAAGTAACTGGGTAAATCTGCAAAGACACACTATTGCCAATGTCTAAAGATCCTAATTCATAAGATAGAATGTGTGAATGTGAAACACGTGTCTACAGAGGAGTCTTGCTAACAGTGGGAAATGGTAAAGTATTTACTTGTCATATTTGTAACCCATCATTCTTCCAAAGAGCTCATGGTGGCATACATGTGGCTGTTTTTTTTCCGTCACAACCACCGAGCAAGTAGGTTAGGCTGAAAGACTTTGGCTTGGATAACCCTGCCCAATGAACTTAATGGCAGAGCAGTGATTTGGAGACAGGCATTATCTGTAGCTGCATTCTTCAACCCTGGGTTACCAGAAGTTGTTGGGCTACAACTTTCATCATTCCAGACTAAGGTGACTGGGGATGATGGGAGTTGTAGTCCAACAACACCTGGGGACCCAAGATTGAACAACTGCTCTACAGCAATGGTATTCAACATGATTCCTTCCAGATGTTCTTGGATTCCTGTTGCCATTGGCCTCACCCAGCAAGGTGAAGGGTAAGGGATAACGGGAGTTTGAGTCCAACAGCAGCTGGTGGGCAACACATTGGCTTCGCCTGCTGTACAGAACAGCAACACCATATACACTGCACCAACTGAGTAGCTAGAGTAGCGTAGTGGTTAGATCTTTGTTAACATATAGATGTGTTGTTAGTAATTCTAGAAGTCCCCCAACCATATTAACTATCTGAAAATATTCCAAATAGTTTATAGTATTGTGGAAAGAGAACAAGATAGAAGTGCTAATGGAAAATGCCAACAGCTTTGTGAGCACCAGACCTGATGCAATGGAACAGCACTATCTAACTTGTATGCTGCACCTTCAAGGCACCAGCTCATAGAATCAAACCATAATTTAGTCACCGTTATTCATAGCAAATGTGTGCCAGTTCTTGTCCAATATAAAGGAGCTGCTAAAAACTACACAAACAAGGTAAGTGGGACACATTACTCTTAATATTTTATTTATTTTTTTTATTTGTTTCATTTTTAGACCGCCCATAGCTAGTAGCTCTCTGGGCGGTGTACAAAACAGATTAAAAATACAATAATATAATAAAATCAATCACATATATCAACAACAATATTAAAATAAAGCGTAGACGTAAACATTAACATTAAAAACATTAAAAAGCCTGGGAGTACAGCCAGGTCTTAACCTGGCGCCTAAAAGAAAGCACCGTAGGCGCCAGGCGTATCTCTTCAGGTAAGCTGTTCCACAATTCGGGGGCCACTACAGAAAAGGCCCTAGATCTGGTAACAATCCTCCGGGCATCCTGGTGAGATGGTACCCGGAGGAGGGCCTTAAATACTGAACGAAGTGAACGGGTAGGTTCATAGCGGGAGAGGCGTTCCACAAGGTACTGTGGTCCCACACCGTGTAAGGCTTTATAGGTCAAAACCAGCACCTTGAATCTGGCTCAGAAACAAATAGGTAGCCAGTGCAAACGGGCCAGGACAGGTGTTATATGTGCAGACCGATTGGTCCTCGTCAATAGCCTGGCTGCCGCGTTTTGCACCAGCTGAAGTTTCCGAACTGTCTTCAAGGGCAGCCCTACGTAGAGTGCATTACAGTAATCCAGTCTAGAAGTTACCAGGGCGTGAACAACTGAAGCGAGATCGTCGCTGTCCAGATAGGGGCGTAGTTGGGCTACTAAATGCATTCCGAGCCACCGAGGCCACTTGAGCCTCAAGCGACAAGGAAGGGTCAAAAAGGACCCCCAAACTACGAACCTGTTCTTTCAAGGGGAGTGTAACCCCATCTAGAACAGGATGAACATCCACCATCCGGGCAGGGAAAGAGCTCACCAACAGTGTTTCAGTCTTGTCTGGATTGAGTTTCAGTTTATTAGCTCTCATCCAGTCCATTATCGCGGTCAGGCAGCGGTTTAGCACATCAACAGCCTCACCTGAAGAAGGTGAAAAGGAGAAATAGAGCTGCGTGTCATCAGCGTACTGATGGCAACGCACTCCAAACCTCCTGATGACCGCACCCAGAGGCTACATGTAGATGTTAAAAAGCATGGGGGACAAAACCGACCCCTGAGGGACTCCACAATGGAGAGTCCAGGGTGTCGAGCAATGTTCCCCAAGCACTACCTTCTGGCGACGATCCGCTAAGTAGGAGCAGAACCACTGCCAAGCAGTGCCCCCAACTCCCAACTCCGCGAGTCTCCCCAGAAGGATACCATGGTCGATGGTATCAAACGCCGCTGAGAGATCAAGGAGAATCAACAGAGTCACACTCCCTCTGTCCCTCTCCCGACAAAGGTCATCATACAGGGCGACCAAGGCTGTTTCAGTGCCAAAACCGGACCTAAAACCGGATTGAAACGGATCCAGATAATCGGTTTCATCCAAGAGCGCCTGGAGCTGACCGGCGACCACCCGCTCCAAAACCTTGCCCAAGAAAGGGACATTCGCCACCGGTCTATAGTTGTTAAGAACATCTGGGTCCAAAGAAGGTTTCTTTAACAGAGGTCTCACTACTGCCTCCTTGAGACTACCAGGGACTACTCCCTCTCTCAAGGAGGCATTTATCACCTCTTTGGCCCAGCCGGTGGTTTCGGTCCTGCCAGCCTTCACCAGTCAAGATGGGCAAGGGTCCAGAGCAGATGTGGTCGCCCGCACCATTCCAAGCACCTTGTCCACTTCCTCGAGCTGCACCATATCAAGAAATTCAAATGTTAGATTAAAATCTAATTGAGCAAATCTGATGTACAATGGATGTGTTTTGAAATGAAACTGATCAGACTGTGCCAGCACATTTAAAACAATATATGCTGACAATGGAAATCAATAAATAATGAGGATACTGTTAAAGCCAAATAGGCACACCAAGACATTTGTTCTCTCTTTGGCCACTTTCCCAATCAATATTGTTTATGGAAATCTGTTATTTATAGGGGCATGATGAATTGGCACATTCTGTTTCTCTGTTCAGGCCTCACCTTTGTTGTCTTCATAGCAACCTGTGCTGTTCTTCTACCAGTATCCAAAAACAGAGTTTAAAACATCAGTTGGAAACAAATGCAGCCAAATTAAAAGGGCTAAGCCTGTTGACTTAGCTGCATGATAAAAAGGGGATTCAGTGCCAAGAACAGAAATCCTATGATTCAAACCACTCCATAGATAACATGTAGCTAAACATGAACAACACAGGCTACAGCTGCTTTTGGACACAATACTCAGCCATAATAATCTTTTTTAACAAGTCAGGATCCAGTTCACAGATCATGGTTTGTTTTACTTAGATGTTGGTATGTTTCTCATCCAACCCCATCTCTTTGGCTGGCTGCTATCCCAAATGCTTCCTCTGCAAGATTGGAGTGGGCACCACTGCCACCTTATTGAAGGTTATACAAGACATCCTGAAGTTTGCTTTGAAACAAGAGCCATGCCATTCCTCTGTGTCAAGCATCAACAGCCAGACTGCCTCTGTTTTGGAGGTAGCTATGACCATCTCATAGATCAGCTAGAATCTCATGACAGTGGGGGACACAACTGCATATGGCCTTTCAACAAGAGATGCATAACATACAAGGAATCACTGCAGACCATATGCAGTCCATATGCATCCACAGAGGGAACTCAGATATTCCAGCAGCCACACAGAGACATTCTGCCATAGCGTCCATGGACACCCTTTAGGACTCCATGAAATGCAGCACATCCTCCTTAATAGTGTATCTGCTAGACACAACAGATTCCAGTGCTACCATCCAAGATAGTTCAAAGATCTTGTTCACTGGACAATACCATGCAGTGTTATCAATGTTGTTTAAGGTTTCCTCTGTTACGTTACTGTACAGGGAGATTACACTGTACAGTATAAACTGGTTAGCATAGTTTACAAAGCCCTAATTTCACTTGATTTTTAAAGCACTGTACAATGCCTATTACTTATCAGTGTGATAGTTATTTGTGACTGTTTTGCTCTTATGTGGAAAATAAACTAAATTTACTATTTTGAGCTTGAGAACTGGAACTGGGAGGGAAGCAATTTTTTGGCGATTCTCCCTTCCCCCAGCAGCTCCACCCCTCTAAATTTGCTGTCCTGGACTCCTGCTGGGAGGAAGGGTAGGATATAAGTCAATAAATAAATAAATAAATAAATAAATCTCCTCCAGAGTAGATTTAGAGGAGGCAGAGGAGGAGAGGAAATCGCTGAACATTGCTTCCCTCCTCCAATGATAGCAGCCTTATCATCAGCTGTGTCTGCATAGCCCAGCACTTTCTACTTGATTAGCAGCAGCGCTCCTGGTGTCTTTTGCAGCCCATCTACCCAGGGAATGCAACCTCAGACCTTAAACATGTTAAGTTTATGCCAACTGTTTTTTATTCATGTTAGTGTATTTTCTTTAAATATTTCACCCTCTTAAGAACTAATTCTAGATGATTTCTCTAATTTTAAAGTAAGTGTATTTCATGGCAGTGATAGGAAACCAAGGGCCCATGGCCCTAATTAGGCCTAAGATGGCTCCCAATTTGGCCCAAGAGACTGTTCCCTACAAATGGCCCCACCTGCCATATACCTGAAATCACATGCATTCCTTTGCAAGTAGGATTCCGTCTGTCCCAGGAAGCCCCGCTGCAATCAGCTTCACTGCAGCAGAAAAATTCTCCATTTGCAGGAATCTGTTATTTGGAGTCATCCAAATAACATCCTTCAAATGGACTTCAAAGGTGCTTGCTGCAACCACCAAACAGTTGGTCAGTGCTTACAGGAAGCCCCTTTACAGACGTGCTCCCAAGGCTTATCAGCACACCTTCAAAGGAAATTGCTATAAGCACTGAGCAGCAGAGCAGCAGTTTCATTGACCTCCTTTGAACTTTGACAAGTGTCAGTCAGCTGACATCATTACAATGTCACATGATTGACAGGAGAGTGATCCCACCCACTATCAGTTGGCCCACAGTACGTGAGGAAACTGAGGATCTTCTCCACCGACCTCTGCTTCAAGGTATCAGTTATTTTTCAGGATCCAGCATCCATGAGGAAGTTTAACTGGCCAAATGACAATTAAAACAAAGGAAAACAAAAACCAAACCAACCGGAGGATATCATTACAAGTCCAGGAATAACAGAGTGGATTTACTTCCACACAAAATTTCCTGAGATTTAATAGCATTCTGACTTTTGTGAAACTTAACAGGTTGGACTAAGACTTATGTCATGCTTAGAGTAGACCCATTGAAATCAACAGGACTTACAGTAGTCAGTGGGTCTACTCTAACCTGGATCAAACCCACCTTGTGTAAATACTTTGAATACTGTTGAAACAGTAGGTGTTTAAATTCTTCACCTACTTTCAATTGTTTTCCTATCAGTGTAGAACATTCCCTCAACAGACATGTTACTTGAGTGCCATATTACAGGGTAGAAGGGCAGGATAGAAATATTTTAAATAAATAAATAAAATAAAACAATTTAAATGATTAGATACCTTGCATCCAGCATGTGACCGGGTCTTCATCAAAGGAGTTGTGGTACACAGTTCAATCGCTTCTGGTTCATGGAAGATCACCGTGGGGAGAGGTTCCTTCCGAAGAGTTAATACATTTAGCTTAGTCTTCAGCATGGTCTGAAAGTGCTAAATGAAGATTTAAAAAAAGGTTTTGTTATGTTTTGCCGAACTATGTGGTTGAATTCAAGCCAAAAAACATGGATGTCAGTATTTCTACCTGACTTGTTCTAATAATCTGTGCAGTGACACGGAAATAAAGCTGAAAGGGAATGAAAACTGCTTTAAATTCATGTAAACAAGCAAGATAGAGAGGTCTGAAATCTGTGTTTTTCTTTTCCATTTTTTAATTACAAATGAAATGGGGGGGGAGAGATAGCATATAAAACATGGAACATTGTAGGTTTTATATAGGTACAGGTTTGGATCCAAACTTGCTCTTGTGAAAGTAAAAGGCTCTTGAGCTCACAGAAGGGAGCCCTCCAATTTCCACCAATCCCCCTTTCCTTTTGTAACCCTACCTGCCATATCCGACATTATTATGGAGCAGTTTGTTGGGGTCACAAGGAGCTTTGGTGAGGAGTAGGGGTACAAGAAAACCTTATTTCTACCTCCATGGATGCTCAGCAGGTTCCACGACTCTGCCACTTCCCCCTTTCCCTACTGGTGAGATGATTTCCACAAAGAGTTGAGCAGCAAGGGTGCTCTCCCTGTGATCTCCCCCACCCTACCCTGTTCCTCTGATCAGTGGGAAACAGCTCAGTAGCAAGGAAAAGTGGCCTAAGAGGAGTCGGGACCAGGAACAGGCCAGATGCGGAAGCCCTGCAGGCTGCCTCTGGCCCCTGGACTGAAGGTTCCCCACCACTATGTTTTATATGTGTATTTGTAAATAAATCAAATATTTCTAAACATTGCAAATCTCTAGCAAAGGGGAAGAACCACCGCTCAGTGGTGAGGCATCTGCTTTGCATGAAGAAGATCCCACATTCAATCACCTGATATGGCTGAGAGAAGACTTCCTGCCTGAAATCCTGGAAAGCAGCTGCCAGTCAGTATAGACAATACTAAGCTAAATGGACGAATGGTCTGACTCAGTATAAGGCAGCTTCCTATGTCCCCAATTCCTCTCCCAAAAGGAAACCAAGTTCAGAGAGCGCTACCTCTGGAACTTTCCACCACTCATGGCAGTGGTGAACATGTAACATTATGCATCCTCAGGTTCACTTTCACCAAGCACATCCCATCATTCAAGCCTTTAAACTACAGATGCATGTCCAAGTGCTCATGCAGTCTACCTGAACTGAATTGCTTTCAATGGAATATGCACTTGGATGTGCAAAGAATACATTCCATTAAAAGCAGCGCACCACCAGCAGACAGCATCCATACTTGAGCGCACATAAAGTTTAGGCTGACAAACTGCATAATAATTTTTTTTGCAGTGTCCCTCACCTTTTTTCATGTTATGTAATCACAGATGTCCCATGTATGCTTTATTTGCAAAGGCTATGTAAGAATTATTTATACAAATTGTAGGAGAAGTCCTCAGCAATAAACAATTTGTATATACTTTACATAAACAGAATATTGGTGAACCCTGGCAAAACAGCATAAAAAGCCTGTGAATGAAAAATTAACCACAAATCAAAATAAATAAATCTGTCATAATGCTGTGTTCGCACACTTGAAAACGATGATCATGAAAAGCCTGCAGAAATAATAGCTACTTTGCCATCCTACTCAAGAAGTCATAGGCCTGCATCATGCTTCAGAGAAACACCAATAGGTCTTTACTGTTTGCGCAAACAGTTTGGTTTCTAAAAACTTCCACAACAGTATGGAAAAGACTAAGGTTACAATTTATTCCATACATTCTAGTACACTGAAATGAGTTGGGGGGAAATTGATCAAATGGATATTTCCCACCATAAGCATTTGAGTCAGCAGTTGTTACTAAATTCTGAATTATGCCTGCATATTTACAGTCTATTATTAACAAGGATCACTGATTCCTTCTAGTGGTGGCAGAAGTGTGTGTGCACTTATCTAATGCATAATGAGGGGATAGGCACTTATGACTCTGATCTCCTCTTCCCAAGTTTCTGAAGCAAAATAATTGTGCGAATGTGTCACTGGCACTATCAAAATACACACAATGCACATGCATTATACGTTACCCAAAATACATTGTTGAGAGGAAGGGCAAACACCTGCTCCTCTAACCCAGGAAGAAAATCAGAAGCTTAGCACCAGTATGAACCAGGCCTATGCCTGGGATTCAAAATGTGGATATTCACTTATTTTATAGGTTTCTTCCCAGAGCAAATATGCTGAATATAATTTCTAACTTGACAGTCAGTGATAATAACCACCAATTCAATGGAATGTGTACCAACATGTAAATACAATAAAAGAAAGTAGTATTTAATCTTCTCACATTATCAGCTCAGCCACTTCATGTTTCACAGTTTTGGCTTTGCTACTACTTAAGATATTGAATTATTTCCCTCCTTTAACCTAGATGAAGATTTTTAAGTGGCAAGAAGTTTTGTGCAATGTATTTAAAACTACAAATGAAGACAGATGATGTGTTTCACAGATGGCAAGTGTAGCCAGCCAATCAGAGAGGAGGACTATTCACATAGCTGCATTTGCTTTTCAACTAAGCCCCCATCTGCACTCTACAGGTATATTTAAAGCAGTACTATGCCCAGTCATGGTTTTCCCCAAAGAATGCTGGGAACTGTAGTTTGTTAAGGGTGCTGAGTAGGGTTACCAGGTCTCCAGTTTTCACCTGGGGACTCCAGATTTTTGGGAACCCAGGTGGCTCACCTTAATCTCTGGACTCTCAACTTTCATTTAAAAAAAATTAAATTTCTAGGTGGTCTGGTTCACGAGATATACACCAAAAATGTCAGCTGCCACCACCCCTCACAACTTCTGTTAAATCAGCTCATAGCAGGCTGCTCTATTCCCACCTTTTCAGGTTTGTCGCCAATAAGTGAAGTCAGGATTGTGATTTGTTGTCCTCCAGGCAGTGTCTAGACACCATTGCAAGGACAGAAAACTGTTGTTTTTCTTGCTTATCTGAAAAATCTCATAAATTAAGTATATAGCTTTCAGTTTTTTTCTCCCTTGTGTTCAGGAGTCAAACACATTTAATTTTTCCCAGGCTGTTGAAGAGGGCAGTGTTTTGAAAACCTTCCCAATATGAAGTTTTAATCCAATACTTGCTTTTCTGGGAATAAAGCTGCAATGCTAATCCCACATACAACTAATACTGATTTTTTTAAAAAATGTTCTGCAATAACCAACTGATAATAAACTATTATATGGGGAGTATGTATTTTTACATCTCCAGTATGATGATGCAGGATATGTACTCCACTCTCCAAACGGTATTACAAAACACCCGACAGATAGAACAAACAAGTGGTTTGACAGAGAATGTGTTGATCTCAGGAAAAGAATTCGCTCTGCTTATCGCTGCTACCACATAAATAATGAGCGCCAACTCCCGCACTCATATTATGTGCTAAGAAAAGAATATAAGAAGCTTTTATATCGGAAAGAAAGTGAGGCAATCAGGGACTCTTGGCAAATGCTGACTGCAGCATCCATCACTCGTAGCACTAAATCTTTTTGGAAGCTTGTTTCCAGAGCTCTAGCTGACCATAATGGAAGCCCAGATTCTTATATCCCAGCAAATATCTGGAAGGATTATTTTCATGCTGTTTTCAATGACCCAAAAACATCTAACCAGTCCTCCCACTTATCTGCTCTCCGATATCCCTGACTGGCCCCCTGTTGATACTAATACTATTGAGGAACTATTATCCCAGCTAAAGACAGGCAAGGCTCCTGGATCTGATGGCATCCCTTCGGAGCTGCTGAAAAGTAATATCAGCTGATGGGCCCCTCTGTTGGCCTCTCTCTTCACTCTAATAAACAAATCAGGAATAATTCTCACAATTTGGCTGAAAGCCTTCATAGTTCCCATCTATAAGAAAGGACCCAAGAACGACCCAAGTACCTATCGCCCAATCAGTTTATTGTCTATAGTGGGGAAGGTGTTTGCCAGCTATCTAGGCCTAAAGTTGAAAATGTGGATAAGTGACAACAACATCTTGGGAGAAGAGCAGATAGCATTCAAACCAGGATGCTCCACACTCGACCACTGTTTGGTATTGGCCCACCTAGCGCACAAACACTCTAAACCACAAGGAGGCAAACTTTTTACAGCCTTCATAGATCTAAAATCTGCTTTCGACTCTATCTCTCGTGATCGTCTGTGCAGCAAATTAGAACTGCTTTCTATTGAGAAAAGGTTATTGCTCCTGATTCGCTTATTGTACCAAAATACATCTATCCAGGTACGATGTAGCTATCGAGGCCACTTCTCGAAGGAGATCTCCTCCTCACGAGCTGTCAGACAAGGGTGTGTTCTCGCCCCCACCCTATTTAACCTATACTTGGCTGATCTTCTTCTGTCCTGGGAACGATACAATCCCATCCATCAAAGATTGGGCATACAAAGTACTCATTCTGCTTTACGCAGATGATACGGTTCTAATTTCCCAAACCCGGCTGGGTCTTAAGAGACTACTCAGTGGCTTTGTAGAATATTGTAAAGATAATTACCTTACAATTAACTATACTAAATCTAAAGTAATAGTATTTTCCAGGAGAAAGGTCAGGTACCCTTGGTTCATGGGGAACAACAAAATCGAACAGGTTGACTCCTACAAATACCTGGGTATCTGGTTCCATGAAACAGTCAGCTGGAGAATCCATGGCAAATATGTTAAGGCCAAAGCTGAGAAAACATGGGTGCGATGACCCGCTTCTTTTTCACAAAGGGCGGGAAATTTTTGCCAGCAGCAGTACGTGTTTTAAGAACCAAAACAGTCTCGATGATACTCTATGAGGCACCAATTTGGTATCCCTACTTTAAAGGATCACTTGAAGGAATTCAATCCTTCTTCCTTAGATCTATTTTTGGTGTCCCAAGATGTGTTTCTGGAGCTACCCTTAATTTGGAGGCTGGCCTTAACTCTTTAAAATGCTTAGCTTGGATCTATGTCATTCAATTCTGGCTATGCTGCTGTCTTATGCTCACTCAAAGCTCATTTACGTCTCAGGTAATGAGAGACCCTCTTAAGCCATCTTGGACCAAGGTGGTGGTGGATTAAGTTGTTTCAGTCGGCCTTTCTCCTTCTGACTTACTCTCTATGGAACTTGGTAGGGCCAAGGCGATTGTTAAACAGCGGCTAGTGGACATTGACATCCAAGAGCTTCTTGTAGCTGCTTCGGGCCCCTGTTCCCCTCAATCACTGGGTCTAACAGGTTTCCCTTGTAATGATGGGATGCTCTATCTAAGTTGGCTATCTGTACCTAAGTACAGGAGGACATTTTCCTGGCCTGATTCAACGCCCTACCTTCTAAACTCTTGGAGGGTAGATACGATAAAACTCCAAGGAATAATAGATACTGCCCCTGTGATAATGCTGAAGTGGAGTCTGTTTTACATGTTCTGTTTAATTGTAGGTATTATGAAGGGGCCAGAAAAGATCTTTTATACTCTATTATGCAGTCCCTTCCAGGCCGCTCCCCTGAGTCTCTTCTGCCTGTTTTGCTAGAGGGCTCTGACAAGGCAATTACCATTCAAGTGGCCAAATTTCTGAACATGGCCATTGTGACCAGACCCTGTAAGACTGTGAATTGTAATTAATTTTATCGTATTGTTTTGATGTCTGCCATCGCTCTGTCACCAAGCAATCTCATGTTAATATTTTTATACTGTATTGTGGTCGGATGACTGAAATAAAATTATTATTATTATTCTACATCTCCAGTACGTGTGTGTATATAGAGTCTTTCCAACAACCCTGTGAGGTTGAGTTGCAGACTGGAAACCAAGACAGCTCACAATAAGGAATAAATCCCTTTAAAATCCAATAACCACAAAAACAAGTATAAACAGTTGCAAAACAGCTTAAAGTGGCATGATTCTAAATTTTGGGTTGGGTGAATGAAGTTCCTTATCACTTGAGGTTGCAGTCATATACACACTTTCCTGTTTGAGTAAGCCCCACTGAATACATTGGGACTGGCTTCTGAGTAAACAAACATAGGATTGCACTACAGTAGTGCCCCGCTTTTCAGCGTTCCACTAATATGGCAGTTTTCAATTAGAGTTAGACCCCACTCATATGGCGCTTGTTCCGCTTTTATGGCATTTTTCAGGCGTCAGGCATCATTTTATTGAAGGAGTTCCACTTTTTGGCGGGTTTCGCTTTTGGGCGGGGGTCTGGAACGTAACCTGCCGTATGAGTGGGGCTCTACTGTATAAATATCTTTACAAGTTGGGTAAATAATAAACATCATGCTTATATAAATATTTCTTCACACTATGTCCCGATAAGTAGCTGATTTCACACTATGGCTGTACATTATTATTTCCTCTACATTAAGTGTGCCTTTCTTCCTTGGGGTGGTCATGGTTCCTCTCTGTTGTTTTCATCCTGAGGGGCAGATAGGCTGAGAGATTATGACTAGCCCATGGTCACCCAGTACACTTTATAGTTCATTTCCATTTTAAAAATTAATTAAAATGATTTACACGCAGGCAAAGTTTATTAAGTATTATTTTTTATTTTTTTATTTATTTTATTTGTATCCTGCCCTTCCTCCCAGCAGGAGCCCAGGGCAGCAAACAAAGCACTAAAACACTTTAAAACATCATAAAAACTGTTCTTAAAATACATTAAAACAAAACAGCATTAAAAACATTTTTAAAAACAACCTTAAAAAGGGTTAAAAACATTATTAAAAACATATTAAACAATTCTGACAGAGATGCAGACTGGGATAGGTCTCAACTTAAAAGGCTTGTTGAAAGAAGAAAGTCTTCAAAAGGTGCCAAAAAGATAGCAGAGATGGTGTCTGCCTAATATTCAAAGGGAGGGAATTCAACAGGATAGGTGCCACCTACATCCACACAATACATTGAAAGCACATCCAACTCGCATTTAAAGTGCATGACTTCCCCCAAAGAATCCTGGGAAGTGTAGTTTCCCCCTCAGTTATAGTTCTCACCACCCATAACAAGCTACAGCTCCCATGATTGTGTGGTGTGATTAATGTGCTTCAAATGTATGTTGAATGTGCTTTAAATGAATGGTGAGGATCTCTTCTAGGTATGCTGTGCATTCATTAGTGAATTGAAAAGAACAATTTTAAAAGATACTTTTTTAAACAGGTGATGGGCTATAACTCAGTGGTAGGGCACCTGGGTAAAATTCCAAAATCCAATCTCTGGAAAAGACTATTGCCTGGAAACCTGGACAGCCAATGCTAGTCCATGTCATCAGTACTGAGCTAGATGGTACCAAATGGCCTGAGTCAGTATAATGCAGATTCCTTTGTTCCTAAAAGTGGAAAGAGACCCAAGGGCCACAGCAAATTTATTTATGTATTTTTTACAACATATATATACCGCTTTACTGTAAAAAATCTCAAAGCGGTTTACAGAATGAATTAAAACAAAATTATTGGCAAAAACAGTTTAAGACAGGTATTTTAAAACATTCAAATGAGTTAAAAACAGAGAAAATACAAAATAGCTTCTACATGCCTGGGAGGCTTGCCTAAACAAAAACATTTTTAGCAGGTGCTGAAAAGAGTATAATGAAGGGGCCTGCCTAATGTCAATAGGCAGGGAGTTCCAAAGCGTAGGTGCTGCCACACTAAAGGACTGATTTCTTACAAGAGCAGAACAAGTACTATGGGGCACCCGTAGCATGGAAAGCACACCTTGAACTTGCCTGGTAGCAAATGAGCAACCAGTGCAGATTTCAGAGCAGATGTATTATGTGCTGATAGGGTCTCACTCATGTCAGCAATTGTGCCATAGCATTCTGCACTAATTGCAGCCCCTGGGTCAGGTTGTGCTGCAAGGGGATTTCTGTGACCTTGGCTGACTGACTGCCAGAATTTTTTTAGGTTTGGTTTTTTGTTAGGAACCCTGAGTGGTTGTGGGATGTGGAGTTTTCTGCCTTACTCATAGGAATCTTGTTGTGGTTGGTATGGTATTGCATTTAGGAAATCATCACTGTATTTTCTTTTTCTACCTTTAACCTCACTCCCTTACATCCATAAAAACAACAACAGTGGTTCCGTGCACTCAGCTCAACCCCCTCAAAACCCACTGATGATGCACCCTGTTGGTTGCATGATAGTTTGTTTCTTGCCCAATAGTGGTAAAAGAGAATTCACATACTGGGCAATGAGGCTGCAATTGTTGTTCCCAAGCTGCTGCCTGTGAAGGCAGACCAAACGATATATGTTTTCTCTCTGTCAATTATGACTCACTGGAATTGAGTTGGCTGTCAAAGTGAGTTTATAGCAGTCCATAGGGTAGACAGAAAAGGGTAGAGAATCTTCTTACTCTTACTCATTCCTCAGACTCTTTCTAACGTGAAGAGTCAAATCTGTAAAGAAATTTGCATATTAAAAAGTAGGGGCAGGGCATTCCAGGCAGGGGATTGCCAACCCTGCTTGGATATGGATATCTTCGCAGAGGATCCCTAGTCAAGCTTTACCAACAGCACAATTCAAACTATATCTACTGAGAAGTAAGTCCTATTGAGTTCTACAGGGCTTAGTCCCTTAGTAAGTGTATTTAGAATTGCAGCCTTCAGGGTCATCCATCTTTACTCCTGAGTGCTCCCATCTGACATCTTCACAACGCTACGTTCCTTTCTTCCTGCAGTGGCCTTCTGGTGACTGGCCTGGCCTGGCCTGGCCTGGCCTGGCCTGAGGGCACTTGAACCCTTTTTGCCAGAAGCAAATTGGCTAGATTAAATGTTCCCTACCCAGGCTCCATCTTTTAGCTAAGATTTCTATCTTAATTTCCAATCAGATAAATGTTTTTGTATGACTTGTATGCACCAAGCAACTGTGGTTGATGCTTAATGTATTATGCTTAATGGCATCACTTGGATCCGCCCCATGACATCACTTGGACCCGCCCTGTGACATCACTTGGGCACACCCCATGCCTGAGGGCACTTAAACCCTTCTCACCAGAAGCAAGTAGGCTAGATTAAATGTTCCCTACCCAGGCTCCATATCTGAGCTAAGATTTCTATCTTAATTTCCAATCAGAGAAATGCTTTTGTTTGAATTGTATGCTCCAAGCAACTATGGTTGATGCTTAATGTATCATGCTTAATGACATCACACCGGTTTGCCCCCATGACATCACATGGGCCCACCCTTGAAATCTCAGGGTTTGGGATGCTTCTGACCTGGCAACCATAGTGCTGAAAGTTGTTAGAAACCTCTATTCCCCTTACAAAGCTACAATTCCCAGAGTGTTTAACAATCAATCCCTTTTTCCAGGGAACTCTGAAAACTGTAGCTCTGTGACAGCAGCCTCTTTAGAAGAACACTAGCTGTTTATTCTGGATATAAAAATACAAAGACCCAGCTTTCATTACAGTTAGCTTCAACAGCCATACTGAGTACCACCACAAGGAGCTACTTTTTCCTCACGCGTTATAAGGCGGCACATTTCCCTTAACGTCTTTATAAGCTTTAGATGTATCATCAATGTTTTCTTGGATGTCTTGTTTTATACCCTCAAATTACAAAGATTACAATCAGAAGTTTGACTGAAAGCAAGTCTCTAATAATGTACTCCTTAATAATCTGAAATTATTGGCAATAATCTTAAACAGGGTATCCGAGATCTGGTGCAGCATCTGTTGCAAGATGTAAATGCTTTCATATCATTCAAGAACAACCACAATTCTATCAAATTCAACAAAAATATGAGACTGGAAAGTTGCCTAGAAAAGTCCAATAGCCCTATTTAATTTCAAGTGTGTACACTTTTCAAAAGCATTTCTGGAAATCCTCCAAGCATTTAGATAGAAAGATTACTGGATCAGGTGTTTTACAATACAGAACATGTATCCTAATGTATTGGTGAGCAAAATGGTGGAAAAGGGAGCAAGAATAATGCAACAGACAGACTTTTCATGTTATGTGGGGTTCTGTTCCATGTGGCCCAGGAGAATATAAATTTCATCTGGGGTATTATATTTTCTCAACTACAACCATTACTTACTGATTTAATTTTCAACTGCTTTATTTCAGTGACTGTAGTGCCAGCTAAGAACAATAACATCTGGTTATCATGGGGAGAAAGTTATTATCAATGAGGGTTTGTTTCTTTGCGGCTTCTTCATGCACCTCTTGCCAATCATCACAAAGTAAAACTATCATTTTTTCAAACATGGGGAAATAAAATTATACTGACTATCAGGGATCAAGGAAGAAGAGACTTTCTTTGTTTTAAAGCCCCATGCTTTTAAAATATTCTAGTATTTCCCTGGTGTAATATAACACTTCATCATCTTATTTATTTATTTGATTATTTATTAATAAACTTCTATCCCACCCTTCCTCCCAGAAGGAGCCCAGGGCAGTAAACTAAGGACAAATACTAAAAACATCTTAAAACATCTAAAAAAAATCTTAAAAACATTTTAAAAATAAAACATCTTATAAACATATTTTAATTTTTTTAAAAAACAATTTAAAAAGCAATTCCAAAACAGAAGTAGACTGGGATAAAGTCTCTACTTAAAAAGCTTGTTGAAAGAAGAAGGTGTTGAAAAGATAACAAAGAAGGGGAACTGCCCACAATGGTCCCCACTGCACCAGGAGTTCCTGCACGGGAAGAGATTATTCTGCCAATATGCATTGACACTCTCTGAGTACTCCAGTCCCAAAGCTCCTATGGAATCACTATCTCCTTCAGATCATATGAGTGTATGGCTGCTGAAAGAAACAAGGCCTGTTTAACCAGGTGCTTCTTCCATAAGAGAAGGAGCTAACCATCCAGAGTGAGCTGTGGCCTTTTTTAAAGCTCAGTCTGGGATTGTCTGTTATTGAATTGCGGCAGGAGGAAGGCCACATTGAGAAGGGAGTTTGGAAACCTACACACATTTGTAACAACAACAACATTAATGAGAAAAGGAATAACCTGTCTCCAGGATATAATACCCTTACACAGTTATATTCTTTCTCATTAAATGAACCAGCCCAGTTGAGTAACTTATGCCTTGATGTTTCCTGGATGTTAATTGCTCCTTGGTGTTAAAGGCTGTTAGATCCCCCTGCACCTTACAGCCACTCTGCCCCCTCTATCACTGTTTTGTTCTGTCAGTCTGCCACAGCCACTCCCAAAATTTTATCATTCTCCCCTCACCAAATGTATTTCAAAAACTCACAACACTTACTTCTTCCTTGCTAGCCAGCCCACCCATTCCTTCTCTTCCCCCCTCTCTGCCCCAATTGCCAAGACCTCCTAGAACCATCCCCCTCCCAACTAGTTACATTTTCACTTATTCACCCATTTTCCCCTTGCAACCCACCTTACAAAATATATTAAAACCAAAACAGAAACATTAAGCATCTCATCACAAAACATGAACGTACATGCATCATTTGCCATAATTTCCTTAGTCCATCCTCTGACGCTTCTCTGGATTAGTACATTTCTACTGCTCAATTATATTTCCCCACTGATGTGTTACATAAAGTTGAATGATGCCCTCTTCATCACCACCACCAACAGACTCCAGATTCTTTAGTTCACCAACATTTTCAGCCAATGTATCTCCCCTCTCCACAACACTCCCAGATTAGCAACATTATTATACCTACCTTTGTGATGGCATAACTTTATTCTATTTTAGGTCACATTGACACCATACATTTATTCCACTATTATACCACTTTAAACAGACATGGCTTCTTCCAAGGAATCCTGGGAATGGTATTTTGTGAAGGGTACTGAGAGTTGTTAGGAAACTCATATTACTCTCACAGAATAACAATTCCCAGAGTTCTCTGGGAAGAGGAACTGACTGTTAAACCAATCTGACAATTATAGCTTTGGCCTTAGAAAAATTCACTGTCCATGTGGAACTGGTATTGAACTTTGAGTAAAATTCAACTTATGAGGTCTGCTTCCCACTTAGTGTCACAATCTCCCATCCTCTGTAGGTGTCATGCCCCCCTCAGAGAATTCATCCGAGGAGGAAGAGGAATGGGAGGCCACAGACACAGGAGAAGGGACAAGCAGGGAGACAGCCAAGGACCCTTCACCAGACCAGAGGCAAGCCCCTGAGGGAGCCTGCCTGCCAGAATCAGGAAGTGACCAGGAGGCTGCCCCTTCCCCAGCAGAGAGAAGACACCAACAGGTGTTGCAGCAATGAAGGCAATCAGCGTGATTAAGGAGCAGGAGAGCTCGCAAGAACACAGGCTGGTGGGAAGCACCTGGGCCAGCATGCAGAGTACAAAAGGCTGGAAGGAACATAAGAACATAAGAAGAGCCTGCTGGATCAGACCAGTGGCCCATCTAGTCCAGCATCCTGTTCTCACAGTGGCCAACCAGGTGCCTGGGGGAAGCCCGCAAGCAGGACCCGACTGCAAGAACACTCTCCCCTCCTGAGGCTTCCGGCAACTGGTTTTCAGAAGCATGCTGCCTCTGACTAGGGTGGCAGAGCACAGCCATCATGGCTAGTAGCCATTGATAGCCCTGTCCTCCATGAATTTGTCTAATCTTCTTTTAAAGCCATCCAAGCTGGCGGCCATTACTGTATCTTGTGGGAGCAAATTCCATAGTTTAACTATGCGCTGAGTAAAGAAGTACTTCCTTTTGTCTGTCCTGAATCTTCCAACATTCAGCTTCTTTGAATGTCCACAAGTTCTAGTATTATGAGAGAGGGAGAAGAACTTTTCTCTATCCACTTTCTCAATGCCATGCATAATTTTATACACTTCTATCATGTCTCCTCTGACCCGCCTTTTCTCTAAACTAAAAAGCCCCAAATGCTGCAACCTTTCCTCGTAAGGGAGTCGCTCCATCCCCTTGATCATTCTGGTTGCCCTCTTCTGAACCTTTTCCAACTCTATAATATCCTTTTTGAGATGAGGCGACCAGAACTGTACACAGTATTCCAAATGCGGCCGCACCATAGATTTATACAATGGCATTATGATATCGGCTGTTTTATTTTCAATACCTTTCCTAATTATCGCTAGCATGGAATTTGCCTTTTTCACAGCTGCCGCACACTGGGTCAACATTTTCATCGTGCTGTCCACTACAACCCCGAGGTCTCTCTCCTGGTCGGTCACCGCCAGTTCAGACCCCATGAGCGTATATGTGAAATTCAGATTTTTTGCTCCAATATGCATAATTTTACACTTGTTTATATTGAATTGCATTTGCCATTTTTCCGCCCATTCACTCAGTTTGGAGAGGTCTTTTTGGAGCTCTTCGCAATCCCTTTTTGTTTTAACAACCCTGAACAATTTAGTGTCATCAGCAAACTTGGCCACTTCACTGCTCACTCCTAATTCTAGGTCATTAATGAACAAGTTGAAAAGTACAGGTCCCAATACCGATCCTTGAGGGACTCCACTTTCTACAGCCCTCCATTGGGAGAACTGTCTGTTTATTCCTACTCTCTGCTTTCTGCTTCTTAACCAATTTCTTATCCACAAGAGGACCTCTCCTCTTATTCCAAGACTGCTAAGCTTCCTCAGAAGCCTTTGGTGAGGTATCTTGTCAAACGCTTTTTGAAAGTCTAAGTACACTATGTCCACTGGATCACCTCTATCTATATGCTTGTTGACACTCTCAAAGAATTCTAATAGGTTACTGAGACAGGACTTTCCCTTGCAGAAGCCATGCTGGAAAGGGAGACTCCTTGCTAGAGACGACATCAAGCCTTGCTGCAGACATTACTCTAGCTCTCCTGTGAAACCCATGCCTTGAACCCTGCCCTGCCTGATCGGATCTCTTGGCTTCTGGACATTTGGACTCCCTTAAGGACTTCTCTGCCTCCTACTTTGGCGCTTCCCAAATGGTAAACACGCTGGCTGGCCCCCTAGTTCCTCCTGCCTGGCAGATTTATGGTCTGGCCTTATCTGTTCATTAGTTGCATGTCTTTGTGAATCTCCATGTTTGACAGTAGGTGATCTTGCACAACTTCCTATGGTGCAGGTTCAGATTTTTTCCAATCTGCCTATACTCACACACACCCCTATATATTTGGCAGATGTGCCCACTGAACAGCATTTTCTCACCAATTTTGACAGATGTTATTCCAGGCTTGCTCCAACATGAGCCCCACATAGATCTGCGTATCCTGAACACCTTGCCTTGCATTACCTGCCTACTACAGTCATTCTTGTTATGTGCCTTCAAGTCAATTATGACTTATGGCAACTAGGGTTACCACATCTCCATTTTTCAGCCAAAGACTCAGATTTTTGGCGGTCTCCATGTGACTCATCTTAATAGCTGGACTTTCAGCTTTCATTTTAAAAAAAAGTTTCTAGGTGGTCTGGTTCCAGAGATATACCAAAACAGCAGCCGCCACCTCACAACTTAGTTCCTCTAAATTCTGCTCTAATCCCTGCCCTTTCAGGTTTTTAGCCAATAAGAAGTCAGGGTTGTAACTGACAAGGAATTATAGAGCCAAAAAACGATAGTCAAATTGAATTGTCTGCCTTCAAGTCAATTCCAACTTCAAGTCAATTCCTATGAACATGGTTTTCATGGTAAGCAGTATTGAGAGGGGGTTTACCATTGCCTCCCTCTGAGGCTGTAAGGTAGTGACTGGCCCAAGGCTCAGAAAACGTGCTTTTTCCTGCTTTTCTGAACATCTCACAGATTGAATAAGTAAGCTTTCAGTCTTTTTCTCTCGTGTGTAGGAGTCAGACAGGTTTAAATTTTGAAGAGGGCAGTGTTTTGCAAACTTCCCAATATGAAGCTTTAATCCAGTACTTGCTTTTCCAGAGTAAACATACTCAGAGTAAACCCCATTAAATTCAATACGACTTCCTTTTGAGTAGACATGGTTAGGATTGTGCTGTAAATTGATGGGACCTTTGAGTGAACATAGCAAAGAATTGTGTTTGTGTTGTATATCTTTCTTCTCCCCCCTCCAATCCTATTTTAAAGCAATTAGGCAGGGCTTACTTAGGTGTCACTATTTTTATTATGTAGGAAACTATGTGGGAGCATACGGTGAGTGGTGGCAACACTTGCACTCAGCCCAAATAATAGAAAGAAGATATGTGCTGTGCTGATCTTGTTTTAGCAGGGAGGAAGCAACACTATTAAGCCAGTTGATATAGTTCAGATGGACACTTTAAATATGTCTAATTTACTTTGCAATTTTGGTGAAGTTTCCTATAGGAAATCATTTTCTTTTGTTTCTGTTTTTGTGAATATGTGAAGTACAGCAACACCTTGCAAAATTTACACTAAAAAAACTCCAAACATAATCATGGAATAACGGCACAGACTTCTGCAGAATAGTCTCCAGTGGACCTCAGGAGTGTCTCAATTTGCACAAGATAAAACAGTGGGAGGTGAAATGTATTCTAGCAAAATTCTAGGTGTGCTGTATGTTTTTGACCATGCCCACCTTGCCTTAAATTAAGTGGTTTAAACATAGCAGGCTGAACACATGCATCCTCTTTTTTCCAACAGCTAGAGTCATTGCTGAAGTAGCAACATATTGTAATCAGTCTCATTTTACATCAAACTGCAGTTTCAGATTCAACTGTTAATGCACTCAAAATTGAAATAGAACATAACCAACAATTTGAAATACAAAAGGCTGTCTTCACCATCATATGACACTGACCAATAAAAAGGCATTGAAATTAATAAAAATAAATTTGACACAGATTTCTAGGATGAATAATGAGGGAAATAAAATTTTCTAGTTTAGATTCTCTGTAGAAACATTAGTAACACAGGAAAGAAGCAAAGTAAGAAGAATACCAACAAACATACAAAAATATTCTCCATCTTTGGAGATGGTAGGTGTTGTCATCACTCACCATATGCTCAGAGGCACGTTACCAAATTCTTCCAAGCTACACAGCAAATGGATTGGACTGTGAAAGACCAACCCAAATGGTGTTTGCATTCTGACAAATTTGTAGGGCAGTCCAATATCTCAGGCAGGAGGTCAGGTCTCCTGCTTCCCTGGTGCATTCACTATAGCTGCCCAATTTCCCTGCTTTTAAAAGTTTGATAGAAATATCTATGAGCTATAGGTACGTTCTTAAACTGTAAGGTTTTTTGCCTATTAGTGAATAACTCTAGTACAAAAGCCCAGGTCAGTGGACAGGATTCCATTCATTTCAGAAAGTTTTAAAATAAAGCTGTCAATACTGTGAGTAGAATCTAGACTAGAAGGGACAGTCTGATGCCTCTGGATGCTGGCCTGCTCAAATATAGTGAATGTATTAAAACTGGCTCCAGGATGTCTCGTCTTTGGCACTGAAAGAAGAAAGTATTTCATAGTTAGTCACTTTACTTCAGAGCACTGCCTGTGCATCCAATATCCTTACCCCCTGTCCTCATCTAAGCTACGGAAATGTTGTCTAGATGGTTTGCCAAAGTTATACATATTTGAAAACCATTCAAATCTCAACAGAGTCCAGGAACCATCAGCTTAGTGAGTCGGGAAACAGTATTTACAGGACAGCCTTATAGGAAAAACAAGTTGTACCTTATTTTCCAATCCGTACATAACTGTTCCCATCAGTCCAAGACTAAAGCACGTAGCTAATGTAACCAGTTACTGTCAAGAGAGCTGCAAAACTCTGAAAAATCCCTGAATTTCCTCAATGAGCAGGACTTTACATACAGAACTACAAATGCAGCTGCATTTCATGGTTTTGCCAACTGCGTAAGGGGCTTTTTACATATATTGCTGAAATAACCAGTTTCCTGGAATGTGCTGCCCCTGTAGTTCACACAGCCATGGCTCCCTGATGTAGAAGAAAATAAATCTGCTCTGGAAGACTTCCAAGTTGTTTTAATGAAATTTGCAGTTTATAATCTTTTAAAAGTTTACAATCATATATTAGTTAATAAACTTCAAAGCAGATTTCACTGTAGTTCTGGAATGCTGTTTTAGCAGCAACATCTATACTAAGCTTTTAAAAATGCTAGGATTCTTAATACCTAATTTTAATGCATTTTTTATCCTCTGTGTTATGTGAGAGTAGATGTTCATAATTATTGCTTATGAGCTGAGAAACAAACGATAGAAAACCCATGTTTTATATCTGAACACCAGCAACTCACAATTTGGTTAGAGTAACAAAACAAAGTTGTTTATTAAAATCAAAAACTTAACTGCACCAAGTTCTAGTGCACATACAACCAATACAGCTTATTTAGCTCAGGAATTGTCTCAGTTCAGTTTAAACTGTCCATTCAGCAGTTCTGTCTAAGAGTGTTTCACAATACTATGGGCTCACTTATTCATAAACAAATCATTAACATTCTTGACATAAATCCATAGTCTGCAGCAATTCCCAGCTATGATCATGTTTTACTACATTTGCTAGGCCCATTATGAATGGCAGTTTTGTTTCATATAAACCATCTTCAAGCAACAAGACCACAAATTACATATTGTGAGAAAGTGGTCAGTGTGAACAGCTTGCACACAAACAACACCCTCATTATCAAGAGTAGAAACTGCCAGGAAGTTCTCCTGCTCAAGTTACCCCTTCCATGCTCTTCCACACCTCCCCACTCATTCCAAATGGGGTCATGTAAGAGAACTTCCCAGTGGCGTTCCTACAGTTCAAGTTACTAAAACCCAGAGTTTTAAGTATACTCTACGACATTATTTTGGTAAACAATTTTCATGGATGCTTTCTCTTCATCATTCTGCTACCTAAAGATCTCTCAAAGGAAAAAAGGTTCAAACATCAGAAACTAAGTAGCATGCTGCATAATATCAAAAAAGATAGCATCATCTTCAAACACTGGAAACCACAATCTTTTATCTAGTTCTAGGCATTTCTCTAGTTCTGAGCATCCCCTTCTCCTCCCTCCTGTCATACTTCTCTTTTCCTGTTTGCATGGTTTTGTTCATGGGAGGGGGCATTTTCCAGGAAGAGTGTAATGTGTTTGAGGCAGGGTAGTATTCACACATAGACCTCTATGTGCAGTGGCTCCTTCAGGTTCTTGAACAGGGGTTAAACAGGGAACCTATGGCCCTCCAGATGTTGCTGGACTACAACCCCCATCATCCCTGATCTTTGGCCAAGCTGAATGGAGCTTTCTGAGAGTTGGAGCCCAACAACATCTGGAGGGCCAAAGGCTTCCCATCCCTTTTCTGGAATGCTGCACACACACTTCCCCATTCCAAGTGGCAGGGGTGGGGTTCAGGTGCAGTCCTTCAGCTCCTTTCCACACACTTTACCTCACATGAGTAGCATGTGAAAGAGGCTGATGGGCACACATTTGTAAATGCAAATCTACAATGGTCTGCTTTTTGCCTTTTAATTCTCATGCCACGTAATTAAAAGGGTGGCGCAGCAGAGCTTGGCTACTCCATTTTCTCTTTAAGCTTCTGTTTAAGAAGCAGCCTAAAATGAAGTTAAGATGCCCACAATGCATCTTTCCACCCTATCTCTATCTTCTTATTAAGGATGAAGGGAAATACAGTGTAAATATGTATGTTTCTCATGTACTGAATACAAGTAAAGTCTTTAAAAGGAGAGGATGTGATCCATGCCAGCTCAAGTTAGTACAAAGATGCTGACTGACTTCAACAGACTCAAATCAAACTTTCGAAGGACCAGGACCTCCTTCAACAGAAGCCATTTTCACTTCATCTATTCACTGAGTTCTGCGGTGCCTTTCTGCATTCCTAAGGTCTCTACTACCCTCAAAGCAAATAAACAGACATCAGAGAAACATGTAGTCATTGATGTCAATTTACCAGTCACAATGGAATGCCAAAGTTTACCATATTTCATAGTAGCTCAGTCCTCATACACTGAACTCTGTGTGTGTGTGTGTGTGCGTGCACGCGTGCGCATTGAGGAGGGAGGAGAAGTCATGCTGCAAGTAGCACAAGACTCATTTTGGTTTCAATATGTACACAAGCAGCAGTTTTTCAAAACCATTTTAGGAATGACAGAAGGTCCATTCCATACATATGTAGTAGAATAATGGTTTCCATTCTAGAGAGATGGCTCCATATATGTGTTGGGATGGAGTTTATTCCAGGAATGGGGAGCTGTTCTGGTGACAACATTGCATTTGAGACACAATTGCCACTGGTAAAGTATAAGGGAAAGGCCATAGCTCAATGATTAATTGTTTTTAAAAAGTGTTTTTAAATTTGTATGTTTGATTTAATGTTTGTAATTGTTGTAAACCGCCCAGAGAGCTTCAGCTATGGGGTGGTATACACATGTTGTAATAATAATAATAATAATAATAATAATAATAATAATAATAATAATAATAATAATATGTTACCGGGCCCAGAAAATCCTGTTGGCACCCCATATTCAGAGAATGCCCTGGCAGTATTAGCTAGAGTAGAAGTCCCCAACCCGGTGCCCAGGGCATCATGGCACCCACAAAGGCCTTCTTTGGGAGCCCTGCTTTGAACCATAATCTCCAGATTCCCAGCTTTTTTTTTTTTTTTTAAGTTCCTAGAATTTTAGGAACCCAAGATATGAGGTAAAGCATACAGACATCATTCTTCTCAGTTTTTTGTGAGAAAGTAGCCTGCTCTGATGTCGAGCCCCAGGTGACCCAGGGGGGCCTGGACCAGGAGGTGGGGGACCCCTAGGGCCCCTTCCCAGCACAGAGTGACTCTGGGGGGAGCTCTTTGAGGGCACACCCCCAGCTCTGCAGATGGGAGAGTTGTCAGATGTGGAGGATGCTCCTGAAGATCTGGGGGGAGGAGACATGACCAACCACTCTCTGATTCCCACGGGATATTTGCCCACTCACATGGAGACCCCTCCCTTGCCAAGCGCCCCAGGAGAGCCATTGGAGCAAGACCTCGCATGCGTGCCAACTCCACCCCAGGATTCCTTGTCTGGCCCTTCAAACGCCTCCCTGCCAGAAATGTCTCCTCCCCCTTCAATGGAGCCGGCACCTGAGGAGTCTAGACTGTCTGATGAGCAGATGTGTGCGCGCCCTCTGTCACCTCGTGTGCGCTGCTAAGAAAAGAGGCTTGGCCAGAGGGAGGTTCCGCGCAGGAGTCAGAGTTTATGGGCAAAAACCTTTCCTACTTAAGCCTGCGCCCCCTGATGAGGGTACTGAGTCAACCACCCTTTACATTCTGCAGAGTAAGCCTGAGTAGTCTAGTTAGGGATTACAGTGAGCTAGTTAGCGAAATCTATGAGACGCCTTGCCTTCGATGTTACTCTGATAAAACAGGAATTAATTCCAGTCTTGCCTCCATTTCATGATTCTCACTCTGGGCAGGACATCTACCCTTTCAGTGTTTTATTCTGTTCTAGGAAAAATTCCTACAAGACACCCAAGTGTGAGAGGGAGAGAGAGAGAGATGTGGTCTGTATGTGTGCAGTCAGTGTTTGAATGAGATAGTGAGTGTGGTGTGACCACCTTGTTTACTTTTCCTGGTACTGGGGAATGCTCCCTGTTGTTATTAGGCAGCATGTGCGTGTGTAATAAATATTGCGTGATCTCCACAGTCAGGGCCTGAGGTTGTTGGGGGGATGGAGTGAGTAAAGCAGCCACACCCCCACAGCAGCCATTTTGTGTTATGCCAGGCCCTATGGAGGTCATTTGGTGACTGGTGCCCACAGAACTTTCTCAAAATTTAGAAAGTGTCCACTGGTCCAAAAAAGGTTGGCAACCTCTGAGCTAGAGCTTGTTTTTTTCCACCTCTGAAACTTGACCTACATTTTAATAATATAATTCATATAAATTAGCATATGCAAATTTGTGTCATGGACTTGTGCCGCAAGTCTTTTATGTACCTAGCAACATCCCTTTATGCAGCCCCTTGGTTTCTCCATCCATGTGAACCACAATTAAGCCAGGAAGTCTCTAACTATAGTTTGTTATTTTGGTCAAACCAGGAACAGTTTTGGAACAAGCTAGGATATTAAGTCAACTTCAAACCATGGTTCTAAGCCTAGTAACACTGTACCACACTCTACAGAATATATGACAAGCAGCTGCAAATTCATGTTCCAATACCTTTAAGATCTGCTTCAGATGTTATGAAGATGCATCACCAGCCAAATGAAATCACTTCATATTCAGCTGGGTACAGCTCTCCAGGGACTTTCAAGTCTCCTCCTGTGCAAGGTCAAACCGCTATTTTGTCTATGTGATGTTTGAAAGTATAGGAGCTCTCTCAAGGCCTGGGCTTGGCATCCTTATGCACTACAGGCTTTCCAGAAGCATTCTTCAATCACTTCTGTTTCATAGGATTGAAGCTTGTTTCCTAGTTAAGATCAAGTCATCTGTAAGGCTTTTTTTAATGAGAAATCTCTTGACTTGCTTATTTTTATCCCACCTTTCCTTGAAGGAGGTCAGAGTGGTATACCTAGTTCTCTCCCAATTATTTTATCCTCCACAACAACTCTGAAGTAGGCTTGACTGAAATATAGTTACTATCCCAAAGTTACATAGTGAGCTCTGTAACTGAGTGAGGATTTGAATCTCTCTACACCTAGTCCAACACTAACTACTATACCATACTGGCTGTCATTTTTTCTTACTCAGCCTTCAGACAGCTGATAGCTCCTTCTATTGCTCCAATTAAAAAGAGTTTCAGTTCAGACATCAGCTGCTTGGATGATTAGCAACATGCTACAAGCTTATATGCTTTCTCCTCCCCTCTTATTTGCTGATTTCCTCCTCTCTTTTCTGATTTGCCAACATCTGAATTTCCTGTGACATCTGAATCAGGCAAACTATGGATGACACCAACCAGTACTGACTCTAAACTAGATTTGCAAATTCATTCCAAACATTAAAAAATAAAATAGGATGGAGAGAGAGAGAGAGAGAGAGAGAGAGAGATCAAAACTATGTAACAGATAAGGATTCCTTGTCCACTAATATTTTTTCCCATCCTACTGTGCAGCAATTTTTTTTCAACCCAAACCTGTCATATTTTATTATTTTCATGACTAACTTTATAGGAGAGCTCTTCAGAAATTTTGGAGAGAGAACATCGTTATATTTGGACAAAATTTACCATGCCTTGTAGCTGCCATTATATCTCAACTTTCCTTAGAAGCAGGTTATTTCTTAAAAGGCAGATCTATTATGTTCTGCTTCAGTCCTCTCTATAGACATGTGGTACCTATTACAGATTTTATAAGAAAATAAAGGCATGCAGAGGGGAAAAGCAATCCTGCTCTAGCTTTCATGCTAGAGAACAGCCATTCTGGGCAATTGGAGCAATAGACATTCCTTGGTAATTTTCATTTTCTGGTTATATGGTTCTCTTTAAAAGCACTGTAATAAGCATTTAGACTATCCTCTGGATAAAATTTCATACATTAAAAACAAGGTAAGAGCTCCTGCTATGTCCTTGAAAGTAAGGGAGTACTCATGTCAAATAAATGTATTAATTGAAAGCTTTAGTGACTGTACAATACATATATTGTACTGCATATTATACTATCAGTTAATAGGCTATTTCAGCTAATGAGCAAAAAGAAAACAATCTCAGAAGGTAAGTGGTTGTCAATGCTACTAAAGAAGTATGTAGTTGTTTTTAACATGTATTGTTTTCCAGAGTATCTACTGTATAGTCTAACTGGAAGATGTTGTGTTGAGTTACTGATGCAGCCAGGAGCAGCACTTTCATGAGGCAAGATGAGACAATTGCATCAGGTGGTGGCCCCTGATTGCCCCCCCCCAGCTCCTGCTCCCTTGCCTTGCTGCCTGTCCTACCACTGCTTCTGCCATCACCCATCCAGTGAACTTCCAGTGGGGCTCTCCAGAGTGTCCACGCCATTCCCATGCCTTGCTCTGAGGAAAGGGTCTTTCCTCAGAGTGGTGGATGTTTCTCATTTAGGGCGACTGGGGCATTGTCCCATTAGAATTCTGGGTCCCATCTGTCCTCCATAATGCTTACGTGCTTCCATTTTCAGTGGCAGACTTTACTCTCCAACTTGTTTCTATCAATTTTCTCAAACCAGCCAATCCACTCTTTTAAACTCATAGCAAGTAGCAAACCGTTGTTATGGCAAAGTCTCAACACCCAGAGAAAAAACAAAGAAAACACATAAGCACATAATTCAGGTGGTGTTTAGTGCCATATACCAGTTAGTGTTTGGGAGAGCCACTTTACAGCTATTTTTAATGATTATCAAAACTTTTCTTCAATCCATCCTTCTCAATCCATCTTCAATCCCTCCTTCTCATTTGCCTCCTGACACTCCAGAATGGCCTCCAGTTATTATAAATGAGATGAAAGAATACCGCAGCAAAAACTTGGAAAAATCCAGATCCTGATGGTATCCCTCTGGAACTATCAAAACAAAATAGTAATTGGTGGGCCCCTTTGTTGGCCTCTCTTTTTTTGCTTATTAACAAATTGGGTAAAATTCCTTCAATATGGTTGAAAACCATTATTACACAGATTCATAAGTAAGGTCCCAGAGAGGACCCTAACAATTACTTTCCTATAAGTTTAATATCCACCATAGGAAACATTTATATCAGTTTTTTATGCAACAAAACTTGGATTAGTAACCATAATATCTTGAGGGAAGAGCAAACTGGGTTCAGATTGGTGCATTCTACTCAAGATCATGGTTTAGTATTATCTCATTTAGTCGTGAAATTGTTTTGTGCCTTCAAGTCTATTTTGACTTATGGTGACCCTATGAATCAGTGACCTCCAACAGCATCTGTTATAAACTACCCTGTTCAGATCTTGTAAGTTCAGGCCTGTGGCTTCCTTTATGGAATTAACCCATCTCTTAGTGGAGAAATACACAGAACCAAAAAAAGGGGGAAGCTGTTTAAATCTATTAAAGCTATAAAGTCAACTTTTGATCTGATTTCACAAGAGAGATTATGCAGTAAAATGAAGGAGTCAACCATGCACAAGAAATTGCTGTTCTTGATGTCAGCCCAGGTGTAATACAGTAACAGTGGTCATTTATCTGAGACACTGCTTTCCACACACAGAGTTGGGCAAGGCTGTGTCTTAGTTCCCACTTTATTTAATTTATACCTCTCTAATCTTCCCACAAATTTGAGCTCAGTATCTGCTTATCCTCCTAAATTAAATTCCACCAAAGTTTATATTTTATTATATGCAGACAATGCAGTTTTAATCGCGCAAACTCGCTTACAGGATTTGCAGATTACAGTAGGCAAGAATATCTTGTGGTTAACACATAAACACAACATGTAATGTGTTAGCATTTTACTAGGTTGGCTGGCCCCTCAGAACTGGAAGTTTTGCCTCCCCTCCCCCCTTCTATCAATGTAGTCAATTGAGGCAGTAGAATTTTACATGGAAGAGCACAGCACATTAACAAAGGAGGCAGGGCAAGGCTATGACCACCCATAACCAATCACAATGCAGGTTGTGAGCATGTGCAGTGGTGCTTCTTTCCTTGGGCAGAACATTCTCACTGCAGAGCTGCTATTGCATCTCACTTGCTTGTTTTTGAGAACTATAATCAGAGAGAGAAACGGGGACTGTGGTGTAAGCCACGGATGACAGAGTTAGTGTCCTCATAACTTTTTTTTAATTCCTCTGATTGGAAGGAGTGGGGAACAGGGGCCTCAGGTAGTGTTGCCACCTATTGATGCCTTGTCTCCTACCCTTAAAATATAAATACTTTCCACCTTTGGATGGGGAGGGTGAAGGCAGGAAAATTGTGGCTGGGCATCCCTGGCCGTTTCCTTGCGGTGGTGGTGCTGCCTTCCTTGATGGACCTATTTTTTAAAAAATATAAAATTTAAAATACAGTATATATATATATATATACTTGTGGGGTTAGGCACGGGTGCCATCTCTGCTTGTGGCAAAAGGTGATGGTATTTTAAAGTGCAATTCTAACTACATCTACTCAGAGGTAAGTTCTATTGAATTCAATCGGGCTTACTTCCACGTTAGTGAGGTTAGGACAGCAGCCTTAATTTTGAAGAATTGCTGAATGGGAGCTGAGAAAAATCAGGACTGTGTTTTTAAGAGAGCCGATCTGCATTTAGGCTAAAATTATTTAATCCCTTCCTCTTTTCCTTCCTGTTTTCTTTCACACTCCCTCTAACTTCTATTTGAAGAGTATTGTCTGCTCTTCCTGGAAGCAAATAAATATAAGTTCAATTCTTGAAAAGGATTGTGCAAGGACTGACCTCGGTGGCTCTCTTATTGCATTAAATCCCACCTTTATTTCAAGGACTTTGGGTCAGTTCCTCACAATGCCAACAGCAGCCATCCCCCCTTTGAAGTCAACTAGGTGGCGAACAACTGGCCCAATGTCAGCTCATGAGCCATATGGCTGGACAAAGATTAGAACCCATCCCCCCTCCACCATAGTGACCCTAAAAACATAACATCACATTACTATGTTGCCCCTCTCACAAGGGGCATACAAGAAGTTCTCATTTTATCCTCACAACAACCCTGTGAGGTAGATTAGGCTGAGACACAAAAACCGGTCCATACTTTAAAAAACTCATGCTGGAAGGCTTAAGATTAACAGTGCAACTCTATACATGTCTGCTGTGAAGTAATCCCCTTGAGTTCAATGGAGCTTACTCCCATGTAAGTGGGTATAGAATTTGGATCTCCTTTGCTTGTGTCCCCATATGTTGCATTTTAGAGTGTAAGCTCTCCAGAGCAGGTATCTGACTTCTTGTACAATTATATACATGTCTTCCCAGAAGGAATTCCCACTGAGTTCAATGAAAACTACTTCCACGTAGGAGGATATAGGATTTGAAAATCCTTCCTATAGTTTATAAAAAAATTAAATACATAATAGGACATAATGCAGTCATAATTTTAGCACTTTTAAAATCCATATGTATGCACCTAATTCCACTGAGACCAATGAGGTTTCAAAAGCAGAAGTGGCTACCTTGTGGCCCTCTAACTGTTGCTGAACTACACCTCCCATAACTCCTGATCATTGGCCATATTGGCTGGGGTCTATGGGACTGATATCTCACTATCCACTGCTTTTATTAGTCCGATTTTTCCCTTCACCCAAAATATCGATATTAATATAAATATTTTAAGATATTTTAAAAGCAAATATCAATCAATGAAAGGAAATATCATTGTTTTATAAAAAAATCAATATTTTTACAAAAAAAATCATGTTTTGAAAGACAATATTGATAAAGAAAAAGAAAGCAGCTCCACTGTGACTGAGGCTAATCAGTCTTCATGTTAGCAAACAGAGACTGGTTGTTTTCCTTTCGGAAAGAAAAGCAGTTTTCAGTGCCCCCCATTCCCACCTTCTCCTCAGCAAGCCCTGAGTCCTTAACGTGGGCCAGACTTGGCTCGCTTCCACTTGGAGCTTGGATTATTCCAGTGGAGGGGGTGGCAGAGAAAGAGAAACCTGTACTGCTGTGCATAAACTCAATTTAAAAATATATATTTGAGAAAATATTCAAGGGGGGAAATCCAGTGACAGGGAAAAGCCACTGCAGTTAGGAGCAAACAGGATTGCTCCACAAAGATGGAGAATATGGAAGCCACTGAAAAATCTTGTGCTGAATCCAAATTCAGTTGAATTCTCGCCAATCCCTACTTTAAAGTCACTTGAATTTCTAAGCCGGCACACCAAAGCAGTGTTGGCAAAGGCACTCTCCCTGGCCACCTCATCCAGAAAACCTCACTCTGTGGGAGGACACACACACTCTTGGCCCTTCCTCGGAGCAAGGCAGACAGGAGGGGGAAAGACTGCCAGTGCTGTCACTGCTAAGACAAAAGCAAAATAAAACAGGAAGAGGGAGGGAGAGAGAGAGGGAGGGAGGGAGGGAGAGAGAGAGAGGAGGAATGGAGGGAGACACACAATATCCTGTGCCAGCCCTGGGTGCAGCTTCTGCTGCATGCATACTGGCAAAACACTGACAGCCAGCATAACAAAATGGACAGAGTGTTTGATTTAGGCTGGGAAGGCTTAACTTTCAAGTTTCCCCTCAGCCAGTGAATGGCCTTGGGAAGTTCTGTGGATGGCCTTGGGAACTGTCACTATCTCTCAGCCTCACAGTAGAGGAGAGTGAAGATAAAATAGGATGTGCTCACGTATGTTTCCCTAAGCTTCTTGGAGAAATAATGGGGTTCAATATGTGACAAAGGAACAACACGATAAAACTTGTCCAGTGAGAGAGGCTTCCCTTGTTTGACACCTAAGCTATTTTCCTTCACAATGGCGCATGTTTTGTCATCCCTTGAAAATCCAGTTTTAATCAGCCGCTACATGGTAGCCATGTGATTTGCCTACTGTTGCATAATGGCTGGCCAAAAGGTATAGCTGAAATCAAGCCTTACCCAGCTCTCTAATGATTATATGTCAGCCAACAAGAATGACGCTTGCAAATATTTTTCTAACAGTGTCACTGTGCCGAAGGAATGCAGCTCTCCCCATCACTACACCCCCATATGGAAAAAGCTGCACCTATTGCATTGCATTGAACCTCATGGAGGGGAGGCTAAAGCTTACTGCTAAAAATAGGGAATAGCCCCATGTCTGTTCAATATGCCCAAAGTGGGAACAGCTACCAAGCCTGCACAATCTGACGGCATTGTGAACATATCCCAGTTCTAGCTGCAATGCACCGCTATAGATTTGCTCCCCGGCACAATTCAAGGTGCTAGTGTTTGCCTATAAAGCCTTAAAAACAATCTGAACCAAACTTATCCCCCACGACATGTATTTTTTCAACAAGCCTTTTTTTAAGTTGAGACCTATCCCAGTCTGCATCTGTGTCAGAATTGTTTAATATGTTTTTAATAATGTTTTTAACCCTTTTTAAGGTTGTTTTTTAAAATGTTTTTAATGCTGTTTTGTTTTAATGTATTTTAAGATCTGTTTTATGATGTTTTAAAGTGTTTTAGTGCTTTGCCCTGGGCTCCTGCTGGGAGAAAGGGCAGGAAACAAAATAAATAAATAAATAAATAAGATCTCAGTTGTCAAGCTCTTCTTGTTTCTGGTCCTACGAATGGGAGGACACACCTAATAATCTCTCTCTCTTGGTTTTCAATGACAAATGGAAGCTTTTTCATTAGGCTGCTTAATTTTTAAATATGATTGCTACTGACATTTATTTAGCAGCTCCACTATTTTCAATGTTTGCTATTGTATATTGTTTTGAGCTTTGGAAGACAGGCTCAGAAATTTTAAAATAACACGTTGCATTTTTTGTAGGACTGCAACTGAGTTTCTACATAGCAAGTAGTAGACGGGGAAGGTTTTCTAGAACAGGCTGTATCCTAGGGAGAAATCCACATACTATACTTCATGACACATATACTACACTTTTTTAAAAAACAAAACAAAACCTGTATCCTACAAATTTGCATACATTCAGCAAACTCTGCTGATCCCAGTAAGGAAAAACCGCAGGAAATGTTCCTAATCTCAATGTTGACAGGATTCTTCAGTTTTTGTCCCACAGTGCAATTCCACTCTTTCCCAGGACTATCTGTCTGGTCAGTTGAGCCTAAAGTCTAATCCAACTTCAGATGACATCAAAGAGAACTGTGCATATTAATTCAAGGATTTCAAAGGTCAAATCTATACTTAATCAAGCATAGAATAGACCCACTGAAATTAATAGAACAAGTTTGTCTGATTGACTACAATGAGATTAGCCTCAGCATTATTAAGTCTGAATCCAACTTCTAATGTTTCGAAAAGAATACAAGATCTAGTACAGTTCCACCTGAAGGGCCAAAGCAAGCATTATAATTCTACATGAGAGGTTTTCCCAAAGTGGAACAAGTGATCCCCTGAGATTTAGAGTTTTGAAAACCTGGGAGAGGAGCAAAGAGCAATAATTAATAATGCAGTATTCCAAATTTCAGCCACACATTTGACTATAATGTATGGACAGGCAACAATCAATGGCAGCGGGTAGTTGTAATATATACAAGAAATTTCTGACTTATGTTGGAGATAACTTTGTCCTACAGAAAGTGGAGGAAGAAACCAGAGGATCAGCTATCCTGGACTTGATTCTAACTAATAGAGATGATTTGATGGATGAAGTGGCAGTTACGGGAACTCTGGGGGAAAGTGACCACCCATACTTGAATTCTTGATTTTAACAGAAGCAAAAGCTGAGGGTAGCCATACACGCACCCTGAACTTCAGGAAAGCTGAATTTAATAAACTCAGAACAATTGTAAGTACGATTCCATGGCAAGCGACCCTAATGAGAAAAGGAGTCCAAGATGGGTGGGAGTTTCGAGAAAAGGAAATTCTAAAAGCGCAATGGCAAGCAATTCCAACAAGGAAAAAAGAGGAAAAACAGCAGAAGAAGCCAATGTGGCTACGTAAAAAGCTTAGAGATGACCTGAAAACAAAAAAGGACACAAACAGGAAGTGGAAAGAAGGCCAGGCCACAAAGGAAGAGTATAGGCAGATATCACAGAATTGCAGGGATGGCATCAGGAAGGCTAAACTGAGAATGAACTGAGGTTAGCGAGGGATGCTAAAAGCAACCAAAAAGCTTCCTTCAGGTACGTCCATAGTAAAAGACAGAGAAAGGAAATGGCGGCACAGCTACTCAATGAGGATGGCAAAATGATAACAGATGACAAAGAAAAGGCAGAAGTGCTCAATTCCTACTTTGGCTCAGTCTTCTCCCAAAAAAAGGTCTATGACACTCCCGGGAAACATGAAGGAGAAGGGGCAGGATTGGACCTTGAGATTGATAGACAAATGGTCAAGGAATACCTAATCACTTTGAACAAGTTCAAATCGGCAGGGCCCGATAAACTGCATCCTAGAGTATTGAAGGAACTGGCTAAAGAACTCTCAGAACCGCTGTCTATTATCTTTGTGAAATCATGGAGGACTGGTGAAGTGCCAGATGACTGGAGGAGAGCTAATGTTGTCCCTATCTTCAAAAAGTACAAAAAGGAGGAACCAGGGAACTATAGACCAGTCAGCCTAACATCAATCCCTGGAAAAACTCTGGAGCACATTATAAAGCAGTCAATCTGCAAGCACCTTGAAAACAATGCAGTGATTACTAGAAACCAACACGGATTTATGAAGAACAAATGCTGCCAAACTTATCTTACCTCGTTTTTTGATCAGGTAACCTTCCTTGTAGACTGTGGGAATGCTGTGGACATAATATATGTTGACTTCAGCAAAGCTTTTGACAAAGTGCTCCATGGTATTCTGATTAGCAACCTAGCTAAATGTGGGCTGGATGGAACAACTATCAGGTGGATCCACAATTGGCTCCAGAATCGTACTCAAGGAGAGCTTATCAATGGTTCCTTCTCAAACTGGGCGGAAGTAACAAGTGGGGTACCACAGGGCTCGGTCCTGGGCCCAGTGCTCTTCAACATTTTTATTAATGACTTGGATGAGGAGGTACAGAGCATGCTTATCAAATTTGCAGATGATACAAAATTGAGGGGCATAGCTAACACCATGGAAGACAGAAAGAAAATTCAAAGTGGTCTTGATAGGCTGGAGCATTGGGCTGAAAACAACAGAATGAAATTCAACAGGGATAAATGCAAAGTTCTACACTTAGGAAAAAGAAACCAAATGCACAGTTATAAGATGGGGGATACTTGGCTCAGCAATACAACATGTGAGAAGGATCTTGGAATTGTCGTTGATCACAAGCTGAATATGAGTCAACAGTGCGATGTGGCTGCAAGAAAGGCAAATGCTATTTTAGCCTGCACTAACAGAAGTATAGTTTCCAAATCACGTGAAGTATTCGTTCCCCTCTATTCAGCCCTGGTTAGGCCTCATCTTGAATACTGCGTCCAGTTCTGGTCTCCGCACTTCAAGAAGGATGCAGACAAACTGGAACAGGTTCAGAGGAGGGCAACAAGGATGATCAGGGGACTGGAAACAAAGCCCTATGAGGAGAGACTGAAAGAACTGGGTATGTTTAGCCTGGAGAAGAGAAGACTGGGGGAGATAGGATAGCACTCTTCAAGTACATGAAAGGTTGTCACACACAGGAGGGCCGGGATCTCTTCTCAATCGTCCCAGAGTGCGGGACACGGAATAATGGGCTCAAGTTGCAGGAAGCCAGATTTTGACTGGACATCAGGAAAAACGTCCTAACTGTTAGAGCCATACGACAATGGAACCAATTACCTAGAGAGGTAGTGGGCTCTCCGACACTGGAGGCATTCAAGAGGCAGCTGGACAGCCACCTGTCAGGAATGCTTTGATTTGGATTCCTGCATTGCGCAGGGGGTTACACTGGATGGCCTTATAGGACCCTTCCAGCTCAATTATTCTATGATTATATATTCCATCCTTCAGGTAGGCAGCTGGATATTCTAGCAGGGACTCAAGAGGATTTGAACATCAAAAGAGAAGAATGGGGAAACTGGTGTGAGCAACGTTTCTGAATCATTTTATCTGCATTTTTTCTTAGAAAATATATCCATATGCTGTGATATGAAACCTATTTTCACCTATTCTATTTTATTTTTAATGCAATGAAACTCAACATTTGTATAACCTTTTAGAGAAAACAAATCCTGAGAAGCTTCCATTTACTTCAGTGAGGTTGATTTTATAAAAGAGGCCAAATTTTATCCCTCAGTGACCACAACCATATTCATAACTCAGTGGATAACATTTTAATTCAGTCAGTAATTGCTGCCGAAACTTTAGTTTCATTCAACATAAGCTATTTCAATGCCAAACCACACTTGTTTCATTCATCATGGAAAGATTCACGTACGCCAAAAGCCTCAAACCATAACAGAGAAACAAAAGGTCACTCTATTACTCTCCAAACAATAAATTTCAGAGCAAGCAAAGAGACTTCCATGTCTAACATTGTTTATTGTGTAAAACGGTTTCTATGCATGCAAGTACACACATGCTATACATCCACTGAGGCAGGAGCTTGATGTTAGCAACTTGTCTTGTCAAATATAGAATGCTTTTTGTTATGTCCCTACCTGAGACCATAACACGGTTTATACAGTTTTACAACCATATCATCATAACCAAACTTTCTACAAGGAAGACTTCTGAAACTATACCAAGAAAATAATATACAGCCCAGTCCTATATACATTTACTTAAAACTTACTCTGTTCAGTCAAACTTGCTTCCAACTAACTATGCACAGAATTGCTGCCTTTAGTGTATTTAATGTACAGTAGGGCCCCGCTTACCGGCGCTTTGCATTCCAGCGTTCCGCTAATGCGGCGGTGGGAAATTCCCTTTAAAGCCGATTTTGCGGCATTTTGCAACATTTTCATGTCATTTTCGCGAGATGGCCCCATTATAGTCTATGGGTTCTGCTTTACAGCGATTTCCGCTTTATGGCGGGGGCCTGGTCCCTAACCCGCTGTATAAGCGGGGCCCTACTGTAGTGTCCATTGGTCATTTCCTCTATTTTCAAAAGATAGTTGGCACCCCTGGTTCTCCAAAGACCACAACCCCAAATCAGAAATTATGTTGCTAACTTGAGTAGCAAAAGTACCTGTTTTCATTTTGGGGAAAAGTTCCAATCCAATTTCAACAAACGACGATGGAGAAATCCAGGTGGAATAGGCAACACTCCAAGTCTCATGGAGGAATTATAGGGAAAATGATGTAATACAAAGTCAGCCTAGAAATACCTCAGGTTTCTTCAAGATCCCAGGAGTTCTTTTCAACAATTTGGTAGGTCTTCCTAGAGACACAAGAACCCCCTTCATGCCAAATGAACTATGCCTATGAATTAACACGTTTTCAAAAAGAAAACGGGAGGGTTAAATAGCATTCCTATGTGAAGACCTTATATCTGACAATGACAAGATTGTATCCAACAATTAAAATAACTACCCTTTAATTACTCCTGTAGCCCAAGAGAGGGACCAATATCATGGGAAGAGAATGTAAATTTTACAGCCCTTGTTGATTCCCCAGGACCCTGAGAACATGGGAAACAGTGCAAGCAGAAAACCATTGGAGTCAGTATGAAACAAGTCTTTGTACAGAAGTAGTATGTTGCAAGGTAAGGTGAGTTTCCATACACATAGTTTCCATACACTATCATGAATCCAGAAAAGGACCATGTATCAGTGGTAGAGCACAAATCTGCATGCAAAACAACCAAGGTTCAGTCCCTGGCATCTCCAGGCAGAGCTGGGGAAGACCCTGGAAACTGCTGCCACACACTACAGACAAAACTGAGACAGATGGACCAACAGTCTGACTCAGTATAAGCTTCTGGTGTATCAGTTTACAGAAATAAAAGGGCAATTATGGGATTTCAGTGAAATCTGGCAAGTACCTAATAACTTAACACTTTTTTAAAAAAAAAATTGTTACCCATGTGTCATATAAATAAATTCTACAATTTATGGTTGATTTGGAGGAGGAAGCAAACAAGACTTGCATACTGTCAAAATGTTTATTTTATCTGTGTACCTGTGGCTGGTATATTTTAAATGTATCTTCTTCTGGCGCTCATCATCTAACAAACATGTTTAATTGGTAGAATATGCTAGTTTTATTGCTTAAGTACTGGATCTCACAAAGACCTTGTAGTACTGTATCCTAAGTTTTGAAATTCTGAAAGTGATAGCATCTAGCTGGATACATTTACTGTTTTTATATAGCATCATCAATGTAGATGGGCTGTTTTCACAGTGTAACAAAAGCAAAAATGACAGGTAGCTACCCAGAGAAACCTAAAATTCAAATTTGGAGCATATGAGAGACTAAGGAAGGAAGGAAGGAAGGAAGGAAGGAAGGAAGGAAGGAAGGAAGGAAGGAAGGAAGGAAGGAAGGAAGGAAGGGCTTTTTTTGCAGGGAGGACTAAATGCTCAAGACAAAAATATTATAGGATACTAGTTTATTTTTCAAAAAAACATATTTAAGATAATTTCCAGGTACTTTTTTGTGTTAAAGTTTAGGTTTTCAAATTCACTTAATGAAACATATATACCACCAGACTCTATAAATTTTGCTTTTCACACTGTTGATGTTCTGTCTCATCTGATGCACATACTCACAAGGACAGGCAGTCAGACAAGTTGTAGAACCACGGAAAACAAGCCAGCAATTTTCTCTGAAAAGTGCTGGAAGTGGACTGAGGCCTTGTGAGTCCATCCATCCAACCAACCCTGCTTAAGCTCCGCCTTCTTCACTGAAAAATGCAAATCCTTAAAGTGCCAATCGCGTTACCTGAAAGCAAGCACTTCTTTCTCCAGCTTCCCACACAGTTAGGCAAGTATGGTGGTGAAGGTGATACTTGACCACTCAGTTAACTGGGTTCAGGGAAAGGCATCCACAAGAGTCCTGGCTTTGGTTCTGCAGGCTCTTAAACACCAGCTGCAGGGCTCAACATTAGAAAGCCAGGCCATCCCCTAACCAATGGAACAGCAGCTTCAATTCATCTACCTCTTGAGGTTAAGGATGGGGCTATGACAGTTGAAAGCATACATTTCTATTATAATATGCAAGATAATAATCTTTGATCATACATCCTCTTATGCACAGAGACAACTTCCAAATGGCTCAATATAGATTTATCAGAAAAAATGGTTAGCTTTATAGAAGCTGCCATCCATCATCTGTAACTGCCATCACTAAACATTCCAAAAACCCTCATAGAATACTGATTTCCTTCAAAATCAAAGCCACACTGAAAAAGGCAATTAATTAGAAAATTTTAACAGATTTAGATAATGCATTCCAAGGCCATACATACTATTTACAGACAGACAGAAAGGCAGACAATATGTCACTTAAGGCACTCTCTGCAAAAAGAAATCAAGGCCTTGTAATCTAGCAAACATCACATTTCACACACAACTGTAGCAATGGCATCCCATTGTCTGTTTCTGCTTTCAATGGAGCTCAATCAGGATTTTAAGAACTAGAACAAATGAAAACTGGAATACAAACAAACATTCCAGGAATGAATATCACTATTGTCTCAGGAAGAAGGGAAAGAATAGCAGCTGTCCTCCTAGCTTCTTCATATAAACCAGATACTACAGAGAAATGAATACAACAAATTCCAAATGTGCATGTGTGAATGCAAAGATGCACACACTTGTGTTTCTAAATCATAATTTTTTACAATCCACAGTTCTGTAATGAGTTTATCGCAAGTACAATAAGGATTTTAATAGTTACTCAATTCTTGTTCTTTTCCTCACATGCAGAACTAAGATTGCAAGGACCACATTTATGAAGATGAGAGAGGTATAACCATGCCAAGCATACACTGTCAACTAGTTATTACAGACAGAGCAATCCAACTCCAGGGAAGCCGTCATAAGTTGTGCTGGAGCAAGAGAAGCTGGCGTAAAGTTCTACCACATCCAATTGCCATTCAGAAGCCTCTAGGTTGGTTGAAAACCAGCTCAACCAGGAGTTGCATGCAGGAACCAGAAAGTAAAGTCTTTTTCCCGGTATAACTTTTGCCTGGATTGGGACCTGCAGGAGTGCTCTGAATACGAGTTGGATGTGGCCTAACTCCCCTCACCTTGGCCTGTCCCCTGAAATGCTCCAACACACCCCTTTTTCAGGCGTTACGCTGGCTTATGCCGGCTCCACTTGTGCTGGTCTTGGCTGAGCCAGCTGGGTCCCAGTTCAGCCAAGCTGAGGGACTTATACTGGCATAGACCGGCTGAGCTGGGACCCAGCTGGCTCAGCTGGAGATCCGCCGCATCCAACTCTTCTCAGCCTGGCATAAATGCAAGTTGGATTGTGCCCTTAAACATTCATAGTTATTCTGAAGTAGGTTGATAAGTGCTAAAGGGAATTCAGTTTGAGCATAATCAAATTCTTTGTTGTTGTTGGCCTGCTTTCAAGTTAATCACGACTTATGGCAACCCTATGAATAGGGTTTTCATGGTAAGTGGTGTTCAGAGGGGGTTTACCATTGCCTCCCTCTGAAGCTGAGAGGCAGTGACTGGCCCAAGGTCACCCAGTGAGCTTCATGGCTGTGTGGGCATTCGAACCCTGGTCTCCCAGGTCGTAGTCCAACACTCTAACCACTACACCACACTGGCTCTTAATCAAATTCTAGGTGGAAGATAAAATCTGTGTAAGATTACTAGAGAAAAAGCCCACAGGAGGGATGATCCACTATCAAATCTATTTAAAGAGCTTATGGAAGATAATTCAAGAATTAGACAGAGGTCAGTTAGTTCCATGTATAATCTTCACTCAACTGTCTAATCCATTATCATAATCCAAACCATTTGTGAGCTGCCTTTTTAGTACTCAAGGCAACATACAATAAAAAAACCTGAACAAACCTAAGGAAAAAAGCCCAGAAGGAATAGCACCAAAAAAAGAAAATAAAACTTAGCTGGCAGAACTAAAGGTTAAATAGAAGAGATGCACTTTGCACCACCTCCTGAAAGCCAATATAGAGGGAGAGCTGCAGCTCTCAGGGAAGAGTTAATTCCGAAGCCTTGGAAGGCCCAGTTTCTCCTTATTTATTTTATTTTATTTATATCCCACCCTTCCTCCCAGTAGGAGCCCTTGTGACAAGGCTCACTTTTTGTGGAATTGGAAATTCAACGTAGGGTCCAAAAAGATGACCAAAGTTGGCACTGGGGACAACAGAAGGAAAAGGACTTTGAGCTACAATGGGTCTTATCCATGCATCTAATGAAGGAGGTTCTTGCATACAAAAATTCAAGGGATAAATTAGCTAGTCTTTAGAGAGCCAGTGTGGTGTAGTGGTTAAGGAGTTGGACTACGACCTGGGAGAATCGACTTGAAGGCAGTACATTTACATTTTTTTAGGGTGTTAGGATTTTGTTGTATTTGCTGCCCGAAACTAATTGGCTACTCTTTTGGAATGAAAGATAACTGTGAATTTGTGAGTTGGCTCTTTAAAACACAGAGGCTAGCCAGAACGAAATCAACATTTTACCTTTGTACAAAAGCACAGAGCCTTGTTTCACAGCTCCTCTTCCTTTCACCATGCACTGGGGCAACTCTAAAAAAATAGACAATAACTGCAACCAAGTGGCTCCTATGGTTTCAAAATGTTCTGACAGACAAATGAACAAAGCAAAATATGAAACTGCTACACTGTCCAATCCTCTGCATGTCTACTACTCCGAAAATCTACTCCCATGTAAGCACAAAAAGACTGCAGCCTTAGACAATACATTATTCAGACCTTTAATTAGTTGCTTTCAAAGAAACTATTGATTCAAATCATTAGATGAACTGTTAATTTCATAAGATAGTATGCTGTAAATCAATCTCTTAAGATCTTTTCTACAAAGGACCCAACAACTTTCCTTTTCTTTGGACATACAATACTTCCCAAAATTAGCACATTTCCAGAGCTATTCATTTTCTGCAAAATATAGACAAGTAAGAAAAAGGGAATTGCTCTAACCTAAGTGGTGCCAAATAAGTTGCTCTGAATTCACAGGTCTTTGTTTTCAAGTTTCCTAACCAATACTAACTCAAATAGCAAGGCCAGTCTAGGAAATCAAGCCCTCTGAACTTTCTAAAGTAGTTAAACATGAGGAATAGGCTTCCCTTACATCACATTCCATTCCCACACACACAAATTATTTGCTTTCACCTTTTAACTGGGAATTGTAGCAACACTTACATTTTCACTGCAATATCAGTGACAAAGGTACATTCCATGTTAGGGATCAATAAGAAAAGGATTGAAAATAAAATTGCCAATATTGCAATGCATTTTCACACATCTATGGTGCAACCTCATTTGGAATACTTTTATTGTTCTGGTCACTGTAGAGCTTGAAAAGGTGCAGGGAAAATCAAACAAAATGATCAGGGAGCTGAAGCAACTAGAGAGGCTATAACATTTGGAATGTCTTCATTTAGAAAAAAGGTGATGTGACTGAGTGGTATATCGGGCCAACTCAAGATGTTTTGTTACCTAAATTAAAGGCCAAGAACTCCTCCTGCCCCCAGTTCTACTGAACTGTCCACTAAACTGGTAGTTGAATCTTACTACAACACTGCCAACTGGACAACATCCTCCACCATACCTGAGGGCACAGGTTAGCTTGGAGGGGGCAGGGGAGGCCATGTAACATACATAGTTCTTTCTTCCAGACAACTTCTGCTGTTGCTCCCTGTCTTGCAGCATCTGCCCCCCAAGGGGGTTCCTTCATTCCACCTAATGACAGGACCAGTCCTGGGTATATAATCCCAGGCATGGTGTGAAGAAAGTGGATACAGAGGAGATTTTTCTCCCACTCTCCTAATACTAGAATCTACAGTCCCCCAATAAAGCTAAATGGTCAAATATTCAGGACAGACAGAAGGAAGCACTTTTTCACACAGTGCATAGTTAAATTGTGGAATTTGCTACCACAAGATGTGGTGATCACCACAAATTTAAGATTACGGATGGAACCAGAAAACAAGGCAAATTATGACCAAGTTGAAGGGATGCCACCACCTTTCCAGAAGAGGTGCCTGTACTTTTAAGAGCTGGTTAGGTAACCAAGAGGCACTGCTTTTCCCCATCAGAGTAGCATCGTGACAACGACAGAGCACCTATTTAATTCTCCCTGTCAGGTAACATCTAATGGATGGTTTCTCATCAATGAAAGCTCATATGCCACAATAGTAAGCTGTTAAGAATTCTACCATTGAAAGGAGAAGACTTCTGAAACCAACCCATAATTTGTTGGTTTGTTTTAAGGTGTCAATAGTCTTAGCAGAGAAGAGACTTTCTTGTTAACAGAAATGGCACTAGAGGCTTTGGTTACTTATATTTACTGTTCTTTGAAATAAGCAAACTAGATTGGTAATAGGGATATTAGAAATAGGGTGCATAACTTTCATGCCTTCTCACCCACAGTTATAAACTTAGCTGTGGATCTTGCCAGAAAGTGAAATGAAATGAGAGTCTGAATGGGCTTTTTAAAGATTTGCTACCTTTAGAATTTATAGTTGTATTCTAATTTATTATAATGTGTCTTTAACGGTCTATAAATATTTTAAAATAAATAAAACGAATGTAACAACATGAACTGTCTATGCACAGGAAATGCCAGAAGCAAATTTTATATATGCCTAAAACAGGTTTCTCAAATACTGATGAATTTGCATTGAATGAGTAAAATCTGAACATTAGTATGCAGTTAATTGATTTCAGATGACAGTTTTGCCATGACTGAATAGATCTGATAAGTAACTCTAGAATAATCTTCTTGAAGTCAATTTACAGTTTTGCAGTAAATAAAGGATTATATCATGCAAATCCCATTTTATCTGAGATTAGTAAATTATTTCTTATTTATAAGCAAATGTAATGCGGAGCTAAAAAACTTAGAAAACGCAGTTTAGTAAGAAAGTTAATTCTCCAAGACAAAAAAATGGCATTTCTGGCAAGTACGTCAACAACTCATCACTAAGCTGTCATGACAATAACAGATACAACTCTAACATCTGCTAGCTTTGAACACAGAGCCATCTGTTCCAAAAGCCATGAAAATGAACCTAACATTTACTGTAATCTAGTTTTATTGCACGTACTTCTATTGCAAGCTTCTATATGTAGTACCTACATGCTACTCAGAATGGTATTACAGAACCCTTTGCGGTTGGTTTTAAATAAAGAGATTAGACAGTAGCAAGTCCCCTGAGTTCAGTGCCAGGGTGGCTGGAGGTTGGCCGCCTCTCACGCTCAAGCAACCCCACAGCAGTTCTGTGAGTTACAAGCATTAGAATTATCCAGAGCAGTGAAACAGTACCTGTTTCAGGCCTCTGGCACAGACAGGGCTATACATTTTAAAACTCGGGTTTTGAGATCTAAAGGAATTGATAATGTAAAATCTATTAAAAAAATTGTAAAATTACTTCATTTCCCCTCATTTTTTCCCCTAAATCTTATGTTTGAACCACAAGAAAGAAAGGTAGTATTTTCTCAGCCAATTCAGTGATTACTTCATGGTGCTAACAACATACCATAAATGTAGAATACACTTCAAGTCACACACTGCCGCAAATAAACTAGCTGATTTGCACATGACAGAGTTCAAGATTAAGAACAAAGCTACTGGTATTTCCTAAGAATGAACATTACTGCATGTGTCTCTCTATCAAAACACTCACACTATCAGTATTAATATGATATCGTCTAATAGGCCTACGCACATCATTTTAGTACTTCTCTTAATAGGAAATTAATGAATGAGAGATGCCTGCATGAAAATACAAGTTTGGAGGAAGGAATTCTTCACTTTAAACAGTCATGCACAAACACCACAAGGGATCTGAGATTACAAAAATATTCTATGTCTCAAAATCATCATTTGAGACACCTGAGGTTCAAATGAGTCTAAACTCAATCAAATAGGGAAAACTCTCAAGCAGTGATATCAAATATAATACTTCTATTAATTTTATCCAAAATAAAAAAGTGTGGCCACCTAGTATCCATCTGCCATTCCAGACCAAGCATCTGAGGCCACCCTGTAGCAGTCAGCCAGGGCTGAAAAAGCATTTACGTCGTCACCGCTTCCCTCCTGATGATGGGAAGCCCTTCTCTGAGCTACAACAGCCTAACATCTTTCTAACATTTTATACAGCAATCAATATACTTTTCAATATATTGTTTTTGTCACCTGTTCTATACTTTTACTCTAGCAAAACGTTTTCTCCTTCCAAACTAAGTGCCAGATTAAAAAATATGCATATACCACCAACTAATTAGTTCTAGTGCAATATTTACTATGTTCCGATGAAGACTACAGCACTTCTGTCCATTTTAACACTACCACTCTAACAGAGCACTGCAAACACAACCACTCCTTGTGGGACTAGCAACTACCTAGCTGCCAAGATCACAGCTGGCTACACAGTGTAAAATGAACTTGTGGTTCCTCATAATACCTCACTCCATATCTTCTATTACAGAGCCACCACATAGTTTGTGCCCTGATGCCAACACAAGATTCAATGTAGGTGTACCCTCAGATAGCATAGTTGCCCAGTCATTATAGCATCCCAAGCTATAGGAAACTGAAAGGGCACGTTCCACACATGTTCACACATCATTTGCTTTCACTACTGCAATGACTGACACCTGAATGAGAAAACTGAATTGACAGAAAAATGTTGCAGTTGTGTTGACACTGGACAATATGACTGTTTGAGATATCTGTAAGCAATAAAGTGATGCATATGCATATCCCAACCAGTTCTATAAATAATTTATAAAGAGTTTATTGTCTTGTATCCATCTCATTGTTCAGCTGGTATTCCTGTTGACTTCAATGCAGAGTGCTAGGTTATACACACATGTGCACTTACCGGTACATAAATGCAGCGAGACTTCCATTAGAGACTTTTCCAACTTGAACATTCTTCCATACTACAACACAAACATCCTTTTTCAAATGGATGGACTCAGGTGAGCTTTCCACAAAGCAGAACAAAGGGTGAATGTCAGAGGGGGAAAGTTTATTCACACAGACCTCACCACTTGCATTTCTTTGTCAGTTATCAATAGGCTGGTTCCAAATAAAGCTTAAGTGTACCAGAGAAGCACTGGAATCAACGGCATTAAACATGTTTACCTGTATTCTTACATCCCATTCATTTCGATGGGAATAGGATATGCCGAGCTTTATCAGGACTGTGCCCATTAACATTTGCAGATTCCAACAGGACTACGCATGATGCATAAACTAAAGTGCCTCCCGCTTTCATCGTAAGCTCTTAATTGAAAGAATTTCACTATTATTATTTCAAACACGTTCAACACAGGCTGCTTTCACACTGCATTTTATTCTGTTATTCCAACGATTTTTTACCTGGTAATTTGTGCATTATATTTGATCTTTCACATAATATACAAGCTGGTTCTGGAAATCTTGTGGAATATAGTGCTAGTCTAGTACTAATTTTTGTGCTAAATGATACCAGAGGTAATGCATTTGCAAACTTGGGAACCCAGAAAATTGTGGGAGCTTTTTGCTAGCTGCAGCTGCTAAAGTGACAGGCATCCCAGCATGCAGCGCATACCCACCCTTTAGGTGTGCAGGTATTTTTTTGCTGGCCAAAAATTGTACTGGCATTCCAGCATAGGCATGGGTAGCAGCAGCATTTTCCACACACACCCTGTGTCAGACGCTAAAAGGAGAGGGGCTGCATGGCGATAATATGAGATCTTAAGACCTCCTGCATAGTGGGGAACTACAGTGTAATGTAACTTTAAAGTTGACAATGAGGACATTGAACTTGTCAAGGATTATCAATACAATTATCAGTACAATCATTAACCAAAACGGAGACAACAGTAAAAAAAATCAGAAGAAGGCTAGGACTGGGGAGGGCAGCTGTGAGAGAACTAGAAAAGGTCCTCAAATGCAAAGATGTATCACTGAACACTAAAGTCAGGATCATTCAGACCATGGTATTCCTGATCTCTATGTATGGATGTGAAAGTTGAACAGTGAAAAAAGCAGATAAGAGAAAAATCACCTCATTTGAAATGTGGTGTTGGAGGAGAGCTTTGTGCATACCATGGACACGAAAAAGACAAATAATTGGGTGTTAGAACAAATTAAACCAGAACTCTCACTAGAAGCTAAAATGATGAAACTGAGGTTATCCTACTTTGGACACATCATGAGAAGACATGATTCACTAGAAAAGACAATAATGCTGTGAAAAACAGAAGGGAGTAGAAAATGAGGAAGACCAAACAAGAGATTGATTCCATCAAGGAAGCCACAGACCTGAACTTACAAGATCTGAACAGGGTGGTTCACGACAGATGCTATTGGAGGTCGCTGATCATAGGGTCGCCATAAGTCATAATCGACTTGAAGGCACATAACAACAGTGTATATGTGTATAACGGGTGAGGGACAAAAACAAGACATTGTTCATTGCAGCCGTGTGAAAGACATTTGTGTGAAATGCTGGCATATCAGCTGAAAAAGCTACCATTCCTTAACGCAACAGGTACTGCAGTGTGAAAGGAATTTTAGAAATCAAGACCAAAGAGCTATCATTTTAATCCCTTAAACTAACACCATAAGCCCCATGTCTGAAAGCAGCCACAATCAGTAAAACCTACTATCTTGACCCTTAGCAGATATCTAGAGATCCAGTTTTTTTAATAAAATGGCTAGGATGATAAGGCAAAAGAGGGTACCTCCCCATCACTTCTTTTCCCCCTCCAACACCCCCCCATCACTTTTCTCTTGGTCAAACTCACTTCCTGTATCAGAGCTTGGCTGAGAAAAAAAGCATTTGGGTGTAAACTGCAGACAAGTGGGGAGGGGGCAGTTAGAATGACAGCCACATGCCCCTTTTATTCTGAAAATCTGATCTACAACGCACACTTTGAACATGACTGGGGCAGACTGGTTTGCTATCATCAAGTATACTTTGGCCCTAACATCTGTACCATCTGAGGTCCATAGGCTATTATGTTACTAGAATGAGAAAAATTTGTCTGAAAATAGGACAGAGATGATCAGTTAACTGAAAACATTAAAATTCAGAGAGACCAAATCAGACTTAGCTAAATTACATCAGTTCAAGTCTCTGAAAGTTCTGCTCCCTTCTTTGAAATTAATCCCTCAGTTCCAGCTGCAGAAATAATAAAACCTCCAAGGCACAATATCTGCCAGAGACCAATACCGATGTTTAATATGTTCAGATATTTCTTTCTAGGTATTTATTTTAGAAACTTTATGAAGTTGATATAGTGTAAGCGCACAGCAAGCTTTGTTTTGCCTTGGTTTCTGTAGGTATCATGTTCCCATGTATATTTATTATCTTAAAATATGAAGTACATGAAAGGCAGGGGGGACCTCTGCCAACTCAGAACAGTAGGCTTTAAATTACATACACTAGCTATGGATAGGGTCTGCTGAAGCATTTGACAATTTTCACGCTCTACAAGAACCTTTCTTTTCTATTGGCAAACAAAATCCTTAAAATATACTTTTTTGTGTTTTGTCATCTTCAGATGAGACAGGATCGAAAGAACTGAACCAATTTAGCTGATTTTAACGGTTCGTGGATACTCATTCAGATCAAGAGTTCTCATTTTGGTACACAGTGAAATGATTGTAGTGAATGGCTTGTGGTCTGTGCTTTCGATCGTTTTAAGTTTCCAAGTTTAATATCTGCCATCTCCACTTAAAGGGAGCAGGGCTGAGGGGGGTTAGAAGAACTTTGCCTGAGGCCTTGGAGGCCACTCCCGGTCAAATCAGGCCAGTCCTCACCAACCTAGTGCCCTCTAAATGTTTGGGACCACAACTCCTTCTCAGGGAGTTGGAATCCAAAACAACTGGAAGGCACCAAGTTGGCAAAGGCTGGAATAAACAATATTGCACTACATTCCCTTCTAGGAAACCCTCTCAGGGTCACATGTTCGTGGTGGGCGGAGCAAGGAGCACAAGTGCGTGGAGCAGCATATGTTAATTTACTTGTACTACCCACTCCATCCTCCATCTAGGCAAGCAAGAAGCATTCTCAGAGTTCAAAGACATATTCTAGACAGGCAAAAGCACTCAAGGAGGGTGCAGAGAAGGGACAGGGAGGGGTGATGGCTTGGAGAGAAAGAGTGTGGCTAGGAAGGGGTGTGGCTTGTGGAGAGTCCCAAAGACCAGACAGAGAGGGCTGGAAGGCCGCATTTGGCCCTCAGGCCTCAGGTTCCCCATCCCTGCACTACACAGACCAATGGCCTAATTCAATATTCACTAATAAGCAAAAAACCTTGTGGTTTAAGAACGCACCTAAAGCCCACAGATATTTCTATCAAACTTTAAAAAGCAGGGAAATTGTGCAGCTATAGTGAATGCACCAGGGGAGCAGGAGACCTGACCTCCTGTCTGAGATATTGGACTGCCCTACAAATTTGTCAAAATGCAAACACAATTTGGGTTGGTCTTTCACAGTCTAATCCACTTGCTGTGTAGCTTGCAAATATTTGGTAACATGTGCCTCTGAGCATATGAGGAGTGGTGGCAACACCTGCCATCTCCAAAGATGGAGAATTATATTCTTGCATGTTTGTTGGTGTTCTTCTTACTTTGCTTCTCTCCTGTGTTACTCATGTTTCTACAGAGAATCTAAACTAGAAAATTTTATTTCCCTCATTATTCATCCTAGAAATCTGTGTCAAATTTATTTTTATTAATTTCAAAGCCTTTTTATTGGTCAATGTCATATGTTGGTGAAGACAGCCTTTTGTGTTTCCAATTGGAGGTTATGCTCTATTTCTATTATGGGTGCATTAACAGTTGAATCTGAAACTGCAGTTTGATGTAAAATGAGACTGATTACAATATGTTGCTACTTCAGCAATGACTCTAGCTGTTGGAAAAAAGAGGACGCATGTTTTCAGCCTGCTATGTTTAAATCACTTCATTTAAGCCAAGGTAGGCACAGTCAATTAAAAACATAGAGCACACCTAGAATTTTGATAGAATATATTTTACCTCCCACTGTTCTATCTTGTGCAAATTGAGACACCCCTGATGTCCACTGGAGAATATTCTGCAGAATAGTCAGTGCTATTATTCCACAATTATTTTTGGAGTGTTTTTAGTGTTGCTGTACGTCACATATTCACAGAAATAGAAACAAAAGAAAATGATTTCCTATAGGAAAGAGGAGGGGAGGAGATTGGGTGGGTGGACACTGGGCAGAGGGGAAGCCCCTTTCCTTTTCAAAAGGAAAACATTGTGAACAGTATCATTGCTTTTCAGCGTTTCCCCCACCGTTTTCTTCTACAGCAGGCACATGTAGCCTCCCACCCAAAATTAAACCAAACCTGTCCCTGGCCACATGCACACCAGACCTTTATCTCACTTTGGACAGTCATGGCTTCTCTCAAAGAATCCTGGGAAGTGTAGTTAGTGAAGGGTGCTGAGAGTTGCTAGGAGACGTCCTGTTCCCCTCACTGAGCTTCAATCAGAGTGGCTGACTGTTAAAGCACTCTGGCCACTGGAGCTCTGTCAGTTGAATAGGAGTCTCCTCTCAGCCCCCTTCACAAACTACACTTCCCAGGATTCTTTAGGGGAACCCATGACTGTCTCGTGTAAAATCAAAGTCTGATATGGGTGTGGCCCCCTGATTAGGCAAGCCCAGCAGCTGTGAGGCTAGCTTTTAGAACACTGACAATTGGTTCTTACTGAGCATGCCCGACACTATCATTCAGTTCAATGCTAAATTTATTAAATTAATTAAAAATCAGCCAGACATTTTTTTAACTTTTAAACTGCAGAAGATGAAGGTCAGAGTATGTGGCAAGGTCAGTAATAAGATTGCAGATACTCTGTTAACATGGCTGATTTTTAATGAATTTCAACAGATTATGAGAACTCTGACAGAAAAAAGTCCAAAAGGGGGCTGGGTTTTTTTTCTCCTTTTACACTTTGAACTCTCAATTCTCTCTGTTTTGTATATAACCATGAAAACTTAGAGGGTTGTTAAGCAAGCGTTGCTGAGTTCAGGACTGTAAGTTTTGTAAGGTTTTGTTTTGAAATGAACTTATGGGAAGCATCAGAATGGCATGGGGGGTATTTTCAATTTAACATTGCGGGATGTGAAAAATCCACACTGGCTATAATATACAACCACTCTCATGGCTGTATAATAAAGCAAGTACATATATAGTAAAGAATGAATGAATGAATTTATTTAATTCGGTCCAAGACCAGCAGTTTTGACACAAATATAAATACAGACATATAAAATACATTTTACCCAAGCCTGATACCAGGTGATAAAATAATTGAAATAAAAGTTAAGATGATTGGACCAAGCTCTTTCTGCGAGCCATGGCCGCAACACAGAATTTCGCAACCATATCCGTGATGAATGGATCTCAATCTTCAAGTAAAACATGAACTTCATTTTCTTCAAAAGTTCTGATCCTTTTAAGAAGGCAGGGATAGATGAACAGAGTGCGAAGATCAGAATAAAAGTGACAATGTAACATAACGTGCTCCACCCCTTCCACCGCTCCGGAGTCACAGATACAGTGCCTGTCTGCATAGGGCACTTTCTTATACCTCCCATCAAGTACAGCTGAGGGAAGAGCATTAAATCTGGCCCGGGAAAATGCCTTTCTGTACTTGGGAAGACTCAAAGTAGTTAAGTAAGTCGCAAGTGCAGGCACCTTTGCGCTGGGCCTAATATAGGGAAATGCTGACAACTGACTCATATTAAACTGAAGTTCTATGTCCCTAATACGTTGCATGGTGAGTTCTTTGGCTTTGAAATATCCCAGCTGTAATATAGCTGACTGGGAGAAGCCTCAGGACAACAACTTAGAGGTCACCATATGTTTCCATCTAGATTGAAAAAGGTCGGTAAGGATTAATGGGGCAAGACCCAGGGGGGCAAAAATCAGCTTAAGCTACAAATTTATCCTATAAGCCCACGCCCTGGTCTCGACCACCAGGGTGTCTACCTCTCAGCATAATGCAACATTTGGTACGCAGCTGGGCAGGCCTAAAATGCTCCTAATGAATTTTGATTGAACACGTTCCAGAGGGGCATAGTTGCCTTGAGGGCATAACTGTGTTCCATATAAGAGTTGGGGAATTACTCTGGCGTTAAAAACCAGCATTGCTGAAGGGGTATATTGACCCCCTTTGGAGAAAAAGAACGAGAGAAGTGCCCTAGTGCTTCTCTGTGCACTTTCACCAGCATTTCTTAAATGATATGCCCAGGAACCCGATGAATGGAAAATAATCCCCAGATATCTATAAAATGGAACTTGTTCAATCGGATGGTTATTCAGCCACCAACGATGTTTAGTTCTTTTACCGGTAAATATTACGATCTTAGACTTGTCATGATTAATTATAAGATGTTCTGTCTCACAAAAAGAGCCAAGCACTTTTAGAAGACGACGCAAACCCACACAAGTTAAAGACAGTAGGACAGCATCGTCAGCATACAAAACAGACGACAATGATCTACCCGCTAGCATGGGAGGGTGGGCATTTTCCGTGGCAAGATGTTTAATTAGGGGATTAATATAACAATTAAACAGCGATGGTGCAAGGACACACCCCTGCTTAACACCATTATGTGTTGGAATAGAAGCTGATAACTGGCCCGCTTGATTGCATCTAACTTTTAAAGAGGTGTTCCCATACAGGTTCTGAATCAAGGCAAGTAATAGCCTGTCTATCTTATACTCCCTCAGTTTTTCCCATAGCCGGTCCCTCGGGATCAGGTCGAATGCGGATTTAAAGTCAATAAACGCCTCATACAAAGATTCACCAGAGGGGGACATGTACTTTTCCATGAGATGTTGCAATACCAGCCCCTGGTCAAGGGTGGAGCGACCCGCCCTGAAACCAGCTTGTTCCTCTGCTAGGATCTTATCAGCTTCAAGCCAGTCCCGAAATTTGTCAAGTAGGTGGGAAGCTTAAAGCTTGCTAATAATACTTGGCAGGCTGACTGGACGATAATTAGCGGGGTCTGATCGTTTCCCCTTCTTAAATATGGGAATTACAATGGCCAGTCTCCAGTCATCATGGATATAAGCAGTTCGATCAATGTGTGTAAAGAGGGCTGCCAAAAGCAGTGCCCACCAGTCCACATTATCCTTGAGGAGTTCTGGAGGCACGTTGTCGCTTCCTGGGGCCTTACCCAATTTAAGTTTATCGATAAGCGACACAATTTCCGAGACTGACACTGGGGGCCATTCGGGAAGCAATTCCAATTGATTTGTCTCCTCATCTATACAGTCTTTGAAAGCAGGCTTGGAGAAAATCGACCTAAAGTGAGCTTCCCACGCCATAGGAGAGATATAAAAATCCACGTTTGCAGTAACAGACTGGCATCCTCTGGCAACCAGTTTCCAAAATTTGGGTTGGTCTCTCATTCTGACTGCTTTTATCAAGTTTTCCAAATTTCCACAGTAAAAGTTGATTCCACCTTTGTTGGACAAAGGAAAGGGAAAGATTGGTTGTGCAAGCTCTCTTATGCCCATGCAACATTGGATACAACCCCATAGTTTTTGGTTTCATATCCAAACATGTTAGGATAATGATTTCCTGGATTATCTGAACACCTGTTGAAGGTTTCTCCACAGGATAAGGGCACAAGCCCTCTCATCATTAGCCTTCTGGGAAAAACTGGATTCTAGTTAAGTAGCTAGCTACCTTAATCTTATGTTGGCAGCACAAAATATTGGTAATACAATTATGTCTTGGCACTAGGTGCATTAGGCCACTGTGATGGAAATTAGAATAAAGTGGATGTGGCAACCACTGACTTTAATCCTAACTCAGCAACAGGGATGAAGAAAAATTGTGCAAGAGAAGCTTCCTTCCTTAATTTGCAAATCTCTGGACCATTATGAGCCAAGCCGAACTCTCCTCTGAATTTCACATTTGCTCACAATGAGTCAACACCAGTTCTCTCACGTGAAACGATGCCCCACCTTTGGCTTTAGCTCTGTGGTAGAACTTCTGTTTTACATGCAGAAGGACCCAGGTTCAATCCCAGGCATCTTCAGGTCAGACTGGGAGAGTCACCATTTGAAACCCTGGAAAGCTGCTTCCAGTCACAGCAGGCAATACTTCACTAGATGGGCCAAGGCTTCCTGTGTTCAATTTCTGATTTATCAAGTAGTGGTAAGGAGGAGGCAAAACTGCAGTTGAGAGGTTTTTTCATGTGTTCCTACACTGTCAACATGAAACCTGGGAAGATTTTTTTCAATTTCTCCTAGCTCACAGGCCAAGACAAATAGAAAACTACAATCCCCAGAGTTCCCATAAGCAATGGGAGACATGAGTATGCTCTGAAGCCCTCACTACAGAGAGCTGATGCTCCTTTCCACCACATTTCTTGCTAAGTACACTCCAAAAAGGGTCAGAGACCCCAGCCCACTCCCAGTCAAGGTGGCAGTGTTATGGCCATCTATACTAAGCAGAACACCAAGGCTTCAAGGAACACTGATGTAGACACGAAATGAACTGCTGCTCCAATGCTGTGGAGAAAGCTGGTTAGCACTACCAAGGTCAGGTGACAAACTGATCCTTTACAAAAATGCTGTTGCATTACACATCATGCTCAGCTGCCATTGCATAGAACAGCATTAATATAATGACCCATTCCTAAGACCTATGTTTTCAAGGCACATGTGCATACAAATCTAGTTGCAGTAGCTATGCAAAATCCTCAGTAAGAAATTAAAAGTTACAAGACACACCCCAATAATCCAATATCCCAGCCAATAAAAAAACCAGCAACTGTATATATCGTATGCATTTAAGAACTCTACTTCATCGTCTCCTCTTTCCTGATGTTGGGGCAACTGAAATAAATGTAGCCATTATCTTTTACTCAAGTTTTTCTCTCTTAACATCAAAGAATCAAAGGAACAGGCTTTGCTGAAGCATTCAAAATGGACTTTGATTCTACCTAGATAGATAGTATGAGAGGTCATCTCTATTACTCTTGTGCTACAAACATAAAATTGCAATTTATAGCTAGTTTCAAGATGTTTTGGGGACATAAACTGTCACAAAGATTCAGAGAACACCTATTTTAAAAGGGAATAATCAAAACTATTACTGAACATCAGTATTTTTCAGTTTGAACCATGGCACTTATCTAGAAGAGTTTAAAACACAAATACAGTATGTTGCACAACATAGCAAAATAAACAGGCATATTTATCTCTACATTTTAAGATCTTGGTGCCAGGCCAAGAACTATACACATTACCTACCCCAGAAAATTACATGCTGAAATAAATGATTTGCGGACTTCATCTGGGAGAACTGAAGTCAAAATCTTATTTTAAGAGTGAGTTTCATAATAGTAGAAGATGAACTTCTTTTACAAAAATCTGCTGAAGTATTGCTCATGTATTTAGTGTGCCAGAATTTTTACATAACAGCCCAATTGCAGAAAACAACACTGCTAAAATGACAATGTAAAAAGCTAAAGCCAATGTTGTTATAGCCAAATAGTCACTGAACAAGAAGCTGATCTTTCTAGTGTGGAAATATCACAATGTAGAACAAAAACCAGAACAATTCTAAAATGTGAATGGTCATGTGCTTTGAAGCCCATACACACTATCTTAAGTAAAGCATGCTGCACCTGAACAACTTCAATAGGATTTTAATTATTATGTATTCTGTAACAGCAATACTCCAGGCCAAAAAATTAAAAAAGCACACTGAAGAATTACTGCAGCTACCAGGACAGGATCTTCAGAGGGACACAATAGGCTTTTGTTCCCAAGTATCTTCAGAAAGAAGTCAAGATGCCCTTATCAACTAGGTTGGATGAATCATGGTAAAAATGTAGAAACAACTTTCAGAAATTAGTCCCCTCATCAACTCAGCATCATGAAGACTGGTGTATTCTGTCCTCCAAACTCGCACCACCACCTTTAAACAAATCACACTTGCTGCAAGAATACACCAGCATGTGTCTCCTACCCATACCTGCCAACCTCTGGCCTTTGCCTTATAAATAATTGTTCTGCACAAGTGTATTTTTCTGCCTGTCATACCTTCAAAACCATTCAGCCTTCAAGACTGTTTTTGTTTTGCCACTTCAGAATTTCTTCAAAGTTTACTCCGAGATTTAATGCAGCTTTGGCCTGCCAAAAAGTTTGTTTGTGGGATTCTGTAAATTTATCTGGCAGTCTGTCTGGCTGACCATCTGGAGAATATTTTAGAGCAAAAAAGAGAAAGGCAGAGCAAGAAAGAAGGAGAAACCTGCAGGAAGAACACCCCTGCTCCCCCATCCCCACCTCCTGATGCGCGCACACACGCGCGCGCACACACACACACACACACACACACACGAGAGACCTCAATTCATCTTTGTTAATGGCTTCTCTACAAAAAAACCCCCCACTACATTCAGCCAACGGGGGGGGGGGATTGAGCCAGAACAGCCTACTTGTCTATATTCCAAAACAGATCCCATCAACTCCTCGTTTGCAAGCAGCCGTCATTGAAAGCTCTGGATCATCAGTCCCCCACCTTCCCCAGACACAGACATACACACAGTCCATTTTTTTAATTTAAAAAAACCGTTTAGACGTGGAATGCAAGGATTTGGGAAGAACACCGAGAGTCACGAAGGGTTATTTCTACGCATCTCCCTCAAAGGAAGTACCGTTTAGAGCCAAACAGAAGAGACAGATCTGCCTCCCAAACCCCTGGGTTGTAGTAAACTAAGTTCTACTCAGAGTCTACCCATTTAAACTAATGGACTTTAGACAGTCACGTTGATCATAGGGCCACCGTCGGAAACAGCCCCACAATCTGCAAGTCGTCTGCGGTGACGGCGTTTGGGGGCTTCTGCAGAAAGCGCACATCTGGAGTCAAGATTCCCCAGCCAGCCCAGCCCCGTCCCGTCCACTCCATTGTGGAATTCGACTGCTGGGGAAGGAGGAAAGTTGAGAGCGCGGGATCTGCCAGGCAGGATCAGGCAAGGAGGGAGGGAGAAGAGCGCCAAGTTGTGGTTGTTTTCGCTGCCCCCTTACTCAGTTCGCCACAAATATTGCAATCACGCGATAACACACACACACCTCCTTCCTTTGAGCGGCCGCCGTCACCACTGCGGGGGGCGGCGGCGGCAGCTCCCTCCCTTACCTGCAGTCTCTCGCTTGCCGGCTGCCACATATTTCTCCCGCTGGGAGCTGGCGGGACACTGCTGCTAACGAGCGGGCTGTGTGGCGCGGCTGCAGAGCTCTGGCCAGGCTCGCTCACATCTGCTCGGCGTGTGTCAACTCGGGGCGAGCAGCCAGTGGGCAACAGGGGCGAAGGGCGAGCGCCGCCCAGCTGAGGAGAGGAAGTGAGAGCGGAGCCCTGCGCGCCGCAGAGCCGCGGCTGAACTTGGGTCGCAACCAAGACAAGCTGGACGCCGGCTTCCTCCGCGAGGCGAGTTCCGTCTTCCTATTGCGCTAGTCTCTGCCTGAGGCCCCTCAGCGCGGCGGCGGCAGCGGCGACAGCAGCTGCTACAGACACTGCCTGGCCCCAGACCCCGCCCCCTCGCATCTCGGCCCCGCCCCCTCCAGCCTCTCTCCTTCAGCACCGCCCACCTTTTCCTCTAGGCAGGCCGCTCCGCACTCCGGGGCGTCTAACTGGCTTTGCTGCCTCCCGACGCGGTGGCGATGGCGAGTGACGCTCGAGGACCTGCGGCACGCGGCGGCTGCGATCGGCCTTGCCAGGCAGGCGGAGACCTAAACGGGGTTGCTGAGAGGGGCGTGCGCTGGGGATGGTCTCGTGCGGCGCAGCCCGCCCATCTCCAAGAGGTGCGAGGCGGCGGAGAGGTCTCTCTTTGGACGCACGCTTTTGTGTTACTCCTTTTGTATTGCAAGTAGACGCTGCAGGACAAACGGGGGAGGGGGGTAAGCAGGGCGGAGAGGGATTCTTCCCAACGTTTCGTTTTAATGATGCGAGGAATCTTTCTTTGGTTGGATCTGCGACAACATAGTCGTTTATTATACCAATTTTTCAAATCCGGGTCCTTCGTTATTCGGAGCACGTCTTGATGTGTCCACTGCTTCCCCCCCCCAACTTTGCAATGTAGCGGCCTGAATTGTATGAATGTGCTTTATTTTTCCTCTCGACAGTATACCGTGGACGGATTTTGAATCCCAAGTTCAGTACCTCCAACCGCAGGTTCTAGATAATTCCGGAGTGAAGGAGGCAATGTGAATACTTTGCCTTGAGATATCACCATCCTCTTCAGTGTAACACCAATATTGCAGGTGTTTTCAACTAAGGAATATTCAGAATAGACCCATTGAAATTAATGGATCTAAGTTAGGCTGCAATCCAATACATGTCTACTAAGAAGTAAGCTCCATTGGGTTCAATGGCGCTTACTCCCAGGTAAGTGTGTATTGAATTGTAGCATTAGTCATTTCTATTAATTTTGGTGGGTTGACCCTGAGTAGGACTCAGTTGGATACAGTCTTTCTATTTTTTGGTGATGTCAAATCAGATGCAACTTCTTCATACTAGATCATGCCTGGTTTACTCTATGGGTATGTGTTTTTTTAAAGCTATTGTGCCCTTTTCTTTTCAAAGGAAGGACCCCCTTTGGGCAGTTGAAATCTAGTCAGAAAATTATTTTAAAGTATTTTCAATTCTATTTCATAAATTGGCATTTCCCCCCTTTTATCTGTGAAGAATGGTGTTTTCCTTCATGCTGTGTGAACAACCATAAGGGCATCTGATCGAGTGCACATTTTAAAGTCTGGTCCCTGGATTCAACAGGATTTAGTTGCAAGAATAGCAATATCCATCTGTTCTATCTGCTCTTCTTTCACTTTATTTCAGAAACATTGGTCTTCTGTCCATAAAGTCAGAGAGAAGTAAGGGGCTTTCTGATACTCATCTGCAATAGAAACTCCCATCTCTCTTCTTCATTATGCAATCTGTACCGGTAAGTGAGAGTAAGAGAGACATCTGCTGGTAAGCAATGCAGCATTTTCCCTCATTTGGCAGATCTTCACTCAGGGCCCAACATTCAATTTTTCCCCAGACCACCCTTCATACCACACATGGAAATAAGCAGCAATCTGGCAAGGGTAACATCATCTGGTATGGATTGTGGCCACTGTTCTCTTAATTATTAATTCTCTTCAGTGTGCGTGCGTGTGCGTTTCTTTGCAGGAGCAGAGGCCAAGCTTGACTTTAGGTTTTATTCAATGTAAAGGGGCAAGAAAAGAAAAGAACATTTTGCATAATGCCAGAATTGCTGTATTCAGTTTGTACTGAATTGACAACATGTTAAAACGAAACTTTAAATTAAAATGTATATATTATGTATTAAACCAAGCAATATGTTGTGATCAATTTGTCTTGTGTTGTTGTTGTTAATAAAAATAATAGCAGCAGCATCTGGAAAAACTAAAATTCTTAAACCATTTCAGATCTCTTGATTTAGTACCAGTCTGAAGTCTCCTTTTTCTTTAGCCAAAATATAACAACATTTGTGGGCTTCGCAGAATTAGTGGTTACACCAGTGTTAAGGTACTTTAATGTGTCTCCGTTCATGCCTGTCCTGTGTAAAAACATCTCCATGTTATACTGACTAATAAACCCTTTGCCATCAGCAGAGAAAGGATGGTTTCCTATGATCTGGAAAGAACGGTGTGGCTGCTCCCTGTTTTGTGGAACAACATCCCTGCTGAGATACAACAGACACCATTTGTCATTTCCAGAAATGGCTGAAAACATTCTTGTTTTGACAAGCTTTTCCAGCAGGCTGGAAAAAAAGTAGGTTTTTTCCTTGTCAGGCCATATCTGATGAGAGGGGAAATAGGGGTGCCTGCCCCAGGGCCCCACACTTTGGGAGGCCTCTCGCTGAGTGCTGGCAGCCATTGCCAGTAGCCCTGCTGCCTGACAAACACTGTCACCTCCCATCCACCTGGTGAGGTTCTCCACCTCCCGAGAGCAACGGAGGGAGGAGGTAGAGGGCCCCACCAACACTGCTGTTCCTAAAGCAGTGGGAAAAGAAAAAGTGTAAGTGGGGGGGAAGGTAGTCACTGCTAAAGCAGTGGCAAAGCAACAAAAAGTAAGCCAGAGGAGAGATTGCTGCTGCCATCATTGCCATGAAGAGGAGGGGCAACAGAAACGAGGGAGGTGAAGGCAACAATGAGGCCTCCACAGTGTGAACTCTGCTAGAGACAGCCCTGCTGGCTTGGGTGTTTGTCTTGTTTCTAAACTTATTTTTAGTTGTTTGATTTATATGGTCATAAATTACACTCTTGAGGAGCAGAGTATATTTTTAGGAAGCAAGCTGGATCTTGCCCAGCAAACCTAAAGAGGGATGGGCTGTGTCTCAATAGTTGAGCATACACTTTCCAAAAGGTGTAAGGTTCACTCCCCGATATCTCCTGGCAAGGCTGGGAGGGACACCTGCCTGACACTCCGGAGAGCATCTGCAAGTTGGGTAGGCAGTACTGAGCTAGGTGGACCAATGGCCTGACTCAGGGTAAGGCAGCTTCCTATATACATGTATCCTTTGGAAGGAATTTTGAACTGCAGCTACGATGGACAAGACAGTTCTTAAACTCTGAGTGTTCAATAGTATTACCTTGGCAACAGCTGAAGCTTTTGCCTGCACCTCTCTTTCCTATCGCTTACAGATTCATATGTCCTAATAACTGAATACAATCACAAACACAGCTTGAAAACCCCTGCTGTTTCATACTTTCAGCCAATAAGAAACTGTCAATTTCTTCCTCTCTTCTATGAATTGCATCATTTCATGTTTCCTGCCTGTAGTTTTCCAGACAATTACTCATAATAAGAAGTGCTCATACTCTATAATGCATTCTTTGGAGTGCCTTTCTAGTGAGATCCTTCATCCAGCCACTATCACTCTCCGCAGATTTCCACTTCACTTCCATCAGCAAATCAAGGTTCTGTAGACAACAGACCAAATTATTACTATTATTACTTCCAATGTGCCATCAGAAATCATGAACATGAATGAAAGTAAATCTCTTCTCCAAGGAGCTTTGAGCCCTAAGGTGGACAAGTGGAGGATGGAAAGAGACAAGAAGGGAACATGGTAGGAAGAATCACAGAGAGGCATCTACACTGTACTACAATAAAGCCATCATTCTGAACCAAATTTATCCTATATTCTTTAGAAAAGCTGGCTTTTGTTCATCTGGATTATCAAATTAAGCAATTATAATACCTGACTATTTTTTGTGGGGTGCCTCCTTGAAGGCGGTACCTCCAACTGTACTTTGCTTCAGAGAAGACAGCCCTGGCCACTACACTGAGTGGGTACCTAGGCCTCCTCCCCAATGGCTAAACAATCTGGGGAGATAAAGGCTGACCTCATCACTGGCAGGCTCAATAGTTCCAAGGCTGTGATGGTCCTGGCAGCAATGGGTGGATGTATACCCAATTCCCCATGGCACCTGCATCTGAACCTTCTTGTTCATTTGTTTTACCCATTCTATGCAGGGCTGCCATCAGGGCATGCAGCTGGAGAGCTGCCTACGCCCATTCCACCAGCTTTCCTGTCCTTGATCACTGGCTCTCTCTCGCTTTCCTACTCTGTCCCTGTATCAAACTGACTTTCTGTCAATCTACTGCCACTGCTGTCAGATATGCCTTTTAAAGACCCAGAGAGGAACAGAAACATTCGGGTGTTGCATTTGTGACAGTCACCAGCATTTCTTCTCCTAATTAGGTTGTGTCATCCATACATCCCTGGGAAAATCCGGCATCTGTTAAGCACACAGCTGGGTGGACGACTGAAGGATGCCCTGTGCTTAATTCTAAAAAGCTTCCTATGTAATTGCCAGCTTTCATTTCATTCTACCCATTTTAGAAATATTGAGATATAGGCTAGAAACATTTTTACTTCTCCAGGTATTTGGATCACAAGGGAATTGATATCTGGGTGTGTTGTTAGCTGCCCTGTGTTGGAGAAAGGGTGGGATATTAAAAGAAGAAAGGACGAATCTCTAGCTCTTGTGGGGATAATAAGAAGAGGCATAGATGCAGCGTTCTACCTAATTGCTCATTAAGAAGATAACCTCATCTTCCTGCCTTCTAACATTCTAGTCAGTGAGGACCAAGATAATGAGATAACTAATAAACACAAGGAACATGTTTTTTAAAGGGCTCTGCAATACTTTGATCCCAGGGAGTGTGTCCTTGGAGCCATGGGTCAGTGCAGACCTCCCCCTTCGTGGACAGGGTGATCAACCCCTAAATGTATCCTCACAGCTGTAGAGACTGCCCCAACTGTCCCTCCTCAACTCTCTGGTGACAGAGAGGGCAAAAAGGAGGCATTCCAGGGGCATGCTGGGAGAAGATCATAACCCTCCCATTCCCTGATATGCCTTTGGAACAGGAAAGTACACTAACCCCAGAGCTGGGATACTTCCTTTCCCTCCCGCTGGGATCCATCCACAGATGCTGCTCAGAATGTCGAGAGACCATCAGGGTGCAGTATTGTTCATGGGTTCTTGCTAGGGCAAGATTTAGGTCTAGAGATGCAATTTATTTATTTATTGCTGCTAGTGGCATTGGGGGATGAGGTTTCGGATCCTTGGCCTCTCACTTGTGGGGTGCCACAGGGCTCCATCCTCTCCCCGATGCTGTTCAACATCTATATAAAGCCGCTGGGGGCTATCATCAGAAGATTTGGTCTGCAGTGTCACCAGTATGCAGATGACACACAGCTCTATCTCTCATTCAAATCTTCACCGAGGTTGGCTGTAGAAACCCTGTCCGAGTTGCACTGGTTACCGGTTGTTTTCCAGGCCCAATTCAAGGTATTGGTTCTGACCTTTAAAACACTATACAGTTTCAGCCCAGTCTATCTGAAGGAGCGCCTCCAACATCATCAGGGATGCCGCTCAACAAGATCAGCCTCAAAAGGCCTTCTCTCTGTCCCACCAGTTAAAACAGCTAGACTGGTGAGAACTAAGGAGAGGGCTTTTTCAATTGTGGCCCCCACTTTGTGGAATTCCCTCCCAAATGATCTCCGCCATGCCCCCTCTATGATGAGCTTCCGCCAGGCCTTGAAGACCTGACTCTTCAGGCAGGCTTTTGGGGTGGGTTAGGTTTTATTATTATTGTTGAGATTTTTAATGTTTTAATGTTTTAATGTATTTGTATGTTTTTACTTTGTACGTCGCCCAGAGTGGCTGGACAGCCAACCGGATGGGTGACTAATAAATGTAATAAATAAATAAATAATCCAGGTTATGTTCTTCCATGTTTATGTCAGACCTTAGTATGAATTACCAGCCAATTGCATTGTATATTTGTTCACATTAGATTTTTTGGTTAGTCATGGTTTATATGACTATTTATATTTTGTTATGTCTTTTAACTGTTGGTGAATTATGTGAAACCTTTTGATGCTGTGAGCCATATTGAGCATGATTTACGTTGGAAAGGTGGCATACAAATGATCGCTGGTGCTGAGGGCCGAGTTTAATCAGTCACAGTCTTTAAAATGGAAAAGTCAGTTCTTTCATACATGAAGAACACATTGCTAATTGTTTGTGAAATGGAGGCAGAGGTTTGTATCTCAAAACACCTAGAAACCATTCAGCCTTCTGTGTGGTTTGTACAGCATATATATTTGGGCTGCAGACAAATAACAAGAGGTCTCTTTTTTCCCATGATCACAGGCTGAGTTGCTACAGCAACCAGGTATCCTCAGTGACTCATCTTAGTGCCAAAAGAGTTTACATTTGAGTACCCATTCAGCTGGAATCCTGCTATAACCAGGAATGCCACAGGGCCAATTACTTTCTATCTTTCCCCAGGAAGTATCCTTCAGAAGCATAATTTCAAAGCTGACCACAAGTGCCAAGTAAGCCAACTAAGGCTGGAGTCCTACTTGCACTTCAGAACAAATCTCATAGAAGCTGATGCTCTCATCCATATTATTAGGCTGCACATATATCAATCCTTGACAATCCTTGGCCAAGGACTGTATTAGGACCCTTCACAGGATTTTGAATGAGTTTGCCTCTTAAGTTCTGCTGGGGGGTGGGAACCCCAGATTCTATTGCATAAGGCACGCTAACATTAACACAGTGAAGAGATGGAGACTCACTATAGGAACAACGTCTAGCATGTGCTTGTGTACATACATCAGTTTGGTAACACGAATCAATGGAAAATATCAACTATTTCCTTTTGAAGCACCCAGCATTTTAAAACAGAAAGACAGGCATATTACTTGATTAATTTCACTTCAAATGTAATGCTATGTAATGCTATAATAAGGAACTTTGTTAGAAATGTGTCAGCGGCATTTGGAAATATATTATTCAGTCAGAGCAATGGTACATTAAGTCTCATATACTTTTTCCACCACCAACTATTTCTGGATAGTACCTCCAATCCCTGCTTTTGGAAGATGTGTGCATAGTTAACAATATGCACACAATACATTGGTTCATTCTGTCCTTTCTAAGGATCCCCAGCATACCTTGATTTAAGGCAGGGGTGGAGAATCCGGTGGCTCTCCATTTGTTGTTGAACTCCCATCAGCCCCAACCAGCTTGGCCAATAGTCAGGGATAAGGAATGGTCAGAATCCTTGATTGGAGGTATCTGACAACTTGTTAACATTTTATAGCAAACTGACCTAAATAATATGTCCTAAACTTATATGCAGATTGAAACAGATATGAACTGGATTGTGCACTTAATTGAATTTTGTGATGCAGTTTTGGTTAAAAAATGTGCACAAATTGCATATTTTATTTATTTACTTATTGCATTGCATTTGTATACCGCCCCACAGCCGAAGCTCTCTGGGCGGTTTACAGCAATTAAAAACATTAAAAACAAATATACAAATTTAAAAACACATTTTTAAAAAGCAATTTAAAAACACATACTAAAATGCCTGGAAGAAGAGGAAAGTCTTGACCTGGTGCCAAAAAGATAACAGTGTTGGCACCAGGCACACCTCGTCAGGAAGATCATTCCATAATGTGGGGGCCACCACTGAGAAAGCCCTCTCCCTTGTTGCCAGCCTCCCAGCTTCCCTTGGAGTAGGCACCCGGAGGAGGGTCTTGGATGTTGAGCGTAGTGTATGGGTGGGTCCGTGTTGGGAGAGGCGTTCCATCAGGTATTGTGGTCCTCAGCTTTATAGGTTAAAACCAGCACCTTGAATCAAGCTCGGAAACATACAGGCAGCCAAAGCAAGCGCGCCAGAATCGGTTTTATATGTTCGAACCGTCTGGTCCCTGGCCTCTGCATTTTGCACAAGCTGCAATTTCCAAACCATCTTCAAAGGCAGCCCCACATAGAGTACATTGCAGTAATCTACTTGGAGGTTACCAGAGCATGGACAACTGAAGCCAGGTTATCTCTGTCCAGATAGGGGCATAGCTGGGCCACCAACCGAAGTTAGTAGAAGGCACTTCATGCCGCCGAGGTTACCTGAGCATCAAGTGACAGAGATGGTTCTAGGAGAACCCTCAAGCTATGAACCTGCTCCTTCAGGGGGAGTACAACCCCATCCAGGACAGGTTGGACATCCACCATCCGGTCAGAAGAACCACCCACTAGCAGCATCTCAGTCTTGTCTGGATTGAGCCTCAGTTTATTAGCCCTCATCCAGTCCATTTTCGCAGCCAGACACTGGTTCAGCACATTGACAGCCTCACCTGAAGAAGATGATAAGGAGAAATAGAGCTGTGTGTCATCCGCACCCAATGGATTCATGTAGATGTTGAACAGCATGGGGGACAAAACTGACCCCTGCGGAACCCCATACTGGAGAGTCCAGAGTGCAATGTTCCCCAAGCACCACCTTCTGGAACTGACCCGCCAAGTAGGAGCGGAACCACCGCCATGCAGTCTCTTTCACTCCCAACTCAGCCAGTCTTCCCAGAAGGATACCATGGTCGATGGTATCGATAGCTGCTGAGAGATCAAGGAGAGACACACTCCCCCATCTCTCTCCCGACAGAGGTCATCATACAGGGTGACCAAGGCTGTTTCCATGCCAAAACCAGGCCTGAAACTTGACTGAAATGGATCCAGATAATCGGTCTCATCCAAGAGTGTCTGGAGCTGGCCTGCCACCGCTCGTTCAAGGACCTTGCCCAGGAATGGAACATTTGCTACTAGCCTATAGTTATTAAGATTTTCTGGATCCAGGGAAGGTCTCTTCAGGAGTGGTCTCACTACTGCCTCTTTCAGGTAGCCAGGGACCACCCCCTCTTGCAGAGAGACATTAATCACTTCCCTGGCCCAGCTGGCTGTTCCATCCCTGCTACTTTTTATTAACCAAGAAGGGCAAGGATCCAGCACAGAAGTGGTTGCATGAACCTGTCCAAGCACCTTGTCAATGTCCTCAGGCTGTACCAACTGAAACTAATCCAAGAAATCAGGACAAGGCTGTGCTCTGGATACCTCACTTGATTTACCTGCTATAACACTGGAGTCTAAGTCCTGGTGGATGCTAAAGATTTTATCCTGGAAGTGCCTAGCAAATTCACTACAGTGGGCCTCAGATGGTTCTACCATGTCCTTGGGGCCAGCATGAAATAGCCCCCAGACAATTTTGAAGAGCTCTGCTGGGCGGCAAATTGATGGTTTGATAGTGGCAGCAAAATATTGGTTTTTTGTTGCCCTCACTGCCCCTAAATACAGCTTACCATAGGCACTTACCAGTGTGTAATTGCATCCACCAGGAGTTTGTCTCCATCTGCACTCAAGCTGTCTCCTATATTGTTTCATAGCTCTCAGCTCTGGGGTATACCATGGAGCCGTACGAGCTCTACACAGGAGAGGGCACTCAGGAGCAATCATGTCAACCGCCAGGGTCATTTCTGTATTCCACAGTTCAACCAGGGTTTCAACAGGTTAAATGCATGTGTATTTGAGGGAGGATGCGTTGGAAAGCAAATTCAGTGCAAAACCCCCCACATTTTTTTAAAATCCTGCAAAATCAGACTGAATTAATATATGATTTAGGGTATGTAAAACTGATTCAGAAAAGAAATCATCTGATCCATCTATCCCTATAGCCAAGGCAGACAACTTGTAAAACAATGAAGTCAATTCTGATGATTCAATAAGACTTAGGGCACAATCCTATAGGTATTTGTGCTGGTTGAGCTGATTGGCTACCAGCTCAGCCAGGTTACGCCAGCGTAACTCCCTCATCCTGGCTCAGCCACTGCTCAGCTGGCAAAACCCCAACCCTCCTGGTTCAGCTGGTTCAGCCAAGACCGGCATAAATTAAACTGGAGTAAGTCCCCCCAAAGGGGTGTGGTCTGGAGGTGTGGCAGGACAGAACAGAGGAGATGTGGCCTAACGTCATATCCTACATCTGTTCAGGTCAGTCATGTGACCTTCAGGCCCAGTGTAAATTAAGCCAGGGAAAAGGCTGCCTGTTGAGCTGCATGCTCCCCTCTCAAGGGCTCTTGAATGGAGGTAGGATCTGGAGTACTTTAATCCTGTGTAACTTCAGCTGGTTTAAGTAATGCTGGCTTCCTCAGCGTAGAATTGCTCTGCCAAACTGCTTTATTCTTACAGCTGCATTTGCTCACATTCATTTCCTTATCCCCAACTCTCCCCTTCCTTTTCCTGTCCTACCTCATTAAAATTAGGCTATAATTTAGTCCTCTCTCTCTCTCTCAATATATCACCATGCAGATTGAAAGTGTTGAATAAATAACATGGGTGCAACGTTTATCAATGACCCAAAGTCATTAATCAATTGACATTCTAAGGATTAATTAAAATAGCCCTGATTAATTTGGTATTGACCTCCCCCCCCCCAAAAAAAACCACCGCCACAAGAACAAAGTGTGTGAGAGACTCTCATTCCCGACATGGTGGCACACAACCCCAAAGACAAAGTCAAAGTGTGTGTGTATGGGAGGGGAGCAAAATAGCTCCCTGACACAACTTGAGCCACCTTGCTATTAGAACTGAAGAAAGACAGAGAGGAAGCATAGTTTCACTGCCCTGGTGAGGAAGTAAGAGTTTGAGTTTTCTCATAACAGACAGTCAACTTTTTCTTGCAGGTTGGCCAGCAAGTAGACGGCCAGGTAGAAGGAAGAAGCAAAGCTCTCCCCCTTCCACATCTGACAGTTCCACAAAGGGGTAAAAGTGGAATACAGCTTTCCCATTTTACTCTCAGAAATATTATCTTGAGAGTTAAGTCCAAACAACATCTGGAGGGCTACAGGTTCCCCATGAGACAATCCTGAGTCTGACTCAGTCTTAGGCAGCTTCCTATGTTCCTACAATGACAGATGAGTTGAATATTGTAGTAAAATAATGTAACCATTATTGACGGTAATTATGTGGTATGTGGTACAATCCAATGCATGTTTGTTCAGAAGGAGATCCCACTGTGCTCAGTAGAGCTTATTCCTGGGGAAGCATGTGAAGGACAGCAGCATTAGGATTCCCCACCCCTAATAGATTGAGACCAGATTTTAAGTTCTATATTATGGCCCTGATCCAGCAAAACTTACTTGCTACTATGTTTCATTGAAAGCAATGGAGCAAGTACATCATGACTATCTTAAATACCATTATTTTAAACACAGACTTCGCCTGCAATCCTATACCCACTTATCTAGATAAGTTCAATTGAACTTAATGGGATTTACTTCTGAGTAGACATGTTTACGATTGCATTGTTGGTCACATCTAACTTTACCTGGATAAACGCCTTTATAAAATGATCCTTATAATTCCATTGTACCTCGTATGAGTGCTGGGTCTAAAAAATGTTGACAGTGGAAGAGGGTGGGTCTGCACTCACACACACACACGCACGCACACACACACACACACACACACACACACACACCCATTTCTTAGCCGAAAAATAAACTTGTAATCTGAAAGGACAGCCTGGAGTTCAGCACAGCAGTGCTCTCAACTTCATCGACAGGATGCTCCAAGAGGATGGTGGGCATTCTGTTCCCATGGGGAATTCTGTCAAAGAAGCTGGAATGCTGCCAGGCTGCTGCATGGGTATACAGTCTGCTGCTTAAAGTAGTACTGACTAGGCTTCCCCCCCCTTTGCTCTCACTTAAGAAAAGGGAGGGGAGGAAACTCTGTCTGCACCTTGTATTTAAAAGGTAAGGACCCCTCTGCAAAAGGTCTTACATTTTTGTCCCCCCTTGAAAGTTGCCAAATATCCCCTCCCTGCTTTTATGGTGGATGAGTAGGTCTCAGGGCATGGTCTGAAGGGACATGAGGACACCACTTTGCTAAAGCTAAGCAGGCCTGGATCTGGTCAGCACCTGGATGGGAGACCTCCCAAGAACCACATGCATGCTGCCTTGGGTTCCATGATGGAAGAAAAGTGGGATATGAATATAAGAAAATAAATAAAAGTGAGAAGCTGAGCCCTACCTTGAACAGTGGCATATAATTAAATAAAATGAGATGCTAAATTGATGTGTGGCATGGCAGGCAGCATTTCCTCCAGGCGATTACAGATATAAGTTGGTTACTTGATACAATATAATTTTGCCCTTAATCATTGACATTTTAATAGTTTGCACTTTTCATAAATTGTGGGAGGATATTGCAAATCCTTCAGAACACTGCACTATTTTACTATCCAGGCAGGGGAGAGATTGTTTTTAAGAAAACCTTCCAAAAATCAATGGCATGTAGGGATCTCAATGCAAGTAACTTAACTGCAGCAGCTGGAAGCAATATTGATTGAAAGCTAACATGTATCTCATCACAACATTAAAATGGTTTGCATGTTAAAAAAAACTTAAAAGCATCAAGAGTGTATCATCATAGTGCATGCATTAAGTATTCTGTGTGTGAAAATTAAACAGATGCTTTCGAATGATGGAGATAAAGCTGATATACAGCACAAATCACGTAACCTTTCAAAACATCTCACCCAAGCCTCATCTTTGTCTAATTTAGTTTTATATTGTTTGGTGGGAAAACTAAGAGGAGCTAAGATATGATATATGCAGAGAGGCTAAAACATATTTGCTAACTGCCATCATTTCAGTGTTCTGATGATTTAAATATAGGATACATGGTAGGCGGGTGGGGGAGAGAACATCAGCCTGCAGCCTTCACAACAACTAGAGTTGTGTTCCTAATTTATAAGATGTTTTCAGTCATTTGTGCCACATTTATTTTATGGCACGCAGCCCACAAGGTACAGTAATCAAGACCTTGCATGTACGTGTTTCAATCAATCCAATTTTAAATATATGCATATATCAATAAAGGCAGCTGAAGACAACTGCAGAGTCAGGGATTCTACATCATATGGGGGAAAGTCTTAAGCTCCTTCCCATTCCCCAACATCTCAGTTAAAGGATCTCAGGAATCAAGACAAGGCAACATCTCCTCTGTCTGAAGTCCATGATTCTTTAGTATGATTTGTGCTTGCTGGCTTCGTCATGTCGATAACAGAAGGAAGGTAACAAAGCTGAAAAGCTTCCATGTGTTATAAATATTGGTGGCATACAGACATCTGGGTCAACTGGCACATAGGCTTGGCTGTATTAGTAATGCCTCTGATTCTTAAAAAATATTCTGAGCTGTTCTAATTGGTACTAACCATTAAGCCCATTCTGTCTATAACTGAGAATTATCTTAGGACAGGCAAATCTGTAGATTCTAATCTGGCTCTTTTCAATATGGATCTACCATGTCCTTGGAGCCAGCGTGTAATAGTCCCCGGACAATTCTGAAGAGCTCCGCTGGGTGGCAGATTGATGATTTGATAGTGGCAGCAAAATATTGGTTTTTTGCTGCCCTCGCTGCCCCTAAATACAGCTTACCATAGGCACTTACTAGTGTATAACTGCATCCACTAGGAGTTCGCCTCCATCTGCACTCAAGCCGTCTCCGATATTGTTTCATCGCTCTCAACTCTGGGGTATACCATGGAGCCGTACGAGCTCTACACAGGAGAGGGCGATCAAGAGCAATCATGTCAACTGCCAGGGTAATTTTTGTACTCCACAGTTCAACCAGGGCTTCGACAGGAGCACCAGCCCTATCAGCTGCAAACCTCTCCAGAGCCCTTTGGAAGCCATCCGGATCCATTAGTCTCTGGGGGCGGACCAGCTTAATAGGCCCCCCACCCTTGCAGAGGGGAAGAGCCGCTGTAAGTCTAAACTTCAGCAAGCAGTGATCTGTCCATGAGAGAGGGACTGATGTAAGGCCCCCCACATTCAGATGACCATCTCCATGTCCAGTTGCAAAAACCAAGTCTAGAGTATGCCCTGCTACATGTGTTGCTACAGTTATGTGGCTGTACCCTCTCCTGGTGCTGCTGAATACTTCAAAGTAAGTGCACCTTGGCCAAGAACCTGGGCAATCTTATTAATCAGAGGAAAGTAGTACATTTATTTTTTCCACGTGATAGTGGTGGACATCAGGAAGTAGGTCACCTCTTTGCTTAGTTTCCAAGATGCACTCTCCACTGTTTTCTTACTTTGATAGTTATTTGAATATTGTGGGGGTGGGTGGGCAAGTGTGTGTATACTTTGTGACATGTTCAGGACTTGGCTTTGCAACCTCTTTTTATTCTAGACTTCAGCCCTGGTAATAAAAACAACAATCAATAAATCCCTTTCCCAGTCATTTGGAAAAAAGAGAAAGGATTTTGAGGGCAAACAGCTCGACCCTAGGCATCTCTCTTGATTTAAGTGATTAATAAACACTATGTATATTGCACATGATAGTATGAATGAAGAAGTGACTGAATGGAGAAGATGTCCATCTACAATCTTTACCTAAGCTTTGTCTGTATCTTGAATGTAGAATTGCCTGCTGAACTGATGGGTAAATTTAAATCACTTGAAAAAAATGTTAATTCTGTCAGCCATTAGAGTGAACAGCTGTAATACCAGGTTTTTAAGTGACAACCCTGAGACAACCAGTTTTATAAATATAGCAAGATCGTTCCAGGTTTTTCTAAAATGGGGGCAGTACAAACTGTAAGTTCAGGGCAGAATTACACAGAAACAGAGGAAGCTGCTTTATTCCAAGTAAGACTGTTGGTCTATGCAGCTGAGTATTGTCTACTGACTGGCAGTGGCTCTTCAGAGTTTCAGACAGGAGTCTTTCCCAGCCCTTGCAGGAGATGCCAGAAAGTGAACCTGGGAACTTCTGCATGCAAAGCATGTGATCTACCACTGAGTTATGGCTCTACATGATTTATGACTCTATACATGAGTAAATTTAAGGCACATTATGGAGAGGGGGAAGTCAACACAAGATAATCATGATCATTTAGGGTCTCTTGCAATGATATGAAGGGTGAGCCTAAATTTGAAATGACACACTTCCAGATAGGCTGTGGGGTTGCAGACTCAGGCTGCTCCCAACCAGGCACTTTTCCCCTATGCCTGTACCTGGTCCACAGGCTTCAGCCTTCAACTCTTGTGTAAACCATTGGATTGGAAAGCCAGAATTAAGAGCTTTTGGGGCAGGGCAGCCCAATGGAGATAGGAGATGGAGAAATGAAGAGGCGTGCCAGGTTTATGCATGGTGAAGGTGGGGGTAGCTTGAAGAAAAGAAAGAATGCACACTCCAGGGCTTGCATGTTTCCCCCCATTCTGGTGGCATCTCAGAGGAATAGGAGGACTGTGGACCCGAAGCCTCCTCAGAATGCCCCTATTTTGCCATGACCACCCATTGGAGCACCCACAGCAGAGCAGCCAGAGCACCCACTAGTAGGGAGATGGGTAATGGCAGATCTCCCTACCTATGCGCCTTCCTGGGATAGTAGGATTATGTCTTCATTATATTTTAAGGGGTGTTTTATTACTCAGGAACATGCTTGTTAAGTTTGTTTATTTATTTGTTTGTTTATTATTTGATTTATATCCTGCCCTTCCTCCCAGCAGGAGCCCAGGGCAGCAAACAGAAATGCTAAAAACATTTTAAAACATCATAAAAAGAGCTTAAAATACATTAAAATAAAACATTAAAAACATTTTTTAAAACGCTTTAAAAACATATTTAAAAAAGGTTAAAAACATAGAAAACATATTAAAAGCAATTCTAACACAGATGCAGACTGGGATAAGTCTCAACTTAAATGGCTTGTTGAAAGAGGAAAGTCTTCAAAAGGCGCCGAAAAGATAGCAGAGATGGCGCCTGCCTAATATTTAAGGGGAGGGAATTCCACAGGGTAGGTGCCGCCACACTAAAGGTCTGTTTCCTATATTGTGCAGAACGAACCTCCTGATAAGATGGTATCTGCAGGAGGCCCTCACCTGCAGAGAGCAGTGATCAACTGGGTATATAATGGGTAAGACAGTTCTGTTCTGGTTATCCATAAAATAAGTTTGGTTACAAACAATGCTGAGCCAAAAAATGTGGGGAGGGTATTTCATGAATATTTTCATCCCTGTGAAATGGTCTTTATGCATCTTCTTTCTTTTCTATCCATTGGCAAAGGGGTGTGAAACTGATCACAAGAGGGCAGGTGTGCACATGGAGGGACCTTCTTAAAAGGGCATTGTGGTTCCTTGATGTCATCACATACACTATCTGATCCCCAGATAGCTTGGATTATGGTTAAGGTAAAAAGTTCTCCAAAAAGAACATTTGGTTCAAAACTGGAGAGGAAATGGGGCCACTGAAACTGGGGCAAGGGAAAATTTGCCATCAGGTTCAGTTACTATTCCTTTCTTTTATAACTTGTTTTTTAAGTCACAACTAGCAGAAGTAAGCAACAGTAAAGTTCCGCTCTCAGGGACCCAGCCACCTTGGTGTCCTTCAGAATGTCCCAGATACAGCAGTACTTTGGGGTACCATGGGGCAGGGGTTCTGGCCTCTGTTTGGGAGGGCAGGTGATATATATATATATATGTGGTTGATTCAGAATTAACTGTAATTGTGTTGCATCCAGGGTATGATGGGTGACACAAAATGGCAAAGACAGTCAAGAGAGGATGTTTGTAAAAGAAAGAAAAGACCTGCTGTTCTCTTAACAATAAGCTCCCGACAAATCGGGCAGTGAATTATGCCATGCCACCTGAAAAAATCAGCAAATGGGCCACCCCACTGTGCCTTCTGTGAAAAAGGTGGTGAAGTTGGACAGAAGGATTTCACAACAGCCCTAGCTGGGATCACGTGAGGTAGACTCCATTTAAAGTTTTTAAGAATGGTGTTGAAGGAGTTTTAGGCTTCGGAGAATAATAGTTCAAAGGAGCTGAAGGGGAGGGGACTGCAGATATTTTTACAAGTGACACAACACACCCCATAGCAACTTTGGCAGCAAAAATGGAACTTTATGAAATTCAGTTCAGCTGTAGGTCTGCTGTGTCTTTGCACTGGAGTGTGCATGTGTAGGGGAGGGGAGTCTTTCAGTAATCTGAAGGCTGTGCCTCACGTATTCTGGGAAACATATCTGAAAGGAACAAGAAAGAAGAAAGGCAGAGAGTGGAATTTCAGGGCTTGCTTGTTCTGTCAGCATTCACAGGTTATCTAGCTGCTGTGATATCAAGAATCCTGCTCATGCTATGAAAAGAAAAACTCACAATAAGAAGCCACACGTTGCCTACAATCTCAGCAAACCAACAGGATGAAATGGCATCACTGTGAATGGTTTTTGGGCTCATCAAAAGAGACTCACAAAACATATCTGTCCAAGGTCAGAAAAGAACTACATGTTTTTCAGCAGAGTACTGCCACCCTACTTTTGAAGCAGAGCACAGTATTTCAGATAGCTGTTTAACTTCTCAAACATGGAAATGCAACAACTAGATTTCTGAACTCCCTTCTCTTAGTCTCTTGCAAATAAATCTCAGCCAAAAGGCTGAACATGGTTTTTTGTTATTATTTAGGATGCCAGCTTCAGAAATGAACTGAAGAGAATGTCTTGGACATTCATTTACATCTACTATAGCAGGACTCTGTGATAAAAATGTGTTTTGTGGAATGGACTTTAATCATATGCTTGAACAAACTTCATATGTACAGAACATTAATTCACTCTTGGACTGGCTGGTGTTGTGATAGGACACCACTTACATCCAAGTCAGAGTACATATGGCACCACCTTATGATAATTCCTTCTGCCACAAGACAGACAATACTTTCATCCATTTTCCTAGCTTGTCCAAGACATACACTACATTTATCCTACTCACAAGTGTTCAGAACCTATTAAGGAGGCATTAAAGTACACCCACCCACAAGAAAAACAGCTTTTGACTTGTGGCCCACACCTGTACAGATATTCTCTTAAAGCAGAAAGCAGGCAGGATTAAATGTGAAGAGTGAAAACAATGAAGGAACAGCAGATGAACTCCATGTTTCCACAAAATCTGTGTGCTATTCCTATGGTCCTCAGGCAGATGAAGACCATGAGGGGTTTCCAAAGGTGATTGGGTAGGACAGAGGAGTATACTGTTAAGGTAATTAATGGTCAACATTTTAAATTATGAATGAAAACATAAGGTTTTCCTAAAGAAGGAATGAAGATATACAAGGGACATTATACATGCCTGTGCTCAGAAATGCCATATTCTGTTAGATAAACCACTGATAAATTGAAGCTATGCAAAACTGAATTAATCTGTTGACCGTTGTTGCTTCTTTTTATCAGTGACTAGGACAGAGCACTGGTGTAGTATAATGGTTAAGAGTATGAGGCTATGAGCCAGAATGCTTAGTTCAAATCTCACCTAAGAACGTATTGAGTAGCCATAAGCAAACTATTATCCTTCACCACCACCCCATCAAATAGAATGACAATGTTATTGATCTGCCATGTAGAGTTGTTGCAAAGATTAGAGATTATGTATGTGAATTGGAGCTGGTTTATACGGAGCCAAAAAGCTAGTCCATCTAAACCAGTGCTTAACAATTCAGGGAAGGTTTTACATCTCTGCTCCCTGAGATTCTTTTCATTATAGATGTTGAGGCCTGAACATGAAACCGTCTGTATGCAAGGTGTGGGTCCTGCAGCTAACTACATGCAGCATTAACAGCATAATTACTAATCACGTGTATTTTTAAAGAATTAAGTACCAAGTACTGCCAGGGCACATGGTGGTTGTAGGATTGTTATCCAAATTGCAGTGTGCAAGAAGGGGAAGTTTAATCCTTCCTTCTCCAGCGGCAATCTTGGTGAAATCTACCCCCCACAAGATGGTTAGCAGTAGGGACAAAGCTCCCATCGAATGGGAGCTCTTTCCCAATACTAATTATCATTCCAGTGAGTGAATTTTACCAAGATTGCAGATGGTGGCAAAAGGCTTAAAATTCTCACCCCTACGCACTGCAATCCTAATAACAATCACCCTCCTGGTTTTTAAGTTTTAAAAATACCCAATGTGATTGCCAACATGGCTGATAATGTCACTTATAGCTAGGCCCTGGGAGAGAGAATGTCAGTGACTAGTTTAATATCACATGAACTTCATTACTGAGGCCAGGTCTTCCCATGGACTATATACCATACAAATTATTTTCCACTAGAGTAGGATATTTTGACAACTTGAGATCAGATTATACCTTTGCTCTCTTTTTGCCTGTCTCTCTTTCCCTTCTTTGCTGGCATGTGCTCTTCATATGGGTAAGCATCCTATCCCTTACCTCCATCTTCGTAGCTCTTGCCTCCCAGTACCATCACTTTGGAAAATGGAAATGGACTGCCTTCAAGTTGATTCCAACTTATGGAGACCCTACGAATAAGGTATTCAGAGGTGGTTTACCATTGCCTCCCTCTGAGGCTGAGAGGCAATGACTGGCCCAAGGTCACCCAGTGAGCTTCATGACTGTGGGGATTCGAACCCTATAGTGCCGCAGCTGTTACATTCTTTCAACCTCTCCAGACAAAAAGTGAATTGAAGATGGTGCTGTTGTCTAGAGCACCCACACTGTTCACTTTAGGGTTCACTTTAGCTTCATCAAAAAGTAGCCATTCTGGATGCACCCATCACAACTGCTTATTTTTCTACAATGAGCTAGAGAGCATGAAGCTGAAGCAATGAAGGCAGCAGGAAGGTGGGAACCCCGAGACCCCCCAATCATGACAAAACTGAGCCAACTACCCTTCATATATAAATATGTTCTATGGTACATACCTTGATGCACTTAAAAGTACTATGCCCACAATTCTGTGCATCATGTACAAGGAGGAAAGCTGGATGCTATAGCAGAAAATGATAGCTGGCAATCTAAAATGTCTGCCTTTGAGAGGACAGGAAAATGTGTTTCCATTATATGATTAAATTTAAACAACCACATTTACACCATATGGCTGCTTGTCATACGATAAGCCAATTAAACTTGTCGGGAGAGAGACAGAGGGAGTGTAACTCTGTTGATTCTCCTTGACCTCTCAGTGGCTTTTGATACCATCGACCATGGTATCCTTCTGGAGAGGCTTGCGGAATTGGGAGTTGGAGGCACTGCTTGGCAGTGGTTCCGCTCCTACTTAGCGGGTCGTCTCCAGAAGATAGTGCTTGGGAAACATTGCTTGACACCGTGGGTTCTCCAATGTGGGGTCCCGCAGGGTTCGGTTCTGTCTCCCATGCTTTTTAACATTTATATGAAGCCGCTGGGGGTGGTCATCAGGAGTTTTGGAGTGCGTTGTCATCAGTATGCTGATGACACGCAGCTCTGCTTCTCCTTTAAATCTTCTTCAGGTGAGGCAGTCGACGTGCTGAACCGTTGCCTGGCTGCGACAATGGACTGGATGAGAACTAACAAACTGAGACTCAATCCTGACAAGACTGAGATGCTGTTGGTGGATGGTTTCTCTGATCGGATGGTGGATATATACCCTGTCCTGGATGGGGTTACACTCCCCCTAAAGGAACAGGTGCGTAGTCTGGGAGTCATCTTAGACTCTTCCCTCACACTTGAGGCTCATGTAGCCTCGGTGGCCCAGAATGCATTCTACCAACTTCGGTTGGTAGCCCAGCTACGTCCCTATCTGAGTAAGGAGGACCTCTCATCAGTGGTACATGCTATGGTAACCTCGCGTCTGGACTACTGCAATGCGCTTTACGTAGGGCTACCTTTGAAGACGGTTCGGAAGCTACAGCTAGTGCAAAATGCGGCGGCCAGACTGCTAACAAGAACTAAGCGGTCTGAGCATATAACACCTGTGCTAGCCCGTTTGCACTGGCTTCCAATATGCTTCCGGGCCAGATTCAAAGTGTTGGTACTTACCTATAAAGCCTTATACGGCGCGGGACCACGATATCTGTCGGAACGCCTCTCCCGATATGAACCGGCCCGTACACTACGGTCTACTATGAAGGCCCTCCTCCGGGTTCCGACTCATAGGGAAGCCCGGAGAGTGGTGACAAGATCTAGGGCCTTCTCAGTGGTGGCCCCCGAACTATGGAATGGTCTTCCCAAGGAGGTGCACCTGGCGCCGACACTATCATCTTTTCGGCGCCAGGTTAAAACCTTTCTCTTCTCTGAGGCATTTTAATTCCTGTTAATTCTAAATTATTATATTTTGATTTTAGACTGTACAGTTTTGTGTACAGTTTTGTGTTATTTTTATTGTATTTTTAATGTTCACCGCCCAGAGAGCTGTTGCTAGTCGGGCGGTATATAAGCTTAATTAAATAAATAAATAAACTACATCCATGCCATGTAACAGAGGCAACAAAACACTCTTGGTATCACATGTGAAAGTTCTCTAAGTGTGCAAATAAAGTGCTGCAGATTCCAGAAATGCCACAGCAGGTTCACATTGTGGTCATGGCTTGGATTCAAGGGTGCTCATCAGAATGTGGTCATAAGAGCTCCATCCTCTAACTTCAACTGAAGACAAAACAATATCAGCTGCTGCCTTGAATTGATCACATTTATTCAATATTTTTTGAAATAAGCAAGAATTTTGAAGCACATAAGCAAATAGAGCCACAAACACACACACACATATAAATAAGATGCACTATGAGAAATACATAATATTGAAACAAAAATAATACTGTCCAATAACATTTGAGAGACAAACAGTTCAAATTAGGGGTTTTTTTTAACTCACACTATAAAAAACTTGACTTTTTAAAGAAAAATATAGATCCAATATAAATACCTGATCCTGAACACTGTGAAATAAATGGAAATTATATCATCCGCTCACTTCAAAGGTAGCAGGATCAATCTCTTTGTTTGCCTCAATAGGCACTTCACTTGATCGTTTTTACAAAGCTTACCTTGAATACTATTACAAAAATGACAAACATCAACTCAAGAGTATGTTTCAGCAAGTTTCAGGAACATAATGCAGAATTAGGTTAGTTAACCATGCACAAAAGAGGGAGAAAGCTAATTCATTCAGTTTCGGAATAATAATTTTTACTAGATTCCTTTTCACAAACACAAACATTTCAGACTTCATTTTTTCAGTAATGGATATATCAAGTTTTACATTTTTCCTAAGTCTACCGAGAATGCTGGCACTGTTATGTCATTGCTTAAGATATTGTATTCTGTCTGTAATAACCACAGAGGTTCATCATCTGAGTTTGGTAAAAGCACATACTATTGTTAAGATTAGAGCTTTCTAAAGCTGAAAGTACATTAAAAGGAAAACCATGAACTTCACAAATTCAGTTTTAAAACATTTTCCCCAAACTAAAAGCTGCAGAAAACTTGTTCTTAAATAATCTACAGAAAATTCTGGTGCAGCTGAACATTTTAAATTTCTTACACTTTCTTCATCTTAAAAATATTTGAATTAAATCAGTAGCCCATCCTTTTGAAAAATAATCCAAAAAAGAAGACCTGAAGTAGATTACAAATCTTTTGTTTTAATCAGTGTGACCAAAGGTTTGTCGTCAGGACTGTAATCTTCATAAGCAATTGGAGTTGCATCATACATTGCAGGTCGAGATTTCTTTCCAAACCTAAACCCCCCAAAGAATGAAAAGGAAAAGTGAAATTACAGACTGGTAACACATCCGCACTTGTGACAGTGATCCACTGATCCATTATTACATCAAAGAAATGTCAAGTTTCATTTGAAAAATCTACTCAAGTGCCAAGTATTCATGAAATGAGCACATAAGTTTAGAGAACAGGAACAATGCAAATGTATACAATCAGCATAACTACAACCTGAAGTTTCTCCTAGACTGTGCCACTTCTGGTGAGAGGTGGTGGTGGGAGGTTGCTGAATGTCTGAGTACCCCTCCTTGGAAAATATTCACTATACATACAAATCAAGTGCATTAAAGAAAATATTCCAACCTCGCCTTCTCCTTGGTTGGGTATTTTTCTATGCGTAGAACATTTCCCTATTTGTGGGGGACCATTCCAACTCCTAACCTGCATCCTGATGTGGTACAGTCCAGGACAGCACTAGGATATTGCTGACTATATAAACTGGTCAAAAGAATCTTATTGCGAGAGAGAAAAGAGAACTATTTAAATGCAAACATGTGAGCAATATAGATCAAAGAACCCTATGCCCCTAACACTTGTAAATATGACTAGTAATTAATTTCTATATTGTTTAAGTTGAATTAATCCATTAACTCAATTAGCATCAAAGTAGCAATGTGTAGTCTTTGATCCATCACCAATTCCCTTCCTGCTTAGAAGAGTGATCCCTAGGAGATATTCCTCAGAGAACTAATCTTCCAGTGAATGAGAGAAGAGATCAAGCCCAGCCTGAAAGGCTTTCTCTTCTTATTTAATAGCAGCAACAGGTCTACTAAGAAGCAGTCTTGCATCATCTTGTAATTAACGTGGTCTGCAATGTGTTTTGTTTACATATCAAGTGGGTATGTTAAGGACTTTTTACATTATGTATGCATCTGTGTTAAATGGTCTTGATCATGCACTCTTGCAAGAACATAACTTTCATTCGAAGTGCTCACATGCTATCTACTTCCAAGCAGAGCTTGGAAAAGTTACTTTTTTAAACTACAGCTCCCATCAGCCCCAGCCAGCATGGTCACTGGATTGGGCTGATGGGAGTTGTAGTTCAAAAAAGTAACTTTTCCAAGCTCTGCTTCCAAGCAAGTGCTAGATAGTCCATCAGACACTGGTCAGTGGGCCACTGGTGGACAAAGGCCTACCTTTGGCCTACCCCTTGCCCAATGAAAGGGAATTCCATTCTAGAACACAGGACAGGTTCTTCTAGGCTTATTTTCCCTATTGGAAAACAGTCAATTCTTCTGTTTCAGTGCAATGCAGAAATAATAGTGTTCCTTAATCTCTACAGAAAAAATGGACCAGTGAAAAAATGAACTAGACCCAAACGTTCAAAGGAAAAAGCATGCCATTATTATTCAAGTTCAGAACAGCAAGAAGTGTGAGACAGCAATTCCTGCTTGGTAGATTGTAATGAACGCTACACTTCTCCTTTGCCTAGCTGTTCAGCCATGAAGAAAGAAAAGACAGAGCAACTGTGTCAGAGGAAGAGCCCTGTTCAGTATAAAATGAACTATGGTAAATTTAACAGGACAGCTGATATTTGCTCTAATACAATACCTACTAATTTTTTGGGGCAAGGCCAGATTCTGGAAAAATAGAAATTTATTGTATTGTAAGCCCAACGCGTTTCAGCCTGTTAGTTTTCAGGCCTTCATCAGAGGCGATAAATGAAACAACAAGGATAAATTCACTCACATAAACATATAAAATCATACATATAAAAAATCTATGTATCAGTCTGTGACTTACAATGCAGGCTAACGAGAAGTTTGAATGAGCAGACCGCTTACAACAGTATAAAGTGATTTCACCGGTATTCTATTTCTGGTTGCTTATGTATATATACTGTTGCCCGCCTCCCCCAATCTCTGAGCAGTGAGATTTCGGGGGTCCCTGCGCCCATCCAGGGTTTGGTTTCCTTTGGGAAGAAGGTCAGCGGAGACTGCAGTGTCTTTATGAAATATGGTTTATTTATTTACACACATTCCAACCTGAGCTCAAGAATGGAGGGGTTCAAGGCATCAGCAGTCCAATATCTAGCTTTTCCATCTGGGTGCAGGGGCATCCTATAGCCATGAGGCAGAGGGATAGCCTCTCTACATGCCTGCAGCCCCAGCCATTCTCTAGAACACACTCCAAAACTACCAGCACAAAACTCTCCTCGGCTCCAGGAGGGGGGTGGGAATGCTCTCCTGAAGAGTTTCAATAACAAAAGGATCTTCCTGGCCCATTTCACCAGTTGCCGGGGCAACTAAATAGGCCCATTAACTACCTGGCCACTCTTATTATCAAAACGAAGGACTCACTGGCCAGCAGAGCCAGTTCCTCATTCCAGGGTACAGGATTCCAAATCAGGGTCTGGAAAGGTGACCCATAGAAATCATCCATTCCAACCCCCCATGCTCATAACAATACTCATGCCTAATGTTCTGCTTTTTGAGGAGTTTATACTGTTGTAAGCGGTCTGCTCATTCAAACTTCTTGTTAGCCTGCATTGTAAGTCACAGACTGATATATAGATTTTTTATATGTATGATTTTATATGTTTATGTGAGTGAATTTACCCTTGTTGTTTTATTTATAGCCCCTGATGAAGGCCTGAAAACTAACAGGCTGAAACGCGTTGGGCTTACAATACAATAAATTTCTATTTTTCCAGCATCTTGGCTTTGGCCCCTCCTTTTTCCTGGTTTGGATGCCAGCCACTTTTTGTTGTTGCCAGATTTAATTGGGAACAAATGTGATCATGTGCAGATAAGCCGTCTTTTCAAGCTGGATTTGGACGTCTTTCCAGTTATCCTGGATATACAGGTAATCACTGCACTTCTGTTCAGGTCAGATTAGTCCAGGAGCATGTACAGAATTGCATACGCGTGTGAAAAGAGCACACCACACATACAGCGAAGAAATGGGGCAAGGAAAAAAGTTATATCCCCCCTCTCCCCACCCATCCCAGTGCAACTGTTCTGATGAAAACCAGAGCCCCCAGCAGCCCTGTATGAAGCTGCCTGCTCTCCAAGATCATCTAGCGAGGCCCCCTGTGATGTTCCTATATTAATGTATATATGGTAAGTGTTGGTTGTTTAGAAGATACATGGTAAGTGGAGTGAAAGAGGGGGAGTGAATGGGCAGTAGAATGCTAGATGATTGGCTGAGTGTTTAAAATGGCTGAATGTATAAAAGGAAGAGTGAGAGTGGAATCTGGGGGGGAGAAGAGAACTGAGTGGGTTGCTTGGTGGGGTTTAGAGAGTTGTTTGCCAGGAGGGAGGTGGAGTTCGGATTAGTATTGAGTAAAACCATATGCTTATGTGCCTTAAGAAGAAATCTTGTTAATCTTGTTAGCTTTGTTATCTGTAATAAATACTTAATTTGGTTTACCAAAGGCCTGATCCTTGGCTGGGGTTTCACAGACCAGAAGGGAGGGTAAGGTAATGACCAAGGCTGAAGGGGAACTATAACAAATGGTGGCAGCGGTGAAGAGAATAACAATACCAGTATTCAGAGTCTCTGGGAATACTAGTATTGGGACGTTACTGGTGGTTGCCTAGCAGGGGGATCTGTTGAGATCTGTGCTAGAGCGGGGAGAGAAATCATAAGAGAGAGCGGTCCGGACTGGTGGAGTCCCTGGTGGTGCCTAGTGACAGGCAGTAACCACGCGCAGGTAGGAACCTGACAGGGAGAGCCAGGGAAGGACGCATCACACACCCCTCCTGAGAGTTAGTTGGTGAGGATACGAGAGGGACTTCCCTGCTGTGTCACTCAGATTGTAGCACTACCTGTCTCTTGAGGTTTGTCCCCCCCCCTCCACACATAACCAGTCTTCTGCCACTGTCTGAAATAACTTCTTTTCCAGCAAGTTTTTACTATATCTAATATAAAAACTTTTTTTTCTGTTTCATTTTCAGCCTTTTTGGTTTGTTTAATTCTTAACTTGCATTTTTAATAGATGTAATTTATTTCTTATTTAAATATTTTATATTGTTTTTATTGTAAGGTGCCTCAAACAGCAGTTTATTTATTTTTAAATAAACAAACAAGAACAGAAATATAAGATCCCATCATGGATATTCTGCATCAGATGTAGTCTGACTCTCAGACTGCAGGTAAGGACTTCTTAACACAGTAGAAAAACTCCTCCATACCAAATCAAAGAAACCCTGCACACAGAAATATTCTAGTCTAACCTTTTCACTGACATGCTGATTTTCTATGTGGTGGAGTCTCTTTTAATTTTATTTTTTACCTTGAGTGGGAGGAATATTAAATCCTATTGAGTCCTCACCTGCAAGTCTAAAGTGGTACTGTCAAGGCACAAGTTGACCACCTAATCTTATATTGATGAGAATATGCATGTCAGAGAATTCTGACAGAAATGGAAGTGCTTGTTCACCTATTCATTCCATGTCCAGAATGGAAATCTATCCAGCAAATACGATTGATACTTGCTGTTGTTGCTTTCAGACTACACACAATATGTAATTTATTACTTTTCTCCCATTTTCATTGTGTTTCCTTTGCACTGAAATGAATGGTGTGGAATAATATAATAAGAACATAATTAATCACATAATTAATTGTGTAAAATTCAGCTAGACAGTGACACAAGCAACATAGTTTTGTCAGAAGCCAAACTGCAGTGGAATGGAAACAATGCTGCTTGCAACAAACATAGGTCAGAACGGAAACTGGTGCCTTTTGTGTTTTAATATTGTATTTTAAATTGTTTTTAAAAGATGTGTTTTTAAATTTGTATATTTGTTTTAATGTTTTTAGTTACTGTAAACCGCCCAGGGAGCTTCGGTATGGGGCGGTATATAAGTACAACAAACAAACAAATAAATAAACAAACGTTTTGTGCATCCCTAAGCGAGACCCAAGCCTTTAATCCCAAACAAACCTGGCATGCCGGATGGAGGCAATGGCACTACTAAATTCACTGTCAATGCTCCTGCAGTTGTAAAATTCCTCATATGCAGGCCTAGATGAACCTTGATATTCGATCCGGCTGATGCGACAAATCCCCACAATTAGGATGATCAACATCAGGACAAATGCTACACACAAGGCTCCAATTATGATGTAGAGAGAATGTCGTGGCATGTTTGTCAGGCTCTCTGCCATGTGCCCAGACTTCCATTGCAAATCTAGAAGCAAGAAATATAATGATCATTGTTGATTAATAGTACTGTAAGGAAGTAGCATCACTTACTTACCCTACTTCTTCACACAGTGCATAGTTAAGCTATGGAATTTGCTCTCACAAGAGGCAGTGATGGCCACCAACTTAGATGGCTTTAAAAGAGAATCAAGCAATTTCATGGAGAATAAGGCTATCAATGGCTACTAGCCATTGTGCTTCTGAATACCAGTTGCTGGAAACCACAGGAGAGGAGAGTGCTCTTGCACTCAGGTTCTACTTGTGGGCTTCCCATGGGCATCTGGTTGGCCACTATGAGAACAGGATGCTAGACCAGATGGGCCACTGGCCTGGTCCAGCAGGCTCTTCTTATGTACATTCCGATTCACTCACTTCTAATGTTTCTGCTTGTCCTTTTAATGGAGTTTCATTGTGCATTAAAACCTAAGCTAGAAAGCGTGGAACTATTCTGAAACAGCTGTTTTGGTCTTGTTCCTTTCTACCATTAATTTTGCCCTTGGTTATTCCTAACAGAGAGGATACAGAAACAGTGAACTAAGGACAATTTTTATATCACATTTACCCTACAACTGAGATGCATAGAATCATAGAATAGTAGAGTTGGAAGGGACCTACAAGGCCATCAAGTCCAACCCCCTGCTCAATGCAGGAATCCAAATCAAAGCATTCCCGACAGATGGCTGTCCAGCTGCCTCTTGAACACCTCCAGTGTCGGAGAGCCCACTACCTCTCTAGGTAATTGGTTCCATTGTCGTATGGCTCTAACAGTTAGGAAGTTTTTCCTGATGTCCAATCTACTCCTCATCTTGCCCACACTTGCCTCTCTTGCTCTTGATTCAGCTTTGCTATCTACATCCTGGTGAGTCCCTGACAATGACGTCCATGCTACCTGTGTGATTGAGGAGTGGAGCACATAAGCCTAAAAAGGGTATAACATGGAGAACCCATCAGACAGTGGTGGAAGACACAAGCTCGGGGGGCTTCAGAAAATTGAGGGGAGCTAATAGAATGAGGTTTGACAGTGGAAAAACTACTGAGTAAGGTAGTTTGTATGAATTTTAAAGTTACATTTGGAAGTATACATGTTTATGTCTACTCATTATGTCTACAACTGTTCTTATGGTACCAATAGACATTGCATAAAGTGTTGTCCCCGGCATATCATCAATATGATCATCTTTTTTCTGAATCCTAGAACCTTATTTAAAAGCAGTTTCTATTTTGTTAATGGTTGCTTTAATATAATAACAAATTGTATTAAATATTTATTTATTTATTAATAATACATAAATAAATAGATAATGTATTTGTTATCACATTTATATCCCACTTCTCCTCCAAGGAGTTGAAAGTGGAGTACAAAATCCTCCCCTTCTCACAACATCCTGTAGAGTAGGTTATGCTGGCTCAAGGTCACCCAGTGGGTTTCAAGACTGAGTGGGGATTTGAACTCTGGTCTTCCAGGTGCCAGCCCAACACTGCTACACCTCACTAGCTGCTGCCTACTGCTATACTCAAAAGAATATATTTCAAATATTCTTTCTTCACTGGCCAGAATATTCCATAAATCCACGTTTCTTTGCTCTGTCAGGCTCTGTTCAACTGTTCTCCGATAAGCCAAACGTAGAAGAATGCCTAATGAGGCGGCAAACAAGGCACTTCACTAAAATGGGTCTGCTTTATTTGTAAGTCCAAGGTACATGGCTGATGGAAGCAAAACAAGGGATAAACCTACAGAGTAGACTCTCAAAAAAGGAGCATACCAAAATTATAGTTGTAAGTGTTGGCCTGTAATGTGTTCTGTGTGTCTCACAGAAAGAGGCTCTGGAAACCTGAAGCAGAAGAGTTAAGCAGAGCAAGAGAGTGTGCCAGGTCTGCCAAGGTCAGCAGCTGGTTGACAAGGGCAACCGCTGAGATAAGAAGGGGACTCAAGGCAGCTCTGGTGTGGGGGAAAGTTTGTATGGAAGGAGGACTGCGTTTGTTAACTTTAGTGTCAGTGAAAGACTCTTACAAAGTACTTTGCCTGGCCTGTATTATTCCGGTTCGGACCTGCTCCAGTGCCTCTGCACTGTACGGTATCAACACGCGCTGCAACAGTAAGTTGCTCTGGAAACCTTTTTATGACTAAACAGCTGGGTTAAACTGTTGTGTAAATTTATATAGATATTAGCAGAGAATGTCAACGGTCTGAAATGCATGTGTGCCAATGTGTGCGTTTACCTAACAAAGCAGGCTTTTACCCTGCATTGAGATCACTGAGACTTAAGATTTAGTAAAATAAGAAAAGCTACTTTATTTATAGAAATACATAGTAGATAGAAAGGCATACCTAGTTCTAACTAACTAACTAAGTTGGAGGCGCAATGCCCAGGTTCGGGAGTTGCCCTCATGGCTCAGGAGAGAGAGAGCAGAGACAAAGGTGTCTCCTCTCTCTTGGACAGTCGAAGAAGAGAAGAAGGGAAAGGGCAGAAGACATAAGGGCTCTGGGGGATTTCCCGGCTGATAGGACTGGCGCTCCTGCCGAAGCCCTGGCTAATCTGTGGAATGCAGAGATGACCCGGGCTGTTGACACGATCGCTCCTGCGCGCCCTCTCCTCTGCAGAGCTCATACAGCTCCTTGGTACACGCCAGAGCTGAGAGCGATGAAACAAGATAGGAGACGGCTTGAGCGGAGATGGAGATGAACTCCCGACGAATGCAATTATGAGCTGGTTTGTGCTTCTACCAAGCTGTACATAGGAGCGGTGAGGGTGGCGAAAAAACAACATTTCACCGCCACTATTCAGTCATCTCTCTCCCGCCCAGCGGAGCTTTTTAGAGTGGTCCGAGGTCTACTCCATCCAGGCCTACAGGACATTGTAGATACATCGGTGGCCCGCTGTAATGAGTTTGCTGAGCACTTCCAGCACAAGATCTTCTGCATTCGCCGGGACCTAGACTCCCATTTAATAGCAGTTAGTCCTAATGAGGTGTCCAGAGCACAGTCTTGTCATGTTTTGATGGATGAGTTTCAGTTGGTTCAGTTCGAGGACGTGGACAAGGTGCTTGGACAGGTACGTGCAACCACTTCGGTACTGGATCCTTGCCCCTCTTGGCTAATAAAAACTAGCAGGGATGGAACAGTTGGCTGGGCCAAGGAAGTGATTAATGCCTCTTTACGAGAGGGAGTGGTCCCTGGCTGCCTGAAAGAGGCGGCGGTAAGACCACTTCTGAAAAAACCTTCCTTGGACCCAGAGGATTTCAGCAGCTACAGACCAGTGGCAAATGTTCCATTCCTGGGCAAGATCTTGGAGCGAGTGGTTGCTGACCAGCTCCAGGTGCTATTGGATGAAACCGATTATCTAGATCCATTTCAATCGGGGTTCAGGCCTGGTTTTGGCACTGAGACGGCCTTGGTCGCCCTGTTTGATGACCTATGTCGGGAGAGAGACAGAGGGAGTGTAACTCTGTTGATACTCCTTGACCTCTCAGCGGCTTTTGATACCATCGACCATGGCATCCTTCTGGAGACGCTTGTGGAGTTGGGAGTTGGAGGCACTGCTTGGCAGTGGTTCCGCTCCTACTTAGCGGGCTGTCTCCAGAAGATAGTGCTTGGGGAACATTGCTCGACACCGTGGGTTCTCCAGTGTGGGGTCCCGCAGGGTTCAGTTTTGTCTCCCATGCTTTTTAACATCTATATGAAGCCGCTGGGTGCGGTCATCAGGAGTTCTGGAGTGCATTGTCGTCAGTACGCTGATGACACGCAGCTCTACTTCTCCTTTTCATCTTCCTCAGGTGAGGCGGTCGATGTGCTGAACCGTTGCCTGGCTGCGACAATGGACTGGATGAGAACTAACAAACTGAGACTCAATCCTGACAAGACTGAGATGCTGTTGGTGGATGGTTTCTCTGATCGGATGGTGGATATATACCCTGTCCTGGATGGGGTTACACTCCCCCTAAAGGAGCAGGTTTGTAGTTTGGGAGTCGTCTTAGACTCTTCCCTTTCACTTGAGGCTCATGTAGCCTCGGTGGCTCGGAATGCGTTCTACCAACTTCGGTTGGTAGCCCAGCTACGTCCCTATCTGAGTAAGGAAGACCTCACATCAGTGGTACATGCTCTGGTAACCTCGCGTCTGGACTACTGCAACGCGCTTTACGTAGGGCTACCTTTGAAGACGGTTCGGAAGCTACAGCTAGTGCAAAATGCGGCGGCCAGACTGCTAACAAGAACTAAGCAGTCTGAGCATATAACACCTGTCTTGGCTCGCTTGCACTGGCTTCCAATATGCTTCCGGGCCAGATTCAAAGTGTTGGTATTAACCTATAAAGCCTTATACGGCCCGGGACCATGATATCTGTCGGAACGCCTCTCCCAATATGAACCCGCCCGTACACTACGGTCTACTACGAAGGCCCTCCTCCGGGTCCTGCCTCATAGGGAGGCCCAGAGGGTGCTGACAAGATCTAGGGCCTTCTCAGTGGTGGCCCCCGAATTATGGAATAGTCTCCCCGAGGAGGTGCGCTTGGCGCCGACACTACCATCTTTTCGGCGCCAAGTTAAGACCTTTCTCTTCTTTGAGGCATTTTAATGTAATTTAATTTAATTTTAAATTGTTGTAATCTGATTTTATATTGTACAGTTTTTAGATACTTGTTCTATTAGATTGTGTAATTTTATTGTATTTTTGATGTTCACCGCCCAGAGAGCTATCGCTAGTTGGGTGGTATATAAATTTAATAAATAAATAAATAAATAAATATCAGTATGCGACGGAAGGAAGTCAGAGCATCACAGGTAAAGGTAGTCAAGCCTAGCTATCTGGAGGATCTAACTCTATCTCCCTTCTGGAACATGAACAAAAGAACAAAACAGGAGTCGCTCTTGCCCCACTTCCAACATAAACATGCTTTAATATAAAAATAAATGGCTACTTTTCTTTCTCTATCCCTAAGGCCACTGAAAGGGTAAAACCACTGTAACTAGGGACTAGTCTTACACCAGCTCATCTAGCTTGTCTCTGACTGCCTCTCCATCAGAGATCTAACTACTGAAGCACTAACTGTCATTGAGAGTGTTCTCTTCTCATTTCCCTTCTCCTTTTTGTGCTATATTCCACAGGTGTGACAAGCACCTGTAACCAAGATCTTGAGGGCTTTAGAAATCTGGATTCAAACTATGATTCTGAAATATTTGTTATTATGCTGCATAATCAATAGTAAGTAATAAAAGCATACGGTTCCTACAATATATTCCTTTCATATAAAGTCATTAAATTACCTATTATTATTATTATTATTATTATTATTATTATTATTATTATTATTAAATATCAAGGCACTGCATAGATTATTATTATTATTATTATTATTATAGGATTATTGCATGTCTCAGGATATTAAATCCATCTATCAGTCAGCCTATTATCTACCACCTAAAGAGACTGTCACTCACACCCAGATTATTTCCTCAATTAAGTACACATGCCTATTTTAGCCATTACTATTTTCCCCCTTGAGCAGGTCTCCCAGGCTTTATTCCTTTATTTATTCATACATTTAGTATACTGTTCTTCAGCTAAGAAGTTATTCTCAGATTACTTCCAGTGTATGTTAAAATAATGGCTTGGATTCTAAGATAATTAAGGATGCAATCCTATACTTGCTTATGTGGGAGTAAATCCCACTGAACTTAATAGGACCTACTTCTGAGCAGATATGCACAGGACTATGACGTTAAGGAAGTTGACAGAATGAAAGTGTGGAAGGAAAACTCCTCAAACATTTGATTGTGCTCCAAATGACAGTTTATTAAAGAAGGCCAATGATATTGGGAGAGAGGTCACCAAGGACCGCCTCTGCCCAAAATATGCCAAGCAGAGCTTTATAAAGTGATTACATGTTATGCAGGTGTTACAACACAAAGCACATCTTATAACCATATACAGCAATACCTTTCACCCTTTGGGTGGTCACCTTTAACATTATTGGTCTTGCCCATCTATGTGCCAAGTTGGTACTTGCCTCTATCTGAAACCTGCTGGTTCTGTGTTTCGGCTAATGCCATCTGTTTGGCCACTGGGCTCCACATCCCATGCTGTGGCCACCCTGGGAGCTGATTCCCCTTAAATCTCCACACCATCCAAAGGTTCAAGCTTGCAGGGCAGCTTCCTTATTATTAAAAACTTAAACTTGTTATGTGAAATATTTCGCTGGACCACAATTTCCTCTGTCCCTTGTTTCAGTGCTTGTTTCAACTAATTCTGCTTTTATGCTGTATTATGACGCATCTTAATAATTCAGGCCTCTAATGAGAGAACACAAAAGCAAAGGCCTGAGCAAAAGCCTAATGAGTTATAATTTTGCTTTCAGCCCCCCCTTTTGAAACTAAGTCTCAACCGAGGATTTATAACTCATCAGAAGGGTGTAATTTCTGGGGGCTTTTTAAACCTTCCCCCATTACTGGTTCAGCAAGCATTATCCATTATTATTATTATTATTATTATTATTATTATTATTATTATTATTATTATTATTATTATTATTATTATTATTATTATTATATGCTTACTATCTAAAAGATCTCAAAGCGGTTTACAATAGAATACACAAGGTACAATAAAAACACATCAAATTAATTTACAAAGCAAAATACAAAAACAATACATAAACAATATCCATATACATAAACACAGTATGAAAGTCAGAATTCACCAAGAGAAGCCCATAAGCTGCCCTCCCCTCTCTATGAAAGTGTCAGAAAACTGAAATTATGTTGACCACGGAGGACGACGACAAGCAGGTAAAAGGTTATCGCTCCCCAGGTTCAGCTTGCCACCAATTTCTCTTGCCTCTCTTTCCTCCAGGGGAGAGGGCGGTGGGAGCACCCGCTGGCTGCGAGGCTCCAGGACTCAAACCTCAGCAGGCCTATGTGTCCATTGTTCTGAAGGTGGAACATCTCCCCAGGAGGCAGGTTGTGATCAGAGAATAGGACGGGCTTTTGGGGGCTAAAGAGGGCGGCCATCGTGTTGATGTTGATGGGGGATTACATGTTGTTGACCACTGAACCGCACTGTCACTGAGTTTGTTTTCCATCAAGTCTGAAAAACTGTAGCTAGGGGGAGTTATGTCTTTGCCCAGTCTGGGAACGGACAGCCAAGGCCGTTGCTATGGTAACCATCGCGATAGACTGGGAAAAGTTCTAGCAGCTATCTGTGTAAGCTGAGTCTTCTGTGTATTGCCTCTGAACTGAGAGGTTGTCTTCTGTGTTTACCTTTGGAGAGAGATGTACCAGAAGGGGGGTGACTGAAGAAACTCTACATGTATTTACTCTTAAGCCTTTGGCCGTAATGTCTTAATAAAGACTCTTAACATGATCTAATGCTCTGAAGAAGTTTCTTGCTCAACTTAACTCCAACGTAATGTATGCTGTTTCACGCAACAATGCACACACGTCAACAGGGTTATGGGCCCAGATCCACAGCGCATTACACGGGAGTAAGTTGCTGGTCTGAACGGCAGACGGAGTTCCAGAGCGCAGCTTGATTGATTGTACCAGACAGAGGTGAGTAACATGGCTGGAAACCTGTCTGGGGGAGGCTTGCCAATGGAAAGATTGACGGAAAAGAATTATGGCAGCTGGAAGCCGAGGATGCGGGCTTTGCTGATAAAAGAGGATTTATGGGACATTATAGATGGACCACCCCCCGCAGTATTGACCGCGGCCTGGAAGCGCAAAGATCAGAGGGCGCAGACGTTTATAATCTTGGCTCTATCGGATTCTCAACTGATGTGTGTGAGAGATGAGCCGTCGGCTAAACAGATGTGGGACGCGTTGCAGGATTTGTCCCAGGAATGGCAGCGGAGGCAGGAGGCAAAGGAGAAAAGTGCCGTGCCGAAGGAGGCTGTCAACAGCAGACAGGAAAACAAGCAAGAACAGCAATGGCTGAAGGCTTGTTATACCTGTGGGGCTCGTGGGCATCTTCAAAGAGACTGTGCAGTCAAGCGCAACTCCAGGGACGGAGGCTTGAAGCAGGGAAGTGTGAACTTTGTAAACTGAAGCCACAAACTTTAGCACCTGTTGACTGGATTGTTGACAGCGGGGCAAGCCATATATTAATCAAAGACAGAAGTTTGTTTTACACTTCAGAAGACGTGCAGGATTTTGTGCAACTAGCTGATGGATCGGCTTGGGGGGATGAGCAGCTATCCTCTCGTGCTGAGGATATATCTCCAGGGGGTGGAGGGATCCTTGTAGTGGGTGATTTGATCATTAGGAACATAGACAGTGGGGTGTGTGATGGGCGTGTAGACCGCAAGGTGTTTTGCCTGCCTGGTGCGAAGGTTGCGGATATCGCCTGTCGTTTAGATAGTTTGGTAGACAGTGCTGGGAAGGAGTCAGTGGTCGTGGTGCACGTTGGCACCAATGACATGGGGAAATGCAGCCGTGAGGTCCTGGAAGCAAAATTTAGGTTGCTAGGTAGGATGCTGAAAGCCAGGACCTCCAAGGTGGCTTTCTCTGAAATGCTACCAGTTCCACGCGCAGGACCAGCCAGACAGGCCCAGCTTCACAGTCTCAATGCGTGGATGAGACGATGGTGTCGGGTGGAAGGGTTCGGATTTGTTAGGCACTGGGGAACATTTTGGGACAAGCCAGGCCTGTACAAAAGGGACGGGCTCCACTTGAACCAGAATGGAACCAGACTGCTGGCACTTAAAATTAAAAAGGTAGCAGAGCAGCTTTTAAACTGACTGAGGGGGGAAACCCGACAGGAGCTGAGAAAGGTCCGGTTCGGAATAAACCTCCCCCCTGGGATAAAGACCAAAGAAATGATGAAATTTTAAAAGGGGTAGGCCTAGAAGTAGGCATTATGAGAGCAGGGGCACAGCATATAAATTCAGAAGAGCAAAATTACCACAGGCCTAACCACAAGTGCCAAAGACACTTGAAGAGAGACACTGCTTACAAGTGCCTGTACGCTAATGCTAGGAGCCTCCGAAACAAGATGGGAGAACTGGAGTGCTTGGTCTTAGAGAAGAGCATTGATATAGTGAGCATAACGGAGACCTGGTGGAATGGAGAAAACCAGTGGGATACGGTTATCCCTGGATATAAACTATATCGGAAGGACAGGGAAGGACGTATTGGTGGCGGAGTCGCTCTATACGTGAAAGAAGGCATTGAATCCAGCAAGCTCGAAACCCCAAAAGAGGCAGACTCCTCCACAGAATCGTTGTGGGTGGTGATACCGTGCCCCAGGAGGGACTTAATACTGGGAACGGTCTATCGTCCCCCTGATCAAAATGCTCAGGGAGACCTTGAGATGAGATATGAAATTGAGGAAGCATCCAAACTAGGAAATGTGGTAGTAATGGGTGACTTCAACTACCCGGACATAGACTGGCTGCATATGTGTTCCAGTCATGACAAAGAAGCAAAGTTTCTAGATATTCTAAATGACTATTCCCTAGATCAGTTGGTCATGGAACCGACCAGAGGGACGGCAACCCTGGACTTAATCCTCAGTGGGGACCAGGACCTGGTGCGAGATGTAAGTGTTGTTGAACCGATTGGGAGCAGTGACCACAGTGCTATTAAATTAAACATACATGTAACTGGCCAATTGCCAAGAAAATCCAACACGGTCACATTTGACTTCAAAAGAGGAAACTTCACAAAAATGAGGGGATTGGTAAAAAGAAAGCTGAAAAACAAAGTCCAGAGGGTCACATCACTCGAAAATGCTTGGAAGTTGTTTAAAAACACTATATTAGAAGCTCAACTGGAGTGCATACCGCAGATCAGAAAAGGTACCGCCAGGGCCAAGAAGATGCCAGCATGGTTAACGAGCAAAGTCAAGGAAGCTCTTAGAGGCAAAAAGTCTTCCTTCAGAAAATGGAAGTCTTGTCCGAATGAAGAAAATAAAAAAGAACATAAACTCTGGCAAAAGAAATGCAAGAAAACAATAAGGGATGCTAAAAAAGATTTTGAGGAGCATATTGCTAAGAACATAAAAACCAACAACAAAAAATTCTATAAATACATTCAAAGCAGGAGACCATCTAGGGAGACAATTGGACCCTTGGATGATAAGGGAGTCAAAGGTGTACTAAAGAACGATAAGGAGATTGCAGAGAAGCTAAATGAATTCTTTGCATTTGTCTTCACAGTGGAAGATATAGGGCAGATCCCTGAACCTGAACTAACATTTGCAGGAAGGGATTCTGAGGAACTGAGACAAATAGTGGTAATGAGAGAGGAAGTTCTAAGCTTAATGGACAATATAAAAACTGACAAATCACCGGGCCCGGATGGCATCCACCCAAGAGTTCTCAAAGAACTCAAAGGTGAAATTGCTGATCTGCTAACTAAAATATGTAACTTGTCCCTTGGGTCCTCCTCTGTGCCTGAGGACTGGAGAGTGGCAAATGTAACGCCAATCTTCAAAAAGGGATCCAGAGGGGATCCCGGAAATTACAGGCCAGTTAGCTTAACTTCTGTCCCTGGAAAACTGGTAGAAAGTATAATTAAAGCTAGATTAACTAAGCACATAGAAGAACAAGCCTTGCTGAAGCAGAGCTTCTGCAAGGGAAAGTCCTGTCTCAGTAACCTATTAGAATTCTTTGAGAGTGTCAACAAGCATATAGATAGAGGTGATCCAGTGGACATAGTGTACTTAGACTTTCAAAAAGCGTTTGACAAGGTACCTCACCAAAGGCTTCTGAGGAAGCTTAGCAGTCATGGAATAAGAGGAGAGGTCCTCTTGTGGATAAGGAATTGGTTAAGAAGCAGAAAGCAGAGAGTAGGAATAAACGGACAGTTCTCCCAATGGAGGGCTGTAGAAAGTGGAGTCCCTCAAGGATCGGTATTGGGACCTGTACTTTTCAACTTGTTCATTAATGACCTAGAATTAGGAGTGAGCAGTGAAGTGGCCAAGTTTGCTGACGACACTAAATTGTTCAGGGTTGTTAAAACAAAAAGGGATTGCGAAGAGCTCCAAAAAGACCTCTCCAAACTGAGTGAATGGGCGGAAAAATGGCAAATGCAATTCAATATAAACAAGTGTAAAATTATGCATATTGGAGCAAAAAATCTTAATTTCACATATACGCTCATGGGGTCTGAACTGGCGGTGACCGACCAGGAGAGAGACCTCGGGGTTGTAGTGGACAGCACGATGAAAATGTCGACCCAGTGTGCGGCAGCTGTGAAAAAGGCAAATTCCATGCTAGCGATAATTAGGAAAGGTATTGAAAATAAAACAACCGATATCATAATGCCGTTGTATAAATCTATGGTGCGGCCGCATTTGGAATACTGTGTACAGTTCTGGTCGCCTCATCTCAAAAAGGATATTATAGAGTTGGAAAAAGTTCAGAAGAGGGCAACCAGAATGATCAAGGGGATGGAGCGACTCCCTTACGAGGAAAGGTTGCAGCATTTGGGGCTTTTTAGTTTAGAGAAAAGGCGGGTCAGAGGAGACATGATAGAAGTGTATAAAATTATGCATGGCATTGAGAAAGTGGATAGAGAAAAGTTCTTCTCCCTCTCTCATAATACTAGAACTCGTGGACATTCAAAGAAGCTGAATGTTCGAAGATTCAGGACAGACAAAAGGAAGTACTTCTTTACTCAGCGCATAGTTAAACTATGGAACTTGCTCCCACAAGATGCAGTAATGGCCACCAGCTTGGATGGCTTTAAAAGAAGATTAGACAAATTCATGGAGGACAGGGCTATCAATGACTACTAGCCATGATGGCTGTGCTGTGCCACCCTAGTCAGAGGCAGCATGCTTCTGAAAACCAGTTGCCGGAAGCCTCAGGAGGGGAGAGTGTTCTTGCACTCGGGTCCTGCTTGCGGGCTTTCCCCAGGCACCTGGTTGGCCACTGTGAAAACAGGATGCTGCACTAGATGGGCCACTGGCCTGATCCAGCAGGCTCTTCTTATGTTCTTATGTTCTTATCGCAAAAGATTGTGGAAGCCCGAGGTCTGGTGAGATTTGACAAGTTGGGAATACTGTCAGATTGTTTGTTTGTACCAGAACTGAATCATAACATATTGTCTGTGAGAAAACTGGTGAGTTGTGATTTTTCAGTCTTGTTTCACAAAGACCAATGTTATGTAATGAGGGGAGATCAAGTGTGTTTGCAGGGAAGCCTTAATGATTCACAGTTTGTAATAAAGAGCAGTCAAGCAGGGTGTGCTGTGTTAAACGCTGAGGCACAGGTACATCAGGGCTGCGTCCATGAATGGCATCAAAGGCTGGGGCATGCAAACTTTGACACGATTAAGAAAACCCCAATGTACAGTGAAGACATGCGTTTAAGAGATTGTGGACAGTTAATGGATTGTGATGCATGTCATAAAGCTAAAATGACTATTGCACCAATAAACCGGGAGGCTGAAAGAACCACAACAGCTCCCTACCAGCTAGTTCATGTTGATTTATCAGGGCCAATAAATGCTTCACGAGGAGGTGCGAGATTCTTTATGGTACTGGTTGATGATTTTACGAGATATACTCATCTTTATTTGCTGAAGCAGAAAAGTGAAGCAGAGCAAAAGCTGAAACTGTTCATTAAGAGAATCGAAACTCAACATGGCACCACAGTGGGGGCTATACGCTCGGACCAGGGGGGGGAATTCACGAGTAAAACATTGAGTGACTTCCTTGAAAGTAAGGGAATAAAACAGAATTTCACTGCCCCATACAGCCCGTTTTCCAATGGAACTGCAGAGAGAAAAAACAGGGTGCTTCAGGAAGCAATGAGAGCCATGCTGATGGATTGCAGTTTAGGGAATTCTTTTTGGGCAGAAGCAATTCTTTATGCGAATTACATTCACAATAGGGTATTACACAGTGCTCTTGGAATGTCTCCTTATGAGAAAATCACTGGCAGAAAACCGAAAATACAACACATTCAAAAATTCGGGGCAAGATGCTGGATCCACATTCCACAGGGAAAAAGGAGGGGCAAGCTTGCACCGAGGGCGCAGCAAGGTTTTGTTTTGGGATTTCAGAATGCATATTTCAGAGTTTGGTGTCCAGAAACACAGCAGTTAATTCTGAGCAGAAGCATTAAAGTCTCAGAAAAACCTTGGGATCAAAGGGAAACAGTCATTCTTACAGGGTCAGATGACACACAATCACAAACATTTAAGCCAAATCCAGACATAAAGGTGGAGGGCACACATATTCCTCTCAGGGATGCGTTAAATGAGCTCATTTGTGGGAAACGTAGATCGAAGAAACGCAAGGCTGAGGAAATGGAATCTCCTGCGCAGGCTGTGCCAAGTACCAGCTCAAGTGGGGGGGATGGAAGGGCAGACGCTCTAGTGCCTTTAAGACGTTCTACAAGATCAAATATAGGCAAACCGCCAGAAAGATTCACTGTGGGATTAGTGACCAGTCCTGGAATGCACAAACTGGTTGAAATGGATCCTGACACGTTATATATGACATGTGTTCAGCCAAAGTTTGATTGAATAAAGTGTTAGCTAAATGTACAGAGATGTTTTGAACTGTACTGAAATGTAAGCTGTATTGCAAGATGTATTGGAGAAATGTATTGTTGTTATTGTTGTAATGAGTTACAGACATGATGGGAAAAAGGGGGGATTGTTTACCATTGAACCGCACTGTCACTGAGTTTGTTTTCCATCAAGTCTGAAAAACTGTAGCTAGGGGGAGTTATGTCTTTGCCCAGTCTGGGAATGGACAGCCAAGGCCGTTGCTATGGTAACCATCGCGATAGACTGGGAAAAGTTCTAGCAGCTATCTGTGTAAGCTGAGTCTTCTGTGTATTGCCTCTGAACTGAGAAGTTGTCTTCTGTGTTTACCTTTGGAGAGAGATGTACCAGAAGGGGGGTGACTGAAGAAACTCTACATGTATTTACTCTTAAGCCTTTGGCCGTAATGTCTTAATAAAGACTCTTAACATGATCTAATGCTCTGAAGAAGTTTCTTGCTCAACTTAACTCCAACGTAATGTATGCTGTTTCACGCAACAACACACACACGTCAACACATGTGACCCCCACAATAGGGAAAATCAGAGGCCCACTCTGCCTTTTCTGCATAGCTCCAGTGACTGGTCCTGTGGCCAGGAGGACCTGCCTCCGAGGGCCCCCCCCCGAATCTTCCTTGCTGGCATCTCCATCTGCACTGGCTAACTGGGCGGCCAGCAGCAGCAGCAAGAGGAGGAGGTGGTGGTGGTGGTGGGAGAAGTCCAACCTCAGCCTCTCCCGGGTGCGCATCCTCGTTGTGGCTCCACATGGGGTCTCTCCAAGTCCGTCGGAGCGTGTAAGCATCATTTTGTGCTGTGTCTCGAGCAGCTCCTCCAGCTCTGCATCCTTACACGCCTCTATCACCACATAAAATATGATAGTAGGGGGTACTCCAAAACACTATGAGGCTACAGACAGGCTCATTGCATTCTCGAGTACTGCTTCTACAGCCAATTTGAAGGCCAATTTACTATAATTTCCTTTGAGATTAGACTTTCTCCCCATTTTCTTCCCTGGATCGGTTTGGGTGGCCTTGTCATGTTGAAGGAGAGGTTGTAAGGCATAGGACATCAAGAGATGCAAATTTTCGGATGCCTGATCCAAAGCTGAGGCTGCTGAGGTCCAGCCATTCATTCCTTCTGGGAGTGCCTGTGTCAGATCAAGAGGCTGTCCCATCTTTATAAATTGTTGTGGATCCCACTACAGAAGAGAAAATAACTGTGAGTGGGAAGCAACGGAGGTCCTTGTGTTGCAACCAGGCCAGCATCCCTCAGTTTGTGCTGGAAGGGATGCTGCCTTGCTACAACCCAAACACCCCCCCATGAGAGTAGTTTTTATTAGATTAAGGCCAAATTTGTTAACATAGGGCATACCCATAACTTCACAGCAAAACCCAGATTCTTAGTGAGAGCTTCAGGTTATATACCCTCACCCACTTGGATCATCAGGTCATTAACCCTTACCCAGACCAAACAATATAGATCTTACTCTTAGAAGTTCAAAGGATTATAATATTTCCAGAGTCCAAATCTTCGCAATCTTGAAACTTTCCCTCTCCCAGGCTACCCTCTGTTCCACATGCTTGGAAACCAGAAGGATTGTTAGGCCCTCGAGGAAAAGCCCATTAACTGCTTCTGAATTTTCCTGGTGATTCAAAGAACAAGAAGTTGTGACACAAATTTGAGACCCTAAGGGACTTCCTTGCCCTTAGGGACTGGTCAGGATTTGGCATACAACCAGTTTTGCATTTTGCATTATTTTGGCCCTTATTTCTTTGTCTTCCAGCAGATTCAGGTCTCTTTCCTTGCCTTCTTGGTAGGCCCACTGGCTCTCCGGTCTCAAATCAGAACAGTTTGTCTGAATGTTAGAGCTCTTGGGACCCCATTCTTAGGCTCAGGTCCTGAGGGTCTTTGTCCTTGGCCTCAGGGATTGATTTTGTTGTCAAGCAGCCAAAAGTTTCTTCAAGTCACAATCAAAGACAGGTCAAGCCTCTCTGCAGACAGGTTTCTCTAGCTTACTGCACAGACCCCCTTGGATGAAGAACAGGTGGAGACCTTGCAACTGCTGGAAGGGATGGGCAATCGACAGCTCTCATCTCAGACTTGTGTCTCGGCATGGATGGCTTGCGACTTGACAAAGCGTAATGGATGCACGAAGTGAAGGCAAACGAAAAAGAAAAAACTTGGCCTTTACAGGAGAAATTGCAGCTTGCAGCTTGCTGGTTACTGCAGCTTGCTAGTTTGATGCAACAGGTTGAATGTCCTTGACAAAACAATCTCCTCTCCCTCCTCCCTTTGATAACTTCATACGAGAAGGGAAGCAACATTAGTTAATTTTTTTTATGAGCGTGGTCCAAATAGAAACAGGAATTTTTCAAACCTATGAATGGGCAGTCTAACAAATTTCGCCTTTCAACGTCCTCCAGCTCATCTACTTAAGCATCTCCAAAAGCTCAAAGCAATAGCAACCCTGAAGCATTTCACAATAATGCCAAATAACTCACCTCAGGGACATAAAAGATATGACACAGATCTCAAACATTTGTCATACAAGGCTAGTTTACATGAGGTGTAATCAGTTTTTAGTGGCTTTCCTTCCCTATAAGCTTAACAAATTCCACAAGCCCTTAAATATTGTATAGTCACAAAGGCAAATTTGGAAATAAACCAATATCTAGCTATTTGTTCGGCCATACCATCTTTCTTTAAATGAGGCAGACAATGACTGTTCATTGTTCCCTTTCTTTTTGGTATAAAACCTATTCTGTGAATTTTAGCCAAATCTCTTTGTCAGCCACTGGCCACTGAGCAAACCATCAAAAACAGACTGTTAAAAAAAAATGGTCCAAACAGTCGCTGCTGTCTCTGCAGCTGCATCAGCCCTATCTTAACCCCTTGTATGCTAGCTCACAGCCCACAAATGCTGCTTTTATTTAGCGGTTATAAAGTGTGAACAAACACCAAAAAGAGGGTCAAGCTGATCCCATAGAAGGAGAGCATGCTGTTCTGAGCCATGAAACACTTGGGCCATGAAATGTGCACCCCCCTTTTTCATGGCAAAACTGTATAATGAAAAAGATCTCTAAAAAGAAGCATGCCTTTCTAAGACAAAGCACCCTTGCCAAGCACCTGTTGTATTACATCAACATGTTGAAGTGGTGAATGTGTGCTGCTCTTAGCTTAATAGCCACTGAGCACGATACAGACAAAGACTCCTTTCTATAATCAAACACGGTAGGGTGCCTTATCCTTAAGCAAAGCAAAGCAAAGCAAAGCAAAAGCAAAAGCAAAGCAAAGCAAAGCAAAGCAAAAGCAAAAGCAAAAGCAAAAGCAAAAGCAAAGCAAAGCAAAGCAAAGCAAAAGCAAAAGCAAAGCAAAAGCAAAAGCAAAGCAAAGCAAAAGCAAAGCAAAGCAAAGCAAATAAAGTGAACTGGGAACAAAATCAAAATTTCCAATATGCTTCTAGTCAGTGGTTCCTGGAAGGTCAGAATCACACTGGGCAGATCAATTCATTCTTATACTTCCTGCCCACCTCCCTCAAAGCATCTGCTACTAGCCACAACGGAAAAGCAGATACTGTACTACACAGGCTACCAATAGAATTAAATAGGGCAGTTCTTAGCACTAGGCCTACAGGGCTCTTCAGGAAACTTAGGGTGTATACAGACTTGGTGTATAGGGTGTGTAAGACAAAGGGATAATATGGTAGTGCTCTTGATGCCCCCATGGTGCATGTGTGTTCACTTTTTTTCTGTCCTGCTATGGCTTCTCTGTAAAAACTTGCAAAGCCTATTTGGCCAGCGAATGAACTGAGACAGAAAAAATAAGCATGTCCTTATGGAGACAATGGCCATCTTAGACTTAGTTAATCGTCAATAAACCCAGATGGTAATAAATACACCAATACTTACGTATTTCACAATTTGCTCCAACCCATCCACGTGGACAATGGCAGGTATACCCATTGGGTTGGTCTATGCACATTCCACCATGACGACAGGGGTTGCTCTCACAGTCATTTATATTGATCTCACACTCTTCACCTTAAAAACGGAAAGAAACACAGTTACGTGTTGCAGATGTGGAAGTAAAACCACATATATCCCTTTCAACTGCAGACACCCAATAATCAGTGTATCTTACTCCCAAAAGATTTATTTTAGCAGTCATATTGCCTATAGTACAGCAAATAATTTGCTCCTTGTAAGGAAAATTTATATTTTTCTGCAAGCAGATTTTAGTTCCAACCATGCTCACTTCATGTTACTTGTTATTAAAACAATGGAACAAGATCTCTCTAGGATTGCAAAGGAGTGAAGAGTGTTTAAACAGCAATCAAAACACAGACTGACACAGGGCAGCATATCTGCATAGCAAAGCAATCAAACTTCAGCAAGAAATGGCTGGCATACATAAAAGAATTAGATCATTCTAACCACAGCTCAAAACAAGCATGAATCAAAGAAATGTCTTGCTTTGCCACTGGGGCTCTGTAAATTGAAGCTGAAGATATTGATGTTTTCTTGAAGATTAGAACACACCTGGATTTGTCAGGAATGGATTTCAGAAATGCTCTTACACAACTGCAGAATAAAATCTTAGAGAAAAAAATATCCAACAAACAAGGCAGCTTTAAAGCTGGTGATCCAGCTTATACCAGACAAAGTATAAACTAGCGGGCACCCATTGTTTACCTTTGCATTTATGAAAACACAATTTGATAAACTAAATTTGTCCTTTTGAAAGGCTGATAGAATTTTAATAATAAATAATAAAATTAATATATAAGGGATAAAAATATGGTTATAAAAGAAGGGGGAAGACCCCTGGTGTGCATTAGGATTAGAAATTAAGAAGAAGAGGGGGAAGTGTGGGATTTTTAACTGCAGACACACCTTAAGCCCCTGGAAGACTGACCTAATTGGGAACTCACAAGAGGGCATGAGTTATCTGACCTTTAAAGGATGTTTGCCCAGTCATTTGTTCATTTGTAAGGAAATGAAAAGATTTTCAAAAAGGTGTGCAAAAAAGGATCCACAGTTCTAACTCGGTTTTGTATGTAATGTGTAAACATTTCTATATAGGTTTTGTATGTAATGCCCCAGCCATGCCTGAATGCATGTTGCTCCATTACACTTTCTGTAACAGAATACACTGCTGGCCCCCATACCATTATCTGGAGAATAAAGTGGCCCACAAGAATCCCAGAGTTGACTATCCCAGCTTCAGAATATTAATACAAGAATCACAGAAAAAGCCAAGAGGATAAAATGTCTTCAGTTTCCAGGTATAGATTACATAAGGCTCATCTGCCATATTTAGCATCATTCAATTAATACATTGGCTTTCTCTGCAGCTTTCCAAATGTTTTCTTGTTTCAGAAAGATATTAAATCAGTTATGTTTTAATAGCCATTTTACCTTACTAAGCTATAGTTAACTACACCTTTTAACTACACCTTTTACTTTTGAAAGCCAGTGTATCAAATCACTTCTATCCAATATTAGCAGCTCTTCTGTCAAAGCTAAGTCCAATAGCAATACCCAAATTAATTAGTGCACGCTCTCTCTCTCTGAAAGCCCACTAAATAAACACTTGTTGAAATGGTACCAGTTGGAAAACATTTTGCCTAAATCATTTTAGGTGCAAGTTTTCCTTTAAGTAGTGCTGCCTTGTTCCAGAGAAGTAAAAGCATGCAGATAAAACAGCTGATCTAATTTGTATATATAGGAATACCTCACTGCAGATGTATGTTTATAAATCTCTTATTTGTTGAGCTTCAGTATACGTATCTGACTGAAGTTTAGTGTTTAGTAGCTTTAATGATGCCTTTTAATCCTTCAGAAGATTGCCCCATGAATAAAAGAAGAACTTTGAAAATGGTCCATTTTATTTTAGGCAATTCTAATCCACTAGAGTTGAGCAGCTCTAGCATGCAAACTTATAAAATAAAAAGTAGCAAAATTAGCATAAAAAGCAAAAATAAAACACAGTCGATAAAAACAGTAGGCAAAAAGACAATTCCTCTCAATTGCCCAATTAGGGACATTGCAAGGTGCCAAAAGGACTTACAGTACAGATGCATGATGCAAATTTGCATATATTAATTTCTGTGTATAAATGCCTCTGGGAAATTAAGATGGTGGGTGACTGGGATCTCACCAACCCTGCATTTTGTAGTACACACACCCACTCCATAACCTAAAAGCATTTTAAAAACATGTTAAATGGGAACGAGGAAGAGATCAGGGGCCTCCTGAAAAAGGCCTGAGGCTTGAGCCTTCCAGGCCACCCCATAACAAAGTATTTACCTAGAATTGTTTTTTGTGACTGCAATGAAAGACATATCATCTCTGTAAAAAGCTAACAAAAAGACTTTGAGAAACCAAGGAGCTAATTCTCTAGGACCATTACAGAAAGGGCCCTGTTTCTCCTCATTTGTTACTGTGATTGTTAGAAATGTTAGAACAGGGCTATTAACCCGAAGTAAAAATAACGAATTTACATGGCATTATGAGAATATTCCCATAAATGGCTAAAAAGAGCTATTCCACTGAAAACAGGTATAGGAAACATTCTATTTTAACATGCTTTTGACACTTAAGACGGTATGAACAAATGGGAATGTTAAATTATATTAAGACTTCCCAGTCTGTACTGAGTGATCATGAAAATGTGTTCTCTGGGTGCAGAATGATTCTAATTCATTGAACTGATAACAGAATCACATGAAGGCATTTATTCTGGATTATGCAACAGTGTTATACATTTTCTTGAATGAAACCAAGGGATTCTGCCTACAGTAGAGATAAAAGAAGCAAACTGTTGTGACTGGTGATATATATGTAGTTTTAAAATGGTAACAAATACATTGCAATATGCTTCCCTCCACCCTCTTCCACATGATTTCTGTATTTATTTTAAATCCTACATGTCTTGTTCTCAGCTTCCTACAGTACAGAACTATAATATATCATCATACATTGCTGCTTGTTTATTCAAAGGAAGCTTGAAGGAGAGAGAAAAAACACCAACCTGTAAGATGTTTGAAAAATGTAATATTCTGTTTAATGATCCATCAGAATACACATTTCAGCAGTGGGTTTCTGGATACTACTTTCAGGGCTTTTGATAAGTGAATGCTACAGTAGCCTTATGAGCTCGTCATACTCTAGGGCCCATGCTAATGTTTGTCCTGACATTAATGCATCTTTCTACTGGAAAGTGTTCCATCATACTGTAGAACAGAAATAGCCAACATCCTCAGTTTGGCAGAACCCTCACGGTCAAGTTGCTCAGGGTCTGGAGAAGCCTCTATGATGTTATTTATTACCTTTTCACTAACATGGCCAAGGAAGTTTAAGAAGCTGATTGCAGCTTCCTTCAGAAATTCAATAGTTGTCCCAGCAGCCTCAAGAGTATCTTTCTATTACCTAAAACACTGGTGGGCAACCTGTGGACTCAACAAATTATCTTCTGAAGCTGCCCTGCTATTCCATACCACCAGGTGTCTTCCTTTTTCATTTCCTCCATATTTTCCCTGGCTTAAAAAAATGTTTCCCCCCTCTTTCCATGTAATTTCACAACAAACTGGAAGGGGTACTTTGTATTCGATAAAATATAAATTGATGCTTTCATCCTTGTTTTTATATGCCTTCAAGTCGATTACGACTTATGGCGACCCTATGAATCAGCAACCTCCATCCTAGATTAGTTTTATTCCAATTAGTCTTTATTCTGGAGTAGATAAATCAGAACATTTGTCTCTGGCTCCACCCAGCATTGACTCTTGCTCTGCCCACCAGTTCAGGACAAAGCCCCTGACAGTCTAACCCTGAGGAATGCAGCCCTTGATAGGAGAAAAAAAAGGTCCATCTGTGACCTAAAGGGGTAAGATGGACACTTCCTGGATTTGCAGTTTTGCTCAGAGACCAATGATGCCCATGTCAAAGCAACTTGGGGAGAACAGCGCAATCCAGCAGGTGCTCTGCCCTTAAGGAAATTATAGGTTATCCAGAATCCTCTGCATCAAGCAGAAATGACATCTGCTTCAATGTCAACCATCAGATATGCATTATCCTGCTCCAGAAAACTAACTAGTTGCATTCTCGATATGACAATCACAATATTTAATATCTGGAGGTATATCTCTTTTGAATTGTCTTGTGTGAACAAAAGACCTTTGTTACATTTTAGTACTAATTTTAGTAAAAGATTTGCATAAGTCCTTTTAGTGTTGTTGCATCTATTACTTTAATCTGCAAGCCTAGAAAGACAAATGTAGATGAAGATAGTCAGGTTTGTTTTATAGAATACCTTCTCTGCACCTTCTGCTTTGTATTATATTTGTCAGAACTGCAATTAATATCATTACTGCTAAATTTTTAAATACATGGAATAAAATATTTGGTATCAAAACTGGCCTTCAGTGGAATAGTATGAAATGGGGTGAAAATTAATTCAATACCATTTGTCTTCTATTGTACATTCTGATTGATAATCATGCATATTATGTATTTTCCAAATAACTTGCCTGTAAATCCAGGTGCACAGAGACATGTAGCATTTAGCCCTTCACTGTCGCAAGTACCACCATTCTGGCAGGTGATATTAACACAAGGATCTTTGTATAATTCACAGTGCCTTCCTGAGAACAATAAGTGATCATGGATGATGTTAGCATTGTACATGCTTAAGGCTGGGGGAATGGGGGTGGAATCAGACTATATACAATACTAGCAGCCTCATACCCAGCATTGCTCAGGAATTCTAAGAAATATAGTCAGTACAGTTTGAAAGGTTTAGTCTGCCATCTTGATTCAAAATGATGTCCAATTCTATCCAAACACAGACAAAAACCTGCTCCTTGATCTCAGGAACCATCATGAAAAATTTGATTTCTTAAGAGGTGTCCAAATACAGAGCAAACAGACAACCAAAATATATAGTATATATGCGCCACATGGAGTCGGATTCATGATTTTCAGAAAAAGGTGGTCATATATAGTTTTGTCCTAGGGACACCAAGATAATTATGAATACTTGTTTGGCTCTCACTTAGACTGCAATAGGCTATGACCAAAACCAAGATAAATCTAAAGGTTATAATATTAGATGGGAGTGGCAGCCAAGTCCTATAAGTTTAATCCTATTACTAGCAGATAAGATATACTAAAATAGGGAAATTTAATTGGGGCCAAGTAATGCTTATCTTGACTTGTCCCTCCTGCATCCACTGTTTTGAGCTATCCCCTAATTCTTCATGATTGCTGCTCAGTGAAAGGTAAACAAAGCACCAGCCATCCATGAACTAAATCTGGATGAGATCACTTAACTTGCTTGTATTGCAAAACCTAGGTCTGTGTGGTGTTCACACCCACATAGGCCTGTCTAGGAGGTCAAATGGTGGCTGTCTGTACAAATACCTCAATCTCCCTAAATTGTTCCATGCCTAACCCCTGTATTGTAGGATGCGTGAACCTGGTATTAGCAGCCCACAATACACTGATATTTACTTTGATGTTGCCATGAGCACAATTAGCAGTTCTTCAATAAATGTATCTACAACCATTGCAGACATCTATTGGATACTGACTGTGACATCACTGATGCGGAGTAACACACCTCCCCTCTTCAAAGTTTTTCTTCTTTTTAGTGGGTAAAGGATGTATGTGTACATACCTCTCTTATATGTATACCTAGTGCTTTTGTGGTACAAAATGAGGTGCCAGTACTCATACTTTGATGAAAGCACTGTGGGTGCCAGCACAAAATGGTTGCCATGGGCAGCCCCCCCCACAAAAAGAGGTGCCAATACTCCGTACCAGTGAGTACTGTTACAAATCATCATCATCAATCATCATCATCATCATCATCATAAATGGAATGTCCTGTTATTTCTGCACCTTTAACTAATTAATTAACTCTCTCCATTTGGAGTAAATTTGCCTAGATCAGGCACTGTTTCTTCTTCAGCTTAGCCAATTTTACTCTTTCACTGATTTGTATTAAGCAAGCAGCTACAACTTGGGAGTAGAGAAGTGGCTACAACCGAGAGAAAAAGCTTCTTCCCCGAAGCAGTGGAAAACTATTGCTAATTTTGACTTAGTGCCATGACAGCGCTAAGGGGAAAAATACTATTTCACAAAACTCCAAAGGTCAGATTCAGCTGCACAGTTTAGAGATGTCAGTAAAGTAATATGTTAAGCCTGCCATATCCCACACTACAAATGAACTTCATAATTTTATTTTTAGAATACTTCTCTAAAGTTTGATGCAACTGAAATTATGCAGACAATCACATTTATTAGGTGGCTTTACTATATTAAAGCAAAACATCCCTTACCTTCATATTCAGCAAGACACACACAGTTGTAGCTATTGACAAGGTCTCTGCAAGTAGCACCATTCTGACATGGGGCTGAAAGGCACTCATTATATTCCTCCTCACAATAGAGTCCATGGTAACCTAAAATCATGTAACAACATAAAACAGAACATGTCATGAAAGTGTTTCTCAAGAAATGGTAATAGCTTCACAATTATGGATAGGACAGAGATTACTATTAGCTGAAATTAACAACAATGCACAGATACAACTTTCAAGCTGTTTTGTCACTGAATGTGCATAAGAAACTGATTTTATGTGAACAATCAGAAATACTTTTGTCTGCTAAGGAGGCATCCCAATAACCTTATTAGGAACCTGGACAAGTCAAGTGCATACTATAAGTACTGAAGCAAACTGACTACATTTTCAGAATTCATTTTTGCACTGCAGCAGATAACAATTATTAGGCGGTGTTACGAGGATAAAACTAGCATAAATCTTAGTGATATATAATACCACTTTATAATGAAACCAGATCTCACATCAATACAACTTTGAAGTGTAACTCAAATAGTGAACTACATAATATTAAGTACAGCTGTCACTTATTTGAAGTGGATAAAGATATGGGAGTCTGAAGACACTGTGACTGACACAGCTTATTCAAGCTGGTAAAATAGAAACAAAAGCCATTTCACAGGAAAATAAAGTGCAACCAATTTGTTCAGTGAATGTTTGGTGGAGTTTACATTGTGCTCACTTATTATTACAAAGGTAACCGTTTCATAGAATACAATGCTGATTAAGCATTATTTATTCTATTGTATTTCCAGTTGTATACAGATCTGATTCTGATTTGTATGTAAATAAATAAAGAATTTACTTCATTTAATTGCATCAGCTAGTGTATAATCTCCTTGCAAGCCCTATTTATTCAAAACAGACATTATGCAGTAGCTATGATTGGTGAATTATGACTATTATTTCGTTATTAGACACGACAGCTTCAGCTCCATACCACCACAACCGTTATTAAATTAGAGAGGCCTTTCACCTTTCATATATTTACATCATTCAAAACATCCCAGGCTTGTACATCAGGACCGACTTTACTAATTAAGGCACATGGAAATCTTGGCTTGGATTCAAAGGTCACACAATTTTGTCTGGAATTTTCGATAATGTGGAGATCAAAATATAAAACAATCAGAAGCAATAAATCTGGTATTATTGTTTTATTCTTCTTCAGTAACAATGGCTTGCATGAAAAGGTCCCGCTGTACAAGCAGAAGGTATCACCAATCACACTGTCTCATGCTCACACCCCAAACTGGCTGTAGAAGTTCAGGGGACCCCCCAGAGCAGCTCTTGGGGGAAATGAGCAAACTCTTCCTTCCCCATGAGCACAAGTGTCTCCCAATGACACAGCAATATCCAAACTGTTTGTGAATAGTTATTATAATTATGTTTTTGCTGTATTTGTCACTGCTTGTTGTTATTTTATTTCTGGTCTTCTCCTGCTAATTGAGAGTTCAGGATAAAAAACAGGGTGGTATTCAATGCTAGTCCCATTCAGAATAGAGCCTTTGAAGTTAATAGACATGGCTAAACCTACGTTCATTAATTTCAATGGGTTGAAACTCTTAAATTGAATATAATCCCATTTATTTAATTTCAGTTAGAAGTGATGCTACTGAAACAGCAGCAGAAAGCAGAATAGATTTTTTCCACAAATGGTTTTCATTTTTATACTCTTGTCCCTCTCTTGTTCTTATTTCCTCTGAAGCAGGAAGAGGCAGCCCATCTAATTTAATGAAAAATGTAAAGTAAATAGCAGCACGTCTTTTCACTGTATGTATCAATGCTCCAGTGAACTGTGAGCATGCCCTGAAACACTGAATACATTACTTGTGAGAAATACTATCGACTTCAAGTGATTTTTTTAGGACTCTAGTCAAATAATGAGTAAGTGCCCAGCTTTTGGTTTTTAATGGCACAAAGGACTGGATCTAAACTTTGGCTGCAATCCTATATGCCTACCTATATGCCTACCTGGGAGCAACTGCACTGAACCAAGTGGTATTTACTTTTGAGTAGACATACACAGGATTTTGCTGTTAGTCATACTCAGAGTAACCTTATTGAAATAAAAGTTATTCATCATGACTAATTGACTTCAGTGTGTTTACTCTGAATATGACTAACTCTGGATTTAACCCATGATGTCTATAAAATACATTGAGTAAATCACCAGTCATTGCTTTGTGATCAACCTTCAGTAAGATACAGAGCAGAAACCAGAGAATTACCATATGCAATCTTACCTTGAATTCTTATTTATAAAATAATTACAACATAAATTCTTATGAATTAAAATAATTACAGTTACAATGCTATTGTAAATGAATTCATATAACTCTCAATATACATATACCTCCTAATTGTATATGGCTGAAAAAAGCTCCCCTTCCCCCCAAATTGCCATTGCTATGAGCAAAGACTCTGCTTGCTTTACATGTTAAATAAATGACTTGTTTTGGAAATGAGTATCAACTTGCTCTATAGGGCAACCAGTTGAAGTCCTCATGTTTTCTGGGGAAATTCTTTTTTCTCCACTAGAGGGTGGCTTCCCCCTACCACACTTCTTAAATGTCAAGGACACAGAGAATTTTCACCCTGCTAGCTAGAAAAAGTAGATTTCACATCTCCTAATGTCAGTTGCAACACTGCTAATTATAAGAATAAGATGAAGCAAAGGAAATTATTTTCCTATGTGACTTAAAGTCAAGTCTAAATTCACAAAAAAATAAATGTATTTATATTCTGTAAACTAGTTGTTTTTAAAATGCATGCTTAGAATAGGTTTTTAAAACACATAGGAAATGTTCCAGTCCCTCCTGTGCATACACATATACAACTCTGTATTGCCGGGGGGGGGGGGCTGTCGGTACATAAATCTTTGCATGCATAAAATGATGGATGCAAAGAGAGACTGATCTCTCTTTTAACCATGTGTGATAAAAGGTAACAGGATTGCATCCGCTGGCTATGTCTACCTCCTTCACTACGGTAGGCACGTAAAAGGCTAGGTGCATATACAACTGTATAGTGTAGCAATCTGATCACAGAGGGTTTAATGATCACATGGAACAGCCTATACATGAACAGCTGAATGTGTGTGATCTCTCATAAAGGTAAAGGTGTCCCCACACTTATAGTGCGAGTCGTTTCCGACTCTTAGGGTGACGTCTTGCGACGTTTACTAGGCAGACCGTATATGGGATGGGTTTTGCCAGTTCCTTCCCCGGCCTTTCTTTACCTCCCAGCGTATGCCGGGTACTCGACCACAGATGGATGGAAGGCTGAGTGGACCTCGACCCCTTTTACCGGAGATTCGACTTCCTCCTTCCATTGGAATCGAACTCCGGCCGTGAGCAGAGCTTCGGCTGTGTTACCGCCGCTTACCACTCTAGGGGCCAGTGGGGCTGTTCCTGCTTCCCACTTCACTTATTAATTGAACACACAGAACTGAAGCTTTAAAAAAGGGGTAAAAGCGACTTCCGGGAAGGGTGACTTAGCCTGTGCCTGCTTTTGAGACGGGCTCCTGCCTCAAAAGAAGCTTATTCAGATATATCAGTCAGTTTTTTCTTTTTTTTTTGACTGATTAAACTTCTCCCGGGTAGGGAGAAACGAAGAGATTAACCTCAAAGCCTATTTTTGTTGGGACGACCAGATCTCATTAATTTATGGGACGAGGTCCAGCCGACGAAGGTGGGACGGATTTTTAACAGCAAGCTCTATCTGATAAAGCGAACGTTCACCTTATCTTCTAAGAGAGAACGCACTAACAGGCAAGCACCCTTCTTTCTATATTTTTCTTTTACTTGACTTAAATTGTTGCTGTTTAAAAGAGATTTGCCAGATTGATCAGTTTTTGACATCTCACTGGGGAGCCATAACTTCTCTCTGCTACGCACTAATTAATAGCTTATCTCTGTTTTTGTTGCAAAAAGCTGTCCTGGATTTGCATTCTAAAGATATACACAGAAGAGGGATTTCTATTCCAGATTTTTATTTTGAAAAATATTATACTGTTTTGAGACTACTCTCTTTTTGGTCTATTTTATTTTGACGAATCTGTTTCTTGACGATTGCCATTAATTGTTTCGATCCTGGGAACTGCATTTTGTTTACTTAACTATTGGAGAGATAAGGCTGTCTGCTCTGTTTATACTGTGATGTCACCAAGTTTGGAGTATTAACCCAATTGTTGCTGAAATAAGAAGTGGTTTTCCTATATTTTTCTTTTAAAATGGCAATTAAGAAAGTGGCTGAAAATCTGGAAATAACTATGTTTCAGAAAATAATGGATGAGATTGAGATAATGAAAATTGAATTGAGTAAAATGAAGCAGGAGATTAAAGATATAAGGGTCCCTGTGAGAGAGGTGACCCTGGAAGGGGTCCCTGTGAGAGAGGAGACCCCGGAGATTGGAACAGGGGTCCCTGTGAGAGAGGTGACCCTGGAGACTGGAATAGGGGTCCCTGTGAGAGAGGAGATCCCGGAGATTGGAACCAACGTGGAACAGGAACAAGATTTGGAGTCTATGGACTTTAGAAATAAAATCTATTGTTTGGAACTCAATGTTATCTCTGAAGAAATGAATGAAGATTCTAGAGATAAAGTTATCAATGGCATGGATAATCTTCTGGACTGGAATGATGTGATGGAGCCCAATATAGAGAAAATCTATGGAATTAACTGCAGCCATGTGACAATGGAAAAACTTTTAAGAGATGACCCAGTGTATTTTGAAAAAAAGAACAGAGATATGATTTTACAGCAGTATTTCAGCAACCTATTCAGAATGGATGGCAAGAAAATATTTGGGATAGAGGTAATCCCCATCAGACTCTTACTATATGACTATGGCTTTGACAGCAAGATTATTATGGAATACTGATAATGGAAGATTGGATATTGAAATTACTGGACTTAACAAGACTACTGAAGATGGAAGATGGAAAATGGAACTAATAGAGATAATAGAACAATGGCTACTGAAATTATTGAACCTAACAGATTCTGATGTGATGGATTAATTGAAATGTTTATTTTGACTATGGTTATGACAATAAGATTATCATAATTAGTAATGAGATGGATTAATCGATATGCTTATCTGGAAAAAAAAATTGATAGATATATTTCTTAAAGAATTGAAACCTCTCTTTGACTTTTTGTGGAAAGAATAAAGTAATGTTTATGAGATTTGATGATTAAGTAAGATAACTACTGGAGGAAAGTGATTTTATAATATGACTTAAGAGACAGGATTGTTATATATTATAGACTTATAACTGATTTGATCTTTGACAAATGGGAAGTCAATATTTTACTCTTTATTTTTTATTTTTGTTTTTTTTTTTTTCTTTTTTTTTTTTGTTTAACTATTTTTGATTTTGTTTTTTGTCTTTGAATGTTTTATGATTTTGTCTTGTATGTTTTATGAAAATCTGAATAAAAATTATTGAAAAAAAAAAAAAAAAGGGGTAAAAGCCTCCTAATAATTTTAGGGACTTTACATAGCCAAAATATTTTTAATCTATTTTTTAAAAAACTTAAATGGTTTTTCCCATGTAAGGGGCAGGGAATATGCAGTTTTTATTGCTGCTTCAAGTGTAATAGCTTCAACTCTCTCTGATGTTGTCAAAATTCTGCTACTGCTTACTTAGTAAAATCAATGAAAAAGAAAATATTATTGCAGCTTTTGTCCTTATTCAGCACTAACTACTTGTAGCGGGTAAGATCAGACAATCAATCACAATACATAACTCTTAAATTGCTGGGTCATCACAAAATATACTTCAATGTGGTTTCATACATTTCACCTAAACCAAACTAGGATTGTGCATGTTTACAGAGAAAGACAACTGAATTGCTGATCTTCTGTAGACTAACTGAAAATCACCATAGGGAATACATAGAATATGCATTCTATGCATCCTGCTAACCTTCTCTCCCAATCCAGGCCTTCTCATTATTTTATTCTATATCAGAAATGCTTTTTTACACCTGCACACAGGATCCTTCCCACCATATGGGTCCCCCCAGCCACCGTTGTGTCACTTCCCTTTACTGAATTATCACACAGTTTAATGCTTTAGGTAACATATTAATTCAGCAGCACTATGACAAGTACAATTGGATGTGATCACTATTGAATAGTGATGTATTGTGGTCATCTTGAAATTATTTTGCCTCCATCCAACACTGGGATGTGCCCTTTAGAATAATTTGTTCCCTGTTTCCTTCAATGTCATGTTAATCACATGTAAAAATTCATCAGCTATTTTCATGCATCTCATCTTATAATCAGTGACAGAAGACAGCCCTGCCAAAATATGAATCCATTTTCAGTCTCTCTTCTGAAGCCCAAGAGGAACGGGAAAGGCAGTAAGAGAACTGCATAATATCTTCTATTTGTGAAAGTACTACATACCCCAATTAACAATTTCTCCCAGTCATGAATGCATAATAATCAAGTAAATGTACAGAAGTCAATATAGTCTGCAAACCACACATGTGTTAATGCAAATCAATTGAATGCCTGCCTGTAGCAGTTGAGTCCTGGGTATTTGGTACTGTAGGTGTAGTGTCTTGAGGCACATCTTTCCATGTTAATAGTTCCATGTAGCTGAATGGTAGAGTATCTGCCCTGTATGTAATTTACTGTGTCTGTCACTTAAATGATTAGGCTAGGAAAGACCAAGGCAGAAAAAAGGAAGGTCAGCTCTGTCCACAATGCCCCTATGTAAAATGTCATGGACATTTAACTATTTATGGGAAACCCTGTAGAGCTCAATGGCAGAGCATCTGTTTTGCACACAGAAGGTCCCAAGATCAGTACCCAAGCATCACCAGTTAGGGCTGGAAAAGACCCATCAGAAACCTTGGAAAGCCAATACCAGTCAGTGTAGACAATGCTGAGCTAGATGGGCCAAGGGTCTGTCTCAGTAGAGGACAGCTCCCTATGTTCCAGTGTTGTTTGGGTACCCACTCATTTTCTACTTCAGTATCTTCCCTGCAGAGTGGCTGACCTTATTCATTACATAGTCTGTTTTTGCTTACTAAATCTGCACACCAATTCTTGGGACGCTACAAAAAAGTTGGTATTTATCTATCTGGAGTGATCTTGAGGGGGGGCTTTTAAAAGTGCTTGCTTTTAAGATGGTCTGAATGCTCTTGTGCTCGGACTGGGGCATGGGAACAGTCTTCAAGCATTTTGCAGCACTGCTTGAAACAGTCTCACCCCCCACTTAAAGATCGTTGCTCCAAAGCGTGCTTGCTTTATGACAATCTCCACACTTCCATCTGAGTGTGGGAGCACAGAGACTGTCTTAAAGCAAGCACGCTTTGAAGCAGTCTCCCCCACTTTAAATGGGGAGGAGACTGCTTCAAACATTGTTGCAAGCGTGTTTCTTCATTGCTGGAGATGGAGCAGTCCCTGTCAGAGCTGGTCTGCAGCCCACTCTGTCAATCATGTGACATCATGTGATTGACAGGCAGCTTGCCCCACCCACCTGTCAAAATTGGCCCACGGTGTGAGGTCAGATAAAGATCTGGCCCATGAAGCCAAAAAGGTTCCCCACCAAACTAGGGTTTAGTGCAACCCTAGACATCCCAGTGGCCCTTTGAGCCAGTGATGGGATGGTGGTTATATTGACCCCTTCCAGAGGAGCACTGCTATAACAAAAGAGATGGCAACTCCCCAGATGAATAGCTGACTTCCCCATTCACATCTACTGCTCTTGCTTGTGGTTTGCATGGCACGGAGGAGAAACATCCTCCCCTCAATGCATGGTTCCTGGTTGCCAGGGAGGAGAATAGAGGAAGCTGGGAATGGGAATGAGCAATGGGTAGCAGCTGCCTCAGATACATTTAGGCACTAAGTACTCATTGGGAATTGATGTGCTAGTGAATGAGGAAAAATGCCAGCACCCCAGTACTGTTCCATTTCACATGCTTTAGCTGAGTCTTCCCCGCTCACTGGCAGTCTCCCTAATGTCTCCATTGGAGAAGTTATTTGCTCAGGAAGGTAGTGTAAGTCAAGATAAAACTCACCCAACCAAAATACGAAGCTGCAGTTTGTATTAGTTCTACTCTATTTTCCCTGGCTTATATCCTTCAAGCAATAATGAATCATGAATGTTTGTACAGCAGTGGCAATAGATGAGGTGCCTGGTGTTCACCAACAAAAGTTTACCAGTCCTCCTCACCAGTGGGAGCTTACTTATGTTCAGGGATTCGTTGGCAAAATGGGCTACCTTACTGCAAACCTACCCTATGTGCGTGGGATATTGCCATCACCTATTGAATAAGAATAGGTTCTTAGGCCAGTAAACAGCACCAGTAAGATGAAACAAAATTACCTTTAAGGGAAATGCTACAGCCTACTCAATAGAAGATACTAATGTGATTTGTCCTTCAAGAACAGGGATGAGGAGCCTGTAGCCCTCCAGACATTGTTAGATTACAACTCCCATCATCTCTGACCAGTGGACATGCTGACCAGAGCTGGAGCCAACATCACCTGGGAGGGCTACAAGTTCCTTATCCCCCTCCTACCAAAATAACTTCTGAATTGTGGCCAAGGTCTGACACACTGTTAGAGTAGCAACGCAGTGCTCAAGTGGAGATCTCTACTAAAACAAACCTCTGTTGCTGTACACATTGGGGGGGGGGAGGAAGGCTGGAGTCATTTGTCTGTTTCTCAACTCACATAGGAGTGAGTCACGGGGTGAATCTAATGTTGCTGGCTCTTCATAGCATATGTTCAGTTCAAAATAGGACCCTAGTTAAGAATTAATGAATTAATTCAGAACCAAACTTCTAATCCAGGATGGTAATACTGAGTCTCTGACCGCCGACTCTCATATGCTGATGTTATCACTAACAAAACAGAATCACATGTGAGGCAAGTTTTGGGGAGATTGCCACCCACTGCCTCTGCCAATCCCGAACATAATTTCAACAGAACCCCCTAAATGATTGCAGAGTTATACAAATATTTCAATATATATAAGAGGAATGTCTACAAAAACAACAATGCACAGGTGTTCGCGGCTCCGGAATTTTTTGCAGTGGAGAAGAGAAAGGTCAAATGCCCTCATGAGTCTGCTTTTCTGCAAACAATGGAACTTGTGGTTGCTCAATGCTTCTCCCTATTAAACCCTTTGTGTATGTAACAATTTACAACTCTATGGTATTTCATCTTATCAACAGCTAAAAGGTACCTTTAGAATATGTGTGATATGATATACTCTTCTTTATGCACAAAGAACTGTTCAAAGATAAGAATGTTTCAAAACACAAAAAACGTTGAAAACACAGTTGCATCGGGAAGCTCAGAAGCTACTCTGTTGTTATCCTTGATGTTCTGTGCTGTACATTTAAAAAAACCCACCAAGCTGGCACCATGCATTTCTTTCCCATTGTTTGCTGCCATAAGATGCCAGTCTCACCACTAGCCAGTTAGCAACTGATCATTGCTATCCCCACCATGCCATACTCTCATTGATCATACTTGTTCGCTCACTGGCTTTGTGGAGGGAGTGGGGGAGAATTCCTGTACTAACAGGATCTGCATAGGATTTATGGGTTTCTTCTCTGATTCATCTATGGTATACAGCACAGGCAAGAAATCTTAGCTACTTGCCCCATAAAAAACATTTTTAGAGCCACTCCCTGGGAACTCTGTTAGCAATTAAGTAATTATTTTCTGCAATGGGGTGCAGGAGGCTGAAAGCTCAGTGACAGAGCATCTGCTTTGCACACAGAAGGTCCCCGGGTCAATCCTCAGGACTGGAGGTACTGTATTACAGTTGTTCTGTTCCTAGTTGCAGGGTCGCTACCAGAAAGTACTAGGAAAATGTTGCTTGGCCCCATGGCTTTTGAATTGTGTGGTCCCACAAGGGACCATTCTGTTTCCTATACTAATTAACATCTATATGAAATCATTGGGGGCTGTCATCTGGGGTTTTGGAACATGGTGCCATCAATGCTGATGACACATAGCGCTATCCATTACATTGGAAGCGGAAGAGGCTGTGAAGATTTTGGACTACTGTCTGGAAGCAGTGAAGGACTGCATGGGGGCCAATAAACTGAGGCTAAATCCTGATACAATGGAGGTACTGCGGGTAGGTGGTTTCTGGGACTGGGAAGTAGGTGTAGAATCTGTTCTCCGGGGGGTTGTTTTTCTCCTGAAGGAATAGATTCGTAGTCTGAGAACGCATTCACATTAGACATTTATTCTACTTTTATTCCACTGTAAGAAATTATGGCTTCCCCCAAAGGATTCTGGAAAGAATAGGTGGGAAGGGTGCTGAGAGTTGTTTGGAGACCTTTACTCCCATCATAGAGCTACAATTCCCTGAGTTATCTGGAAAGAGGGACTGATGACAGTTGTAGCTCTGTTCTTGAGAGGGTGGTTGCCAACCAGATCCAGGTACTCTTGGAGGATGCAGATTTTCTAGATCCATTTCATTCTGGATTCAGGCCTGGGTTTGGTACAGAAACTGCTTGGTCACCCCGTATGATGGCCTGCATTGGGACAGAGACTCTGTTGATCCTCCTTGACCTTTCAGCGGCTTTCAATACTACCGATCATGGTATCCTTCTGGGGCAACTGTCTGAGTTGGGCACTGGGGGCACTGCATTGAGGTGGCTCCATTCTTACTTGGATGGCCAGCTCCAGAATGTTCCTGGGAACACTGCTCGGCTCCATGGGCTCTCTAGTACAGGTCCTGCAGGGGGTTGGTTCTGTCCCCCATGTTGTTTAACATTTACATGAAACTGCTAAATGGGGTCAAATGGAGTTTTGGAGTGCTTTGTCATCAGTATGTTGATGATTTCTCCTTTTCATCTTCTGCAGGTGAGGCAGTGGATGTGCTGAATCAGTGCCTGGTTGCAATAATCGACTGGATGACGGCCAATAAACTGAAGCTTAATACAGACAAGACTGAGATGCTGTTGGTGGGTGGTTCCTCTGACCAGCTGAGTGGTGCATGGCCTGCTCTAAATAGGGTCACACTTCCTCTGAAGGAGCGGGTTCAGAGTTTGGGGGTTCTCTTGGATCCACTGCCGTCACTTGAGGCACAGGTGGTCTCAGTGATGCTGAGTGCCTTCCATCAGCTTAGGCTGGCGGCCCAACTGTGACCCTATCTGGACAGGGATAACCTGGATACAGTAATCTGTATTCTGGTAGCCTCAAGGTTGTATTGCAATGTGTTTTAAGTGGGGCTGCCTTTAATGGTTTGGAAGCTTCAATTAGTGCAGAATACAGCTGCCTGACTGTTGACAGGTTCAAGGCAAACAGAACATATAACACCTATTGTCCTGCCCAGAGGCGAAGGATTCAGACTGAGGCGAGGTTATGTCTCTTCCCCTTTTTATTAAAGTTATAGTTACATCCAAAGCGGTACGCTTCATATACCTGTCTACTCCGACTCACTGCTTTCCCTAACTATCCTAGCTAAACAGTCTCTGCAGCGTTTGGGGAGAGTTGACTCAGCACTTGTGCCTTGGGAGACACCTGCTTCAGTAGGGAAGGTTTGTGCACGTAAGCGGCAGCTCTGCCTACGTTTCACACTTTGAAAGTCTCTTTTCTTGCACCTCCTTGCATGGGGTGAGTCTCAGATGGCCTATCTGACAGCAGGGCTTCGCTAGGTGACAGCGTGGTCTCTAGAAGTGGGATGCTGATTGGCTGGGAAGTGTTTGAAGTGCCTGGCAGGGATTCCTGCAGAGGAGTAGATGGCATGATCGGAGAGTCGCTTCCCAACTGCTTGGGTGTTGGACTCGCAGGTGGGGCAGGAGCTGCCTTGGTGGAACTGCCAGGCATGGGTATTTAAGGGCTGCCAGAACCCTCCTCGCTTGTCTCCCTTCCTCCAACTCCCCCAAGGAGCCTCGTCCTCATCTTATTCCCCTCCCTGATCTAATTCTCCTTTCATCTGGGGCACAACAGCTATCCTGTTTCAATTGCATTGGCTGCCTATATGCTTCCAAGCCCAATTCAAAATGCTGGTTTTGACCTAAAAAGTGCTTTACTTCTCAGGACCCCAATATCTTTTAGAATACCTCTCATGATATGAACCTACCTGGGCCCTTAGATCTTCCTCTGACAGCCTTCTCCAGGTCCTCCCTTTGAAGGAAGCTTGGAGAGTGGGGAGAAGGGAGAGGGCCTTTCAGTTGTGGCTCCCCATTTGTGGAATATGCTTTGTTTTTAATATGCTGCCAAACCTTCCTGTGGCTTTGTGGGGGTGGTACTGGTATTGATTTGTTGTTGTTTATGTTTTTATAGTCTGTTTTGTTTGTTTTGTTTTAACATTGTGTAAGTCACTTAGGGACCTTCGGGTATCAAGTGACAAATAAATCTTATTATTAGTAGTAGTAGTAGTAGTCGTCTAATAATAATAATAATAATAATAATAATAATAATAATAATAATTAAAGCAGCTGATCTTTTAAACTGAGACTCTACACTCTGGCTTGATATAGAGTTTAAAGGCCACACCAAATTTGGTCAATTTCAAACTCTGTTCCTTAAGTCTGCACAATGAACAGTATATGCTTCAGCACAAATGCATTCATTTGTTCTGCTTTTCATCACTTTACTCCAGCTGTCCTCAATGACTTGAGAGTAAGAGGACCACAGATACTAAAAGTGAAGAGAGAGGAAGGGAAGCATTTGATCAGCTGCAGCAGTACCACAAAGATTACAGAATCAAATTGTTCCATACCTTCTGAAACTAGAAAGGGAAAAGCAGCATGCTGGTTTAGAAAATAGGCCTTTACACTATGTAGAAGTACTATTAAAGCTCCAGCCTTTAATATTCTGTGACTGTGGCTTCTTTAGCTGAATACATGTCAGAAAAAAGCCTTATAGTAATGAATACTGAATCTGTATCTATGGCATGGGCTATTTGTACCTATGGTCAGTGCTATGGCCACTGATAGGTTAATGTACTACACTTTGACCCATAAGGCGCAGAACAAATAACATATTCTCATATCACTATTGTTCAATAAACAAAGCCCAAAAAACTGTGTGATGTGGCTGCCACTAAAATTTCCAAATTATATATCAACAATGGATAATTGGTAACTACTGGTCCAGACCTTCCAACAGGCACACACCTACTTACCTGTCTGTCTGTCTGTCTGTCTATCTATCTATCTATCTATCTATCTATCTATCTATCTATCTATCTATCTATCTATCTATCTATCTATCTATCTATCTATCTATCTATCTATCTATCTATCTATCTATCTATTATTTGATTTATATCCCACCCTTCGTCCCAGCAGGAGGAGGTCTACATTGATTTCCTTATGTAAAAGATGGCATGTACTCTGCATATCCATCGCTGTCTTGCACAGACAAAAATGTGACCTGGCATTCTGAGAATCTCAGCCTTTATTCTTTGAAAGGCAAGTTTCTAGCCCTCATGGCTGCAGGAAAAAAAGCTTCAAAATATGCAGGCAAAGTTAGGGAAATGCTCAGACCCGCACTCTGTGGAACCTTCATATTTTTGGTCAGCTCCAATTATATCTGATCCAAGATTTAGGAATACATAACTTTCACTCATTTAGGTCACAGTCAGTCATTCTAACAAAGTCATAATTCCTTCCCTGAAATTAAAAGTATCTAGCAATTCTGCTGGTTCCCCCCCCCAAAGAAGCCATTTCAACTAACCCAAAGAACTATAACCCTTGCTTGAAACCATGTCACCATAAAAAGGAAAGGCAGTGCATATAGATATACAGAGGGGGGGAAACAATTTCCCACAGTAGCTCCATTCAGACTTCATGCCAAAACATGTTTAAGGAAATTTAACTAAAGCATCCCATGATGTATGAACTGACAAACCATGGTTTCCGACTGACTAGAAATCCAGAATCAGAAACCATGGCTTGAAGTATGTTTGTTAAGTAATGGCTTTTGTAGTAATTTTGGTTTGGCGTGTTCTGAACTGGCAAACCCTAATAATGGCTGTTGCACTGCCCTTGGGGGCCACTGCACTACACTGCAGCTACAGACAGGACTTTTGAGCAGCCAGAAAAATGAAAGCAGTTCTAAAACATGATTTGAGTTCTAAATTGTGATTGGCACAAACAATGGTTTGGCATATGAGAGAATTGAGCCTGAGGCTAAAAGGGAAAAAATCAAGAGACTGCAGTACATTATAAAATCAAATTTAGGTATGCCCTCCTAGCCCTATTGTAGACTATGAAGACAAAGCACAGATGAATTAATTGAAATTAGATGTGGTTGTGCCCATTGTATCATGATGGCACAGAGTGCACCCAACTCATAACAATTAGCAGATAACATAGCTTGAAAAATAGTATTAACGCCACCAGGGGGATAATTATATTCTCTACTTAGATTAATAATCTCTGTTCAACCCAGGAAGATGGTATTAAATGTGCTACTCACTTCTAATTCAAAACCTGCATATTCTAGCCTTCTTTTTGTTTAAGAATGGCAGTTCTAAGATCTAGGAGAATGAAATATCCCTCCACTCCCCCACCCTTTGTTCTGTGATTTGTTTCTTGACTCTGCTTCAGGGTAGGAAATAGGGTGCCCTCCAAATATTGTTGGACTCCAATTCTTATCTGTCAAAGCCAGCATAGCCCAATGGTCAGGAATGATGAGAGTTGCAATTCAACATCATCTGGAGGGCACCATATTGACCATTTCTGCATACTTCATCAAACACACATAGTGGTTTTTAAGTACGTTCTGGTGTACAATAGTTCAACTTGCAATACTTTTGCTGGTCTTTAAGTTACTATACACTTTGTTGCTGTTGCTACTTCAATCTAATATGGTCACTTTTGTGAGAGATGCAATAGAATCCAGACAGTTGGTCCAACTTTCCCACCAGATCCGCCCACCCTGGTGCCCTCCAGATGCTTTCAACTATATCTCCAATTATCCCTGACCAAAGGCTATTGTCCACAACAATCTCTGGAGGGCACTAGGTTACGGAAAGCTGCTCTACATAGAGTATCTTTCTGGGGAGCAAGGAAAAGGTAGTAGTTGGCCAACTAGCAAATGGTCATTCCTGGACATGTCAGCAGATCTCTCAATGACCAGCTCAGTAAATACATCACTCCCTCTCCCACTGAACAGGGAAGGTGGTGGGGAATAGAAAATGCTGCTGCTCACCATGTGACATAATGACAGGTAACTAAACCCTCAGACCTCTTCCCCATCTGAAAGCTTGTTTACTCCCTTCCTCATTTCAGAGGGCTCTGATTCACAACCCTCTCCAACTTAACAAAGCAACCCACTTCAGCAAAGCAGGTAACAGCCTTAATGTTCACTCATAGTTTCCAAACTCTGCTATCAAATATTGCTGTTATAAGTATCTGCATTTGAATTAAACAAGTTATAAAAGTCTGTTTACGCATTCAGCTATATTTCTCAAACATTAAATATACTCCGTAATGTAGTGTACTTCTAATTCTTAATATCATGCCTTTTAAGGTCAGCAATATGGCCACTTTGCACAGATCATCTTCATCCATAAGCAAAGAAGTAAAGCTGTTCCTATTCACATGGAACAGCAGCATTCAGTTCTCAAAGTGGCCAACCAGATGCCTATGGGAAGCCCACAAACATGACATGAGTGCTATACACTCTCCCCATTTGTGCTCCCCTGCAACCGGTATTCAGGGGCATACTGCCTCTAGTACTGGAAACAGTACACAGCCATCATGGCCAGCCATCACTGATAGCCTTATCCTCCATGAATTTTGCTAAACCTCTTCTAAAGCCATCCTAGCTGGCGGCCATTACTACATCTTCTGGTAGAGAATTCCGTAGTTTAACTATGCAGCATGAAGAAGTACTTCCTTTCATTTATCCTGAATCTTCCAACATTCAGCTTCATTAGATGGCCCGAGTTCTAGTATCGTGAGAGAGGGAAATTCCCTCCATCCACTTTCTCCACGCCATGCATTATCTTATCATTTCCCCTCTGCTTAGTTGCCTTTTCTCTAAACTAAAAAGCTCCAAATCTTGTAAACATTCCTCATAGGAGAATTGCTGTTCCCCTTTTCTAGAGCTTTTCCAGCTCTAAAATATCCTTTTTTGAAGTGAGATCAGAATTGTACACAGTATTCCAAGTGGTCTCACCAAAGTTTTGTACCACAACATACGATACTGGCATTTTCATTTTCAATCTGTTTCAATGACCCGTACTATGAAATTCATCTTTTTTCACACCTCCACACACTGGCTTAACAAGATACATATCTCTACACTTGCTAACACTGAATTTGCCATTTTTGTGGCTATTCACCCAATTTGGAGAGATCCTTTTGGAGCTCTTTGCGATCCCTTTTTATTCTTACAATCTGGAAGAACTGAAAGTCTCTCCTTCCAGTTACCCCTCGCCTTATTTCCAATGCAGGGTCACCCAGCTTCAGAGAATGATTGGGTGGATTGGTATGGGAAAATGAGTTTCAGCAAGTAGCTAGGTCCTGAGTGGTTAAGGGCCAGCACTCCAAATTAAGCTCAGAAACAGAGGCAATAGTGCCATTTCAATTGTGGGTGAAATATGGTCCCAATGACAGTCCCAGGTAGCAGCCTGGAAGTATACTTGGAACTAACTGGAGCTTCCAGATGATCTTCAAATTCAGACCTACACACAGTACATTGCAGTACTTACAATCACAGATTTTGTACGTATAATGACTTGGATCCAGACTAAGTCAGTTGAAATTCTCTCACTGAAATCAACAGGAGTGCAGTTTCATGTTGTAGTAGGAACTAAGTTGTAGTAAACTAAATTTAGTTTACTAGAAAACTAAAGTTGTAGTAAACTAAGTCCTACTTAAAGTAGACCCACTGAAATTAATGAACCTAAGTTAGTCATGTCTATTAACTTCACTAGGTCTATTCTAAGACTAGTGTTGAATACTACTCTTCGTCTGGATCCATCTCAATGTTTTTCTGTCACCTTCAAATTATACGTTCATAACAATGCATAAACTTTCATGTCTAAACATTTACAAAATCTACTATTTCATGGACACTGTACAGGAAAGCTATTTTGCAAAATGAATTTAATTTTCTACAAATTCTGTAACCATCTGATACAGCTATCTTTACTCCCATGAAGAATAAACCATGTGTCTATAAAAGTAAGCTATTTAAAAATGTCTCATGTCTCTATTTTGTTGCATCTCTTTAAAATTGGTATCCTAGAGCAATATTGTTATAATATAGCATCCGATACAAAACAAGCTGTATGGAAAACAATCTGCATGCTCAAGTGCTCATTCTGATTTTGTAAATTAAATATCGAACACATTGATACCTATCATTATACCACCCAAAAGGAAATGTGTTGTCAGCATACATATACTAAAGAGGAAAAAGGAAACCATTTTAATCTACATGTTTCTTGATGCTAAAAAGATCTGAGAAAATGTGGCAGTGCCATACAAACCTGGGATACAGAGGCATTTGTAACTTGTTCCAACACTACGGCAAATACCATGTGCACAAGGATTCAGAGCACAGAAGTCAATCAGCTGGGCACAGGCAGGTCCTGTAAATCCTGGACTACAACTACAAGAATAGGAAAGACGGTCTGTGTAACAGGTCCCATTGTTCTGGCAAGGAAAGGAAGCACATGGATCTACTTTTTCCTCACAAGATGTTCCCAGGTACCCTAAAAAAGAAGCAAGTGGAACTTATTTGCATGCATACATTTTGTTCAACTAATCTTTGTCAAAGCATGGATCCTTAACACCGTTTAAAAACAGAGTTCCATGACTAGAATTATCCTAACACATACATAGAAACAAATATTTATACAAATATAAATGGAGGATCACAGCTGACACCTTTTCCTCTCAGCTTAGGACACCAAAGACATTTATTGGCACTCATAAGGATGGGTTTTCAGATATGTTTGTGGAATCTTGCACTATATCCTCTTCACTTGAACTATTTATAACATTATGTAACAGCTTAAATGATGTTAGTAGTTCTAATTCCTGAGAAAATCCTCAAATAATCCTACATTTGCTCTTTGTCTCAAACTTCTTTGTCCTCCCCACAAGAATGTATCTGTTACTAGATATGGCCTCCTCCCTTAACTGCTTGTGAACTTCTTGGTAGGATTTAGCTATTCTTTTCCTTGATTTATTCCATTCACTGTTCCCTCCAACGTGTTAAGATATGAGAAACTGTATTTGTCTCACTCATTAGGATTCCAGGTCCTGGATGGAGGTTCCTTAAATTAAAAGGAAGCTTTTTAAAAAAGCCTCCATTGCCAGGTAACGTTAGTGATGATCAAGCCTAGAAAGGGCTACCACAACTACTACATGAGAAACATCCAGTATACTTTTACAAAGGCTGTAGCTTGCTATTTTAAATAGAGACCCTTCTGGCCAAGTGATCTGCTGCAGTATGGCAGGCTGGAAAGTGTTCCATTTCAAGGTTGGTGTTCTTTCTAGCCAGCAATTCTGCATCTAAGTAAGGACTTCAGCCCTTCAATAGGGTAAATGAGGAGGCTGGAACTCTTCTATCCAGCTGGTCTACTCATGATAAGCACTGTAGCCTGCTATTTTAGTTACAACTGCACACCTACAAAGGGCAGCAGCAGAATATTCCAGCAGGAGGAAAGGCAAAGGATTTGAATTATTATCTGGGGAGAGGGGAGAATGGGACAGCATGTAACTATACAAACCAATGTTGCCTTTATTATGATGTAGACTTTATATTATTCTATTGCTACAGACTTCTCTATAAATGGAAGCTCTCCAATTTCTATCATTCTTGCAACTCTGTATTTAACACCAGTATTTAAAGTCAGTCCGTGTAACTTTTGGATTTTAAATTGTTTTTATAAATGTTTTTTATTACTGATATTTCACAGAAGTGAATCGTAAATTGAATAAATAAATAATACAGGTTTTCCAGATAAATCAAGGGTATGGAAAAATAAATACTCAGGAATAGGAACTCCACAGTGTAAACATGGAAAACTGCAGAAAAAATGTTTAAGCTTTACATTTATTTGATATTTGCATTTCTTTTACCAATAAAATTGCGGAGTGTAGTGAAGAAGCAGCCTTCAGGATAGGGATATTATTGGTAAAAAGAGGTATGATGAAAGCATGAAGCTCAATAAGGTTTATAATGAGACTTAAAATCTATCATAGGCAAGGAACAAACAGGAAATGGCAAAATAACATCAAATATGAATCACAATGTTCAGAAATATGAAGAAATATTTTTGATAAAACATTTTAATTAAACTTGCAATATGTAGAAAAGTCAATAAAATAAATAAATCAGGTGATATCCTTATGCAGCTGTAGTACAGCAGATGTCTCTGTGAGTAAAGTGAATTCAGGGAATGTTTTACAGAAAAGAGAGCAATACAGTATAATGAAGATATATTTCTTATCAAGGAGAGGCTTAATCTTTTGGCTTGGCCATGTTCAGTAGTAGGTAATAGAAAAAAACAAGCACTACATTTTTAGTGTAGTATTGCTTTGTTAAATGTCTGATGAGCACACAGGAGACTGCATTAGACTTAATTCTGCAAACATAAAGCCACACATGATAAATGATTATCTAGGATTAGTGACTATAAAATCTTTAGATATGAAACATGCAGTTGGATGCATCAAGTAAGGAAACATGACAAATGGTTTTGATTTTTTCTTTACAAAAAGTCAAAGGGAAACACAAAATTAATATTATACTGAAATAGTAATCAAAAGTGTTCTAACACTGGAACCAACATTTATGTGAACCGAGTCAAAAAGAAGAAATTCAGGCCAATCAAAGTGCATTTTAGCAACACAGAGGACACTTCTATGACCCCTAATTGACCTCATATTATTTTTATTTATTGAATTTTCATGCTACTCTTCTTGCAAGGAGTGCATGGGATTATTCCATTTAATGCATTAAGCTTCATGGTAGAACAAGGATTTGAATCCAGGTTCCATTGCCCCAAAACCAATCTATTACAAGACAGAATCTAAATGAATGATGATAAAAAGAAAAATAGGGAGGACTTTCAATTGCAGTAAATAATCAGTTAATTAAAATATGATCTGTGAATATATTCACAACTTGTTTTAGGAAGTTTACAAGAATGCTGCATTTTGCAGCAGGTTATGCCTGCAGTATATTAGGTACAGATAGTTAATTGAGTTAAAAGGGGATATTCATGACTAATGGCTGCAGGGACAGATTGACAATCTGCTGAACTATGAACAAGCTGCCTATCCTGCCCAGAGTGAGAATCATGAAACGGAGGCGAGACTGGAATTAATTCCTGTTTTATTAGAGTAACTTCGAAGGCAAGGCATCTCATAGATTTCTCTAACTAGCTCACTGTAATCCCTAACTACACTACTCAGGCTTACTCTGCAGCATGTAAAGGGGAGTTCCCTCAGCACCCTCATCAGAGGGGTGCGGGCTTAAGTAGGAAAGGTCCTGCGCGGGACCTCCCTCTGGCCAAGCCTCTTTTCTCGGCAGCGCGCACAAGGTGACAGAGGGCATGCACATGTCTGCTCATCAGTCTAGACTCCTCAGGTGCCAGCTCCACTGAAGGGGGTGGAGATGTTTCTGGCAGGGAAGCGTTTGAAGGGCCAGACAAGGAATCCGGAGGGGGGGTGGAGTTGGCGTGCGTAAGAGGTCTTGCTCCAACGGCTCTCCTGGGGCGCTTGGCAAGGGAGGGGTCTCCACATGAGCGGGCGAATTTCCTGTGGGAATCAGAGAGTGGTTGGTTGTGTCTCCTCCCCCCAGATCTTCAGGAGCATCCTCCACATCTGACATCTCTCCCATCTGCAGAGCTGGGGGTGCGCCCTCGAACAGCTCCCCCTCAGAGTCACTCTGTGCTGGGAAGGGGCCCTGGGACTCCCCCACCTCCTCATCCAGGCCCCCCTGCGTCACCTGGGGCTTGACACTGCCTGTTTCTTTCAAGCAGTGAAAAGACACTAAATTCAAGAGGAATACTACTCAACATGGCATTGATTTTTTTCTAACCACAGAGGATTAATAATGTTGTCTGAGAAAGTCCAGCACATGGACTCCATATACAATACTTGCTGGATCAGATTTTTGCAACCTCTCACAAGCAGTCTAGGCTGTGGATTCCAAGGATTTGCAGAAACAATTTCATTGGAGTCCCAAAGTGACTGCAAAACTCAAAACACTAAGGAAGTCTGCTTGTCTAAATTTATATCCCAATTAAGAGTGGGCAGGCCACAGTCTGTGAACAGGGAAGTGAGCAGATAAACCAGTTATATGCTGGTACCAGCAGATTATGCTGCAACAACATTCCTGGTTGGCTAATAATCCAGAAATCTTGAAAAAGTGGGAATACGGCAGGCAAAATCAGGAGCTACAAAGGGAGGCAGTTTATAGGATGGGGTGAAGAATAGGATCTGGCCAGTAGGCCAGATTCTGAGCTCTCCCATGGGCCACTTTGATAGTGGGCAAGGCCACCTATGTGTCTAACATCATCATCATGTCAGGTGACCCAATTTCAAAGGAAAAATTGAGAGTATATTCTAAGTGCACTCTCAATTCTGTCCTTTTTTCCTTTGCAGGTGGGATTTCAGACATGCAAAACAACACTGTACTTAAGTCAGATTGCAAAGGAATATCCCTAGTGAAAGTGGAGCTTGCAGTCAGTGCTGAATTTAAATTGGCTCCACTTGGGAACTCCTGGGTGCAGCTGCTCCCAGCTGGGCTTGCAGACATCAGTGACCAGCACTGACTGCAAACCCTGCTTTTGGAAGTGATCAGCACGAATCGGGAACTCCAAAGCAGAACCAATCCCAATGGGGCTTTCATTTGGTACCATATATGAAAGTTGCCAAATAAAAGCACCACTTGCCAAAGGACAATTGAGAGTGCACTTTCTTTAAGTCTCCCAATTGTTCCTTGCAGTGGCATCTTTACCTGCCCCAAACCTGACATCGTAAATATCAGGTTTGGGGCAGGTGGATCTAGAGGATCATAGAATAGTAGAGTTGGAAGGGGCTTATAAGGCCATCAAGTCCAACCCCCTGTTCAATGCAGGAATCCAACTTAAAGCATAATGGTCAGATGGCTGTCGAGCTGCTTCTCCTTAGGTAATTGGTTCCATTGTTACAGTGCTCTAACAGTTAGGAAGCTTTTATACACACACACACACACACACACACACACACACCCGCCCCATAGCCGAAGCTGTCTGGGTGGTTTACAATAACTAAAAACATTAAAAATAAATATACACATTTAAAAACACATATTTTAAAAACAATTTAAAACACAATTTAAAGCACAATTTAAAACCTATACACGTTACAAGGGCAAATGAGGCAAGATCAAATGCACCTTCCCTGTGTGGGGCTGCATAGACTACAGATGCTCACCCATAGACTCACCGAGGAAGTTAAGTTCTATCTTTCCACACATTATCACTGAGCAGTAGTTCAGGTCTTCTCATACACCCACCTTCTCCTGCAAACTGGATCATGCAAAACGTCCCTCAGCTTTCCTTCCCATGTTAGTTGAAGCTCCTTACAGATCTGCCAAAGAAGTCACTGAAGTGGCCCCAGCACAGACCTTGCTTAATTCTGACCCTGCTTAACGTGCCAAAGAGGAAAAAGAATGAGAAGGCTGCAGGCAAAACACCCGGGAACAGTCCCAAATGTAACAGCTGCAGCGTTCAGACACTGAAGGAAGGAGAAATATCTCAGGCCCATCCACAGGAGGAAGAAATCTTGGGTAGAAAGCAAATCCTACATCTGTCCCAAATGTTCCTCCAGGGGGAGTGCCACCCCATCCAGAAAGTGCCATCCTCCAACTTGCCAGGATTCAACTTCAGTTTACTTAGAAAGCAAGTGGAAAGAACTTGAGAATTAGCCTCCAATCTACTAGCAGGTTTTCTGTCAGAGGCTACTTGCTGATGGGCAGTATTTTGAGCAGAAAAGCTATTAGGAAGATGAATAGTAATCTGGCAACTCCAAACGATGGAATCATTTCTTGGAAGTTCACTATAACATTCATGAAGTATCCTCTAATAAGAGCATAGACTCCTCCTGATGCTCCTACCAGACCCTGGTAGGCATCACAGATTGAGCAGGCCAAGGAACCTCCAATCACTCCTGAAATATAAACCAATCCAACTCTATGATGTTTGTGAACCATTTCTAGGGGAATCCTCAAAAGAAGCTGCAGGAAAAGGTTTCCTAAGATATGTTCAATGCCAGCATGCACAAGAATGTAAGACAAGAATCTCCAGGCTTCCTGCCTTTTGTCAGGCCTGTAAATAAGAGGGCTTTCCCGGATTTGGTTGTCTAAAGTGAGCCAGTGTTTCTGGGGTTTCGAAGCAGCATAATAAATGAACACAGCCAGCTTAGCTACACTGATGACAACGATGAAGAGAGGTGGTGGGATGCAGTTGGTTCTTTCAAGGTAGGTCGCCCTGACCTCTTCTGGAAGCATCCATTTAGAAACCGTGTCATGGATGTTGTTGCAGTTACTACAAGCTGCAGTTTCTGCCTTCATTTCTCTCATCTTTCTCCTGTGACTCCAGAGCCCTCTCCAAGTTCAATCGCTCAAGCTCCATGTTAGAGTCAGCCTACTCCTGCCTTGAATTGGTGATTGTTATCCACGATAACACCATCACCACCACCCCGCATCAAATCTCAAATCATGCAAGTCCACCCAGAGTGACTTGTGGAAATCACAGATCTAGCACTTTAAACACCACATTAAAACACTTTTAATGATGTTCAGTCGAAACATGTTTCACTGAACTGATGTTCAGTCTGGCTTCCTGTAACTTGAGCTCATTATTCTGTATCTGGGATGACTGAGAAGAGATCCTGGACCTCCCCTGTGTGACAACCTTTCAAGTACTTGAAGGGTGTTACCATATCTCCCTCAGTTTTCTCTTCTCAAGGCTAACCATACCCAGGTATTTCAGTCTCTCCTCATAGGGCTTTGTTTTCAATCCCCTGATCATCCTCATTGCCCTTCTCTGAAACTGTTCCAGTTTGTATGTATCCTTCTTAGTGTGGTGTCCAGAACTGGATGCAGTACTGAAGATGAGGCCTAACCAGTGCTGAATAGAGAACTAGTACTTCAAGCATTTTGGAAGCTATACTTCTGTTAATGCAGCCTAAAACAGCCTTTGCCTATTTCAATTTAAAGGCCTCCTGATGAAGTTCTCCATGCTGTGGGGCCAAATATATTCTTCCCACTCCTTGTGAGATGCAACCCATCATTTGCCAGGTGAGAGCAGCCCATGGTCCCAGAATCCAAATCTCTCTCATCAGCACCACCCTTGTAGCCAGTCATTCACCCAGAGTATTTTTCTTTTCCTTTCTACTCCTCTTCTAAGTACTGGAAGGATGGACGTGAAGACTATCTGGGCCCCAAAGTACTTGAGTTTCCCTTCTCAGAGCTTCCAAATCTGCCATGATTTCTTCATAACTCCACTTGGCAGTATCATTCATTCCCACATGGATAAGAAAAAAGGGATGAGCGATGGCAACCCTTCCTTCACACCTCTAATCTGTCCTCCCAGCAGACAGCATACCTGGTAAATCCATGGGTTTTATCAGCACACTTGGGTTTCTCAATCCCATGATTAGGGAGTCTTCCACTACTACTACTCGTCTCCTTGTTGTGGGGTGTGGTTTCATTGCCTTTCACTCGCTGTTGCATGGGGTCTCAGTGCTCTTCAACATTTTTATTAACGACTTGGATGAGGAGGTCAGAGTTTGGAAAAGTTACTTTTTTGAACTACAACTCCCATCAGCCCAATCCATTGGCCATGCTGTCTGGGGCTGATGGGAGTTGTAGTTCAAAAAAAGTAACTTTTCCAAGCTCTGGAGGAGGTACAGAGCAGGCTTATCAAATTTGCAGATGATACAAAATTGGGGGGCATAGCTAATACCGTGGAACACAGAAATAAAATTCAAAGGGAACTTGATAGGCTGGAGCATTGGGCTGAAAACAACAGAATGCAATTCAACAGGGATAAATGCAAAGTTCTACACTTAAGAAAAAGAAACCAAATGCACAGTTATAAAATGGGAGATACTTGGCTCAGCAATACGACATGTGAGAAGGATCTTGGAATTGTCGTTGATCACAAGCTGAATATGAGCCAACAGTGTGATGTGGCTGCAAAAAAGGCAAATGCTATATTAGGCTGCATTAACAGAAGTATTGTTTCCAAATTGTGTGAAGTATTAGTTCTCCTCTATTCAGCACTGGTTAGGCCTCATCTTGAATACTGCGTCCAGTTCTGGTCTCCGCACTTCAAGAAGGATGCAGACAAACTGGAACAGGTTCAGAGGAGGGCAACAAGGATGATCAGGGGACTGGAAACAAAGCCCTATGAGGAGAGACTGAAAGAACTGGGCATGTTTAGCCTGGAGAAAAGAAGACTGAGGGGAGATATGATAGCACTCTTCATGAAAGGCTGTCACATACAGGAGGGCCGGGATCTCTTCTCTATCATCTCAGATTGCAGGACACACATTTGATCTTGTGTTCTGTTTGGGACAGGAAGAAGGTGATCTGAGGGTGGAGGGGTTCTTAGTGACTCCGTTGTCATGGACAGATCACCACCTGACAAGGTTTAGACTTTGTGCCCCCAGTAACCTTCGCAGGGGTGAAGGGCCGATTAAGATGGTCTGCCCCCGGAGACTCATGGATCCAGATAGTTTCCTGAATGCTCTGGGGGATATTCCCAGCATGGCTGGCGATACTGCCGAAGCCCTGGTCAATCTCTGGAATATGCAGGTGACCTGGGCAGTAGACACTATTGCTCCAAAGGGCCCTTTCCCACAAGGGAAGACCAGTAATACACCTTGGTTTACTCAAACCTTGGGCCTGATGAAACTGCAGGGACGACGGCTAGAGTGACGATGGAGAAAAACTCAGTCTGCTTCCTATCGAACACAGGCTAGAACTCATTTTCGAGCCTATCATGTGGTGGTGATGACAGCGAAGAAAGTGCAATTCTCTGCCACCGTTGCGTCTGCTCAGTGTCATCCGGCGATGCTTTTATTTATTATTTATTTATTTATTTTTCCAGGCAAGAAAACAAACATTGCACATATCTTGCAGGTCACCACCACTGTAGTGTCCTTTCCGTCCATAATCGCTATTACCTTTTGTTTCTTTTTTCCTACTTTTATTGGACTGGCCTGTCCTCCTTGAGGGATTCATGCCCCTTCGGTCACCAGCTGTCAGGCCACGCCTCTTCCACTCAAGCTGCTATGCAGCCCTTCAGCTTTTCCACTTACCCAGCTAAGCACACAGTCAGAGCACATAGCCTTCTGGGATTATTCCAGGTCACTCATCCCTTTGCCTTTTGTTTCTTCCTCCCCACACCTCCACTACCAAACTCCTATTGGCTCTACCTGTTGGCTCTTTCTCTGAGAGGTGGCTCACTTATATATCCTCTGGACCAGCTGAGACTGGTCTGTCTCTCTGCTCAGTTAGGAGTCAGGAAACAGAATGAAAATCCCGGCACACACAGCTGCTGCTAGTTGCACTCAGCAGTTATCAAGAAAGTGGCCTCACAGGCCAAATTAAGACCCCTGCTGTTATGGGTCCCATGGAGAATATTTGGCAGGATTGGGTGAATGTGGAGGGGGTTGCAGTTGTTGGAGAATGATCTGGTGAGGAAATGCTTCCTGAAACCTTTGTCAACCCTGTGCCCAGTGATCCTGTGTGTATTTCTGCTGAGGAAGGCTTAACAGCCCACCCTCACCTGCAGTGGAGAGTGAGGAATATAGTCTACTGGCATAGCTGGTGTCTAGCCCAGATTTCTTCATTCAACAGCCAGGCTTTTATGAATACGCTGGATAATTCCAGAGACATAAGGAGGGGAAATTTCTCACAGAGTCAGAGCTGACAGCTTCCTCAAGGTCAAGCAGACGGGAGAAGAAATGGTTACAACTTGAGAAATTCTCTTTCCCTAGGTGAAGCCCCCACCTTGCTTCAAAGACTGGAAAGTGCTAGATTTAGCTCATGCAAGTAGAGTCCCCTTCCCCCTCTCTTTTATTTGGAGTGTCCTGGGGTGAGAACTTTGTTGCTTCCACAGCATAGTTGCACCTGCTGGTGTTCTTTATTAGTATGTTCTGATGCCACATTCCTGTGCTAACCTCTGGAATAAAACTCTGTCTTTAAGTCATGAGTCTGCTTCTCTGGTCAGGAGCCAGGACCCTTGCTGGAGGTTCCTCATGCCTGAACTTCAGGACTGGGAGACAAGGAAAGCAGTAGTAGGAGAATCTAGGTGAGACAATAACTCACCCCTCATACCAGATCTGACACCTTGGAGTGCCATAAATATAAAACTAACCTAATCCCTTTCAACAGAGAACAACCCTTCCTTGAGTCATATAGAGTGGCTACAGGCAACTGTTTTCACACTTTCCATAGGCAATCTGATCAGGGTTCATGCGCAACCATGTGGGAAAACAATCATTTGTATCATCTGACCACAAAGTCAGGGACCTTTTACATATCAGAAAGCTGACAAACAGAGACCTGGTAAAACTGTGGACACTTCAGATGGCTGGCTTCTCATATAGTTTCACACACGCAGTGGCTGCATAGCAAATGGCAATCTAAAATCAAACAGCTGTAGCAACTGTTGTAGAAACAAAGTAGGCTTCATTTTAAGCACATATAGACATAGAATGACCTTGAAGATAATTTGATCATAAGTATCAGGAAAACCATACATCAAAGGCTCAAACCCAAGGAAACCCATTCAGAGGCTTCTGCATTCTAGCAGCAGTCTGAAAGATAACACTGTTAATTTGCCCATAAATCTTCTCAACCGCTTTTCAAAAGGATTTGTGTCATTAGTTGAGATTAAAGCTGATCAAACATGGTAGGCAGGAATTTATTTTTAAAACAAAGCTCACATTCAAAGCCTCAGCCCCGCTCAGCTTGAAGATCAAATGCAGAACTGTAGAAATCAGACCTGAGATTTAAAGTGAGATGAATACAGCTACTCCTCTTAATATATTCTACAACTGAAACATGATGTTCAACAAGAATTACTGGATTCTTTCAACATGTCACTAGGTCTGAAACTTATCTTTACCTATTCTTCCTTACCATTCTCTTTTTGATATCCCCAAATATCTTCTCTATGCTAATTGCTTGAGAACTTTACCTTCCTCCATTCCTGCAACTCAAAGTTTGGCTCCTAGCCTACAGATCTCATCTTTATGATGCAAATGAGCCACACACTAAAAGCTCTTTTTAAATCATCAATTTTTACCACATATTCCATGCTTTGGTTATATACTGCGCTTCCCCAAGTATGAGAATGTCTCCACAGAGTTTGGTTTCTTTTGGATATGAGATAACTGGAGACCAGAATTTGAATTACCGGGCAGGGGGCAGAAGCAGCCAGGGTCCACTCAACTTACTTCTTGCTTCCTTAGCAACTTGCTTTAAGTAGGATATTGGAGGGTCATGACTGGGTTACAGTTGGGGTTGTGGATGATCTTCACTAAGAAGACTTCACTTTTCACCTCATATGATTTAGCACTGTTGATGCCTTTGTAATAAATGCTTTACTTAATAAACATACAAGCAAAGAATAGTGAGGTTTAATAGGAACTCCTTCAGTTGGAAGTTAATCTACTTACCCTGCATCAGATTCCCAGAAAGCTGCACTTCCAGTTCCAGCTAACTGCAGCTATACTCTTGCACCTCTCCATGTTCTCCTCTTGTCTAAATTCAATTTTTTTAAGCAGTCCTTCTGTTAATCACAAATTCCCTGTTGAACACAGGTCCCAGACCCCACTTCTGCAGGTAAACTGTCCATTAGGGGCACAGCAGGGGGGACACCAGTTATTATGAACTACTAACATTTTTCTGTCAAGTCCCCAACTGCCTATTAGGCAAATCGTAGTGACATGCCCTTCATAGCAATCCATTTAATGTAATCTGACAATCAAACTCACAACACCTCTCCTTCCTCTTTTTCCTTTGTCCCAAGGTTGTGTATTTCCATATTTTCTTATTCATTTTATTTTACAGTTACACTACTTCTCCCAGACTCTAGGGCTTTAGCATTTAAGTGGATTCTAGCTCATGGCGCATGTTCCCTGGTGAGCTGAAAATTAGCATTTCAGAGCGTACAGCCTCTTCTCAGCATGTAGCTACAATTAAGCACAATGAGGGAAAGCAAAATTTCCCCAGAGGAGGATGACTTTTCCCTGAAAATTTCAGGGCAGTCTAAAAATAACAATGTGTGCAACTTAACACACCTTTCCAAGCTGCTGTCTTCCAGCCACATGCAATATGTCCATGTTTTAATCTTATTTCCCACCCTAGTCTTCAAATAAAGGTAACGGAGTAGGTGAATGTGTGCAAGAGCAAAAGCATTGTCATGAGAGGTGATAAGAAAAAGAAACTGATGTGTATTTTTCACTGGATAAGTGTTTTATCACATTCTAAACAACTGAATGTATGGCTTTCTTTGCTTTTCTAGAAAACTCTTATCTTCTAACGGTTACTATCATTAGAGTACTGCGCTTAGGCTATTTTGCAACATAAAGCCAATTAGACAACATATTTGGAGCAACTAACAAAAGGCATATTGTACAGGTAACTGCCATAACACAAAGATGCTCTTTACTAGATTTCTGCAAGAAAAATTTGTTGCAAGTCGATAATGACAGGCAACTGTTCCTATCCTTATTTCGGACACATGTCGCTAAACATGTCTGCAGACCTCTTCTCCATGTTAAAGGAATAAGCCCTTCTGCAATATGACTAAATGAGACAAATTTAGCTTAAATATTGTCCTCGGGAGGGTAGCCAATGTGGTGCCCTCCAGATGTTGTTGGACTCAAAACACCCATCAGCCCCAACCAGTAAGTCCAATGGTGAGGTATGATGGGAGTTATAGTCTAGCAACATCTGGAGGGCATTATTTATTATTTATTTATTTAATTTCATTTATAAACCGCCCATAGCCAATGGCTCCCTGGGCGGTGTACAACATACAATAATACAATAAATGAACAAAATCACAGATAAAAATACAAATTCATAATAACACTAAATGATATTAGCATAGCTAAAACATTAAAACAGTAAAATACATAGAAATATATTAAAATGCCTGGGAGAATAGGAAGGTTTTAGCCTGGCGCCGAAAGGATAGCAGCGTAGGTGCCAGGCGTACCTCCTCGGGGAGACTGTTCCACAATTCGGGGGCCACCACCGAAAAGGCCCTAGATCTTGTCATTACCCTCCGAGCCTCTTGGTAAGACGGTACTCGGAGGAGGGCCTTAGATGTCGAACGAAGTGTACGGGTAGGTTCATAGCGGGAGAGGCGTTCCATCAGATATTGCGGGCCCACACCGTGTAAGGCTTTATAGGTCAATACCAGCACCTTGAATCTGGCCCGGACACAAATCGGCAACCAGTGCAAACGGGCCAGAACAGGTGTAATATGTGAGGACCGCTTGGTCCTCGTCAGTAGTCTGGCTGCTGCGTTTTGCACTAGCTGCAGCTTCCGAACCGTCTTCAAGGGCAGCCCCACGTAGAGTGCATTACAGTAATCCAATCTACAGGTCACTAGAGCATGAACAAGTGAGGCGAGGTCGTCACCGCCAAGATAGGGGCGTAGTTGGGCTACCAAACGAAGATGGTAAAACGCATTCCGAGCCACCGAGGCTACCTGAGCCTCGAGTGACAAGGAAGGGTCGAAAAGAACCCCCAGACTACGAACCTGTTCCTTCAGGGGGAGTGTAACCCCATCCAGAACAGGATGAACATCCTCCATCTGAGCGGAAAAGGCACTCACCAACAGCGTCTCAGTCTTGTCTGGATTGAGTTTCAGTTTATTAGCTCCCATCCAGTCCATTATCGCGGCCAGGCAACGGTTCAGCACATCAACAGCCTCACCTGAAGCAGATGAAAAGGAGTAATAGAGTTGCGTGTCATCAGCATGCTGATGGCAACGCACTCCAAAACTCCGGATGACCGCACCCAAAGGCTTCATGTAGATGTTGAAAAGCATGGGGGACAGAACCGATCCCTGAGGGACTCCACAATGGAGAGTCCAGGGTATCGAGCAATGTTCCCCAAGCACTACCTTCTGGAGACGATCCGCCAAGTAGGAGCAGAGCCACTGCCAAGCAGTACCCCCAACTCCCAACTACGCGAGTCTCTCCAGAAGGATACCATGGTCGATGGTATCAAAAGCAGCTGAGAGATCAAGGAGAATCAACAGAGTTACACTCCCCCTGTCCCTCTCCTGACAAAGGTCATCGTACAGGGCGACCAAGGCTGTTTCTGTGCCAAAACCAGGCCTAAAACCGGATTGAAACGGATCTAGATAATCGGTTTCATCCAAGAGCGCCTGGAGCTGGCTGGCAACCACCCGTTCCAAGACCTTGCCCAGAAATGGAACATTCGCTACCTGTCGATAGTTGTTCAAATTATCTTGGTCCAAGGACGACCTCTTATGTTTGCTACTCCTGTCCAAGGGGAACCATTTCCCAGTGCAACTCTGGATCTATTCTGGAGGGAAGACTGTTGTCTGTCCAGCAAAACTGGCACAGAACACTTTAATCAAAAGACAAGCATAAGACTGTAAGAAGAGCCCTAGCTCTACCAGCCCAACAAGTCTACATTCTGTTCTCACAGTGGTCAACCAAAAGCCTGTGGGAAGCCTGAAAGTAGGCCCTGAATACAACAGCACTATCATACTTGTGTTACTCAACAACTGGTATTCCAGTATTATGAACAAGGAAGAACTTCTCCCTATCCACATTCTCTACTCCATGCATAATGTTAAAAACCTCAACCAAGCCCATTTACTTGTTTTTTTTCTAAGCTAAAAAGGCCCAAAGATTGGGAGAGTTATTCCAAAGCCGTGATTGTTCGGTTGTTCTTTTCTGAATCTTTTCCAGCCCTATGATATCCTTTTTGAGGTACACTGACCAGAACTGCATGTAGTATTCGAGGTGTAGTTGCATCATAGATATATATAAGGGATAATGATAATAGCAATTATATTTTCAATTCCTTTTCTAATGATCCCCAAAATGGAATTCATTTTTTTTTTACAGCTGCCACATACTGGGTCAACATTTTCATCAACCTATCCACTACAATCATAAGATTTCTTTCTTGGTTAGTCACTGCCAGCTGAGAACCCATCATGTGACATTAGGGTTTTTTGCTCCAATGTACATCACTTTACACTTGCTAACATAGAATCTTAGAATAGTAGAGTTGGAAGGGGCCTATAAGACCATTGAGTCCACCCCCTCTGCTCAATGCAGGAATCCATCTTAAAGCAGACCCAACAAGTGGCTGTCTAGCTGCCTCTTGAATGCCTCCATTGTTGGAGGGTCCACCGCCTCCTAGTGTTGAGCCTCAGCTCTCCCAGAAGGGACAGGAAGGAGGGAGGCATGCGTTTCAGGCGCCTCCGCTGCCAGGAGACACAGGAGACTTGGGAGTTGTTGAGTCTGAGCGAGACCTTGGGGAGGGAAGTGAGCCTGAATTCCAGTCAGTTCCCACGGAAGACACGATCTCCGAGGAGGAGAGCGCGCCACCCCCAGTTGCTGCTGAGGACCTGTTGGGGGAAGCTCCAGCAAAAGTGCCAACTCCTCCCTTACCAAGCAGTTCCCAGGATGCCACCAGCATGACGCAGCCCCCTGACCTCGAATCTGTTACTCAGGAGCAGGTGTCTTCCGATGAGCCGTTAGAGACACGCCCCCGTCACTTCACTCCCGCCTCCATGAGAAACAGACAGGGCAGAGACAGGACTTGCGAACGAGTCAGAGATTACGATCGAAAACGTTCCCTACTTAAGCTTGCCGCTTACAGTGGGGAGCTGCTGTGTCAACTTCCTTCATACGCCACAGAGCGTGTCTAGAGTGTAGTTAGGGATTTTAGTGAGTTAGTGCAGGTTTTTTCTATGAAGCGCAATGCTTTTGATGTATCCATTACTTTAATAAAACAAGATTTAATGGCACCCGAGTCTCAACCTCATAGTTCCGGCTCTGGACGGGACACCTAGGTTTATTGGTTCCATAGTTGTATCGCTGTAACAGTTAGGACGTTTTTAATGATGTAAAGTCAAAATCTGGCTTCCTGTAACTTGAGCCCATTATTCTGTATCTTGCATTCTGGGATGATCAAGAAGAGATCCTGGCCCTCCTCTGTGTGGCAACCTTTCAAGTACTTGAAGAGTACTCCCCTCAGTCTTCTCTTCTCAAGTCTAAACATGCCCACTTCTTTCAGTTTCTCCTTATAGGGCTTTCTTTCCAGTTCCTTAATCATCCTTGTTGTCCTCCTCTGAACCTGTTCCAGTTTGTCTGCATTTTTCTTAAAGTGTGGTGTCCAGATCTGGATGTAGTACTCAAGATGAGGCCTAACCAGTGCCAAATAGAGGGGAACTAGTACTTTATGCAACTTGGAAACTATACTTCTGTTAATGCAGCCTAACACAGTATTTGCCTTTTTTGCAGCCTCATCGCACTATTGACTCATATTCAGCTGCTGATTAACAACAATTCCAAGATCCTTCTTGCATGTAGTATTGCTGAACCAAGCATCCTCCATCTTATCACTGGACATTTGGTTTCTTTTTTCTAGGTGTAGAACTTTGCACTTATCCCTGTTAAATTTTATTCTGTTGTTTTCAGCTTAATGCTCCAACCTATCAAAATCACTTTGAATATTGTTTCTGTCTTCCAGGATATTAGCTACCCCTCCCAATTTTGTTTCATCTGCAAATTTGATGAGCATTCCCTGCACCTCCTCATCCAAGTCATTAATAAAAATGTTGAAGAGCACTGGGTCCAGGACTGAGCCCTGAGGTACCCTGATCGTTATCTCCCCCCACTTTGAGAAGGAGCCATTGATAAGCACTCTTTGAGTATGATTCTGTAGCCAATTGTGCATCAACCTGGGAGTTGTTCCATCCAGCCCACATTTAGCTAGCTTGCTCATCAGAGTATCATGGGACACTTTGTCAAAAGTTTTGCTGAAGTCGAGATATATTACATCCACAGCATTCCCAGTCTACCAGGGTAGTTAGCTGATCAAAAAATGAGGTAAAATTAGTCTGGCAGGATTTGTTCTTGACAAATCCATGTTTGCTTCTAGTAATCACTACATTGTTTTTAAGGTGCTTATAAATTAGTCGCTTTATAATCTGCTCCAGAATTTTCCCAGGGATTGATGTCAAGGTGACTGGTCTATAGTTCCCAGATTCCTCCTTTGTTCCCTTTTTGAAGATAGCTACAAGATTAGCCCTTCTCTAGTCACCCAGCATTTTACCAACCCTCCATGATTTCGCAAAAATAATAGACGGTTCTGAGAGTTCTTCAGCCAATTCCTTCATTACTCTAGGATAAAATTCATCGGACCCTGGAAATCTGAACTTGTTCAAAGTGATTAGGTATTCCTTGACCATTTGTCTGTCAATCTCAAGCTGTAATCCTGCACCTTCAACTTCACATTTGATAGGAGTGACCTTTCAGTAACCCTCAGTAACCCTCCTACTGAGCCAAAGCAGGAATCGAGCACTTCTACCTTTTCATTGTCATCTGTTATAATTTTGCCACCCTCATTGAGTAGATAAGCCATCATTTCTTTTCTCTGTACTATGGATGTACCTGGAGAAAGGTTGTTTGTTGCTTTTAGCATCCCTTGCTAACCTCTGCTCATTCTTAGCTTTAGTCTTCCTGACGCCATCTCTGCAATTCTGAGCTACCTGTCTGCACTCTTCCTTTGTGGCCTGGCCTTCCTTCCATTTCCTATGTTTGTCCTTTTTGTTTTCAGGTCATCTCTAAGCTTTTTGTGAAGACACATTGGCTTCTTCTACTTCACCTTTTTTCCTTGTTGGAATTGCTTGCAATTTCCTTTTAGAATTCCTTTAGAATTTCCTTTTTTTAGAAACTCCCACCCATATTGGACTCCTTTTCTCATTACTGTTACTTGCCATGGGACTGCATTTGCTGTTAACCCAGTCTGGAGATATCATTTTTGAGCTTTTCACTGTCTCCTTTTCTTTTTAGCATCCTAAATCATTTGGTGTCATCAGCAAACTTGGCCACTTCACTGCTCACTCATAACTTCAGATCATTTATGAACAAGTTTATTTATCTATTAAATTTATATTTACAAGCTGCTTACAACTGTGAAGCCTACCACTTGTCTAACTGATCCTTGCCCATTGTGGCTCCTTATGAGCTGCAGGGAGAAATTGGGCGAGGGGATTAAAGCGGTGGTAAACGCATCCTTGAAAGAGGGTGTAATGCCATCAGCCTTCAAGGAGGCAATTGTAAAGCCCATCCTGAAGAAGCCCTCCTTGGATCCCCAAGTTTTCAATAACTTCCGCCCAATTTCGAATCTACCATTTTTGGGCAAGGTCATTGAGCGAGTGGTGTCCAACCAGTTGTCAGCACACTTGGATGAAACGGATTACTTGGATCCATACCAATCGGGTTTCAGAACTGGTCACGGAACTGAAACAGCCTTGGTCGCTCTGGTAGATGATTTGAGGAGGGCATTAGATAGGGGAGAATTCTCCTTTCTTGTCCTCCTCGATCTCTCAGCGGCTTTTGATACTGTCGACCACAGTATCCTTTTACATCGCCTGGAGGGATTGGGAATTGGAGGTACTGTATTACAGTGGTTCCATTCCTTTCTCTCCGATAGGTATCAACAAGTAGCATTGGGGGAGGAGGTTTCAGACCCTTGGCCTCTCAACTGTGGTGTGCCACAGGGCTCTATCCTCTCTCCCATGCTGTTTAACATTTATATGAAGCCGCTAGGGACAATCATTAGGAGATTTGGGCTGCAGTGTCACCAATATGCAGATGACACTCAGCTCTATCTCTCGTTTAAATCTTCACCAGAGTTGGCTGTGGAGACCTTGTCCAAGTGCCTGGAATCCGTGAGTGGATGGATGGGAAGGAACAAGCTGAAGCTGAACCCTGATAAGACCGAGGTGCTGCTTGTGGGAGACAAAGGAAGGTTGGGAGATGTTGACTTGAAGTTCAATGGGGTGAGTTTACCCCTGAAGGACCAGGTCCGCAGCCTTGGGGTTGTACTTGATTCCAGGCTGTCCATGGAGGCTCAGATTTCGGCAGTGAGCCGGGCAGCCTGGTATCAACTACACCTCATACGAAGGCTGCAACCCTACCTTCCTGTTCATCAGCTCCCACTGGTAGTATACGCCCTGGTCACCTCTCGTTTGGATTACTGTAATGCGCTCTACGTGGGGTTACCCTTGAAAACGGTCCGGAAACTACAACTTATACAAAATGCGGTGGCTCGACTACTTATGAACAGTCGCCGCCGGGATCACATCACACCAGTGTTGTTCGATCTACACTGGCTTCCAGTTGTTTTCCGGGCCCAATTCAAGGTGTTGGTATTAACCTTTAAATCCCTATACGGTCTCGGCCCAGTTTATCTTACGGAGCGCCTTCAATGCCACCAATTATGCCGCCTGACAAGATCAGCCACACAGGGCCTTCTCTCAATCCCACCGACAAAAACAGCTAGATTGGCGGGTACTAGAGAGAGGGCATTCTCAGTGGCGGCCCCCACCCTCTGGAACTCCCTCCCACAAGATCTCCGGCATGCCTCTTCCCTAAATACATTTCGTACAGCCTTAAAGACCTGGCTCTTTCAACAGGCCTTCGGGATTTCCGGGGAGGGTTAATTACTAAGATTGGAATGCCTCCTACCCTGTTTTAATATTATTGTCTGCTGCTGTATTGTTCTTATATTGTTTTTATATTGTATCATTGTATCGTATTTTATCATATTATGTTTTAACTGTTGTACGTCGCCTAGAGTGGCCATTGGCCAGATAGGCGACACAGAAATTAAATTTATTATTATTATTATTATTATTATTATTATTATTATTATTATTATCCCACTCTTCTTCCCAGGAGTTCAGGGTGGCAAACAAAAACAATAAAAGCAATAAAAGCAAAATAAATTTAAAACATATTAAAACAAAACATATTTAAAAAAACACTTTAAAAAAAACGTAAAAAGCAATTCCAGCACAGACACAGACTGGGATAAGGTCTCTACTTAAAAGGATTGTTGAAAGAGGAAGGTTTTCAGTAGGCACCAAAAGGTAACAGAGATGGTGCCTTTCTAATATTTAACGGGAGGAAATTCCAAAGGAAAGGTTCTATGACACTAAAGATCCACTTCCTATGTTGGGCGGAATGGACCTCTTGATAAGATGGGATCTGCAGGAGACCCTCACCTTCAGAGTGCAGTGATCAACTGGGTATATAAGGTGTAAGACGGTCTTTCAGGTACCCTGGTCCCAAGCTGCATAGGGCTTTATAGACCAAAACTATTTATTATTTATTTATTTTATTATTTGATTTGTATCCCGTCCTTCCTCCCAGCAGGAGCCCAGCGTGGCAAACAAAAGCACTAAAAACACTAGAACTTTGAACTTGGCCCACAGACTAATGGGAAGCCAGTGCAATTCTTTCAGCAGCAGGGTAACATGTTGGCAATACTCTGGCCCAGTGAGCAGTCATGCTGCTGCATTTTGCACCAGCTGCAGCTTCCGAACCAACCTCAGGGGCAGCCTCACATAGAACACATTACAGTAATTCAGCCTGCGGGTTACCAGTGCATGGACAACAGTGGTCTCAATACACCATGGCAATCATTTAATTAAGATGGGTAGGGTAAGAATGATCAGAGGAGGAGGAGGAGGACAGCTGTAGGCAGGGGAAAAGGATCCCAATGAGGCTTGTGAAAAAGGTGGCCCTATGGATGGCAAGCATGAACCTGAGGGCAGGGAGGAACTGATGGGATCTCTAGCACTCCAAGGCAGTTACAGGTTTGGGTGCTGAAATATTACAAATGGAATGCAGTGCTCCTGGAAAGGTGATTGCAAAATTATTGCTTAACGAAAGAGAGCCAGCTAGACATACAGGAGGAAGCATCTGAGGTTTCTCCCAGCCAGTAATAATGTGATACAGCAAGACTTGTTTAGATTAGAGCCAAATTAAGGTTTGGTATTCATGATCTCACAAGGTCCCACACTACCTGAACGACAGGGCGGGGACACTCCCTTGACCATGTTAACTGAGCAAGTAAATTACAGCCTCATTTGCTCTGTGCAGCTAAGTCTCTTTTAGCTCACACTCATTCAGACAACTTTGTGCCAAGGTGGTGCATGAGGGGACACACAAAATGGTGGTGGAATCTTCTTCTCTGACAACACTTCTTCTAAAATTCTTTTGTCAATTACTGATCTGCAACCACTGTGTGGGCACTATCTAGAAACCTGCTGTGCAGTATACTTTATGCTGCTGACCACCTGTCTTCTCAGCATCAGCAAATCCCAGAACTAACTGGGGTCTGGATGATATGACCTAGAGAAATGTCACAAGGAGTCAAGTAGAGGTGATCATATTAGTGAATTTCCCGAGTAAAACTACAGCAAGAAACCCAGCTCGCTTTGAGCAGGCCCCAAAATTATTTATGTGATATTCCTTTGTAAGAACACCAACATACATTAAGTAAGACTGCATTTGGACAGAATACTTTAAGAAGCCAATTCAGGTTTGGCTAAGTGCCAATATCCGACTGTCTCATCAAGCACTAGAACTATTTATATACTCACTGGGGGCGGGGGAGGCACAAAAATAATTCAAAATGCACGATTTAAACTGCTGACATCATGTCAGTGAGTTTAGCTATTAAGCAGGTCATCCATTTTACTCCAAGGAGCAATAAGGGTCCAGTGTTATACAATTTGTTAGGCTAGTATATGGTATGATAAAAGAGGAAATAGCTATGGGAAAACTCTCTAGCCACAAAACAGCCCATGTGTATAAAGAAATAACCCTAGAGGAAGATAACAAGGGCAGACTGGAAACAGAAATATTATTAGCCCTGGGTGACATTCTGAATCAACACTTTAGTGCCGATGACTATTGTGAAGTCTTTATTATTGAAAGCTTCCATAAATTTAGGACCAACAATTTACAGAACAGGCATTTTGCAGGCAGAAACATGCTACAAAAAAGCATGCTTCTTGCACCACACAATTTTCCCATTTGACACATGTTAATATGCATAGCATGAATTTAGGGTAATCCTAGGGTCTTGCAGAATAATCCTAGGGTCCTGCTTTGCTAGACAGTGGATACAAAAGGGCTAACATTGGCATAGCATGTGTTACAATCTCATGCACTTGCAGCGGCAGAGTCAATTCCACAACAAATGTATAAACAAAAGCCAACATAGCAACATTGATAGATGCACCTACAGTATCTGTGGCAACTCTGCCACCACCTATCTACAGTGAGGTCACTCACTTCATGACAATAGTCCCACACTAATCAACACACAGATCCAGCTGAGTGTTGTTAATGTATCCACTGCAAGCATGTGCATACATATCACATCACATCACATCAACCAGGCAGGCCAAATAACATCCTCTCCAGAGCACACCATCCCCGTGAAGATCTATGGGAGTTATGCAATTCCAGCAGTGCAAGGATTTCCACTTGCTTCCAGTCTCCTCGCCCTGGGACCTTATAGTAAAGGGCAGGTAGCAAATTTAAAAAGAAAGAAAGAAAGAAAGAAAGAAAGAAAGAAAGAAAGAAAGAAAGAAAGAAAGAAAGAAAGAAAGAAAGAAAGAAAGAAAGAAAGAAAGAAAGAAAGAAAGAAAGAAAGAAATTGCCATGGCAATTTGTCAGTCAACAGGACTATAAAAACATAAATACCCCAATAGAGAACACAAGCCTTCTTAGCAATTTTTTTCTTGCTTACCTTCTGGACACTGGCAACTGAATCCACTGATACTGGAAATACAAGTACCTCCATTTTGACATGGCTGTTGACTGCAGTAGTCTATTTCTGACTGACATAGTACTCCAGTATATCCTTCACCATGATGGCATTGTTAGTATCAAAACACAGAGAGAAATGGAAATGTAGGTCATTTTAACATCCAAACAGCGTTCTTGGATATTGAGCCGATCTGATAATTATTTGCAGTAACCAACACTCATAGGATCGATCTTAGTGTAAAGACAATATGCAATCTGGAATAACACTTAACATTACTTCACAAGAAGTAACACTGATAACACACAATGCCCTTGTGAAGGACACAATGCTGCACTACACTTCATCAGGACATGAATGAGCCTCAGGCCTGTGAGCAATTCCCTCTTCTTTGCCACACCATGGGGAGATGGGAAGAGTTTATGCTTATGTCTGAACCCAAGTAAACTGCAGTTAGTCTTAACTAGGGATGGAAAATGTAGTTCTGTCTGCATTTTTAAGCAAGCTAATCTGATTTACACCTCCCACACTAATAACTGTATTGGAATGCAATTATCCTTCAGATTTTGCACTTCTAATTTTGTGATACAGTTCTGAGTTCAAAAAAATGCATCAAAATGTGTATTTAGGAAAAATATGTTTAGAAATGTGCACACAGAGGTAAAATACATATTTAAATATATATTTTGTGATAAAATAAGTATTTAAATTCTAATTTTTATAAATATACAGGAATGAATTTATGAATGATGTAAATCTGAAATGGACTGGAAATAGACTGATCCATCCAACTTCAGTACAAGATTGGATTTGTTTGGAAGAATTTCTAAAGCAAAAACAAAAAATCCTCTTGCAATGAATGAAGAGTGTTTCAGTTTTTTCCGAGTCTCAGACAACATTATGGTCAATCTACATTCATGTTTATTGAAAGAACTGACTTCACCTCACTATGACCTTGACTGTACAGCTTATTCAAGTAACTCTACTTCAAGTTCAATTACGGACTAATTTATCTCCTCAAATGTACTTTGCAGTTAATAGGATTTAAAGCATTACTTAACTATATTTACATATCTTATTATATGCTTGGATGTATTTGCATATTTATATTAAATATAACAGATTAAGATATATGTGCATAAAGAGGTTGCACCTCCCCAGTATCAGTATTTAATTCAAGTTCAAAAAGTTAACACAAACTATTTGTCTGGATTTATAACATTTTAAAAAGAGATAGAAAAGGTAACATGAAAGGGATTGAAATGTAGAACAGAAATATCAACCCTAAAGGACATTGACTATTCACCAAAGGTAGCTCAGCATCAACATTTCATTGCACTTAACTTCAGCTATGTGTGGTCCCTTGATTCAATGAAGCTGAAGAAAGTTACCCATAAGAAGAGACAATATCAGAGTGCCATTCCTTATCACTACTGCAGTGACTTAAGAGGGGTAAGGAATTTGGAATTTATGCTTTGGCAAATATATATATGTCTGATTGAATTGTTCACTTGTTCACAAATTTGTGGTTGAAAACAAGTGTAGAAGGCTATGCCCAAGGTGTAGCAAGTATCTGCTAGTGCATTTTGTGGTCAAAGGACACGTATGAGACCCTACGGCGGAGTTTACCTTTTTTGGAATATAGGTAGATGAATCGGATGTGACCCTTTTTAGGATGCAACATGTTATTTGGCCAATATAGATTTCACTCAGGAGATAAGCTGAGATAAGGCATTCATATTAAATGAGAAGGGTATAAAAGCAAAGTCTGGGTTTTGCTGGATGCCTTCTCCTGAGCAGAATCAGCCACAACCTGAGCAGAGGGGTCCACCAGTGAAAAGCTTTGTTTGTATGCTTTGCTTCTGAGTTAGAAAGCGGGGGGTGTCTATTTTTTCTCTACTGATAAATCATTCTTTTGCTACTCAGTAAAATAATTATTTTATCAATATGTCTGTCTGTCACTTCATCAGGCAATAAGGGTTGCTGAGGCTCTGCACCTACTCTTTGCTGGGAACCTGGGACCTTGCCCCCTTCATTGGCTCCTGAGTTTTCAGCAACCTAGTTTTAACTCTAGCAAGAGAGAGGCAGGCCTTGGGAAAGGCTGACCACAACTGATTGCCTCTTCTTCTGCTTGACCCTTGACTACTAGATTTCTGCCTTTCCCCATTTCTCCTTTGGATTTTCATGCATTTCTGCAGATGTAATATACTTCTAAGCCTGGCTAAGGAATTTCTGCAGGAAATTCCTTCCCCTTCTATATGAAATTGTTGGTTTATGCTTAGTGCCTTTGTGTGCAATGGATTCTTTTAAGATATTGCTTAAGGAGGTGGGAAGGAATCCAGCCTCTACTGTGTTACCATTCCAGCTGCAGTGGCTCCTGTGAATTAATGTGTACTTGTGGTCTTCATAAAAATTCTTACATTAATACCTTGCATTAACGTACTCAATGGGACCAGAGCGAGTACGTAAACTGAAAATGTCCTTAAAGTGAAGCACTACCTTTTAAAACTTTTTTTACCTCTCCTTCATGCGGAGCCTAAAAGCCCCGCGCTAAAGCCTCTACTGCTGCGCTACCGCGCCTCTCAGCTGATCGTGATCGTGCCTCCCAGCTGATTTGCAGTGGCGTGATCGAGTCTATTTCCACCCCCACCCACTAAAGCCTCTGCTGCTGCGCAGCGTTTCTGGAGAAATACAGGCATATGGAGCATGTACGTTATAGTGAGGCAACGTTAAGTGGGGTATGCCTATATTTTGTTCTTCTATCAGCTTTCTCTCCCCCCACTCCCAGGGTCAAAACTGCACATTATGTTAAATATATAACATGCAATCTTCTACCATGTTGCTCCGACTGACTGCAGCTGTAAAAGGTGCCAAGAGATCTCCTCGACTGAAGGTGCTAGAGACCGCCTTGACTGTGAGGGCTGCAAGACACTCTCCCTGCATGCTGGCCTCTTTCCACCTGGCCTGGGAGGGTGAGGATTTGACTGACTGGAGCTATAAAAGCCGCCACTACCTGAAGATACCAGAGACCACCTTGACTGTGTGGTGTTGTTTTGGGGGTTTTGTTTCGATCAAAATTTAATTCTGGAGACCAGTTATTTTTGCTGTTATTGGGATTATGTTCTTGCATTAATTTTAATTTTAATTAATTTTAAGGCTCTTGTTTCAATTTACTGCATATTTCTTAATGAGATGTTTTCTTTAACTTGCTGTTGGACTATTGAAATTTTGTTTTGTAACTGATTTAATTATGCAACTTTTTCATGCTGTAAGCCACCATGAGCATAGATTACTATGGAAAGGCAGCATACAAATAACCCATGATGATGATGTTTTTTAACTAAAAATGCAGGGGGCTGACATGGATTCAGACCCTAGAACAGCCTTTCCCAACCAGTGTGCCTCCAGATGTTGTTGGACCACAACCCCATCAGCCTCAGCCAGCATTGCCAATGGTCAGGAAAGATGGGAGTTATGGTCCAACAACATCTGGAGGCACACTGGTTGGGAAAGGCTGCCCTAGAACATGGGGAGAGGTTGTTTAATCCTTCCCTCCCCACTGCAATCTTCCCCCAAATCCCCCCACCTGCATGCCAAATAGCAAAAAAATAAAAGGCTCCCATTGGCACCAACAAGAACTTTTTTATCTTGGCATTCATTTTGTGTGTGTGAGAGAGTGAGTGAGAGAGAGGGGGAGGGGGAGGGGGAGAAGGGGAGGGAGAGAGGGAGGGGGAGAAGGGGAGGGAGAGAGGGAGGGGGAGAAGGGGAGGGAGAGAGGGAGGGGGAGAAGGGGGGAGAGGGAGGGGGAGAAGGGGGGAGAGGGAGGGGGAGAAGGGGGGAGAGGGAGGGAGAGGGAGGGAGATCATAGGAGTGGGAAGGAATAAACTTCACCTCCCCACATGCTACAATCCAGATCAGGGGTCCCTCTGTGCTTTTGCACAATACATATTCAGTGTAATATGTAATTTGACTGTTATTCTCAAGAGATACACGGCTCTGTTCTGCAATGTAAAGCTTAAGACACTGTGCAAAAGGACAAGATTCCAAGCACAATACAAAACATACCAGTAGGGCAAATACAAGTGAAATTGTTTCCGTCATGTTTTTCTGGGATGTCCACACAGGTTGCATTGTTCTGACAGGGACTGCTTTGACAGGCATCAAATTCTTCACAGAGACCACCCAAATATTGATCTTCACAGTCACAGAAAAACGTTGCCTAGAACAAAGCATACTCTACTGTATTATGAAACTTCAAACCTTCTTTCTAAGCCAATAACTTGATTTAAAAAAGAGGTATCATTAAGGTTAGAGAGAATGATCATTTAAAAAATGTAGCAAGATCTCTAGAAAAAATAACTCCTTATAGATATTTATGTTAAAAAACTGTTACTGAACTTAAATTTCTAGCAATTTAGCCTAATACATGCTTTATCACAGATTAACTTTTTTAAAGTTCATCTTTAGTTCTGTTTTCAGAAACACAATCAATGAATAGAATTTAAACTGAAATATTAACACATTTTAAAAAATAAACAATTATTTTGCCACATGTTTTCCTCAGATACAATATCACCGAGTTCCGTGGAGATTACACATGAAAGATTTGTGTGCACAGATTCTTGGAAGTAAACTCCCTTCTTTGTACATTACAAGATCCATTGGGCAATTGTCTTTTGGCCCCTGGCAATTGTTCTGTGGGATGCTATCCGAAATGCAGTTTAATATCTATATAAAGCCCTTAAGAGCAGTCATCAGGAAATCTGAGTTGAGGTATCAGAAGTACGCTGATGATACCCAGCTCTACTTCTCTGTGACATCTGAATCGAGAGAGGCCATGCAAGCCCTGGATAGCTGCCTGGTCTCGGTGGTGGGCTGGATGAGGGCCAATAAACTGAGTCTGAATCCTGGCAAGATGGAGGTGCTGTGGGTTGGTGGTTCCCGAGTTTAGATAATTGGTCAGTTGCCTGCTTTGGATGGAATCGTACTCCCTCTGAAAGAGCAAGTTCATAGTCTGGAGATGCTCCTTGATCCAGCTTGGTTACTAGAGGCCCAGGTGACCTCAGTGGCTAGAAGTACCTTTTACTAGCTTCAGCTGGTAAGACAGCTGTTGTCATTTCTGGACTTGAATAGCCTGACCACTGTCGTCCATGCACTGGTAACCCCCAGGCTGGATTACTGTAATGCGCTCTATGTGGGGCTGTCCTTGAGGTTGGTCCAGAAGCTGCAGCTGGTGCACAAGGCAGCAGCACGAGTGCCCACTGGGACAGGGTATCACCAACATGTCATCCCACCACTGAAAGAACTGCACTGGCTGCCCATTAGCTACCGGGCTAAGTTCAAGGTTCTGGTTGTGGTGTACAAAGCCCTATACAGATTGGGACCAGGACATCTGAAAGACTGTCTTACCCCTTCATTACCCAGTCAATTGCTATGCTCTGCAGGTGAGGGCCTCCTGCAGATACCATTTTATCAGGAGGTTCATTACGCACAACATAGGAAACAGACGGTTAATGTTGTGGCACCAACCCTTTGGAATTCCTTCTCCTTCAATATTAGACAGGAGCCATCTGTTATCTTTTCAGCACCTACTGAAGACCTTCCTCTTTCAACAAGCCTTCTAAGTAGAGATATTATCCCAGCCTGTGTCTGTGTTAGAATTGCTTTTTAAGATGTTTTTAAAGCTTTTTTTAAAATATGTTTTTAAAGATGCTTTGTTTTAATATGTTTTTAAATATGTTTTGTTCTAATATAACTAAATTTAAAGTCCATTTTTACAATGTTTTAAATGTTTTTAGTGTTTTTGTTTGCCGCCCTGGGTTCCTGCTGGGAGGAAAGGTAGGATATAAATTAAATTAAACTAAATTTAATTAATTAATTAAACAAACTAATTTGAATGCAGTAGCAAAACAAAAAAGAATCATGCATCAGCTCTTGACTACGTGTTATAACATCCAAAGCTGCCATACAAGACGTGGAAGAAATACAAGAGTCAGAATAAAAATCATCTTGTACAAATACTCTTCTTGTCAGTTGCATATTTTGAATCCTGGACATTAGTTCTTCAGCATCTAGTTTTTCGTGCCTTGGTGATAATTTCTGCAACATTTGGAAAAACAGGGAGAAGGGGAAGCTTACACAACAGCTACTTTGTTGTCCTAGAAACTACAGTGCTTTTTATGCAACTGTTACACAAATCACCATAGCACATTTGAATTTATCAAGCACTTATATAAACTAAAAGCTAAATATTTGGTGTGTAAATATATGGCCTAAATACATAGCCTTGCTTACAAAACCTCAAATCATGAGTGCCCTGTATTTTGCAAATACACATTAATTCTCATGAGAAGGATTTGCATTTCCAAAGCAACCAGCAAGAAGGAGGGTGACTTAAACCTTCATTTGGGTTGTATCCAAAGGGATTCTAGTGCAGGAAAAGGGAACGTCTCTTGTGGTCCATAGATTCTGTTTACTCTCCCATCTACAGTTTCCTGTAACACTTTCCACTTTCCCCAGAACACCAGGAGTGGTTTTTCTGGGGCACAGAAGGCTCATGGTTTGTTGGTTCTAAACCCTTGATAATTCTCACCCACATGAACAAATTTTGGGGAAATTATCTATAAAATCATGTACAAAAAGAATCTTTTTTTTTTGGTCCTGCTTAAAACTGTCATATACATTTGTCGAAAGTAGTTTAAATGTAACTATTACAAATTAAACTATTTCAATTTTCCTATTCTAATTACTTCCCAAGTTTAATTTTATCCCTTCTAGCTAACTATGTAATGTTTTCTATCTCTGTCAAATTAGAATTTCCCTTCTGCTGCTCCACCTCACAGAAAACTTTCGAGATGGCTATCATGCAAATCAACGAGCCATTTCTCCGTCAATCTTCCTTTAAACAGTTCTTGGGACAAAAATGATAGTAATGGAAAATATTTTCTGAAAAGATATAAAATGTATTAAACCTATCAAAATATATGCCTATTTTAATAAAAAAAACCTGTAACAGCCCTGTCCACATGTCACATTAAACCATAGTTTAAAACACACTACAGTTTAATAGTTTAAAAGAAACTAAGTTTAATGGTGCACATTGCTCAGAGTCTGGCTTGTTGTGTCATCTGAACCAGGATATCATTTGTTTTTCTCCAAACAAACCATGAATGGTAAGCCAAGAACAAATCACGGATACTGCTCAGAGTTTGGAGAGAAACAAATCAGGACCTGGGTTCAGATTACATGACAAATGAGACTTGACTTGTTTTTTCTGCAGTGCAGCAGGAGTGGGTGGGGAGCATTGCAGAACTTCTGAGTAGTGCTCATTCACATTAAACCATAGTTTAAACTATGTTCTAAACTATGGTTTAATATGATGAGCAAACTGGGCTACTGAGTTGTATCCAGAGGAAATGTCATTGAATGGGATTGAAATGGACTGCCTTCAAGTTGATCCCGACTTATGGCGACCCTATGAATAGGGATTTCATGGTAAGCGGTATTTAGAGGGGGTTTACCATTGCCTCCCTCTGAGGCTAGTCCTCCCCAGCTGGCTAGGGCCTGCTCAGCTTGCCACAGTTGCACAAGCCAGCCCCTTCCTTATCCGCAACTGCCAGCTGGGGGGCAACTGGGCTCCTTGGGACTATGCAGCTTGCCCATGGCTGCACAGGTGGCAGGGCACGTAACCCCTGAGCCACTCACTATGGGGTGATCTTTAGCTGGCCCTTGACACACAGGAAACATGAGCGGGGATTTGAGCTCACAGACTCTGGACTCCCAGCTAGGCTCTCCTCCCCACTGTGCTATACCAGCTGTAGGATTAAACTGTGACATAGAAACATAGGAAACTACCATATACTGAGTCAGATCATTGATCCATCTAGCTCAGTACTGTCTACCTTGACTGGCAGCAGCTCTCCAGAGTTTCAGACAGGAGACATTCCTAGCCATTACCTAGAGATGCTGGGGATTGAACCTGTGGCCTTCTGAATGCAAAGCAGATGCTCTGCCACTGAACTTTAGCCCTTCCTCTGGATTCAACTCAATACATATGAAAAGCTCTTTCAAACAAGCCCCACTGACATGATCAGAGAATGTACAATAACAATACATCCAGCAAGTACAACAAGTCTTTCTGCTGGGTTTCACCCATGTGGTCTATTAATACTACTGATATGACTCCCGCTACATTTAGGGGAAATTCATGGAAAGACATGAAAATTGCCTGTCAGGTACTGTGGATTAAACCTGTAGTTAATGCTATAACCAGTTTCCTATCTGATAATGGTACATACTGAAATGCATGCCATCTGTATGCTAAAATTGGCAGATAATAATAATAATAATAATAATAATTTAATTTATAAGCCGCCTATCTGGCCGATGGCCACTCTAGGCGACGTACAATTTAGTTGCAATAAATGCATCATAATAAAATACACATAAAATACATATAACAGTAAAACTATAAATAAAGAACAATAGCAGTTCAGAGTAATAGGCGATCAGTCCTAAAATATTAACCCTCCCCGGAAGTCCCAAAGGCCTGTCTGAAGAGCCAGGTCTTCAAGGCCTGGCGGAATACATTCAGGGAAGGGGCATGCCGAAGATCATATGGGAGGGAGTTCCAGAGAGTGGGGGCCGCCACTGAAAATACCCTCTCCCTAGTCCCCACCAACCTAGCTGCTTTAGTTGGTGGGACTGAGAGAAGGCCCTGAGTGGCTGATCTTGTCGGGCGGCATAATTGGTGGCGCTGGAGGCGCTCCATCAGGTAAACTGGGCCAAAACCATATAGGGATTTAAAGGTTAATACCAACACCTTGAATTGAGCCCGGAAAACAACAGGAAGCCAGTGAAGATCGAACAACACTGGGGTGATATGTTCCCGGCGGCGACAATTTGTGAGTAGTCGAGCCGCAGCATTTTGTATCAGTTGTAATTTCCAGACCGTTTTCAAGGGTAACCCCACGTAGAGCGCATTACAGTAGTCTAAACGAGAGGTGACCAGGGCATGTACTACCAGTGGGAGCTGATGAACAGGGAGGTAGGGTTGCAGCCCGGCTCACTGCTGAAATCTGAGCCTCCATGGACAGCTTGGAATCAAGAACAACCCCAAGGCTGCGGACCTGGTCCTTTAGGGGCAGTCTCACCCCGTTGAACATCAGGTCAACATTTCCCAATCTTCCCCTGTCTCCCACAAGCAGCACCTCAGTCTTATCGGGATTTAACTTCAACCTGTTCCTTCCCATCCATCCACTCACGGATTCCAGACACTTGGACATGGTCTCCACAGCCAACTCTGGCGAAGATTTAAACGAGAGATAGAGCTGAGTGTCGTCCACATATTGGTGACACTGCAGCCCAAATCTCCTAATGATTGCCCCCAGCGGCTTCATATAGATATTAAATAGCATGGGAGAGAGGATAGAGCCCTGTGGCACACCACAATCGAGAGGCCAAGGGTCTGAAACCTCCTCCCCCAATGCTACCTGTTGATGCCTATCGGAGAGAAAGGAATGGAACCACTGCAATACAGTGCCTCCTATTCCTTTTTTTTTTTTACAATAATTTTTATTCAAATGTTCATAAAACATACAAAACAAAATCATAAAACATTCAAAGACAAAAAACAAAACAAAACAAAAATGATTAAACAAAAAAATAAAATGTTGACTTCCCATTTGTCGCAGATCAAATCAGTTATAGGTCTACAATATATAACAATCCTGTCTCTTAAATTATATTATAAAATCACTTTCCTCCAGTAGTTATCTTAATTAATCATCAAATCTCATAAACATTACTTTATTCTTTCCACAAAAAGTCAAAGAGAGGTTTCAATTCTTTAAGAAATATATCTATCAATTTTTCTCCAAATAAACATGTCGATTAATCCATCTCGTTAATAATAATAATAATCTTATTGTCATAACCATAGTCCAAATAAACATATTGATTAATCCATCTCATCAAAATCTGTTAGGTCCAATAATTTCAATAGCCATTATTCCATTATCCCTATTAATTCCATCTTCCATCTTCAATAGTCCTGTTAAGTCCAGTAATTTCAGTGTCCAATCTTCCATTATCAGTATTCCATAATAATCTTGCTGTCATAGCCATAGTCATATAATAAGAGTCTGATGGGAATTTCCTCTATCCCAAATATTTTCTTGCCATCAATTCTGAATAAGTTGCTGAAATATTGTTGTAAAGTCATATCTCTGTTCTTCTTTTTTACAAAATGCACTGGCTCATCTCTTGAGAGTTTTTCCATTGTCACATGGCTGCAGTTAATTCCATAGATTTTCTCTATATCAAGCTCCATCACGTCATTCCAGTCCAGAAGATTATCCAAGCCATTGATAACTTTATCTCTAATATCTTCATTAATTTCTTCAGAGATAACGTTAAATTCCAAACAGTAGATTTTATTTCTAATATCCATAAACTCCAGATCTTTTTCCAATTCCACATTTGTTCCAATCTCCAGGGCTTGTATCTTCCCTTTATTTTTTCTTTTCTCATCTCTGATCTCATTCTCCTCTCTCACAGGATCCCCTATTTCTTTAAGCTCCTGCGTCATTTTGCTCAGTTCAATTTTCAGCTCCTTACTGCCCTGTCGCAGGGTTTGTTTCGTTATCTCAATCTCATCCATTATTTTCTGAAACATAATTACTTCCAGATTCTCAGCCACTTTCTTGATTGCCATTTTTAAAACCACGAAAACAAAGCAAAACAAAAATAAAGAAGAACCACTTCTTATTTCAGCAACAATTGGGTTAATATTCCAGGCTTGATGACATCACAGTATAAACAGAGCAGCTTGCCTTATCTCTCTATGTTCAAGAATACAAAACAAATTTAGTTCCCAGCATCAAAACAGTTAGTGGCGTCGTGAAGAAGCAGATTCGTCAAAATAAAATAGACCAAAAAGAGAATAGTCCCAGACAATATAATGTTCCTCGGAATAGAAATCCCTCTTCTGTTTATATCTTTAGAATGCACTTCCAGGACAGCTTTTTGCAATAGAAACAGAGATAAGCTGTTAATTTCGTGAATAACAGAGAAGAGTTATAGCTCACCCAGAAGTTCTTTAAAGCTGATTCATTTGACAAATCTCTTTTTGCTGCAACAATTTAAACCAAGTAAAAAAAATAATAGAAAGAAGGGTGCTTGCCTGTTAGTCCGTTTTCTCTTTGAAGAAAAGATAAACGTATCGCATTAATCAGATAGAGCTTGTTCGGAAGTCCGTCCAGCATTGCTGGCTGGACCTTTTCTCATAAATTAATGAAATCCAGTCCTCCCAACAAAACCAGGCTTTTGAGGTTGATCTCTACGTTTCTCCCTGCCCGGGAGAAATTTCATCAGTCAAAAAAAAAATGTTCTGACTGATTTATATCTGAATAAGCTTCTTTTGAGGCGGGAGCCCGTCTCAAAAGCAGGCACAAGCGAAGTCACCCTTCCCGGAAGTGAGCAGTGCCTCCTATTCCCAATCCCTCCAGGCGATGTAGAAGGATACTGTGGTCAACAGTATCAAAAGCCGCTGAGAGATCGAGGAGGACAAGAAAGGTGAATTCTCCCCTATCTAATGCCCTCCTCATATCATCAACCAGAGCGACCAAGGCTGTTTCAGTTCCATGTCCAGTCCTGAAACCCGATTGGTATGGATCCAAATAATCCATTTCATCCAAGTGTGTCAACAACTGATTAGCCACCACTCGCTCAATGACCTTGCCCAAGAATGGTAAATTCGAAATTGGGCAAAAGTTATTCAAAACCTGGGGATCCAAGGAGGACTTCTTTAAGATGGGCTTTACAATTGCCTCCTTGAGGGCTAATGGCATTACACCCTCCTTCAAGGATGCATTGACCACTGCCTTGATCCCCTCGCCCAGTTTCTCTTTGCAGCTCACGAGGAGCCACGATGGACAAGGATCATTTAGACAGGTGGTAGGCTTCACAGTCGAGAGCACCTTGTCCACATCCTCAGAAGGGAGAGGCTGAAATCGATCCCATTTGACTGGCTTGCAACTGGCCAACTCTGATTCATTTACTGCATCCATGGCGTACGGGATCGAGCTCCGTAAATGTTCGATTTTGACAGCAAAGTGCTTTGCTAATTTGTCACAGGAGACCTTAGACTGTTCCAAGGGTTCCTGAGCAACTGGACCGACCAGGCTTCGGACCACTTGGAACAACCTCCTGGGACAGCACTCTGCTGACACAATAGAGGCAGCAAAGAACCTCTTCTTTTCTGCCTTTATTGCCACTTGGTAGGCAGTTACTGCTGCTCTAACCTGTGTCCGGACATCTTCGGAATGGGATCTCCGCCACCGGCGTTCTAGTCGTCTCACCACCTGTCTCAGATTTCGCAACCGTGGTGTGTACCATGGTGCTAACTGAGTTCTGTTCAGGGGGAGAGGATGTTTCGGTGCCACCCGGTCCAGAGCCCTGGTGATCCCTTCATTCCACTCCAACACCAGGGTATCAACCGAGCGGCCTTCAGCAGGTTCCAATTCCCCAAGCGCAGTCAGGAATCCTTCTGGATCCATCAGGCGTCTGGGGCGGACCATTCTAATAGGTCCTTTACCCCTGCGGAGGGTGTGAGGCATCGAGAAGTCTATGTTTACCAGGTAGTGATCTGACCATGACACAGGGGTGGAAGAGATCACCCCCAACTTCAGAGCACTTCCCTCCCCTCTCAGGACAAACATAAGGTCGAGAGCATGACCGGCTACATGGGTGGGTCCAATATTACTAAGGTGCAGTTCCCAGGAAGCCATGGTTTCCAGGAAATCCCGAGGGGCCCCAGTGAGAGTGGTCTCGGCATGCACGTTGAAGTCACCCAGCACCAATAATTCTGGGGACAACGCCCGTACAGCCGAGACCACCTCTAGCACCTCGGCCAGGGAGTCTGCTGTGCAGCGGGGTGGGCGGTACACCAGCAGGATCCCCAAACTGCCCTTCGGGCCCAACCTCCAGTACATGCAATCAACAAACTTAGTCCTAAGTAGAGGAGTCTGGTAAAAACTAAAGACTCCCGATAGATGACTGCCACACCCCCTCCCCGCCTTTCACCCTCGGCTGCTGTGCATAACGGAAACCCGGTGGACACATGGCCTCAAGAGTGGGAGCTGAGGCCTCATCCAACCAGGTCTCCGTAATACATGCCAGGTCTGCCTGTTCATCCAAGATGATATCATGGATATGTGATGTTTTTTGTACTACAGACCTGGCATTACACAACAACAGTCGAAGGTCGGTAGGAATCCTGCATCCCCCAGTTATCGTCTGGTTTTGGACAGACCCGGAACATGGGATGGATACTAGGCATCTATCCCGTGTTCCCCTAATTCTGATGAATACAGCTGATACATCATTAGGTTTCTTTTTTATTAGAAAAAGAGCAGTAGAAAATACAATATTTTAATTAATCTTTTCATTAAATGAGCCTAACTCTCAAGCTGCAACCTCTGAGGAAATGGAAGCCTTGATTATTTGGTTTCATTTGAATATGAAATGCACATGGCCTTCATTTCTTTATTATTATTTATAGTGACCTTTAAAAAGGTTGCTGTGATTTCTGTGCATTTATAGCTAAACTAGAAACTAATAATCAAAAAACCTGTCCCCACCCCTGCTTCTTCTTTATCCTCACTGCCCCTCCCTTAGGGTTGCCAACTCACAAGTGATCAGCTAAGCAGCAAAAGCTCATGGTCTCATTCACTTAAGTGGGTTTAGGATTTGCAACCTATATGGAAGTAAGTCCCACTGAATTGAGTCAGACTTATTTCTGAGTAGGCATGAACAAGATTGTGCTGTTAGTCTATTATTATTATTATTACTATTAATTTCATTTATAAATCTCATCCCATTAGGCGTCCCAAAGGGATTTACAAACTTGTTTCTTATTTCATTGTGCCTATATATGAAATCATTCTAATTAAAGCTAAGGATTATGATAAGTATCCATCAGATAATCCAGTATATCAAGCCTAGCATATAATTCAAAATTTGCAATGCTTACAGCAAGGGTAGTGCTTTTGTCAAAAGATGATGCATTGTAACAATTTACTATAAAATGGAAAGAACAATTTATTCTTAAGAAAATATTGACAATGAAGCATGTCTCAACACTTCCAGAGAAGAATTTCAGACACATAATAGCACTGGGACTCAGATAACTTATTATGCAGAGATGATTAGGTACCATTAGTTGTTATTAGGTATGCAGCTGTCATTTTTCTCCCATCATGGAGTTACATTTCTGGTGACATGTACTCATTTTTCTGAAGAGCACAGAATTAAGAAAACTACAGATTGTCATAATCATTGTTTAAATGAGACCTGAACAACTTCTAACAAATAACTGAATATTTACAAATTTATCTAGAAGATTACTTACTACTATTTTAAAAAAAAACAGGCATGGGATGAATATTTAAAAAGGGGAGTCTCAACAATATGACCCCTGTCAAATATAGCAGATCCAATTCGAGTGAAGTGGATCCCCCTCCAGCAGGTCCATCTCCAACTGGCACTTACACAAGTCCCAAAGCCCACCCCTACCACTACCTGCCAGTCCTCCCTCCCTTTAAAAAAAAGAAAAGCTCAAATGCATCAGTAGTTACAGTTATTTTACTATTTTGTACTTCCACAGCAATTACTTGCTGAGGTATATTTTTCCCATCAGCACAATTCTGTTCCACACATCTCCACCAATAAGAAAATATTACTTAGTGGTGTCATTTGCATGTCACACTAAGCCAAACTATGGCTTACTATACATGAGCAAGCATGATGATACACAGGGAAAAATTGTGTCCTGCGCTCCTGCTGCAATACTGGAGCTAAGGAGTGGTTTCCCCAAAACAAATCATGAACGGAAAGCCAAGAACAGACCTTGGTTACAGCTAATGATTTGTTTGGAGCAATTTGTTTATAGTCAGTTTGTAGTGTTCAGAAGGAACCCTGAACCAGAGGTCACTAATCTTTTTGGGCCCATAGGCACATTTGCAAAATGGAGCAACTGTCAAGGGCTTCTCTCTCTCTCTCTCTCTCTCTCTCTCTCTCTCTCTCGGCTACAACAGAATGCTTCTTTTTAGCCTAATTTCAGCAGAGGAAGAGGTGTGGGAGGGTGGGGCCAGCCTTAGGAGTGGGCATGTGGACACTGAACTGAGGGGCAGAGCTTGGAAAAGTTACTTTTTTAAACTACAACTCCCATCAGCCCCAGCCAGCATGGCCACTGGATTGGGCTGATGGGAGTTGTAGTTCAAAAAAGTAACTTTTCCAAGCTCTGCTGAGGGGGCACCAAGCTGAGCTCAATGGCTGTTTTTTAATGTACTGTCTGCCGTGAGCTAGGGTGGCAAAAAGCAAGTATTTGTAACCCTTTTTTCAAGGTTCTACAGATTGTTTGGGAACTAACTACAAAAATGATCTTCCCTCAATTAGCCTTAAAGCTAATTTCTTTTTCAGTTTCTACTTTGATATCATTTGCTCTAGGTAAACATCAGAGGAACACAGCTTTACTTTGAGGCAACACTATCTAACACTTAGCATTTCAAATACTATAAACTCTATAAGCACTATATCAATAGTAATAATAACAAAATAAAGCCAAAAGCTGTAAGAGGTCAGCTGGATACCTTTTCTATTTATAACTTTTCTTTATTATTTTTAAAGATATAAATAATGGATATTCTAAAGTAAAGAATGCTTACCAATGATAGGAACTAGTACAAAACAAAACATTAAAGGTAAAACCTATGATAGTTCAAGTAATACTCAACTCTGCCACATTGATCACCAGAATTCTTGGTATTTTGTTTAAAGTTTTTATTTAAAAAGAAAATGCTATATTCAAGTGTAAGATGACACTAATCTCAACATGTAATTATGACATAATGGGACCTCTCCCCTGCCATGATGAAGTAAATATTTTACATAGTTGTGCATTAAACAAAATGGATGCTAATTTGAGGCTTAAACTGGCTGTAAAATGAATCCTTGGGGGCTGGAAGGGAGGGGCATGCTTATTAGCTAGGCCAACTATAAGGGAGTCTCAACCAATCACAGTAAGGTAAAATCTTTATGTCTGGTCAGCAACAGAGATAAGATTGATCACACAGGTTTATGATTGGCCCAGGGCAAGTAGCCCTGGTTACAGAGTTTGTTGTAAGGAAAGGTGGAATAGGGAAGGCTCTAAGGAGGAATTCTGTGGCAGAGCATGTCTGTTCTTGTCACTCCAGGCACCCCAGGGAAAAGTTCAAGTAATGAGTGAGTGAATGCCACCTAAGATTTCCAGGCAACACGCCACTGGAGAGAAATTTTCTGTGGCAGTTATCATAGGGAAAGGCATAGGAGTGGTGTGAGGCTAGGCCAGCAGCAGATCATAACCAGAAGACCTGTGAGACTGAGCCCCAGAAAGCAGAAAGAAGATCTACCAGAATGGGGTTGGAATTTGGAAGAGATCCTCAGGGGAAACACAACCCAGCCCCTATTCCCTAATACTCATGAAAGAAAAAAATGAAGCACATCTGTCATTCTGCTTGATCCCAGGGCAAGGAGGAGCTGCAGGCAAGAATTCTCACATTTACTCCATGCATGCAATAATTCTTGCTTGTGCCCCCCAGCTTTGTACATAGATACATGGGTACACATCACACCTTCACCAGGCACCATAAGCCCTCTGAATGGCTTGGAAAGATGACGGGGGGGAGGGCACCAAAAGCACTCCTTGCCCAGGTTGCTATTTTTCTTCAGGCCCGCCATGGGGGAGGGGACCCTGTGGATGCCAGGGAAGGCCTCTGCAGGCCCATGTTCACCTGAGGGCACTACACTGCAACCCCTGAACCAAGCCTAACCATGGCTTAGCTACTAGTAATGCAGCAACAGGAGAGGAGTGAAGCATCTACAATTGTCTCTCTGTGAACCAACATGCGTAGTCCGGCTTAGTATTACATGCAAATCAGAGTAATGTGTCATGCACTTTTGAAGGAATTAACACTATCCATATTTAAGTCACCACAAATCGTGTTTCATGAAGATAAATTGTGTTCAGTTCACACATCTTTTCCCTTTAAAGTTTGTCTGAACCTGAAGAAACCCAGCAGTTCACTGCAAGATCTAGAAAAGGAACCATAAATACTACAGCTGCTTCAGCGTCAAGCCTTTAGGAGTATAGCTCAAATGATACATTTCTGGGTTGTGTATGATGGTGTCACTCCACTGACAGAAGGCTTCTTGATCTAGCAAAGGATTCCATCAGTAGAACAAGGGGATTTTTTGCCAATTTTCCTTTCCCCCTCCACCACTTTCTACACTGTTCGGAAGATCCTCCAACCTTCAAGAAGATTTTTTTTGGGGGGGGGAGCGTGGAGACTCCACTGACAAAAGTGTCTGCTGAATCAAAGTACTTTCCATGGGACACAACCAGTTAAAACCCATTGAAGTTATTGATTAAAGTGTTTGGTTATTTCCTCCCATGTCAAGCCAGAATTGTACATTACCTTCAATGTATAGCTGCCTCAAAAGTTCAGATAACATTCTCCGGAGAACATCCTTTGTAATGCAGCTGAAAATTATGAGCTGGAAAAATTCATAGATCAAATCAAGTCATAACAAACTTTGGTGGCATCACCAATATATCCCTGCCCGGCAATTGTGTTCCTCAAATGGAGCATTGCTAAGAGTACTTCATGCCCCAGAGGTGAGCTTAGTTTGTACTAGAAACCAGGCTTTTAGTGTTGCAGCTTCTACAGTTACTAGAAATTAGACCAATATCTAGTGTGTTGATGTTTGTCTTTCCCGAAACCAACGAAGACAGACTCAGATGCGGAGGCGAGTTTTTCTTTAGTACCTTTAATGGATAAAGTAAGTTTAAAGTGCTTCATGAATCAGTTTACAGATTACGTATGTTTCAGTCTCATAAGGCACAACTATACTGCACTAAGACGTTGTCACAGCAACTAGACATGCCCACTCACCGACCTTAAGTAAGGATGGGTGGGCACCCTACTTGCATAGCGTGGGAGTAACTACAGGGAGCATGCACACAAACGAGAGCTCCACCTCCGAGGGATAGTGAGAGCCCATGCTTGCTGGCACAAGCGTCTGCGGGTCTGGGGTGAGGGTGGCTGGGCTGACTCAGATGCGTCCTCCTCAACAGGAGGTGGAGGGCTATACAGTGGTGACACCAGAGTGGGCACAAGAAGAGGGTGAGAGACGGGTAGAGAGTCCTCCTCTTTGCAGGAATAGGCTTCCTCGCTGGTAACAGGATCCACAAGGCAGAGTTATCACTTGCAAATGGGAGATCGCAGGCTCCTGTGCACCTGAAGTCACGCCACTGGTGTCTTCTTCCCATTCAAAATGAGACTCCGACTCCTCAGTGCCACCACCCAACACCCCTTCCGCAGGGCTCATGACAATGTTTAGATGACTAGAAGCCATTTTTGTTTAAGAAGGCTTTCCTAGAAGGGGGACCAAATCATTTTATGGAATATTAATTGTACATTTGTAGAAACTGTTTAATTGTTTAGAGTCTTGATCTTTTGTAATTTAATTCACATTATCTTATTGTACACCACTTTGATAGCTTCTGGCAGTGAATTGATTTATCAGGATGTAAAATAAATGCAATAAATAATGTTGTATATACCCCCTTGCAGCTTTGCAAGGCCATCCAGGCAACTTCCTTTTTTCTCCAACACATTACAAATTGTAAACCCACAAAGACATAATACAAAACACATGTAGTTCGATCGATGCACCTAAGGAGTAGAGAACAACACTGACATTGCAGAATGTTTTTAGTACAGTGAAAGGAGTGACTGGTGATGGTAGTTTGGTGATTTAGAGGAAGATATTGGGTGGATGATGTGTTTGGATGAATAGTAGGTATTTCATGGTTTGTAAGGCAGAATTTGAATGTGTTGGTGGGGTGAGTCAGGATGCAATCTGGCAAGAGGATGCAGAAGAGGGAAAGGTTCCCAGACTCTTAAGATTTTTTAAAATGTACAGTACTGCTACTGTTTTTGCTTTTGGGGAATTGTTATTGTTTTAAATTGCACTGTAGTGTCATTTTGTACTGTATTGTAGTTTTCCAGTTTTGTTTTATTTTGTCAACCACATAGGGACTATCTTAGCATTAAGCAGTATATAAATACATGGAATAAATAAACCATATTTTCCAAAGGAGGATAACCAAAGATCTAATCTTTCTCCTCCTTTACACTTCTCAGTGTAATCCTATCACAGGCAGCCCAATAATTATTTTATTTACAATTCCTGCATTACAGAATGCCCTAGTGTTTATGGTTTAATACATCAAACTGAAAACAATGTATTACTGTGAATTCAGATATCATTGAACCAAAACGATAAAAACTTCTGGCAGTAGAAGCACCAACATCCATCACTGAGGTTTGTTTATGGCAAAATGCCTTTTGGATTTTCTTTTTTAAGAACATGCTTAGCATTCTTGAATGTTACGCTGTACAAACAGAAGGGATTATGAATAGAATCAGCGAAAAAAGGAGCCCAATGCTATGGCTGATTCACATTAAGCATACAATTTTGGCAGCCAATTGTTGTATCTGTAGGAAAATTACCATTTCTGGACATCTCTCACTCCAGGTGAAGAAAACAGTGGCAAAGGATCTCACACGTAATTAAGCTTGCACTTCCCAAAAGCCAGCTTATTAAACTGCACTGTTCACACTGGCTGAGAGTCAAATTTTCTTGGCTTAAATTCCTGCCATGCAACTAGCTGACTAAAGAATATTTAAAAAATGATTTGTGGGGGAAATTACTAAGGAAAAAGAAACAATAACTTCACCAAAGTTAACATTCTGCACAAGCTCTATGGGAACTTACGATCTGGTGGGCTGCACTTATAAAAATCATCTTTAAACAAGTCTTTTTAAATGCTAGCTCAAAAAGTTGTTCAAAGGAGACTGAAGAGTGGTTACATCTTGATGACAGAACCAATGGGATGACATTTCCAAGTGCTGATTTGGTGAAGTCTTTGCCAATAGCAGTTTTGCTGAGCTATGGTTGTTCATCTAGGGTTTTGTAACTAGCTGCCAAGTATGAGGCCTAGGTGAAACACCATCCAGGCAGAAGCAGGTTTTCAGTGACACATGCAAGTATGAAGAGGCCCTACATCTCTCTTCCTCTCCTAGAATCTGATGGAATGGCTGCTATAGATGACAGCTGAGGGAGGAAGCAAATCAAGCTGGTCTTTCAGCAGAACAGCCTCACATCTCTCCTTTACTGATGGAAAGGCTGATGATGACAGTTGAGGGAGGACCCTCACTGAGCTTTTCTTTCAGCAGAATTAACTTTTCTAAGTTAAAAATCAGAGTGCAATCCTATGCATGCTTATTCAGAAGCAGGTCCTACTGAATGCAGTGTGTTCCCAGGCAAGCCTACATAGGACTGCAAACTCAAGTCTCTTTGATATCTAAGAATTAGAGCCATTTTGAATTCCCAAATCCAAAGTGGCAGATGTCATTTTAAATGCCATATGAGGAATGTATCACTCTTTTCTTTCTACCCAAATACTTGTGAATTCATAGATTTGTAGTTTCGGTCACTAATAGATGTTGACACTGTAGGCTAACCCACCTCTGTACTGTGTATCTAACAGTTTCAACCCTGGTGGCAAGGTCACTGCAAAGACCTCAAAAGTCTGCAGTCTCCTACTGTGCCAAGAATCCTGCCTGAACTATTCTGTGTGACAGAACCACTAACAGCAACACCTTTTCCCCTTCCAGTAAGCTAAGGAAGGCTGATAGCACACAACATTCATCTGACATGATTAAGCCTCAGCTCCAGTTCAGTATTTTGAACTGTAAGATGTCTGGGAGCAGAAATAGGTCCGACACAATGCAACATTTGTAGGGACCATACGTAACATGCACGAGCAAGAAAAACCCATTACACATAGAACCCCACCCAAGACACAAAGCAGTAATGTCCAATTATTGTTTTCTATCTTATAGTGAATGTGCTATGATAAGAATAGAGAAACTTATTTTTAAAAACTCCAAATATGGAAATAAGGTAATCACATCAAAAACAAAGAAACTCTTAGGGTCTGCAGGGTCAGGAAATGCTACAAAGCAATTACGTGCTGAAATTAGGTTAGGTTAGGTTTATTACTCCTGTTGAGATTTTAATGTTTTAATGTATTTTTATGTTTTTTATTCTGTACGTCGCTCAGAGTGGCTGCACAACCAGCCAGATGGGTGACTAATAAATCTAATAAATAAATAAATTACAGCACCACAGCTTTGAAGAACTCCAATACAGCCCCCCAAGTGGGTGGATTCTTTACGTATAATTAAACACACAGTTATTCATCTTTGTCTTCTCATCTGTTCTGAGCAGGAAAGATTTTACAACTTTTCTGGGCAAACTGTTCCAAACTGTTCCCAAACATTTGGACATTATCCATCTCAATCTGGTTGGGCCATTGTGAGAACAGGATGCTGGACTAGATGGGCCATTGACCTGATCCAGCAGGCTCTTCTTATGTTCTTATGTTAATTTGCTATGCTGCATTAGGAATCTATTGAATACATTTTGTTCTGCGAAGCTCTGATATTCTTGCACAATAGTTAAGCCTTTACAAATACAGAATTGTAAATTAGTAACAGGTAGAAATCCCTAAATTTCCTAAGGATGAATGCCTATGCACACTTAGTTTGGACTAAGTCCCACTGAACTAAGTGGTGTTTAGTTCTGAGTTCACAGGACAGGACTGTAACTCTCTTGCTTTATTTGCACAGGACTGTACACAAGATTCTAATAATAGGATCCTTCTGCTTCTGACATTTCACTTGTAGCTTCCTCCAAACAGCATGTTTTATAAGTACCTGGAAAATACAGATTCCTACCAAGAGGTTCCAAAAGCTGATAAATTAATAAAGCTATTAACTAAAAATATTAAAACATCAACATCTGTGTGTCTGGATAGGCTTGCGTGAACAAAAAAGTTTTAAGCAGTCCCTGAAAGAAATACAGCAAAAGTGCCTGCCTGATGTCAAAGAGGCAGGAAGTTCCAAAGAGTAAGTGCTGCCATACTAAAATAACAATTTCTTACAAGTGCACGAGTATTAAGTGGCACCTGTAACAGTGCCTGTTCCGCAGAGCACTGTGGATTATTGTCTCTATATTTAACATGATTGCCTCTATATTCATTTTCTAACCATTCACCGCCACCAAAATAGTGATCTTGAATGGAATACTACAGTTTCTTCCATACTACAGAGGCATTAATATTCCACAATTAGCTGGGAAGTGGGATTAAAATGGAGGCTCCACATAAACACTGGCATTATTAAGGGCAGACTTCACGGTGGAAGTCCTGGGGGGCCTCAAAGAACCCCCAGATTGTGCCAGATGCAGCTGCAACATCCTTCCTTTTATTACTCTTTTTAAAGTAGTTTATAGGCAGTGAAAAGGAGAAGAGAGCCTGTACCATGGAACCCACCCCTACTGCTTCCCAATCCCCTTGCCTTTAGGAGCATGGATGCCTTGAATGGGAGTAGATCCTGGCTTCTACTTGAAAATAAACAGAATGACACTAGCCAGGCTCTTTCTCCATAATATGCCTAGATGTTTCTCTTCCTTTGACAACTCAGCAGGAGGAGGAGGCTGAGAGGTCAGAATTCTCAGGCAGCTGCCCAGGAAAACTTCAGTCTCGCTGGCTGCTGCTGCTGGGAGTTGGAAATAGGATCTGGCAGCCAGACTCTTTGCAAAGATTGGCAGAGTCAGTGCTTTCTTCTCGCCACGTTTTTAATACCATTAGCCAGGGAAAAGGGGGACTTTGGTACAGTGTGAGGCTCTCCAACTCTCCAAAGTTCCAAACCTACATTACAGCCTAGCTTGCCCATGTTTGCTTGGAGAGAAGTCTCACTAAGTTCAATGGGACTCACTCCCAAGTAAATGTGCTTAGCACGGGTAGGGATCCAGAAGTAGCCAGCCCTCTGTGAGCCACTTTGACAGGTGAGCAGGGCCACCCACCTGTTAATCACACAACGTCATATGATATCAGGTGATTGTAACTTCACTCAAGAGTCTTCCTTTGCAGCCGTAGCTTATTTTTTATTTTTATTTTTATTATTGCATTTATATCCCACCTTTCCTCCAAGGAGCTCAAGGTGGCATGTAAACATGGTTCTCCCTCTCCTGATTTTATCCTCACCACAACCCTGTGAGGTAGATTAGGCTGAAAGACAGTGACTGGCCCAAGGTCACTCAGTGAGCTTCATGGCCAAGCAAGGATTTGAACCCTGGTCTCCCAGGTCCCAATCCGACACTCTAACCTAGCCTTTCCCAACCAGTGTGCCTCCAGATGTTGTTGGACCACAACTCCCATCAGCCTCAGCCAGCACTGCCAATGGTCAGGAAAGATGGGAATTGTGGGCCAACAACATCTGGAGGCACACTGGTTGGGAAAGGCTGCTCTAACCACTACACCACCACTGGCAGCTTGAGTATGAGAAGTAGGATAGGAGTGGCTAAAAATCAATTATAAACACCAGTCCCCACCCATTCCCCACATTTTCTTTGACAGTCACCCTTGTTTGATTCATTTGTTTCTATCTCCCGTTAATATTTCAGGCAGTAGGCTGTTTACTCCAAAATCCATGAAATGCTGCAGTATCCACAACAATAAGAATATTGGAAGCCCTTTTATTGCAGAGCAGTCATGTGGTGGGCTCACAGGCATCCCGAAGGAATGAAAACAGCAGGGGACTGGAACAGTGCATAGCTTTGTAGTACACCCAGCCATGCGCCCCCTCTCTAAAGTGCTAATTTGGAAAAAGAAAGACAGACCCCTTCCCACCTGGTAAGCTGACTTGGGAAGGGGGAGGAGTGCTTCAGAATAAGAAAGAGGGATAAGCAGCCTCAAATTCTATATCCTACATTTTGAAAGCAATTTCTCCCTTGCCCACTCCAAAATGCCACTCTCTTCTCCTGTGACCCAAACAGGGTTGCACCATACCTCTCTGCAGACCCTGTTGGAACTCTGATCTCATTGAGAGGCTAAAAAACTTAGAACCCATTTTTACACTACATAGAAGGGGGGGGACTACATATTTTCACACACACACACACACAACCAAGATCAGGCAAATAAGAAATGCATGGGGGAAATTCAAGGCAAGAACATTCTCTTCACTAACACCCCTCCCTCTACAGCCTTTTAATATAACACTACATTATCCAGCAATGTCCTTCCCTATGGTCAAGATCTTCCTACTGTGTTTACTCATAGGTAAGTCCTGTTTAATAAAGGATCCCAGCAACTTCAATTTCAAATCCTCCTGTAGGTTCAGGATGTTTTATTGCTCCCTGAAGATTGCAGATGGGGCAATAGTGATGAATAGCCTGTTAATTGCCCTTGGATAGCCTTTCTTAATTGCCCCAACCACTTTCTGTTCCTGTGGGGGTGGTGAAGACTTTAATTACTGACGTCTTCTCATTATTTTTTCTTTTCTTTTACATTAGCAAAACAGCACTATTTCTTAACTAAAAGATTAAAAGAAGAAAATAAAACCTATAGATTAGGTGGGATAAAAACAAAAACCAAAGGAAAAAGTAATGGCCTTGCCTAGTAAGTCAAACCAGAAGACGATACTGATGTTAGGTCCAAACCCAACACGCAAGCCGCCCTGTCTACCCCAACTCGCAAATGAACCCGCTATCAGAGATCAAGTAGCACAAGACAAAAACCTTTGCAAAGGGGACCCAATACTTACAAGCTGAAGCAGGCCAGCATGGGAACCTCGTTTATTGGTGTTCAATGGTTTGTATAGGCTTACCCCGAAGTTTACAATATCGGGTTCACGTCATAAAATACAAAAGAAGCAATTGCCAACTGTCATAGCTTTGGGGCATATGTAAGGAGGTAAAGGGGTACCGGGGGAAGGACAAAGTGGAAACATCAAGACTATCTCTCAGACTCTATGTCTGCATATTTCGCATGTCCTTGAGATAAGCACTATGCAGGAACAGACAAAGGCAACTATTGAGGGGAGGCCCAGCTGCAACCGGGCGCCCCCTAAACTGGAGACAGACATGATATTACTCTGCTTACATATCAAAGGAGTATTACAAGTCAAGGATATGAGGGGCATTGGAATAGCGTTTGACATTTCTATGCAATGCACGTTTGTAACAATAAGCAAGGCCATAAGCATAAATGTGATACAGAAATGCATAGTAGGGAAGTTTCCAGCTTAAACCGGCTTTTATTATGCGAGCCACTGAAATGTAGGTAAGGGTCAGGTCACCAGGAAATAAACTGACATTTTATATCAAGAGTCATATAAAGGCCACTTTGGTTCTATTTCCCATGAAGCCCAAGCTGGTTTAGGTACGACAAGTGAGTTATAGTTTTACTGGCACTGGGGGTTTCAATTTATCCCTAAGAGTCCCCCCTTTCAGCCCTGAGAGACTAACTAGTCTCTCAGGTAGCTGTATTTCCTTGCTTGGGTTGCCAAATCGGTCTCAAAGCCATTTCCATGTAAGTCGGTTGCGGTTTTCGGGAAAGGGACAGTGTGAGCTTGCTTAGACAGACTGAGGCCAATTGCATTAAATTAGGAATACATTGCAAACAACAGCAAACAGAAATCAATAAGGCAAGTACCATAACAATGTAAAATAAAATTTTGTGCCAGTCTGGCCATGCAGAAAACCAGTCAGAAAACCCAGAGAACAAAGAGAAATTCCCAATGCGCTCTACCTCATGATAAATGTTTCCGATATTGTTAATGTGTTTAATGACGTCAGCCTTACTGTCCGTAATATGGGTACAACATTCTCTCCCTATTAACGAACAGACCCCCCCGTGAGAGCTCAATAAAAAGTCCAAGGCGAGCCGGTTTTGCAAAACTACAGTTCTAATTTGTCCTTGTTCATTTGTAAGATCTGAAAAGGAAATGGCCGAATCATTCATAAAACGCTCAAAAGCTTGGGAAAGTTCTATGAGTTCCTGGTATGTTTTGGCTGCGCCATACATTGGAAAAAATCCTCTCAACACTGCCTCCCCTGTGCCTCTCTTATTACGGCGGCGCAAAGTGGGCAGAGTGGGGGAAACCCGGAGCCCTGGCACCACCCTTCCCAGAGTGCAGGTCCAGGAGCCTGATACTGGTAGTTTCCTTACCGCTGAGTGTCCACAAAGCCACCAGAGTCCAGCTGGGGTTTGATGGTCCACTAAGTCCATGAGGAAAGGCACCAGATGATGGTCTGTAAAAGTCAGCCGCAACAGATGCTGCCAGATGGATAACCAAGTCAAGCCCTCTGCTCTATGTGTTCCATTCAAAAATGTCCAATTACCCGGGTTTGTAGAGTAAATCAAGCCATCACACATCATCCCACCCGTTGGCTGGCTTCCGCTGCCTACGCAGACTGATCTAGCGATGGGCCCGCTTAGAACCAGCCCCCCTTCTAGTTCCTGTGAGCTGGAATGTAAGGCAAAGGAAAGATATTCTTTTAACGGCAGAGGGGCCCCAGTCAAGGGGACTCCAGCCTGTCCATGTGGTGGTGTGTGTGCACAGACATAACAAGTGCCCTTTTTTGGAGCTGTTTCTTCCATCAAAGCAACAAACGTATTACCATCCCACCCATCGCCTATTTTAGTATTTCTTTGTTTAAACCCACCTAATGTCTTTGTCTTTTGTGTAGCCTGTGTTACCTGTTTCTGTAAAGGTTTCTGAGCGCTCAGTTTATCATTCAGCCACGCATAGCAAGAGGGTATACCGATACCCACACAAAACTTCTGTTTTTCTGTTGTCCTGAATTGAAAAGTAATTCTATTATCTTGTGTCTGAAAAGTAAGCATGTTATACTCCGATCTTATGGACTTTACATCCACATTAGGGGGACAACCATAGTTAGGCATAGGGCGATATTGTCTGCACCGAAGTGCAAGTCTGATGGGCCATTCAATTTCCACCCGGATACAATGTACTATCCAACTGCCTGTGTAGTTATGTTGCAATATAACAGCTGCTTTATGACACAAACGTCCCGCTATGTCAGCCTTCACCATTCCTTCCTTTATCTGGTCCACATCATACAGGAAGGGATCTGGACAGTCCTGTGTTTTCGGAATTGTTCGTCCAAAATCTTTCAGATAGTAATAGTCATTGTCACTGCATATTTTCACATTGGGGGGGCAACATAGGGGCCAGGCATGATGAATCAAAACACCCACAACCCACAAGTAGGCAGACATCCTCCATCCTTGCCGGGGCATTTCTGCATTGATATTTACTCGATGTCTGCATCCTGGAAAGGGAGTTGGGCCGCCTGCCACTGGCCTGTTTCTTCGTTCCTCTGTAAACGTATTTTGGGGACCTGGGGGGGGGTGCCGCTACCACAGCAGGCTTTACGTGGGAATGATGTATCCACGACTTCCGTCCTTCCAGGAAGATGGCTGCTTGTGTGGTTAAAAGGACTTGATGTGGTCCTGTGTATCTTGGCTGCAAAGAATCGCCCCTCACGAATTTCTTTGCCCAAACAAAGTCCCCGGGACAGTATGGATGCACCTGGTCTTCAAGGGGCACCGTCTTGGTGGATCCCGCAGCTTTCCACAATTCACGGAGTCTATTCTGCAGAGAAAGATACTGGGATACAGTTATGTGATCCCCCCCCAATAGTGAAACATCCACATTTGGCAAGCTCCCCCCTTTCGTGGGAGGCCTGCCATACAGTAATTCAAACGGCGAGAGCCCTAAGGCTCGGGTAGGGCGGGTGCGCAAATGGAAAAGAACGAGAGGGAGTACCTGAGGCCACCTTAAACCTGTTTCCTGAGTATACTTAGTCAATGCCGTCTTAATTTCCCGGTTCTGTCTCTCCGTCGCCCCGGACGATTGTGGATGATAAACAGTGTGAAATAGATGTTTGATTCCCAGACCTTCTTCGACTTTTGCTAAAATCTGTCCCGTAAAGTGTGTTCCTCGGTCTGAGTCTATTACCTCTGGAACCCCGAACCGTGGTATTATTTCTTTCAGCAGCAATTTGGCCACCGTTGTAGCGGTGGCATTTGTGGTTGGGAATGCCTCTACCCATGCTGTTAAAGGACATACCATGACCAAAAGATGTTTCTTTCCTTCTGCTTTAGGGAGATCAACAAAGTCAATTTGAAGTTGTATAAATGGTGCAGCCGGTACGGGTCTGCCCCCTTGCGGGGCCCTGTTTGGTAAAGCTGGGCCGTTTGCTTGGCAAATGTGACATGCTTTCACTATTGCACCACATACTGGTTGAATTCCGGGAGCATACCAGAAGCGTGTTATCGAATCCACTAGCGGATGTTTACCATAATGGCCCCCATGGTCGTGGAACCATTTCGCTGCTGTGTGGTACAGAGCTCTGGGAAGGCATGCTCGACCGTCAGGCATAGTCCATAACTGCTGTTTCAGGATCGCTCCTAGCTCGGTCCATCGCTTCAGTTCCTGTGGGGGTATTGAAACAGATACAGGCGGGACAAAAGCAGTGGTTGCCAGCGCCAAAGTCGGCATATTTATAGGAAGCAGTGCCGCGTGGCGCGCAGTTTGGTCTGCCAGGGCATTTCCTAGTGTCACAGGATCCTGCTCCTTGGTGTGTGCTTTACAATGCACCACTGCTAGCTGTAAAGGTTCAAGAATAGTTTGTAACAACTTTTGCACGAGTTCCAGATGTTGGATTGGTTTTCCCCCTGCAGTTGTAAACCCCCTGTATTTCCACAAATGAATGTGACAATGTACAACCCCGAAAGCATACCTGCTATCTGTGAAGATGGTCACCTTTTTACCTGCTGACAATTGACACGCTCTGGCCAGCGCGTAGATTTCTGCTGCTTGCGCTCCCCACCGTCCTGGGAGTGCTGCCGCCTCTACCACATCCCATTGTGTTGTTATTGCAAAACCTGTGTATCTTACCCCATTCTGGTAGTAGGAACTGCCGTCCGTGAAGAGAATGACATCTGATTCCGGTAGCGGTTCATCAGACAGATCGGGTCTGATCTGCAAGGTAGATTGCAAAACTTCTACGCAGTCATGGTCCGGGAAGGGCGGAGGCAACTCGGGCAGGAGGGTAGCTGGGTTTAACAGTCCGCAACGTTCAAACCGCACATTAGGATCCTCTAATAGCTCTGCTTCCAGCTGTTGCTGCCTCTGCGCTGAAAACACTTGCGTGGTACCTTTTCGCAACAAAGCCGAAAGTGCATGCGAAGTCCAGACAGTAGTGGAATGACCGAGGGTCAATCCTTTCACCTTGGTCAAAAGTAAAGCCGCCGCAGTCAGCGTGCGTGTGCATGTGGGAGTTCCACGAGCCACACTGTCAATTTGCTGAGAATAAAACGCCACTGGGAAGTGACTGGGGCCATACAGTTGTGTCAGAACTCCGCTAGCTACCCCCGACCTTTCATGAACAAATAAATGAAAGGGTTTACCGTAATTCGGCGGTTTCAAAGACACAGACGTGGCTACACTTTGTTTTAGTAATTCAAACGCCTTTTCATTATCCCGGCTCCATTTTATCAAATCAGGAGCTTTACTTGCAGTGAGCGCGTGTAGCGGTTTGCTCAATTCTCCACAGGATGGCAGCCATGGTCTGCAAAACCCAATCAGTCCCAGGAACCCTCTTAACTGTCTCTTTGTCTTTGGGAGCGGACAATTCTGTATGGGGAAACACGCCCGGGATCCATTTGCCGCCCCTTTGGCGTTAAAATGAACCCCAAATATTTAACTTTCTCTGATAGCCACTGGATTTTCTTCGGGTCGATTTTATGACCCCTTGAATGCAAGTATAGCAGAAAAGCCTTACCGTCTTCTCGCAGCGCCCCCTGTTGTCCGTTCGCAATCAAGATGTCATCAACGTACAAAACAAGAACTGAACCCCCTTTTGGGGTGAACCCCTCGAGGTCGTCCCGTAGACACTGGCTAAACACCCCGGGACTGTCGCAGTATCCCTGAGGAATTCGGGTCCAAACGAAAGAGCGCTGGTCCCATTCGAACCCGAACAAATGCTGCGAATCTGGGTGGAGAGGGATGCTGAAAAAGGCATTTTTTAGATCAATGACGGTAAACCACTTCGCGTCCCATGGAATCTGACTGATGATTGTCACTGGGTCTGGAACAACAGCGTATAAAGGGATCACATACCTGTTTACCGCCCTCAAGTCTTGACAAAATCTCCACCGGACTGGATCTCCGGGTTTCTTTGGAGGTTTCTTTATAGGTAGAATAGGCGTGTTGCGGGGGGTTCGCTGCGGCCGGATGACTCCTTTTGCGATAAAACCTTCAATTATGGGGCGTATGCCTTCTCTTGCTTCTAATGACAGAGGATACTGGGCAACGTTTGGTGGCGGGAGGAATGGCTTTACCTGAATTCTGACAGGGCTTACCGATCGCAGCAATCCCACATCCGTATCCTCTGTACCCCACAAGTCGGGTGGCAGGTCAGCGAGATCTTCTGGTAAGCTGTGACCTATATGTTTGTGTTTAATTGTATTCCCCACAGGCACCCCCAATACACTCATCAACAAACCCACCCCGTCAGGGGTGCAGGTTAAGGTAGCCTCCAGTTTACATAACATATCACGGCCCATTAAAGAAATAGGGCATGAAGCAGAATAAAGAAAAACATGGTTAAACATTTTATCATTGTATTTTACTTGCAATGGTAACGTTATGCACATAGGTGTGGGGTTTCCGTCTACCCCCATTGTCATTTTCACTTCTTTACTTAACCAACTATCAGATGCAACATTTATCAGGGAATATGTGGCTCCAGTATCCACCAGAAAAGTCACCGTTTGCCCCTGCACATTTAAGGACAGTCTGGGTTCTTGGATTGGGAGAGAGAGTGAGAGAAAGAAACCTGCCAGAGACATAAGATTCATTAGCCCCACTCCCAGCCCCTCCCTATCCACATTTAGTCATTGCTGGTTCTCTGGGCGTCCGCCGTGCTGGTCCCATGAAGCCGGTGTCTGTTGGGCGGCAGGTGGAGGTGGGGGCGGAAAATCTGCATTCGTACCTGTAAAATCTGGGTAAGAAGGGTTGTTAGGGGTGTACTGCGCGTCCCCTGTCCTCCACGGACAGTCTTTCTTGAAATGAGTGTACTCTCCACATTGGAAACAAGCCCTATCTCCCTGCCATGAATGCCTCATCTGTCCCCTTCCTCTCTGGTTTCCGGCTCTCAGCCCCCTCGGAAAACCTCTGCCCCTGCCTCGAAATCCTCTATTTGGTGGCTGGCCTCTTATTGCAAGAGCCAGCATTTCAAAATCCTCCTTCTTCTCCTTCTTTCTACTTTTCTCCTTGTCCTTGTCCCACACAAAATCTGCTACTTCTAAAATCACAGTCACAGCCTCCCCCCCCCCATCCGGGTCTGAAATTCAGAAAGTAATCCCTCACCGCTGGCTGCGCTTGATGAACAAAATTGGCAATGAGGGTCGGATGGTCCAGCATGTTTTCTGGGTTCAAATTAGTATAACTACGTGCTCCCTCTAACAAGCGCGACCAGAATTTTCTGGGAGGTTCGCTGGCTTCTTGTTTGATCGCCATAAATTTAGCTTGGTTGGGGGGTTTCTGTGACATTCGCTCCAAGTGTGTCAAAATCCTATCCCTATCGGTCTGCAGCTGAGCGCGGCGAGGCTGCGTCCAGTCTCCCGCTGCCCAAGCTGCAGCCGTTTGTGCTCAGTCCGACCAAGCTCTATTTGTTGCCGCTTCCGCAGCCCAAGCAGTCTCCATTGTCCACAACCTGCTACGTTCTTCACCTGTCAGTACTCTCCTCAACAAATGCTCCACATCCGAGTACGTCGGATTGTGGCTTTCAAACAACCTGCCTAACAGTTCTCTGATTCTCCTTGGCTGTTCCCCGAAAGTTCCAGCCATTCTACTCCATTCTTTTAAGTCCCATTCCAACCAACTTTTTAGTTCAACCACCTCAGTACGCTGGATACCCCCGTGGCCATCCACATACGGCTGATCATGTACAAGCAAAGGCATCTCCAACGCTTCTGCCTCTTTTCTCTTCTTTTCCTTTTTTCGCTTGCGCGTGTCCATGCCCCCTGAGGCCCCCTTCTCTTTCCCCTTTTCGTCTGTCTCATCATCTGACACAAATGAAAAGGCCCCTTCCTCCGGATTGGGATCCCCGCCCCCGGGAGCTGGTAGCGGATCCGGAGCAGAGGGTATTATAGAACGATTCAAGACCGTTCTTTTACTTGACGTGTCGTCATTAAAATAATGAGGAGGGGGTTCCTCAATGGACAAAGTTCTCACTGCCATCAAAGTAAGACTATCCCATTTTTGCGACCCTATTTTCCATAGGAGCCAAAATTCCAATTGATCCGGGTGGGTATCCCCAATCCGTCTCCGCACTCCCAGTAGCGGAGCGGTTTCAAAGGACCCACCCCTTGGCCACCGTTCACCCGGCACCGACACTGCAGTCATCCGCGGCCACTCCTCCTCACAGAGCTCTATCATCTTTTTCTTTTTCAGGCCTCTCCTTCGCACTGGCAATTCCTCCTCTTGCCACAGCATACACATAATTCCCAAAGGGCTGTCCTTTACCAGCACACTCCCTTTATTTCCCATGACGTCTGATAACGGGTTTTTCCTCAACTGTGCTTTATCCCCAAAGTGTCAAAGCCGCCCGCTTTTATTGATAACCGAGAAAATTCTCTCGTGGCGCCTGTTATCAAATTAAGGGGTGCGATGGCAAAAAGGGGATCCGCACAAGGGATCCCGGACGAGCCCCCAATTGTTAGGTCCAAACCCAACACGCAAGCCGCCCTGTCTACCCCAACTCGCTTATTACACCCGGGAAGAGTGCGGAGTTGAGTGCAAATGAACCCGCTATCAGAGATCAAGTAGCACAAGACAAAAACCTTTGCAAAGGGGACCCAATACTTACAAGCTGAAGCAGGCCAGCATGGGAACCTCGTTTATTGGTGTTCAATGGTTTGTATAGGCTTACCCCGAAGTTTACAATATCGGGTTCACGTCATAAAATACAAAAGAAGCAATTGCCAACTGTCATAGCTTTGGGGCATATGTAAGGAGGTAAAGGGGTACCGGGGGAAGGACAAAGTGGAAACATCAAGACTATCTCTCAGACTCTATGTCTGCATATTTCGCATGTCCTTGAGATAAGCACTATGCAGGAACAGACAAAGGCAACTATTGAGGGGAGGCCCAGCTGCAACCGGGCGCCCCCTAAACTGGAGACAGACATGATATTACTCTGCTTACATATCAAAGGAGTATTACAAGTCAAGGATATGAGGGGCATTGGAATAGCGTTTGACATTTCTATGCAATGCACGTTTGTAACAATAAGCAAGGCCATAAGCATAAATGTGATACAGAAATGCATAGTAGGGAAGTTTCCAGCTTAAACCGGCTTTTATTATGCGAGCCACTGAAATGTAGGTAAGGGTCAGGTCACCAGGAAATAAACCGACATTTTATATCAAGAGTCATATAAAGGCCACTTTGGTTCTATTTCCCATGAAGCCCAAGCTGGTTTAGGTACAAGTGAGTTATAGTTTTACTGGCACTGGGGGTTTCAATTTATCCCTAACACTGACATGGAAGATGCAATATCAGAGCACCAACAAACTCCCAATAAACTAGTTTCCCAGACACGGAGAAAGAGATAAGGAAATAAATATCACAATATACCTGGAACTATTCCTATTCTTAGGCCTATTCCTACACAGCAGGCACCTAGAGAACCATCCTAACTATACAGGTCGCTACAGTCCTTTTTGCCTTTTTACCCAGCCCTTTTTTCCCTGAGATGGTAGACAACTAAAACGGAGTGCAGGGCCCTAAGCCAGAGCACAGCTCCTCTAATGGGTCATTTCCCACCAAGGAAACATGGGAGTTCAGTTCAGACATCAGATCCTGCACCATTATATGAAGGGCTTCATTTGGCCCTGGCCCAGGGTCAGAACCGTCTTGTCCATAATTTTACAGACAGGTCTGGCTAATCCTTTATTCTGCAACCTGTTTTCTCCAAATAGCTTTCTAACTGCCCTTCACCAGTTCATCTAGAGTCATCCATCAGCTAGTTGCCACTGCCTAGTGCCTGTCCCATGTGGGTCAATCTGTCCTTACATGGCCAAGATGGAACAGGGAACTTCCTCCCTTCCTCCCCTCCCCTCCCCCACTCCAGGCATAATGACGCCTCTTACCTTAGACACCTGTGTGATGCATTTTCCTTTCCCTGAACACTGGAGGTCATCTGTCTGGCTTTCTCCTGCCAAACACGTGCTGCCTTTCACTATCACAGTCAAGCGTAAAGCCACAATGCATTTGGCAATGGAATCATTCACAAAACCTAAGGAAAGAGTCCAAACACATTATTATTAAAATATTACCTTGAAAAAAAAAATGGCCCTTGCCAAATCACTCTCATCTGACTAAACCCAAAGGGCCACACTAGATGTGATGGTAAGTTGCATGATCACATAATCATTTTCAGTGCTTGCCATGTGCTTGGCACGGAGAAGGACCCCAGTTCAGTTCCTGGCATCTCCGGGTAGAGCTGGAAAAAAAATCCTGCCTAGAACTCTAGAGTCACTGTAAAGTTTAAATTTATTTATTTATTTATTTATTATTTCAATTTATATACCGCCCTTAGCAGAATAGCTCTCAGGGCGGTGAACAAACAAGATAAAATACAATATATCATAGTAAAAAATCACAAAAACATGTACAAACAAACAACAGAAAGCACAACAAAAACGAAATACAACACAAATTAAGAAGGATACATGTTAAAAGTAGAAAGATTAAGAAAATTAAAAGATTAAAATGCCTGGGAGCATAAAAAGGTCTTTACCTGGCGCCGGAAAGATAGAAGTGTAGGCGCCAGGCGTACCTCTTCGGGGAGGCTGTTCCACAACTCAGGGGCCACCACAGAAAAGGCCCTAGATCTAGTAACCACCCTCCGGGCTTCCCGATGAGCTGGTACCCGGAGGAGGGCCTTAGATTCTGAACGAAGTGAACGGGTAGGTTCATAGCGAGAGAGGCGTTCCACAAGGTATTGAGGTCCCACGCTGTGTAAGGCTTTATAGGTCAAAACCAGCACCTTGAATCTCGCCCGGAAGCAAATAGGGAGCCAGTGCAGACGCGCCAGAATAGGTGTTATATGCGAAGACCGACTGGTCCTCGTCAATAGTCTGGCAGCCGCGTTCTGCACCAGCTGAAGCTTCCGAACTGTCTTCAAGGGCAGCCCTACGTAGAGCGCATTACAGTAATCCAATCTTGAAGTTACCAGAGCATGAACAACGGAGGCGAGGTCGTCCTTGTCCAGATAGGGGCGTAGTTGGGCTACCAGACGAAGATGGTAAAATGCATTCCGTGCCACCGAGGCCACTTGGGCCTCGAGAGACAAGGAAGAATCGAAAAGAACCCCCAAACTACATACCTGTTCTTTCAGGGGGAGTGTAACCCCATTCACCTTAATAACAAAATACTCAAAAAAGGGTTAAAGTATACATTTAAATGAATTAAAAATAGAACATGATTTAGTGTAAATATTTTATAAAACCAGCATGAACTCTTTGGTAAACTTCTGTAAACAACTTCAAATCAATGTCCGTACATAATAATAATAAAAAGTGGTCTAATATGTTTCAACAGATGTCTTCCTCAATGGTCTCGTAACTAATAAGAGTACACCTTTTATATTTCAGCACTGCAACCACAAGTCTACTCCAGGCTACCTTTCAAGAGCCAATAGAGAAGCTATTTACACATGGCTGGCCATACTGAAGGGATTTTTTTTATTATTTTTTATTTATTTATTGTTTAATTTGTATCCTGCCCTTCCTCCCGGTAGGAGCCCAGGGCAGCAATTTTAAGAGAATTTTAAAAGAGCAACACAGGAAGTAAAAGACTCTGAATCACTTCAGAGTACTTAAATAACAGAGGATTTGGCAATCTGTTGTGGAGTCCTGAACCCTTTTTTAGCTGTTTCCTATCTCTCATCATCCAAAAAAACTGTCCTATAGGCAGCAAGTATACTGCATACTTATTTCCCAACAGAGCCTCTGAATTACATATAAGATGTTTTAAAATTTGTGTATTTATTTTTATTGTTTTTAATTGTTGTAAACTGCCCAGAGAGCTTCGGCTATGGGGCGGTATATAAACGTAATAAATAAATAAATAAATATATTTCTTTCATAAATGGGGGCTGATAATTTTGAAATTCAAAGAATTAAAATCCCATTTCTTCCAACTGGCATATATTGGAAATAATTGGAAATAATTTCCACCAACATTAAATGGTCCTCACTGGTATATTGCACAATATTCTAATTCAGTGAAACTCTGGATAACCACTGCCAGTCAGTGTCGACAGTACTGAGGTAGATGGACCAATGGTCTGACTCGGGATAATGCAGCTTCCTATGTTCCTATCTGATTAAAAACAGTCATGGGGGCGCAATTTGAACTGGGACCTGATGTAGTGCTGTATGAGGGGAGGAGGATTAACTCATTTGCTAATTTCAATCCTACCAGAACTGCTTTTAGTCACAGAGAGAGAGAGAGAGAGAGCTATGTACCATTATTGTATCTATGTAACTAATAGCAGCTTGGTGGATAGATCATTTAACTTTGGAAAGTTACATGAAAAGACCCAGATTGGGCTTCCCACAACTACTTTTGGCCAAAGAATGTGGTGAGTGAAGAGATATTGGTGGATCCAATCCTGGATCTGCCACTTTGTGTCTAGTTTGGCTAGTCTAGATAATTTGAGGTACAGTTAAAGTGGTTATGAAAAGAAGATACAAAGTCCTCTTCCAAGCTTCTCTCTCTCTCTCAAAACAAAATGTACAGATAAGAAGCACTGCAAAGCATGTGTAATTAGTCTGGAATAACCATATAGAGGTGAAGCGGAACGAACCCTTAACAAATTTTAAAGGAAAAACAGCCCCTGCAAGTGTTATCAGGCCAATGCTGCCATCAACTGTGCTTAGATATTTCCCTTCTTCTCACTCATGTTTTACAACAGATCACTATTGTTTAAAAACGCTCAAGTAAGGCAAACAACTGATTACACATGGGATGGGGGTGAGAAGCTTCAGCTTTCTGTTTCTCAAGTGGCCCCTTATCCCATATTGGAAACTGCTTCTGGAACTGTGGGTTGAAAAGCAGTTTGTGATATGGTACAGGGGTTTGTCCTTCAAGGGACAAATAATGTCAGAAATCTCAGTGGGTATGCACAGGCCTTTGCACTTGCCTTGAATAGCTCCCAGCTGCAGCATTGCAAGGATTCACACTCACAACAACTTGGTACTAGATATGAGAGTCGCATATGTTGTATGGACATTGCTATTAAATAAATTCACAGATGACCAATTTACAAGCATGACAATACTTAATGCCAGCATTACATCTTCTTAATGCAGGGTCGGGGAACCTGTGTCTCTTCAAATGTAGTTGGGCTACAACGCCCATTGGTCATGGGAGGGCATAACTCAGTGGTAGAGCACCTGCTTTGCATGCAGAAGGCCCCATGTTCAATCAGCGAGTAAGACTGGGAAATCCTGGAGAGCTGCTGCCAGACAGTGTAGACAATACGTAGCTAGATAGACTGATGGACTAAGGTCGTTTCCTATGTGCCTATGATCCCTGTCTTAAGAATTTAGATCCAAGTCCTCTGGTATCAGCAAATATGAAATGTGTGCTTAGGAGTCACTTCCACTAATAGCAAACTGAGGTGATGAGCGCCAGCAAAAATGATTCCCCAAAAAGGGCCACTGAGGAAGGATGTTTGGTGGGATCCTGGAGGTTTGCAGAAGTACAGAAAATCATTTAAATTAAAATTGAAGGGAAGAAACCCCCTCTCATTAAAAAAAAAACCCAATAGCCCAAAGAGGACTGAGCATGCTTAGAAAAGAGTGTGGAATGCCCTGGATGAGGTGAATAGCTACTTGACCAGGAGCTGAGAGGAGTTAGGAGGGAGCTTATACACTGAAACATTTTGCAATTTATTACACTGCAACTTCTAACTATTTAGAACTCAGCACATCAATTGTGCTGCACCAGTGCAACTCTGAAAACCCCATGACATCATGACATCAACAAGCATGCTGGACACCATCTTATCAGAGATACCTAAGGAGGATAAAATTATCCTCTTTGGTTATTTTAATGCAAGAGTTGGGCATGATTTTGATTTATGGCCAGAAACCATTGGGAAAGGAGGAGTTGGCAATAGCAACCTGAATGGAATTCTACTTCTGACTAAACATACAGAGTATAATCTTGTTATTAGAAAACACACTTTTTCATCAGAAAAAATTTAAAACATCATGGAAGCACCGTCAGTCAAAACACTGGCATCTCCTGGATTACGTAATTGTCCATGCCAGAGATCGTGATGTACTCCTCACTAGGGCCATGACAAGTGCCGATGACTGCTGGACAGATCACTGATTAATTCGATCCACTATGGCCATTAATATTGTCCCTCAACATAGGCTCCAAGGAAGAAAACCAAGCTGTAAAATGAACATCCATTAAGCGAACCTGTTTTCAAACAACTCTCAGGAAACATCTACCGATGGAACTCCCTGGAAATGTCGAGGAACAGTGGATTAAACTGAAGACATCCATTATTGCAGCATGTGAACAAGCTATTGGATGCCAAACTAAGAAACATCAGGATTGGTTTGATGAGAATGATAATGAGATTGAACATATCATCGTCAAGAAAAGGAAAGCCTTCCAGATATGGCAGAAAGACATTAACTGTGCTGCTAAGAAAAAATCTATGCCAGTGCAAAGGCTGAGGTCCAAAGAAGAACTAGAGAACTTAAGAACGCCTGGCTTTTTTAATGCCACAAAGGCCATCTATGGACCAACAAATTACAGTACAAATCCATTACGTTCAATGGATGGTAGCAAGCTTCCTAAGGATAAAGAGTCTATTGCACTGTGCTGGAAAGAGCATTACCACGACCTCCTCAATCGTAACTCTATCGTGGCTGATGAGGTCTTCTCGCAAATTCCACAACAACAAACTAGAGACGAGCTTGCAGTATCCCCTAATTTGGATGAAGTCAGTAAAGCCATCAATCAAATGAAGAACAACAAAGCTAGTGGACTTGATGGGATTCCTGCTGAAATCTTTAAAGAAGGTGGGCCTGAACTTACACAACAACTTCATACACTCATCAAAAAAATCTAGATGAGGGAGGAGATCCTGGAAGACTTTAGGGATGCCATAATTATCACCCTTTTTAAGAAGGGTGATAGAACAGATTGCAGGAACTATCAAGGTATCTTTTTTCTTGCTACCGCAGGTAAAATTCTTGCAAGGATCCTCACAAATCACCTCCTGCCAATCTCAGAGGATGTCCTCCCCGAATCTCAAAATGGTTTCCGCCCTTCCAGGGGGACAGTGGACATGATCTTCACTGCACAACAGCTTCAAGAAAAATGCAGGGAGCAGAATCAACCTTTATATATGGCGTTTATTGATCTGACTAAGGCCTTTGACACTGTGAATTGCTCTCTGGACTATCCTTCTGAAAATTGGATGCCTTGATAAATTTGTGAATATTTTGCGACTCCTTCATGACAACATGACAGCAACAATTTTGGACAACAATGGCTTTCAGAGCGATCCATTCAGAGTCGGATCAGGCGTAAAACAGGGATGCGTCATTGCTCCTATCTTATTTGCTATTTTCATTGCTATGATTCTACAGCTTATTGAGGGGAAACTTCCTACTGGTGTGGAAATCATATATCGAACAGATGGAATGCTTTTTAATCTCAGTAGGCTGAAAGCAAAAAGTAAGGTAATGTCAACCTCTGTCGTAGAACTTCGATATGCTGATGATAATATAGTCTCTGCACATTCAGAGAAAGATCTTCAAACTATCCTAAATGTCTTTGCAGAAGCATACGGAAAGCTTGGGGTCTCACTTAATATTAAAAAAACCAAAATGTTTCATCAACAGGTGCCAACTAGTCCCTCTGCAGCACCATCGATCCAGCTTAATGGTGTGATGGAGAATGTTGATCACTTCTCCTATCTCGGCAGCCATCTCTCTGTAAAAGCTGACATCGATGCTGAAATTCAACATTGTCTGAGCTCTGCGAGTGCCACAATCTCCCAAATGAAGCGTAGAGTGTTCAAGGATCGGGATATTCGCAGGGAGACCAAAATGCTTATTTACAAAGCCATTGTACTACCGACCTTACTGTACGCCTGTGAAACATGGACCATCTATAAACGCCACTCTCAACTTCTTGAAAGATTCCATCAACGCTGCCTCTGGAAAATTCTGCAAATTACTTGGGAGGACAGATGGACTAAAGTTAGCGTTTTGGAAGAAGCAAAGACTACCAGCATTGAAACAATGATCCTTCAACATCAACTTCACTGGACCGACCATGTTGTTCAAATGCCTAATCACCGTCTTTCAAAGCAGCTACTTTACTCCCAACTTAAGGATGGAAAATGGTTTAAGATAAAAGGCAAAAGAGGTTTAAAGATGTTCTCAAAGCTAATCTAAAAAAAAGTAACACGAACATCGACAACTGGGAAGTCTTGGCCCATGAACATCCCAAATGGAGGTCGGCTATTATCAAAGGTGCTATGGACTTTGAAGAAGCATGAATACAGGGAGAAAAGGACAAACGAGCTAAGCGGAAGGCACGTCAAACAAATCCTCATCGTGACCATCTTCCATCTGGAAACCTATGTCCTCACTGTGGGAGGCTGTGTGGATCCAGAATTGGCCTCCACAGTCACTTACGGACCCACTGGTAAAGACCTTATCTTGGAAGACAATCTTACTCGGCCACGAGTGATCATCAATGAAAAAATGAAGGAAACCAAGAGAAAATCTGCAATCCTGTTACTCATGCTGTTTTTCCTCACCTGAAGTCATAACCTATTTTCAACATAACTGTTGGCACGACTGAATATGACTGAAATGCATATAAGATTACGATTTCTGTCAGACTTAACAGCCAGGACTTTAAGGGAACAAATATTATATTTTTATGCAAATTGCCTCAATTATGGAACAGGATGAGAGAATGGAGACAGAAAAAATATATAAACAGAATCTTTTTTTTCCCCTCATGAGGTATTTGGATGGGAGGGGGAAACCCTAATCTTTTCTACGAAATGTTAATCCTAATGTTGCTTCCCCCCAAAGAGATTATAATGGCTGTATGGTAAACACAGATAATCCTGAATCCCATATTCTTTAACTTTTGCAGTGGGAATGTACCTGCATTTTTAATAGTTACATATTTCAACTTCTTGGGAAATTCTCTTCCATATTTGGAATATTATATTTGCTGTGGTGTCTGTAATGAATAAGTAGCACAATATGTAGCCATATCTTAGGACAAGGATAAAATGCACAGAAGCCATATGGATCAGTTCCATAGGAACAAGTATGCAAGTTGTCAACATATCCACAGAATGGCTGAATCAAGAAAGTGATGCTCCCTGAAGAGAACTCTCAGCATGCATTTGCAGCTTAAAAACAAATTTCCAGCTCAACACAATGAATAGTTTAACAACTAGGTCAGTGGTTCCCAACCTTTATGAGCACAGGACCCCCTTTATAAGCTGAAAACAAATTGTGACCCCCCTCCCCCCAGGGAGGGAGGCTGGCTGCCAGGAAGGAAGGGGGAAACCAGCCTTTCTTTGCAGGCTTGCTTTTTTTTGCTTCACAAGAAGCCCTCTCCTCTCATTCTAAGTAAGGGCGTTGCCAGTAGCGGCAGTGCAAGGAGACAGGGATCAGTGATAGTAATCCCCTCTTCTTCCTGGTAGCTCCACCCTCAGCCTCCTTTGGCATCTGCCATGTATTTTATAGGCAGATGCCTGCCCTTAGTGCACCTGAAAGACGCTCTGGCACCTCAGCAAAAGGCCTCCCCTCTTGTTTGGAGCAAGAGAGAGGTGTCATCTGCAGCGGCAGTGGAAAGCAGACAGTGTAGAGGGAGTGAAGACTTTTTTTAAAAAATGAATAAATAATTCATTTCTTTACTGTTCATGGCCCCCTCTGGATTACTTTGCAGCCCCCCTGGGGGTCCCAGCCCCCAGGTTGGGAACCACTGAACTAGGTATTTGCTATATAAACTAAGGTTTGCAGACTAAATAAGCCTCACACACTTTTGGAGGACAATTCATCCTCAGTGGTGCCATGAGGGCCTTAGGGCACACATCCAGGGCCCCATTCGGCAGAATGAGCAGGGGGCATCCAAATGCAGCATGTCTGGTTTATATTTGATTACTTGAGCAGGGAGTAAATTCTAAGAACTTTTGGAAGTGGCTTATGCTTAAAGATAAGGTGGCTGAGGTCCCTCCTCTCTCTGTTTTGAAATGGGGTGGAGGAAGCTTTTCCATCATTTCAAGAGGTAGCTTGGCTGTCCTTTAATTTGTATTTAGAACACAATGTCCCAAGGGAACATCACAAGTCATGTTATAGATTCATTCCTGGGGCATTGTGGGAGGAGGAGAGATGGCTGCCCCACACTGGCCAATGCCAGTGACATTTAACTGTACTAAGAGCTTGACACATGCTTACTTCTTGCAGTTAATAGTCCACTGAATTCAACAAACAAATTCCCACTCTTTTTTGTTTTTGCTGCTTCTATCATTTATCTTTTTTTGGTCATTTTTTTGCTGCTTCTATCGTTTATCCCCCCCCCCCAGGATGCCCACCTTAACATGATGAGTGGGTTTGAGAGTGTTGAAGAAGCTGAGGGCAATGCCGTCAGGAGTCTAGACCAAGAGGCTAGACTCCTAGCAGGGGCAACCAAGGCAGAATGGTCAAAGCTGAGACACCAGACTAAGATGCATCCAAACTCAGAGGAAGGCAATGGTAAACCACCTCTGAATACCTCTTACCACAAAAACCCTATGAGCAGAGTATCCAAAATGCAACACGAGATAGTGCTGGAAGATGAGACCCCCCCCCAGGTCAGAAGGCACTCAACGACCTACTGGGGAAGAACAAAGGACAACCACGAGTAGCACTGTGACTAATGACGCAGTTGGGTCAAAGTTGAAAGGAAGCCCAGAGGCTGATGCACACAGATGCGAAAGGAGAGTCCGGAGTTGTACAACACACACAATAGGAACATGGAATGTGAGAAGCATGAACCAGGGGAAGTTAGAAATTGTCAAGCAAGAAATAGAACGTATCAACATTACAATACTTGGTGTGAGTGAATTAAACTGGACAGGAATGGGACATTTTCAATCAGGCAACTACAAAATAATTTAAGCAGGAAATGAGAAATTAAGAAGAAATGGGGTTGCTTTAATAGTGAGAAGTGATGTAGCAAAAACAATTAAGAGCTATAACGCAAGGTCTGAGTGATATCAATGAGATTTAACGGGGAACCTATCATCCAACCAAGTCCAAGTCTACGCTCCAGTGGCAAATGCAGAAGAAGAGGAATTGGAGAGATTTTATGCAGAAGTACAGGAAGAAATTGAAAGTCTTCAAAGCTTTTTAAAAAAAATGTTTTTTAAATTTGTTTTGTTTTAATACATTTTAATGTCTGTTTTTATGATGTTTTAAAGTGTTTTTAGTGCTTTTGTTTGCCGCCCTGGGCTCCTGTTGGGAGGAAGGGCGGGATATAAATCAAATAATAAATTAATAAAATAAAGGTCTGAGTGAGTGATATCAATGAGATTAAACGGGAAACCTATTATCATAACCATTATCCAAGTCTACACTCGAACAGCAAACACAGAAGAAGAGGAATTGGAGAGATTTTATGCAGAAGTACAGGAAGAAATTGATCACACACCAAAACAAGATGTGCTGATAATCATGGGGGACTGGAATGTAAAAGTAGGGAAGAGAAGAACTAGGAATTGTGGGGAAATGGGGCTTAGGAGATAGAAATGAAGCAGGAGACTTACTGAATTCTGTGAAGCGAATAATTTGTTTCTTGCAAACACGTTTTTTGAGCAACCAAAAAGACGACTGTACACATGGACATCACCAAATGGTCAATATAGGAATCAAACTGATTATATAATTGGTAGCAGAAGATGGAGAAGTTCCATACTTTCTGCAAAAACAAGACCAGGAGCAGATTGCAGTACAGATCATGAACTGGTCATATCAAAAATCAGAGTAAAGCTAAAGAAGAAGAACAAATCAGTCATAATGCCAGAATACAATTTAAATAACATCCCAGAAGAATATAAAGATCAAATAAGGAGCAGATTTGAGGCTTTAAACTTAGTTGACAGAGAACCAGAAGAACTATGGAGTGAAGTCAGAGACGTTATCAGGGAAGAATGCAAAAACACAATACCTCTAGTTAAAAAGAGAGAAAGTCCTCAGTGGATGACTGATGAAACCCTTAAAATGGTTAAAGAGAGAAGGAAAGCAAAAGCAAAAGGAGATAGAAACATGGTTAAAACCCTAAATGCAACAATATAGTGACTAGTATGTAGGGACAAAGAGAACTATTACAATGGTTATTGTATAGAAATAGAAGAGGACAAAGGGTAGAGCAAGAGCCCTATTCCAAAAGATTAGAGTAATTAAAGGGAAATTTAAACCAAGAGTAGCGATGCTGAATAATCAACAGGGGAACACACTGACTGACCGAGATGAAATAAAAGGAAAATGGAAGCAATACACTGAAGAACTCTATAAAAGACATGCCAGAATGACAGGTTCATTCATGGAGAAACTGTATGATGAAGAACCAGAAATTTTAGAATGGGAGGTGAAAGCTGCTCTTAAAATACTTGGAAGAAACAAATCATCAGAAACAGATAGCATACCAATACAGTTGCTACAAGCTACTGAGACTGAATCTGTCCAAATTTTGACAAAAAATTGTCAACAAATTTGTTATGTGCCTTCAAGTCGATTACAACTTATGGAGACCCTATGAATCAACGACCTGTCATAAACCACCCTGTTCAGATCTTGTAAGTTCAGGTCTGTGGCTTCCTTTATGGAAGCAATCCATCTCTTGTTTGGCCTTCCTCTTTTTCTACTCCCTTCTGTTTTTCCCAGCATTATTGTCTTTTCTAGTGTAGTTTTCTAGTGTAGTTCTAGTGAACAACAAATCATTTATCCTAACTGCTACAAAACTGGCCTAGAGTTCATTGCCAGGGGGAATGTTCATGGGTTATTAGCATGAGTTTCTTTGCTTTACTAAGGATCTTAAACATGGACTACAAAATAATCTTACTTCTTAAAACACTGCACATAGGTCCTGATCCAACAATATGTGCAAGAAGCAGCCAGGGCTGTACCCTTGAAGTCCTGTAAAATAATTTGTAATTGTGCCAGTGTTAGAGGAAAAGAGATTGAGGGACTGAATATAGCCCCCTGCCCCTTAGGCAGTGACACAGGCAGCTGCCATGCAATGATTCAAACCACAGGTCCAACTAGCTCAGTACTGTCTATGCTGAGTGGTAATGGTTTTCCACCCAGACCTGAAAATTCCAGAGATTTAATCTGAGACCTTCAGCATGTATGCTTGTGCTCTATACCACTAACTTGTAACTACTAACTCCTCCTACTTCTCTTATAGGGCTATACACATATAGTTCTGGTTGCTGGAATGAATTGGAGAATTATACATTGTGGCACCTGTTTGCTCAATGCAATTCACCCTCTAGCTAGAGGTATGTGCGCAGAAGCCTATTTTGTATGCACCTATCACTGCTGGATTGAGACAACAGATTTCTGTGATTTACTGAACTCAGATAAGCTACTTATTTTGATTAATGAAGATGTCTGGATATTGGTTGGATAGTCCCATACACCATACATACCTTTAAAGCTTTAAGCACTGCATATCGATAACTATTCATAACAAAGCATTGATAGCCTAATCTTCTGACAGCAGTGTATTGCCCAAAACACACTTTTATTCTGTCAAAAAAGTTCCCAGATCAAGCAATGGATGCCAGTTTTGCATAAAGAGGAAAGGCAACCAAGGCTTTTGATAATGTTCTCTGGAAGTTTCTTTTCCAAGTCCTGTTTAAAATGAACCTTGGTGAGAATTTTATAGACACAATACAAAGTCTATATGAGGGTTCAAGAGGGTGTGCTCGGGTAAATGGAACAGATTCTTGGATGTTTGAAATTGGGAGAGGTACAAAACAGGGCTGCTCACTATCACCCTTTGATTTGGCAATGGAGCCATTAGCCCAAATTTTGAGGGATTATGCTTAAAGGGTAAATCACATCTGTTACATCTCTTTGCAGATGATGTTGCTGTTCTGGCAACAAATCCTATGCAGGCTATTCCTAGGATCATTGAAATTATAAAGGAATATGGATTTCTGGCTGGTTTACAAATTATTTTTGATAAATCAGAAATTTTATGTTTTAATTTGCCTCCAAAATTACAAGCAATTCTACAACAGGAAACTCAATTAAAACTTTGCTTTTCTACACTCAAATATCTTGGGGGTTTTATTCCTAAAAAAATAAGCAACATGGAACCACTTAATTACTCTCCTTCCATAAAGAAGATAAGAACATTGTTGCTGGATTGGAAACACTTGCCTCTTTCATGGATGGGCCGACTTGCAGCAGTGAAAATGACTGTTCTTCCGAAGTTATTGTTTCTCTTTAGGACAATCCCAATTGCCACCACCACACAGAAATTAAGAAGTTGGCAAAATTTGTTACTGAGGTTTATTCATCAAGGGAAAAGGCCTAGACTTCTTTTATCTATTCTATTTAAGAGGGCAGCACTGTGGGAGTGTAGAAATACCAAATCTGAAACTGTATCATGATGCTGCTCACTTTAAAAATTTGCTGCCGGTAATTCAGAAGGATATGAATCATTCATGGTTGTCTATGGAATGCCCAGCCTGCTGTGAATTAAAAATTAGATCTTTACCTTTTATGGCATATAGGGAAAAAGACCTTCATTTCCTAGATAACCCCTTCTTATTAGCACATTTGTCTGTCTAGAGATTGTGGAAGAAGTGTTGGATATCTCAAGCCAACTCCTATTATTCAATTTGTTCACCATCCACTATAGCTCTCAAACTTTGCTTGTTGGGAGGTGAAGGGGTTTTACACATTACCTGACTTATTCATGAATGGAGTTCCACTTACTATAAAACAAATGCAGGAAAAACTATACCCACATCAATGTACTTGGTATCAGCTACTTTAGGTTCAGCACTTCATAACAATACCTTCTGTGGAGGACCAGGGACAGAAATCATTGACTTCATTTCAGAAGTAGTTGGTGGAAATATCATTCACTGATAAGGGTTCTTGATCATCATTTTATAAGATATTACTAGATCTAACTACTGGGACTTTAGATAACCTATGACAACAATGGGAAGATGTTAGTATGGAGATTGATTCTGTAAAATGGGAACATTTATGGGTTAAATTCCCATTTAATTCAATATCAGTTAAACGGCAAGAAAACTCATATAAGATTATTCATAAGTGGTATTTAACTCCATTAGTTTTGCATAGAATCAATAATACTGCTACACGGAGGTGTTCGAGGGTGTGTGGAGAGCTTGGAAATTATTTTCATATGTGGTGGACATGTGGTGGACAGGCATTTTGGAAAAAAGTGTTTCATGAAACTGGGATGATTACAGGGCAGAATATCAAGTCTGATCCTGTTATGGCTCTCTTGTCGATTTTCCAAGGAGATAATCTATCACTGCACTCTAAGGATCTAATAGTAACCTTATTGGTGGCAGCAAGAACTGTAATTGCTCATCACTGAAAAAAGACTTATTACAATTTAATAGAATTATGGTACTCTCAGCTATGGAACATAGCTTTAATGGAAAAATTAACGCAACAAAGATTGGTGAGGTGGGATCCAAATAAAAAAAGACAACTTTCATATTAAATGGTTAATGTTTATAAGTTATTTAGCAGTGGGAGAGAATAATTTCTATCAGCCATCAAGTCATGCCTCATTATGGAGGGATGTCTTTGGGTACTCTATGGAGTTTATTGCGTTAAATCAGTCTACCAACAGTGAATTTCTAGATCTCTATGGCGTTCCATGTATCAGATGTTATGCTTTTTAAAGCTTACATTAATCGTAGTAACTCTCTTCTCCACTTCTTTTTTATGTATTGATTTATTTTTATTATTATTATTATAATTTTGAAACATTTTAATTTTTTTCTTCTCCCTTTTTTAATTTATCTATGTATATATGTTTTGATTGTATAAGCTATATGTCAGTACATTGTAACAGGCATTTAAATTGCTACAAAGATTTTGATTTGTACACTTAAGTTGATTTTAAAAAAAGAAAAAAGAATTCATGAAATGCAATAGTCAAATTTTGAGCATCTTATTAAGTTTTATTGTATATGGGGTTATGTGAGTGTGTGTATATATGTATGTGTATCTATGTACATGGACCACTCTAAAAAGACAGTGTAGAAAAATTCAAAGTGGAAAAGAGAACAATTACTAAAAAAGGGCAATTAACACAAAATTGACTTCTTTATACGCAACAATGTGATTAATGCCCTTTTCCTTGCTTTTGTTGTGTGTTATGTATTGTTTTATACTGTTCTGATATTTGTATGGCAAAGAAGAAATAAAATGTAAAAAAAAACCCATTGTGAGACAATGAGACAACCCCAGTAATAAATAATAATGTTCATAATAAAGAAAAAAAGAAAAGGCATATTAAGTTGCAACAGTGTGCAGATGCCAACAGGTTGTTCATGAGCACCCCTGTGGAAGAACTCTGTTTGAAAATACATTGGGCTCAATCTAACAAAAAAAACCTTGTGTATTTTGAGGTCTTCTTCTTTTCCTGGGTTTTGAATAAGCCCACACATACAAATTAATTTGCTGTAAATAGGTATTATTATTGTTATTATTTCCATTTATAGACTGCTTACTATCTAAAAGATCTCAAAGAGGTTTACAATAGAATACACAAGGTACAATAAAAATATCAAATTAATTTACAAAGGAAAATACATAAACAATATCCATATACATAAACACAGTATAAAAGTCAGAATTCACCAAGGGAAGCCTGTAAGCCGCCCTCCCTGCTCTATGAAAGTGTCAGAAAACTGAAATGGCTTGCTGCCATTTCTCTTGCCTCTCCCTCCTCCTGGCGGGAGGGCGGTGGGAGCGCCCGCTGGCTGCGAGGCTCCAGGACTCAAACCTCGGCAGGCCTGTGTGTCCATTGTTCTGAAGGACGAGCATCTCTCCAGGAGGCAGGTTGTGATCAGAGAGCAAGATGGGCTTTAGCTGGGGGCCAAAGAGAGTGGCCGTTATGTTGATGGGGTACTGTATGTGACCCCCACAATAGGGAAAATCAGAGGCCCACTCTGCCTTGTCTCTATAGCTCCAGTGACTGGTCCCATGGCCAGGAGGAACTGCCTCTGAGGGGGCCCCCTCCGAATCTTCCTCGTCGACGTTGACGTCTGCACCGGCTAGTTGGGCGGCCAGCAGCAGCAGCAGCAAGAGGAGGAGGACATGGTAGTGGTGGCAGAAGTCCAGCCTCAGCCTCTCCCGGGCACGCATCCTTGTCATGGCTCCACACAGAGTCTCTCCATGCCCACCGGAGCATGTAAGCATCATTTTGTGCTGTGTCTCAATCAGCTCCTCCAGTTCTGCATCCTGCCAGTGATGCTGTGGTGGGGTGGCCGCCGCCATCTCTTCCATGATCTGTGTGTGTATAGCCCCAAACTACTCATAACTAATAAACCAAAAGCTACATAGTAAGGGTAGCATAGTTGGGTTATGTACAGCTTTGTCAAGCTGCATAACCAGGTCAGAACATGCTTGTTCCTAGATGCTATACATTATTTCTAGCACATATATTGTTTGTGCACTGAATCACTTGATTGGCTAATTACCATCTTGGTGCAGACTCCTGTTGAATTTCTTGCAGTGGTGTCTCAGCATCTTCTAATTGAGTTAATTAGATACCAAGAGGCACTACTAAAGCAAATAATTTACTTCCTTAACAGTTTGTGTTTGGCACACCCAAATTATTTGGAAGAACCTGGTGTAGGCTGACTATCAAAGAAAAAAACTGCATTAATCTCTTACATCTTCCTCATTTCAATGTGGGAAAATATTAAAAGAAGCTAAGAAAGTCTATTTCTACAAAATCAACTAATTACCGTTAGAATTTTACAAAATGCTTTTTAAAACTCAATTTATCTTGAGGAATAATATATACATATACTTCATTCAGTATAATCTTTATATTGAGAGGGGGGGTTGGGGGGGGGGAGAAAAAGGAATTCAACAATCTAAACCAAAACAGTAGAGTGATTGCAATCTTCTATGGTCAAACAGGTGTATTATTGAACTAGGTTATGCTAGTCCTGGGCTTTAAAAGACACGATGAGGTCCTATGATAAAAGGCTGGTCTAGTTCACTGCCTTATGAGAGTTTCTGCAGTCTTCTTCTCTCTTTGCATGCATAACTCTGGCTCAATACTGCAGCATACAAGGGAGGATAAAGGAAAAGAGAGGGAGGCACAACATAATATGAACTCTTTTTCTACACCAGAGTAACCGTGGCCTTGAAGCTAAAATTATAAGTATGCTGACTTCTGTGGTTCCTGTGTTAAACCTTTTTTGATATTCCAGAAATAGTTATAGTTTTCTCTTGGGAATTCACTTTATCTGTTGGAGTGCAAATTAGGTACACGGGTTCCAACCTTTGAAATTCCCTTCAAACTCCTTTTTTCAAATTAGTTTTGTACAGATATACAAGTGAGACTGGACATACTGTCCCTCCCATGTACTTTGTACTGAAAAAAAGATGGCAGCACCCATGGTTCCACAGGATGAATCCCTTAAACCTTGCTATGATGAAGGAGACACCTTCTGCCTGTATGTGTCAGGGACTATGGTCAGGAAGCAGGGTTTCTGTCAAACCTGTAACCAGCTGTTATGATGTGTGCAGTTTGCACACAAACCTGTAGTTTGGACATGCAACCCTGACACAGAGGAAATGGACAGTTCTTAACATAAACTAGCCAGGCATCAGCCAAGGAGGACCATCCCAGAGGTCTCTGTCAGAGGAGAGAGACTGTGTGTGCTGCAAGTGGGAGAGAGAAGAAACAAAGGGTGCTTTAACCCCCTCACATCCGAGTCTGAATTTTTTTTTACTGTAAACCACCCAGAGAACTTTTTGTTATTGAACAGCATATTATACTGGAATGAAAGAATATAATCTGAGGCCCAAGACATGAAGGCAGTGTTGCAGCTCTTCTCCACCACAATGTATCATATTTCAATGTGCTGGTTTTAACCTTGAACCTGGGACCAGCATAACTTAAGGACTGCCTTCTCCCATGTCAATCTGAGTAGTTATTTAGATCCTTGTCTGAAGGCCTTCTTTGGGTCCCCCTGCCTTCACAGGTGAGTAGGGGTGACAGAGCCTTTTCAGTTGTGGCCTCCTGTCTTTAGAATGCTCTCCCAATGGAAGTTTGCCTGGTGTCTGCGCTCCCAAAGGAAGTTTGCCTGGTGCCAGCTCTGATGTCTTAAAAATCATCACTATAAAAAAACTCCCTGGAAAGGTTACTTTATTTGCCCAGGCCTTTTAGACCTTCTGCTTTATATTTGGGATTTTAACCTAGGGAAACACTGAATTATAGTATTTTATGCCATGATTCTCTGCTGTTTTTATTACGTTTGTTGGTTTTGCTTGTTTGTTGTTTTGCATTTGTCATAATTCACTGTGCCTCTTCACTGTGGAGTGCCACAGGGTTCTATCCTCTCTCCCATGCTATTCAACATCTATGTGAAACTGCTGGGAGCAATCATCAGGAGTTTTGGGTTGCAGTGCCATCAGTACGCAGATGACACTCGGCTCTATCTCTCCTTTAAATCCTCACCAGAGTTGGCTGTGAACACCATGTCCAAGTGCCTGAAATCTGTAAGTGGATGGATGGGAGAGAATAGGCTGAAACTGAACCCCGACAAGACTGAGGTATTACTTGTGGGAGATAAAAGGAAATTAGGAATTACTGACCTGATGCTTGATGGGGTAAGTTTACCCCTGAAGGACCAGGTCCGCAGTCTTGGGGTCATACTTGACTCCCAGCTGTCCATGGAGGCTCAGATTACAGCAGTGAGCCGGGCAGCCTGGTATCAATTACATCTGATACGGAGACTGCGACCCTACCTTCCTGTCCACCTGCTCGCTCAGGTGATACATGCCCTGGTCTCCTCTCGCTTAGACTACTGCAATGCTCTCTACGTAGGGTTACCCTTGAAAACGGTCCGGAAATTACAGCTGGTACAGAATGCGGCGGCACGCTTGATTACGCATAGCCGTCGCTGGGATCATATCACCCCAGTATTATTAGATCTTCACTGGTTACCAGTTGTCTACCGGGCCCAATTCAAGGTGTTGGTGATGACCTTTAAAACCCTATACGGTTTCGGCCCAGTATATCTGAAGGAACGCCTCCAGAATCACCGATTGTGCCGCCTGACGAGATCAGCCTCGCAAGACCTTCTCTTGGTCCCACCGGTGAGAACAGCTAGGCTGGTACGGACCAGAGAGAGGGCATTCTCTATTGTGGCCCCCACCCTCTGGAACTCTCTCCCTTTCGATCTCAGACATGCTCCCTCCTTGTCCAGCTATCGCCGAGCCTTGAAGACCTGGCTGTTCAGGCAGGCCTACAAGATTGGGACAGATTAATTTTATGTTATAACTGAATTAACGGATGTTTTTTTAGCTTAAAATTTGATTATGTTGATATGTATATGTATTGCTTTTATTCTTGTTGTTCGTCGCCTAGAGTGTCCCTAACCCGGACAGATAGGCGGCTGAAAAAATAAAATTTATATATTTATATATAATTGTTAGCTGCTCAGAAAGCTTTTGGGTTGACGAGCAGAACTGAAACTATTCTAAACAAACAAAACTTCAGGTCTCTAACCCTTGTGCAAGCAGCCTAACAATTCTAATGGCTGTGTGAGTAAGTCCATCAGTCCCTAGTATCTTCGTTCGTATGATAATGCCTCCTATGGATTATGAAGTTGGACATGGATCCATAGAGCACTAAGACCACTGCAGGCAATTTCATGATATGTGAAAGTGCTCAAAGTCAGCTCTTGCCAAGGAGACTTCATAGTCAAGACATAGTAACAGACAAAAAAGGATAGCAGAAGGAAATAATGTAATTGTTTTGCATGTTAATCTACATCGGCAGTACACAAACTGTCCAACTGTGATTCAGTGTAGCTTTCATGGCAAAAGAAGAGCTTTCAAAAAAAAAATTTGAAACAAGAATGTGTATGGGGTTGTATCCAGCACTGTGTGAGCAATGGGACTTCCCCTTGCTATCCCTTCCCTCCCCCAGTATCTGCTCCAAAGAGTCCCCCAACCGTCTGAAGCAGATTTTGAGAGTGGATGGGGGAGAGAGAAAGGGGGGGAAGTTCAATTGTTTGGATTTTGTTTTGCAACTGATTGAATTATGTAACTTTTTTTCATGGTGTGAGCCGCCTTGAGCATAGATTCTTATGGCAAGGCAGCATACAGATAAACCATGATGATGATGAATTGTGCAAGTGGAAGTCTACTACATGAGTGGGACAGCAATGTTGGATACAGCTCTAAACATTTGTCTTCCACCGTACACACAGGAGACACAGTAGGTGTCACACCTTCATCCACAAACCCCTTTCTAAGCTGCTGTTATTCCCATGAGATGGAAATACAAGCACTTTTATTTTTAATCCAGTGATAAGAAGAGGCAGTGCAACTTAGATCAGGGAAACTGCATGCAGGAAAAGGATAAACACTCTTCCTCTAGCATTGCTTTTCCCATTAGGAAACTCCACCCCAGCCCGGGGCTACTTTGAAAGAAAAAGAAAGAGATTGGGAGATCGGCATCACATCTGTTCGGGTCCTATATATATTTAAAAGCAGCATTGTTCTGACCTAAGGAAAAGGAACGTTTAACACAGATGCATTACGAAGTTGATATATTCTGCCCTGTCTCATTATCAGACTGGAGTTACCAGAGGCAATGCCATGCAGAGGGCAGTAGAGGGAAGAAGCAAATATCCAGAATATGCCTAGAAGAAGTATCCAGATTGAGTCTGGATATACCATTTCCTGTTTCTTCAACTAACAGGGAAGGAGAGCACAGGGCAAAGGAACATGAGTAAAAGCCCTCCTAAAGCACACGCGTGTGCACACACACACTCTGTTCACATTGCAGCAGATCTACAAATGGAAGCCTGTTTGGGTGCAAGGCTTGCTCTTGGTGGTTTGGAGGCCACTTGTCTCAGAAATGACAAATCACTGAACAGTTCATTCTTCATTACGAAAAGAAAAAGGGTTTGAGAAAAACAATGAATTAAGTGCTATTATTACCACAACTTCAATTTCACGTTCCCCTTACAACAAGCCATCTGTCCCACAAACCTGATTTAATTAAGTCTGTGTACATAAAGAAAATGTCTCCAAACCACTTTTGTCTTTCATACATCTTAAAATGATATACATAAACATATTCACACATCTTGCCATTAAGTGTAACCTTTTGTGGTTAAATGCTTCAAGCTGCAGTTATCATTCTTACTGCTTTGCTCCATTTTGTGCAAGGCAAAAATGCATAGGAGGGGCTCTGCTAGGTCAGGCCAAGGATTCCTCTACTCCAGGGGTGGAGAATCTTTGGCCCTCCAGATCCTGTTGGACTACAACTCCCATCAACCTCAGCCAGCATGACCAACAGTCATAGATAATGGGAGTTGTAGTTCAGCAACATCTGGGGGGCAACAGCTTCCCTACCCCTGTTCTAGTCCTACTTTCTGTTTTCTATGATAGCCAGTTATAGCTCTCTTGAACAGCATTCCCCAACCTAGTGCCCTCTGGATGTCTCAGACTACAATTCCCACAGAACAAACTGAGCAAAATAAATCCCAACAACACAAACAAGGTAATTGCCAATAAACCGGGTTCTAAATATTCAAATACAGAATGAAATAATACAAAGCTTGTATTTTGTATTATACAAATATTATAATTATAATATTATACAGTGGCAAAACAATTATTTTATATCACAGATATAAACAATTGCAAACAAGCATAACCTGAAATTACTCAACTCAAAAAAGAAATCCAAATGTGTTTCAACCTTATGGCCTCCTTCAGTTGTCACTAATGTATATACATATGTGCTGTTAGACATGTTCACAAAAAATAAATTTGAAATATTTCAGTCAATTGGTATAAACAATGAAAAATATATACATAAGTCAAGAGTAACACCGCCAAATAATGCTAGTCGTAACAGTCTTTATCAGAGCATGGAGTGGCACATGTGCATGTTTGTAATCCAAAACTGGCGCTCAAGCAAACTGGAACATGTTTCAAAACATGGCCCAGCTAATAAACCAACAGGAAGTACTGTAGTCCCTCCCCAAAATCAGTGCTGATCCCTAATCATAATTGCTTGTCACTGTTTATATTTGTAATATAAAATAATTTTACAATACTAGTTTTATATTCATGCTTTATCTCTGTGCTCCAGATACAGTAGGGCCCCACTCATACGGCGGGTTACGTTCCAGACCCCCGCCTAAAAGCGAAACCCGCCGAAAAGAGGAACTCCATCAATAAAATGGTGCCCGACGCCCGAAAAATGCTCTAAAAGCAGAACAAGCGCCATATGAGTGGGGCTTTGCTCTAATTGAAAGCCGTCATATTAGCGGAATGCCAAAAAGCAGGCCACCGAAAAGAGGCTCCCTACTGTACAATAATTCTGTACTGTTCAGATATATAAATCCCAATTTGCTGGCAATTACCTTGACTACAATCAGCCCCAGCCATATTTTAAACATGCTCTGAACTTTAGTTTTTAATATAGTTTGAATTCTCGATGAAATCTATGATAGGAGAGTGAGACTACTCCTACTCAGAGTAGACCCAATGAAGTTAATGGCCATGACTAATTTAGGTTCATAAATTTCAACTGGTCAAACACCAAGTAGGACTGAGATGAATGCCACCCAAACTCCTTAAACTTAATTCAATCAACATACAAACCCAGGTTCAGAGACATGTAAATTTCTATTATGTTCTTGTTTAAAATAGCTCTGTGTAACTTTATCTTCTCTCTGGAATCACTAGTTCTACATACAGTTGACTATGTCCCAGTTTAGACAATTCTCCAACCCACTTCAGATTGCAGATTCCAGTTCTGAATTGGAAGGCAAGTACAAACCATACTATGATTATTCAAACTGTACTTTGACCTAAAGAGAAAACTAAAAGTGCAGCCACAGGAGAACCACGAGGATGGAATGTGTTTCAATCCTTCAAATCATTGCTTGAAGCAAAGTTTGCCAACATGGCACCCGCAGGTGCACATGTGCCCACAGATGCTTTCTGTAGTGCCTACAAGGTCCTCCCATCCCTTCCCCATTTAAATTAGGTTCGAATGAAGCATTCTGTTCAGCATTCTCACAACAGCTTCTCCAATTTGCAAATATGCTCACAAGCCCAAAGTTTGGTGATTCCTGACTTGAACAATCAACTGAACGGTTCCAATCAATAATATGTTTATCTGTATTTCTGCTACTCTGTTGATTATTGCAAATGCTATTATTTTATTGTTTGAGTGTATGAATTATTATATTCTGTATCGTAATCCATTTTAGACATCCTGTTTGGGTCAAAAAGGGGAATATAAATGATTTAAGTGATTTGAAACATCTAGCATTACCAGAACTCACCAATGAAATAGTTGTTTCCTAACGTAAGCATTTCCTCTGTCAGGACAAGTCCACCCATTGCTTGGAGAAGAGTAATACTTGAAGCATCTATAAGTGAGCATTGCTTAAATCTTTCTGTTGTGACCTTCCACAACAAGATAAGAGAAGCTGTGGCATCTTGTCTTATACTAGAGAGAGAGAGAAGATTCAAAATACTGAACATATCACAGGGAAGAAAATGTCTTAGTATATACTACAACACTCAATAATTTTTTAAAAAGCAAGTATGATTGGTAGGATGGATTCAGGAATAACAGATGGGCTAACTTGTTGCAACAAATATTTTTACCCTTAAACTAATGTATTTCCCAAACAGTTGAATCGTCAGGCAGGTCACAGAGAAGGCCAAAGTATTCATTAACAGAGCAATCCAATCTACCTGAGGGTAAGAAATCTGCTGAGGAACCATCACTGCATCCAAAGCCCTGTCAGCTCATAAAGTGGTGGGGCCAACAATTTGTTTTAATTTTCCCCTCTGTTGCAGCCAACAGAAGAAGATTAGATTCCCACTCAACCAGGGTGCTCACTGGGTTATCTTAGACCAGTCACTGTCTCTCAACTTAACCTACCTCACATTGCTGTTGTGAAGATAAAACTGGGAGAGAGAACCATGTATATACCACTTTGTGCTCCTTAGATGAAAGAGTGGGACCACACTGGGGAGATCTCCAGTGGCAGACAGCGTGGTCTGCAGTATCCTATGGATCCTCGGTTGACCTCCCAGAAAGCATGGGATTGCTCCCTAAGGCCGCAGTCTTGTACATACTTACCTGAGAGTAAGTCCCACTGAACTCAATGGGGCTCACTTCTAAGTAGACATTTATAGAATTGTTCTGTAAATCAAGTGAAAAGTACAGGTGGGCCTTGAGTTTAGGGCTTGTGAACTAGGAAAAGGGTCAGTTACATGGAGAATAGAGTTGTGTCTTTCCTATGATTTTAAATTAGACTTTGCATACTTGTTCACCTGTTATACATTAATCTATCATTATCTGCTGAGCTTTTTGTGTTCTACATTTTATTTACAAAAATATGTTACAACGAACTAGGTGAGCTTGTCACTGGTTGATCTGCTGTGACATCATGAAAAACTCACAAATTATTTGAAAGCCAGGAAGAAAATATGTTAGCAAAATAGCATTGCCAAACAGTGGAGGTATCTGTAGAAGTAGTGAAAGATCAGTTTAGCTGGGCTTAGGGACAAAAGGAAAGCCAGTGTAGTAGAACATTGAACTAAAACTAAAGAGACCCAGGTTCAAGTCCCGACATATTCATGAAGGTCAGTGAGCAATCCTGGGCCAGTCACCAGCTGTCAGGCTTACCTATCTTACAGGGTTCTTTCTTTCGTTGAATTTTTTTCTGCTTTTTCGTAATCCTTTTATTGTATTTGAAAAGGTATATAATAACTTGTAATTACAATTAAGCATAACATATAAGAAAACAATCAACACAATAATGAAACCAATGACATAATATAATGCATATTTTTAATCTTTGCTTGAAATATTTAAAAGATGCCTTAATGAGTAAAACCCACTCAAAGTGGCTTATACACAAGATCAAATAAAAATACAATTTCCAATGAACAGAAAACAATATAACCCCCGTTAAACTCAAACATTTATAAAACCATTAGTAATATATATTGTGAGGAGGGAGGACACTGTCTGCCACCTTGAGATCCTTTGAGGAAGGCTAAGATATAAATGTAATTAATGAGGGAGGGGCTACTGCTACAAGGCAGAGGCCCTGGGTAGAGCTGAATAAGGAACAGAAGGAGCTAAAGCAAAGGCTGACAAAAGTGGGAGACAAGAGGGCCAAACGGCACATTAACCCGGCTACTTTCATCCTGAAATAAAAGCAGCTGTGGGTCCCTGATGCAGAACATGCTCCCAATGTGGATCAGGGCCCTGTGCCAATTTCCTGCTGACAAGTGCCTCCACACAACTTCTATTTGCCCCCACACACACGCACACACTTGTTTGCAGTAAGCAACACCTTTAGGGAGGATGGAAATTACAGGAACACGAGGATTTTCAGTATGAAACTGTTGCAGGAGCACATTCCTCACAACTGCTTTTGCTTCAAAACAGGAGTGGCCAGTTTAAGCACACACTTTGAAAACAGCATGGATAATGGCATTCAGAAACTTGAGAGGAAGAGACAGCAAAGGCCTGGACAAAGGGGGAAGGAGACAGGGAGCTGGAAGAAGGGCAGAAGCTGGGAGACGCCACATCAGCCTAAGTACAGAAGGACCCAATGGTACTGCTAGGGAGCTGTGGAAGTAGAGGAATTGTAGGCAAGAGAGGAGCCAGAGAGGAAGGAAAGTGGGCTAAATTTAGCACATTTCCTTTTAAGCCTCTAGTTGCCAATTAATAATTAATTAATTACTTTCTGAGCAGCAGAAAAAAATAATGGCCCCACCTTTCCAGAGTAGTAATCTTCACAGTATATCCACACAGCAGATTAAGACCATGGCTTTAATTAAATCATGCTGTTTTGGCTTGAGTGCAAATATTCACACTTCTGCAAATACTTCACACTTCTGCAAACAAAGCTCTCGCTCTTAGTCACCCTTCAGTTTCCAAACTAACCACTGGCTTTTTCAAATCAACTGGGCTTTGTAGACTTTCTTGACCAGATCAATGGCTTTCATTTCACTGGGGCTTTACCCTCTGCCACTTTCTTTCCACTGCTAAATCTTCCACAGCAATGAATGCATCAATGACTGGATTATTATTTTGGAAGGTTCTGTTCCAAACATAGTTAGAATTCCAGGTGGAACAAGAGCTAGAAATTAGAAAGCCACCTGCTGAAATAAGCTAAACCTTGGGTTCCCAAACTGTGGTCCGTGAACCACCAGTCTCTGAGAGCTTCATTCAGGTGGGTTGTGGCTTTTCCACATTAAATATTCATATTGATATTTAACTATATTTTATTGTTTTTTACTTCTTATATTGTTTTTACTGATTCTGTTTTTCTTATATTGTTTTTATTGATTATTTTCTTGAATAAATTCTGTTGAATGCAAATTGTAAAGCAATAAAATAGAAGAAATAAAAGAAGCAATATAATTACAATTAAAAATCATACACCATCTAGCACAGCGCATTACAACTGCTCCAACAGGCAGAAAAATCATTAAGTGGTCTGGCAAGTTATCAGCAATTCTCAAGTGGTCTGTGGGGGGGAAAAGTTTGGGAACCACAGGGCTAGCCCTCACTCATGTCAGATCCAGCAACTTGGGGCCAAATCTGACTAAGTGTACCTTGCCTTCACTAAGGCTTCCACCAAGTACTACCCCTTCCCAAGCCCCCACACAAAAAAACTGCCTTGGAAGAGGGGGGGAAACAGATAGCCTAGGGCTCTGTTCTAGACAAGAATGCTCTGTTTGGCTACAAATGACATGCATAGTGTCCTTTCCTTCTGGAGATCGTACAGCTTGATCCAGTCTTCTTTTCCATCTTTTGCTGGACTACAAACCTCATGGTCCCTGGCTGTAAATACTGCCCTGTCACCTGTTCTCTCCTTCCCGAGGGGAAGTGGCTTGGGAAAGTGGAATGGGGTTATCTGCATGTCTTTTGCAGATAAGAAGAGGCCCCACAGGGACTCTTCTGTCTGGAAGAAGGCCATCTGCTTTCTGTTACCTCCTCCCTCTTACCCAATGAAAGAACCTTTTGGCTTCAGGAACAGGGGGACTAGCAGGGACAAAGGAGCAGCAACTAGCTAGATTTTTTTCAGTGTTCCAATTAGTTTTTTCATTGTTTCATTGGAACACTTGAATAGCCCAATTTATTTTGGGAGTGAGTGAATTTTTTTCTATTATTATTCACATCAGAGATACCATGAGGCTTGTCCCCTATATTTTTGTGACATTTTACCTCCAAAATATTCTTATATTGGGGAACGAACATAACTGATGATAGATTGCTTATCTCCCAAAATTAGGCTATTCAACTGTACCAACCTGTTGTAAAAACAACAACATCAACCTTGTTGCCACTCCTGGAAAAACTTGTGATGGTGATGATTTCAACAACCAAAATTATTTTAAACAGGTATGTATAATAATTCTAGGGTGGTGCAATTTCTTACTTTATTGATGTATTCTGTGGAACTTCAAAAGAGATGAGGCGACCCCCACCAGAATTATTAGAGCTAGCATTTCCACAAGCCACATCAGGGATTATCTGGGGGGGGGGAAAAGAATGTTAGGACATTCCATATGCACAATGCTTTTGAAACAGTAAAAATAATACACGGGAAAAGTGAAATGGGGGGGAGGTATTTATCAGGATAAAGTGTAGGACTCTGAGCCACTGTCTAAGGCAACAGCAAAGAATCTCCAGCACACAAGCCTAATTAGGCTTGCCACGCTTCCCAATTTGGCCAGCAAGGCCATTTTGGCCAGCCTATGCCCACCTGTCACTCACCTGACATCATAAGACATCAGGCACAGGACACTGTGGCTGCAATGGAAAATTAGAAGCCTTTGTGTTTACTCTCAATTGTCCCTTTGCAGTGCACCATGCATTTGGCATCAAATGCAAGCTGTGGCTAAAAAAGAACTAAGAGGTGTATACTGTAAGCCTTCCCTTCCCAATTGTTACCTTTCAGCTGTAGCTTGCATTCAGTGCTGTTTACATTTAGGGCTGAATGCTGGTCATCGGGATTGGACAGGGATCGGATCCATGTCTGACAACATAGGATGTCAGGGAAGTGACCCTTCCCACCTGTCAATGTGGCCTGCAGAGAGTTGGCTACTTTTGGACCCGTTTTTTAATAATGTTTTTTAATATGTTTAATATGTTTTTAATAATATTTTAACCCTTTTTTAAAGTTTTTTTTTAATGTTTTTAACGCTGTTTTGTTTTAATGTATTTTAAGATCTGTTTTTATGATGTTTTAAAGTGTTTTTAGCACTTTGTTTACCGCTCTGGGCTCCTGCTGGGAGGAAGGGCGGGATAAAAATTAAATAATAAATAAATAATAAATCTGGCCCTCCACCCACAAGTCTATCTCTGGTCTAAGGGTCAAGCTAAATGTGATGTTAGCGATACAAATACATTCATGTGCAGTTTTTTTTTTTAAATGCAAACAGCAACTGCCAGGAAGTGGGGATGGGGCAAGTAGCAGCAGGCCTCAGGATGTGGAAACACAATGTTAATTGCCTCCCTGAAACTACTATTTTCACTGGGAGGGGGGGCGGTCTTCTTTTTTTGAAAGATTACCTGAAACTCTGTGCATTAATATATTATCTTTAAGCTTTAACTTTGCCTTTTAAAGATCTCAGTAAGCCCTTCAGAAAAGCACAAATGGATTTTCACATTGTAATATGCTAGATATCAATGAGATTGCAACATAGTCCTTTAAACAGCAGGTAATACAAGCTCATGGGATTTCAGGAACTGTATCAGGAACAGTTGATAGCATCTCTCAGCTATGCTTACTATCACATAGAGTTTCAACAAATCACAGATAGCAATGCTTTGCCACCTGATACCAGCAACAAAGAAGTCTGTTAATCTTTTTCCCCAGCAGCAGAAAGCTTTCTACAAAACAAAATGGAGCCACCAGAACCTGCCAATGAAAGAAATCCATGACCTATAAATGTGTTCTGCAATTTAATTTCTTTAGCATCCAGGCAAAAGTTTCTCCCTTATAAAGTGATTGCACATGACTAGCTGATCATTCAGGTTGCTGATGTAGTAGCAATGCAGTACAGAGTACCAATGAATAAAACAACAATATCTTAAAAACTGGAGCCCGTTTTTGGAACCGCTAAATGGCCACTTATTACTACTGTAAAAATATTTTTTTTATTTCTTTAAAAAGGAAGAGAACATAGCATCAGTAAATACACTCCACAATGTTTTTGGTCATTGACTAGAATGCTGAAAATGAAATCAGTCAAAAGAAAAGATGAAGACCATCTTCTCAAAATATTTTTTCCCTCTGAGTGGTATGGTTAGGTTACAATAAAAATGCAGGTTACACCAATATAAGAGTTTGAAAAGGGGCAGAAGAATTTTATTGGGTTTCCATTATTACGAGTTTTGAAAAATTCTGTTTCTCAGATTTGAATCAGGAGTAGGATCCATTACAGGCCATCACCATCACAAGATAAATAAACAGAGAACTGTGCACAGCTTTGAGAAAGCTGTATATTAAAAAATAACTATCTGGCCCGCGTATATTTCAAACAAGCACTTTCTGTAAGATAGCATTTTCTCTTTTCCTTGGTCCCAATTTGTCTTCAACATATCTATGCAACATTGTGAGCAGAAAGTTGCTGGACTCCTACTCCATCACAACCTTGCTTGGCAACTCTCTGTATTTCATATAATGCAACAAAACATTCCAAGGAAGTATGTGCATAACTTACAACCATTCATTTGGTTCTACTGTTCTAGTCATTAAAATTAATTAATTAAAGGATACTTTCTAGACTATTTTCAAAACTGTTCACTCTTCCCATACGCAGAGTCATCTATAGGCAACCTTTTCCTCCAAAACATTCATTGCAGTAATATTCTGAAATTGCACAACACATTTTTGTTGAAATAAAAATCTTACCTCTACTTCATTCCATTTCAGATCCACAACTTTCTGACCTTCCTTTGGCTCCCATGTAGGCAGTGTCACTGTCGTTTGTGATTGTGGCAAGACAATGTCAGGTTCCACAGTGGCCAATACTGGCCTATTTGGGCTAGGTGCCTCTGTCTCTGTCCATCCAGAGATTGGAGGACTGTAAAATGAGCGTTCACAGTTTGTACCTTCATAGCCTTCATTGCAAACACAGAGATAGCCATCAGCGTTACTACTGCAGTTGCCATGGTGACAAGGGTTACTGGCACATGGATCTGAAACAAACTGAATAGAGACAATATAATGAATCAATTAATACCATGACATAAGATTTGCTTGTTTTACCATAAATTGTAGTGGAATGATATTAATATGTAGCCTAAAAGACTTCAGAGGCATTACATTAGAGACTACATATGGATGGCTCTTCATTCACATTTCAATGAATCAGTTGTCATGTTATAAAAATGTAAATGTACTGCCTTCAAGTCGATTCCGACTTATGGCGACCCTATGAATAGGGTTTTCATGAGGCTGAGAGGCAGTGACTGGCCCAAGGTCACCCAGTGAGCTTCATGGCTATGTGGGGATTCAAACCCTTGTCTCCCAGGTCATAGTCCAACACCTTAACCACTACACCACACTGGCTCCCACTTGTCATGTTATAGTGGGTGTAATAAGCAAAATTTGGCAGTGTTACGATATGTAAAAAAGCCTTATGAAAGGGATGCTATGGAATCATAGACTACTGGAAACATTTCTGTGTCTAAAAATATACTGTGCTGTTTTTATGAAACAAAGGAAAGATCAAACAGCCATCCTTTCCTCTTGCTCTTGACTGAGTTAATGACCTCTACTGTCAACAACTGAGGATCACAGTAGTATTCCTGATATGACTCTACCCAGTAACTGACACTCTACCCTCAATAGCCCCTGGTTACGGTCTTGCCTGGCCTGAACTTTGATAGGTAAGTAATGGTCTCTTTTCAAAACCTGTGTTGATGAAACACTTGTTACATTTTACATTTGTTTCTATTGAAAGTACTGTTATGGTTTATTTTTTTAAAAGTTATTTTTAGAACTAAAGAGTAGTTGCAGTATAATCAGGGCCGGTGCTATCACTAAGCCAACTAGGCAGCTGCCTAGGGTGCAGACCTCAGAGGGGCGCAGAACTGACCTTTGAGAGGCACAGTTTTATACAGATTAGTTTTTTAACCCTTGTAAAAATGCAACTGACAATTTATATTTTTTATTTTAAGATAAATACCACAACAGTGCAATGGAATATAATTAACTACAACTCCCATCAGCCCCAGCCAGCATGGCCACAGATGGGAGTTGTAGTTCAAAAAAAGTAACTTTTCCAAGCTGTGGCTCTTGTCGGAGTTTCTAGCAAGAGCTGCAGAGCGGAGATTACTGAGCGAGCTTACGTGTGTGTGTTTGAATCTCTGCTAAGATTCTACCTTCCCTGCAAATTAGTCAGACAGAGACTTTAAAATAAGAAATAACTACTTTATTCTGGAAATACATATTTGATAGGAAAGAGTTCTAGATCTAGCTAACTAGCTATGTTGGAGCAGCTTGCACTGATCCCAGTGCTAGCCCTCATGGTGGTGAGAGGGAGAGACAAAGGAAACGTGTCTGCTCCCCTCGAGAGAGAGAAGAACTGGGAAGGAACTGGGATCAACATCCTTTGCATATCAGTCTAGCAGGAAGGGAAGAGACAGCAGGGGGATCAAAGGACAGGTATAGCCTAGCAACCAAGAGGTCTGCTCTCTAGCTAGCCTTTTTAACCCCATCCACCCTCAACCCACAAGTTTTAACCCCATGCACCCTCAACCCCGCCCTTTCAGGGTTGTAGCCAATAGTGAAGCCAGGGCTGTGTTTTGTTGAGCCAGGCAGTGCCTAGACTTCATTGCAACGTCAGAAAAATTTGAAATTCTCAGTTTGAGTAAGTAAGAATATGGCTTACAGGTTTTTTCCTCTTGTGTGCAACTTAAGAGTCAGACCCTGGGGGCTATTGAAGAGGGCAGTGCTTTGAAAACATTTGCAATATTAAAGTATTTAATCCAATATTTGCTTTCCATGTACCTGGAGTAAACTCCATTGAACTCCATTAGGAATTATATCCCACCTGTTCTGAGCCCGTGGTTCTGAAACCCACTTTGCCAGACAGTCAACTCAATCTCTCTCTTTTAATCAGAACTATTTTATTAAACCAGAAAAAACAAAGGCACACAGAAACCTCAAAGAAAGCGTACAGTCTCTGGGGATGGTGAACTTTGGCAGAGAAATATCTTCAGAGAGAGAGAGAGAGAGAGAGGTAAAAAAGGAGTGTTGTCCTCTGAGGCTACTAGACCTTCTGCTAGCTTCACTCATGACTGAAACAAACTGAGGCAGGTTTGAGAGGGAAAACTAACTAACCAATTAAAGAGAGGGGTGATGTCACCTGACAGGAAGTTACTGAAAGGGTAAGGGAGCATAGAGACAGACCACTAGAGTTCCATAACTCTAACCTAATAAATGCCTTGTTTAGCACAACAAAAGGAGTCTCTATATATACAATTCTAAACCCTGCGGAGGCAGCACACCACCCTTCCTCTCAGTAGGAGCCCAGGGCGGCAAACAAAAGCACTAAAAACACTTTAAAAATCATAAAAACAGACTTTAAAACACTAGGCTCCTTTCTTCCTACAGAGGCCTTCTGGTGACTGGCCTAGCCTGCAGGCACTTAAACCCTTCTTGCCTAAAGCAAGTAGGCTAGATTGTTTGTGCAATTTTTGCATAATTTTTGTTATATCTTATAAATTCTGATAATATTTTACTTTTATTTTATATTTTGAAGAATTTTATCATTTTTAAGTAATTTATACATTAGAATTGTTTTTTATGTATATATGAAATAGACCGTAGAGTTAATTGGAGGTTATGTAATACACACACACACAAAGTGAAAATGCACTTAATTTTTAATCTTACAGTCACATCTTAATCTGATTTAGAAAATTGAAGTTAGCCATTTTTGGGGGGGGGTGCAAGTAGTTAGCCTTGCCTAGGGCTCAAAATAGCCTGGCACCGGCACTGAGTATAATAGAGGCTGTTTCTACATTCAGCTGGTTCAACTGTTTTTACACTTCATGAAGCCGCTTGATCCCTCTCAACACTAATAAGCGAACAACTGTGCACCCTCTTTTGAACATGCATGTCCTCCCTTTCTAAGTCTTGACAACTCTCATTTCCCATATTATATTGTTAACCACTTTGGGATGCCCCATGAGAAGTGATTCTTAAACATAACAATAGCAGCAACAGGTTTTTAAAAATATTTGCAATCATGTGCTCTGTAGGGCTTAAGTGTGCTCAAAATAGGTTGTTTTATTAATTAGTTCGAACACATTTCAAGAAAATTAACATATTCTGCATTCTAAGTAGTGCAGTAAATCCACTAGAAATGTTTAGAATATAGGGCACAGTATCCCTAAGGAAGAGTTCTCAAAGCACACTGGGCCCAATTAATAAGCAACGTATTATCAGCACACCATTTTAAGAAAGTTCATCGGTTAATTTTTTGATGCCTTCCCACACTTCTTGCCAGGCTGCAGGTCCCACAAACATGTATTCTAACCTTTCTCTTTTAATCCATTATCCAAACTCACATCTCAGGTGAAAGTTCTCCTCTCTTTTGATCATTCTATCATCATAAAAAAGCCTGATGAATGTGCTTCAAGTCTGCACAAGCATATGTTATAAACCCTACTTTTAATTCATCAGTTCATCACTGCAACTTTGCCTCTCTGCACAAGATATTTAAATAGGCAACAAAGCTGGTCATCTTAAAGGACATGCCATTGTCTTGAATGTTCTGGGGACCTGCAACATGGAAAGGGGAATTTACCACTGTGGCATAGAGATAGCAAGTCACACAGAAGTGTCAAAAATGCAGTCACGGGTGCTCTATCTGTATGGAAGACTTAGAAATTATGAGGCTTACAAATTACACAGATTTCATTCTCTTCAAATGTTTATTTACCCATACAGATTTCAGTCCCAATGAAATGTAAAAATTCATTTTAAAAATTGTAATTAATATGAAGAAAAACAAAAATGTTAAAAAAGATCTAACCTACATTCTCCTAGGATTAAGAAAAGGACGTAATTTGCTTATATCTTTTTAAATTATAATCCATCAAGGATTTAATAGATTGTTGATTTGGCTTAATTAAAAAAAAGAAAAAATCACAGTTATTGGGAATGGATTCAGGAATTTGCAGAGACCAGTGAAGGACAATGAACAGGAAGTAGTACTTTTTCTGCTTCCTCCTAGCTCCCAAAATGTCACCTCATATGTATGAGCGCACTGTAAACTTCTCTCTTTAAAAGATCTATGATGATGAGGCTTCTTGGATCAAGTCCCAATACAAAATAGTTCAGTAGAAACGCTAACATGAGGCAATATTACGCCTGGTTACAGAGCTCAAGGATGAGGAGAAAAAAGATAATTACGTTTTGAGGAGATCATTTTCTTCCTTTAAAACTGGAAAAGGGGAATAATGTTCTTTATCCATTTAAAAGCCACAAACCTCTACAGGGTGAATATAATGTTTTCAGGCAGTTCACAAAGAGCCTCCTCATTTTAGGCAATGCTTTGGTCAATTATTAAGGTTCCTGTCTACACTGTTAGTACAGGGCAGCCTCATTCTTGCCAGCTGCTGTGCTCCCCCTCCCATATAGCTTCATCTTTATTCCTCTGCACATAGCATCCTCACTCTCCTTCAAAGTCACATGACCAAATGTCCTGTTTTGATATGACACATTGATCATGTTTCCCCTTGAGCAGTTTATTCTCAACACCAATCAGTTATTAAGTAACAAATGAATCATGCACAAGTCTCTCAGTTTCTTGGATGCCTTTAAAAGAGAATTAAATAAATTCATGAAGGTTAAGGCCTCTTCTCTTCCCCCCCCACACACAAAAAATACTGTACCCCTACCATGTAGGAGGCTACTTAAAAAGGAGAAATAACTCCAAAATGTACACTTAGTCACACAACTCTATAGAAAGTGACTGTCAATCAAAACCTTAGCCTTTTTACTCCAGCTCCACAAGGACAGAAGGATGACAACATATTTGGAGATGTCTAAAACATTAAGAATACATGATAACCATTCACATAAGACAGTACATTTTGTACACGAAAGTGTCTCTCCTGTGCTCATCTAATTTCAAAAATAACTACAGACTGGACACCTTGGAAGTATTTAGGCTATGTGGTAAGGCAGCTCATGCTGGCAGACCTCCGCTCTTTATAGATTTTATGGAAAACTGCATCAATATTTTATCTTGGTACTGACCAGCAAATGTGGTTAGGGATGATCCAAATCAAATATGCTTTTAAAAAACCTGAGAAGTATGAATATAAAGCAATGCAAAGTACAGCTTCCTTCAGCTCTTAAAAAAAATTAAGGTCTTAAAACAGAAATATTGGTTTGTTTCCTTTTTACCCCACCCTTCTTCCCAAAGGACCCCATGGCATTTAAAGCATATTAATGATATATGCTGTACATCATGTTGTGTAAGACTGCATGGCATCTTAAGATGGCACTGACAGGCAGTGAACTGAAAATATAAGCAGCATGACACCTTTAGGTCAAGGCAGCATGTATTAAGTAATCCTGCACACAACTGCCATAATAGCAGAGAACTGGGTCTTTAAAATGTGCAAGAGATGACTTATGATGCATCATTTATTTTTACTTATTTTGGAGTATTTATACAATGCCTGCTAACCAAACACACAATGCTACAATAGTCAGTAGAATGGGGGCACAGGTGTATAACTGTCCCTCTTAATTCTCCAGTGTTCCAAAAACTGCCACTCTGCAGCTGAATTTCCTGGCCTGGGATTGACTGCTGAAGCAGCAGATATTAGCCCCTCACAGCCCAGGACTTCCCTCACTGGGCTACTGCTGATGTCGCTCACAACCCTTAGCTCTGGTGGTAGATGCAGAAGGCACTAGGGGAGCAAAGATGTATGATAGATTTATGCTAGATGTCAGGCTGCCACTTAAAACATATTGCAGAAATCTAACAATTTAGATTTCTTAGACTGTGGATGCCAAGGAATGTGGGCTATTATCCATATGCTGGGGCCAGTCATTTTGACTTGCTGAGAAAAGTCAAGAAAAAGCCACTTGCAATTTGACCCAATCATCTTTATTCAGATTCAGAGGTTCAAAGGGACTTAGCTCAAATTAGGATGCTTCTGACTGCAACCTTAGACCACAACCCTATGCACACTCACTTGGCAGCAGCAACAGAATCCAATGAGGCACATTCTGAGTCCACATGATCAAGGTCTCTCTCCATGTGATTTTATTTCTTTATTTTATTTAAAAAAAACATTTAGGAGTTATCCTTCCAGTTAGAACCTTGGGACCCAATGTGACATACAAAAGGAATAAAATGAAGTACAGATACAAATTAAATACAGGACTACAATAAGTCTAATAGTATAGTTCAGTAGCAGTAAAACAATAATCAAACAAGTGCAATCTGTCATCACCTGTGAATATCGTAAGAAAAGTTTGCAACAGGTGGTGAACACAAAGGATTTTGCAAGAAAGGGCACACACAACAGAAAACAAGATCCTGCTCTTCATACTCACAAAGCCTTTTAAACTATAAAGAGAAATGAAGGGCAAGGCCTGCCTCCCAGAAATATTTCGATGAACAGGGAGGAACATATGAGAGCTGGTGTTTTCTAAGGTTTGTAGGATCCCAGCCATTAAAGTTAACAATCACCATTTTGGATTGGCAGCCAAAGAAGTCACATTGGGACTGGAGCGGAACAGTTTCTTATCCATGCTCTAATCAAAACACAACCAGCTACATTCTGCACTAGCGAAACAGTCAGAGACATCTTCAAAAGATAACCAGTGTTAAACTCATAACAGAAGAATTCACCACAGTAATCTCAACAGAAGTCAGATCTTAATCAGAGAGGATAGTTTACATACATGAAGGTAACAGAAAGTGCTCCTGGCCATTGCCACAATGTCCGTATCAATTAACAGATGAATGTTAAGGAGCATCCCTCAGTTGTGTACCTGCTCTTTCAGAAGGAGTATGATTGGGGATGGGGGAAACATTCAACTTAGTTCACATTTAAAGGTGAACCTACCTAGTTGGCACTTTCTGAAACAATATGTGAACTGAAACACAGCCATCCTTTGAAATTTACACTTCTCCAGATTTTGCAGTGTAGTTTTCCAGCCAAGTAATGTGCACAAAAATGCATATACTATGGTAAAGTCAAGAGCTTGGAAGTAACTTGTTACAAATAACAACTTACTTGTAATTTATTACTTTTTTTTAGCAACGAGTGGGTAACTTTGTTACATTTTGCTAGTAATAAAATTGGTAATTTCATTACTTTTCAGCTGCAACTGTAACATTTCCAGTGTTACTTTTGGAGGTTATCGGGGGGGGGGGACAGGGGAAGCTTCTACTCCTCTGATTGGTGGACAAAGACAAAAGACATGTGCCTCACACTGGGCTTCTGCGCAGCGTTGCTCTTCCCTTGTGCTCTGTGTTAGGAGGCCATGAGGGAGGAGGTGGAGAGCCAGACGGTCGTGGAGTGGAGACAGAGAGGGAAAAAATGCTTCGAAAATGGATAGTGGAGGGAGAAAGCTGGAGGGCAAGGATGAAGAGGAGAGACGGCAGCAGCAGGATGGAGATGAAAAGGTGTGGAGGTGAGTGACTCTGTGTGTGTGTGTGTGAGAGAGAGAGAGAGAGAGGGAGAGAGGGGGGGAGAGGGGGGGAGAGGGAGAGAGAGAGGGAGGGGAAAGGGAGGGAGGGAGGGAGAGAGAGTTAGGGTTACACTTTCCAGCTTTCAAGAATGATCTCTGGACTCACTCCGGATGGTGGATCTCTGCTCACTCACCCTCCCGCCCTCCCCCCACACCCACCTGCAAGCCCACTCCCTCCCTCCCTCCCTCAACCTACTGCCCCCCAACCCCTGCTCTCGCCCCCTACTAACTCACTCACCCTACCATCTCACCACTGCACCACTCTCTTGCCCTCACCCCCACCCCCGCTCGCTCACTCCCTCCCTCATTCACCTTACCATCCTTACGCCCTGCCCTGCACCTGCCTGCAAGCCTGCTCGCTCACTCGCTCTACCACCCCCAAACCCCGCTCTCTTGCCCCCCCCGCTTGCTCACACCCTACCACCCCCACCCCTGCTCTCTCACCCTACCGCCCCACCCTCTTATTGCTCACTCCCTCATTTGCCCTACCGCCCCCTGCTAGCTTACCCCCTGCTTGCACACTCACTTTACCTCCCACCACCACCCGCTCTCTCGCCCCTGCTTGCTCACTCACCCTAACACCCCCACTCTCTCACCCCCGCACACTCAGTTGCTCTCTTGTCCCCCGCTCACTGACTCGCCCTACTGCCCCACCCTACCCGCTCTCTCACCCAATGCCCACCCACCCCGCTCGCTCACTCCCTCATTCGCCCTAGGAAACTCAAGCAGGCATGAACTAATGCTGCACCTCCACAAGGTAACAGATGGAAGTGGCCAAATAGGCGTTGTCACTTCAGAGCACAGATGAGAGACAGCAAATCCCAGCAAATGGAAAAACAACAGATGAAGAGAAATGTTTCTAAGGAAGCCCTACTACTGTGATATCATTTTTTCTCTTTCTATGGATTTATTTTTAATGTAGAAGAGCGTTTACAAATTGTATCCTCTGCCTGCATCCTGAAATGATAAGAGTCCTTTTTTGTCACCTCATGCTGCATGCACAGACCAGGACCAAGAATGACCCTCAATTAGCGTCTTATGAATGGATGAAAAATCCACCCTCCAAGTCTTAAGATGTGCAGGGCAGGTTCAGTGGCCAGGGCCTAGGGCACCATCTGTGCAGCTGCTTGGAGCAACAGGCAGCTATGAGTGATAAAAAGGTACGGAGGTCGATAAGAACACATGGAAAAAGCTATCAGGACAGATTTAAGTAAACCTGAGCTCGAGTTCACTTTAAAGTCTTCTCCATGGAACTGCTGTCAACAAAATAATTGCACTTCACCGTCACCACTGTGCCCACATAGTCTCAGTCAGTGGAGCTTTGGAACAGGTCAAAGCTGTGAAAAACTCCCACATCCATCCATCCATCCCATCCATCCATCCATCCATCCTATTCTGCCCTTCCTCCCAGCAGGAGCCCAGGGTGGCAAAGAGAAGCGCTAAAAACACTTTAAAACATCATAAAAACAGACCTTAAAATACATTAAAACAAAACATTTAAAACATTTTAAAAAGCTTTAAAAACATCTTTTTTTAAAAAAGATTAAAGACATTATTAAAAAAACATATTAAAAAGCAATTCTAAGACGCAGACTGGGATAGGTCACAACTTAAAAGGCTTGTTGAAAGAGAAAAGCCTTCAAAAGGCACCGAAAAGATAGCAGAGATGGCGCCTGCCTAATATTTAAGGGGAGGGAATTCCACAGGGTAGGTGCCACCACACTAAAGGTCTGTTTCCTATATTGCGCAGAATGAGCCTCCTGATAAGATGGTATCTGCAGGAGGCCCTCACCTGCAGAGCACAGTGATTGACTGGGTATATAAGGGATAACACAGTCTTTCAGGTATCCTGGTCCCAAGCTGTATAGGGTTTTATACATGAAAACTAGAACCTTGAAATTGGTCCGGTAGCAAATGGGCAGCCAGTGCAATTGTTTCAGCAGCAGGGTGACATGTTGGCGATACCCTGCCCTAGTGAGCAGTCTCGCTGCTGCATTTTGCACCAGCTGCAGCTTCTGAACCAACCTCAAGGGCTGCCCCACATAGAGTGCATTACAGTAATCCAGCCTGGAGGTTACCAGTGCATGGACAACAATAGTCACGCTATCCTGGTCCAGAAATGGCCGCAGCTGTCCTAGCCACGGAAATCACCTGGGCCTCTAGTGACAAAGATGGATCCAGGAGCACCCACAGACTACAAACCTACACTTTCAGAGTGAGTACGACCCCATCCAAAGCAGGCAACTGACCAATTATCCAAACTCGGGTACCACCAACCCACAGTGCCTCCATCTTGCTAGGATTCAGACTCAGTTTACTAGCCCTCATCCAGCACACCACTGAGTCCAGGCAGCGGTCCAGGGCTTGCACAGCCTCTCCTGATTCAGATGTTACAAAGAAATAGAGCTGGGTATCATCAGCATACTGCTGACACCTCACCCCAAAGCTCCTGATGACTCGTTCCAAGGACTTCATATAGATGTTAAACAGCATGGGGGACAAGATGTTACCCTGCGGCACCCCACAGCACAACTGTCAGGGTGCCGAAAGACAGTCACCAAATGCTATTCTCTGAGAGCGACCTTGGAGATAGGATCGGAAACACTGTAAAACAGTGTCCCCAATACCCATCTCACCAAGTCAGCACAGAAGGATACCATGGTCAATGGTATCAAAAGCCGCTGAGAGATCAAGTAAGAATAACAGCGTCACACTCCCCCTGTCCTTCTCCCGATAAAGGTCATCCATCAGGGTGACCAAGGCCAATTCAGTCCCATAACCAGGCCTGAACCCAGACTGGGATGGGTCAAAATAACCCGTTTCATCCAAGAGTACTTGCAATTGCTGCGCCACAACCCTCTCAATCACCTTCCCTAAAAAGGGGGTATTTGCAACCGGTCACAAACCAATGTGTCCAGGGTGGGCTTTTTTAAGAGTGGTTGGATCACCGCCTCTTTCAGAGTGGCTGGAACCACTCCCTCCTGCAATGATGCATTGACCACACCCTGGATCCACTCGATCAAACCCCCTTGGCAAGCTTTAAATAGCCAAGAAGGGCAAGGGTCGAGAGGACACATTGCTGGATGCATCATCGCAAGCACCTTGTCTATGTCATCAGGCCACATCAACTGAAACCGTTCCCAATAAGTTGCAGCAGACGTTGAACTGGACACCTCATTGGGGACTACAGTAGATGTGGATGGGGCATCAAGACTGCTATGGAGACGAGCAACTTTACCCTCAAAGAGCCTTGCAAACAATTCACAGTGGGCCGCTGAAGGGTCTAAAACTCCATTTCCTGGAGTTGATGTCAACAGACCCCTGACAATACGGAAAAGCTCCACCAGACGGCTACTTGAGGATGCGATGGAGGCACAGAAGTGGGCCTTCTTCGCTGCCCTCACCGCCACACAGTAGGCACAGTTATGATGCTTTACTCGTGCCCGATCAGCCTCACAGCACATCTTTCACCTCTTGCACTCTAGCTGTTGTCCAGCCTGTTTCATTGCCCTTAGCTCACTGGTGTACCAAGGTGCAAACCAGGCTCCACAATGCCAGAGAGGGTGCTCGGGGGCAACCGTGTCGAGAGCCCGACACGCCTCACTGTTCCACAGCGTGACAAGTACTTCAGCAGGGTCACCTGCTCTATCTATGTTATATTTTAGTCTATGTACGCCGCCTAGAGTGGCCGTTAATTCGGCCAGATAGGCGGCCTAGAAATACAATTTTATTATTATTATTATTATTATTATTATTATTATTATTATCTACTGGGAACTCCCCCAGGGCATTCAGGAATCCAGTGGATTCCATTAGGCTCCGGGGCGGACCATCTTAATCTGTCCACCACCCCTGCAGGGAAGGATCAGAGCTACAAGTCTAACTTCACCAGGAAGTAATCTGACCATGACAATGGGGTGACATCCACCACCCCTATCTCCAAACCACTCCTTCCTCCATCTGGAGCAAAAACCAAGTCGAGGGTGTGCCCTGCCCTATGTGTTGGGCCAGTAACAACTTGAGACAGCCCCATGGTCGTCATGGAGGCCATGAAGTCCTGAGCCAGAACACTAGAGGCACCCTCAGCATGGACACTGAAATCACCCAGCACAATCTTTCTGGGCTCCTCCAACACCACAGCCCAGACAGCCTCCACCAGCTTGGACAGAGAAGCTGCCGGGCAGCAGGGTGGACGATACACCAGCAACAACCCTAGTTTATTGTCTCCTCGGCCCGACATCAGGTGCAGGCCCTCACAGCCAGCTCCAAGACAGACTGGTTTCCTGGTGACAAGAGATGGAAGTTCTGTAGACCACAGCAACTCTTCCCCCCCCCATCCCTGCAGCCTGTGCTGGTGTCGCACCGAGTATCCAGATGGGCAAAGCTGGGTCAGATCAACTTCTCCAAGCTTACCCATCCAGGTCTCAGTAATGCACACCAAATCAGCACCTTCATCTGCAATCAAATCATAGATGAGAGTGGTCTTATTGTGTACTGATCTGGTGTTAAACAGCAACACACAGGCCAGTGGGCACAGCAGATGAGCAACAAACAACCCATCCATGAGAGGAGTGGCAGCAAGTAACAAGGCACAGATAGCCTTGCCCTCATCTTCTATGGTAATTCACCACCTCCCCATGGCTATATTTCCCTCTGCCTGTAATCACTGAGAGTGGGGTTGCATCACCCATGTTCCTCCGTACTAAGACTCCTCCTAAACACCTGATATGGACCCAACACGAGCCCACCAACAAAACCTGCTGGAATGAATTATCCCAGTAGGCCTCTGCAAGGATTGGGAACAGTCATACCCATTCAAACTTGTTCACACAGGGCCCATCTACTCCCCCTCCTGTCTCACACCCAGGGAGGGCCAGCCTTCTGCCAGTTACAGACTCTCACTCTGAAGGCATCTGGTGACTTTCTCCTATCATTCAGTTCACTGCACAGGCTCCCACTCTGTGCAGGAACTACACATGCAAAACATGCCCTCCCCACCACCAATCTCCTCTAAATTGGTTTAACAGAAAACCAATTAAAAAAAGAAAAGGTAATAGAAGGGGGTAGCATCCTCGCCCTCAGAACTCCCTAAGGGACTCCCCAAGGAGCAATCCCCTTTGGTGTTGCCCCTTCGGTGGCGACCCCGCCAGCAGCAGACCCATCGCCCAAGTGCAGCTGGACTTTTATGCCTCCTGACCCAGCCAGCAGCTGTTGCAAGAGGCTGCAAGATTAACAGCAGCCTCTCTCTGGAGCAAGGATCAGGCAGCGGGTCCCAGGCCTTGCAGCACTTACCAGGGACTTCAGTTGTCTTGAGAGACAGCAACCCAAAGAAGCGAGCAGCAAGCACCCAGACGCTCAGATACTCACTCCCAGGGCAAGTCGTCTTCATTCCCTTCTGGATCAATGAGCTTGCAATGCTCATTGGGCTATGCCTATAAGATTTTTTTTTAAAAAGGAACTGAAATGTAATTGTAGTGATTACTTTTAAGAAAAAGTAAAGTAATCAGTTACTTTCAGAGCAATTGTAGACCTTTGGAAGATGGCGGCGGTATCGGCAGTGTTTGGAACAGCTCTTGGTCATTACCAAGCTTTTAATCTCATTTGGTGAGCTCCAGTCACAATACAACAACTCAAATCAAACTAAAACAGCTCTGGAAGCTTGTTTATTTCTCTTGTTCAGCGAAGGTGGGAGGAAGGCTGAAGGTCGAAGGAGATAATAGCAAAGAAAGAACCCCTTCCTGCCCATGGACATTAAAGACGTCAAGGAAACCTCCCTCTGCCTCTGGAGAGAAAAGGTCAAGGAGCTACGACTGACTAAGAAGTTGGTATATATTTTATACAATCAAGTTTTAAATTGTGCTGGGGGTATTCGGCAGTAGAAAGAAGCAAGCTAAGTTTACTGTAAGTTTACTTTAAGGCTACAAGGAGTTTTTTTAATTATGGTTCTTACATGACAAGCGAGTAAGACCTTAGGGGTCTCCTTACCCCCAGTGTTAGACCTTCCAAAAAAGACAAGGAAGAGACAAACCAAAATCCTTTCCTATTTCCCTTCGAAAGAGGAATGTAAAAAAGAAGTACCAAATCTTCATTCCACTAGCCTTGATTGGTCCATGGACTATGCAAAGAATGGCCTTGATATCTACCTGAAAGAGGACTTCACAAGGGTTAGATCTGGCAACTGAAATTACCCAAGCGGAATCATTAGTGAGTCCAACCCCTGGGGCTTGGAGAAGTCTTGACACCTCTTCACAAGTAGCTGTACCTGACCCAGACCTAGATAGCTCCTATATCCAGTATGGGAGGATTATAACCACTGAACTGATCCTGAATAAATGCAAGGACCTAAAACCTTCTGAGGAACCCAAGATTACTAAGGACATAAACCCAACTGTTTGTTCTTTCTCAGATAGACGAGACATGATTTCAAGCCAGGATAATTTAGCTTCATCCAAAGTGGAGATGCATTTGGAGCTAATAACTAAAGAACAGGATTCAATCAAGAAACTTCTGTCAGAATGTTATGGTCTGCTAGTTATTATAGCTAAATTACATACAAGAGATGATGGGCCAGTATATTTGGAAAGAAATGATGCCAAGATCACAGTCAAGACCAAAGAGAAAGATGTGAAGGAAAGACATAAAAAGGGTGTAGTAAGGAAAAAACTCGGTAAAGAAAAGCGAAACTTAAAGGAAGCAGCACATAAAAGGAGTAAAAACATCAAGTCTAAAGGGAAGGGCCAAAAAACAACTAAACCATGTAAGGTAATGAATTTTTAAAAGCTTTTTAACTTGTTGGAGGACCCACTAAGAGCAATTGCAATTGTAACTGTAATTACTACTTTTGGGGCCATGTAATTGTAACTGTAATTTATTACTTTTTAAAAATAATCTTCCAAGCTCTGGGTAAAGTGTGCATAAAAAGCAAATATTAGTGAAAGTAACATACAAAAAAGCATTATAGGGAAAATATAACTATTAGGGGAAATATGCTTGCAAAAAATGTATATATTAAGCAAAACTGCATACAAAAATGTAGATTAGAACTTCACACTATAAAATGCTGACGACTTTTCATGAAGGCCTAAAAAAGAATTTGCAAACTTATGTGGAAATATGGAGAACTGAACTTAAAATTGGAAAAGTAATCAACCAAAACTGACAGATTCACTCCTCTCTAAATATGACTAACCTGTCAACAACTATGGGTGGTGTTACAGTCATCATGACTTGCATTTTATTGTGATTCCTATAGAAGGCAGGTTATACAGGGAAGGAATGAGTTAACAGCAATAGTTAACAAGGAGCCGGTTGCATCAGTTTCACAGCTGCAGGAATTCAGAGTAATTAAGCAAAGGCCCATAAAAGAAGGAGGGTGGCTGCAGCAAAGTGTGGGGGATGAAGGAGTCGTGTGAGGAAGGTGCTATTGTGTTTGTTTATGATCCTGTGTATCCAGAGAACTTTATTTGTGTATCGCAAGTAAAGCTTCTCCTTAACAAAGCTGTGGCAGTCTATCAGGTGTCTTATTGCTTCAACCAACTGGGCAACAGGGCTACTTATGCTTCCAACAGGTGGTACTCAACTAAATCCTTGTGCTAGCAAAGCATTCCTTCCCCTCTCCTCCCCCTGTGCACACCCTGCACCATTCCAAAAGCTGCTCCAGAGGGTTGGGGGAAAACCCAGATCAGATTTAGGGGGTACGTGGTGGGGAGAGGGAGAGAACATTCTGTTGCACAAAGATAAATCCTTGCGCTAAGGGAATGTTCACCTTAGCATTGCATTGAAAACAAACCTTTGGCTTGTCTGAATTCAGTTTCATTGTGCTAGCCCTAATTTACCCCAGAACAGAACTCAAGGAATTAATTGCTACCCTAACATTCACAGAAAGAGAAAGACACTCTGCACCTTCAAACTATGGGTGACTGTCACAGGGCTGCATGCAGTTATTTTTAAAAGATGGGGACAAGATAAACACTTTGTGGCACCCCAGATGATAAGTAGGAGAGCTGTCATGCAGGCTCATCCTCTGGAATGGGCCAATCAGAAAAAAAGAGGAACTGCTGCAATAAAGTGCCACAACCTCATTCATTTCAGCCAATCCAGAAGAATTTAAATGATCAGCGTTATCAGAAACCCAGTTTAGAGCTAATTTGAAAAACAACAAATTACACTGAAACAGTAGCCAAGGACTCAACCAGAACACTGTTGCAATACCCTGTTATCAAGGACATAAGCATGCAAAAGATGCTCAGGGGCAGGAGCATGTGGCATGCGTTTCTCCTCCACAGTTTCTCTCTTTCTCTCTCTCTCTCTCTCTCTCTCACACACACACACACACACACACACACACACACACAGAGGGCTGTGGAGTCGGAGTCGTGGAGTCCCTGGGGCTGATGGGAGTTGTAGTTTTAAAAAAGTAACTTTTCCAAGCTCTGGATTCACGTGGTGGTGATGAAATGCCTTGTGCTACCATTTTACCACAGTAAATGTGTTATTACTAGTTAATATGCATTTGCCATTTATGAAGGAGTCGGAGTCGGACAGTAGAAAAATAGAGGAGTCGGAGTCGAAGGTCTGGCGTACCGACTCCACAGCCCTGCATGCACACACACACAGAACAAAATGGGATGCTTTCCACAGGGGGATAAAAATGTTCATGAAATGCACCTCCCATTTCAACACAATGTAAATGTACCTTCTACTTAAACTTTCTTAGTTGACTTTTTATATCTGCATCAAGCTAAAAATGAACTCAACACTTAAGCAACTTTTTTTTTTAAAAAAAGCCTAAAATAGTAGCATAATGTATACCAATTCTAAAGGATAGAAAGTAATATTTTCTCAGTATAAAACAAGAATGAAACACAAATTAGCTCTAGAGGCATTATGTTTCTCTGATTTCTTTTTTGGAGAAAAATAGATGATTCTAAGATGCAGATGAGGTACAGCTGCACAATTAAGTGCAAATAAGTAACTCAGATGAAAAGGACAAAAACACATTTCTGTAGATAAATCTTATATAAGTGGTAAACATATCAAAGACCGAATGAGCCCTTAATACCTTACTGAACGTGTTCATAATACTAGAAATGATGGTAAAGCCACACTCTCATATGAAAACAAAGCAAAACATAAACTCTATACAGCCGAGTCCCAAATATTCAATAAATATTATCACTACAATGGAAGCACCAAGTCAGTTAAGGATGGATATAAACTAACAATATTAAGTAGTCATGCCTCACTACAAATAAAATAAATGTTTTATATTGAATAAGTTATACATGTAACAAGTTTCCATATTAATACAGCTCAGAAGTTGCAGTCTCTGTGCAAATGAGAGTTCACTTCCACTGGCTTAGCAAAAACACAGTCTGTATATTTTACATGGGTGCTTCGAGCCTTTGATAGCCTTCCCACTTTCTATGTTGGAATACTTCTCAAACACCCAGTTAGCCCAGTTTCCCAATGTATTACTAGTCAAAATTCATAGCAATGGGATTAATTTTTAATTTAAATAATTTTACTGATGTTTTAACATGGCAATGTTAAAAACTGGCAAGATAGCTTCTTATACCAAAAGGTTACAAAATGTTATAATTGACAGAAATTGATTAATCTGAAGGGGGCATGGCCAAGGCATGGAGAAGATGCAAGCTTAAAACAGAAGCTGCAGAAAAGAACACTGGAATCACTCCCCATCAGGAAGTTTGCAGCAGCCAACCACCCCCAGAAGTGTTCAGGATTTAAAGGAGAATATCAGCAAACCCAAGGCATGCTAAAAGGCATGCTAAAACAGATGATCTCAGTATGTTTTTCAAACCCAAGGATTGTGACCTCACTAAACAGCAACACCTGTTGCAGGCCTCTGCAAAAATGGTGCCTCCTCCATCAAAATCTGCTGAGATGCAAAAAAAAGGGGAGAGTAGCCTCAGCGATGAGTTCGCTGCATATTAGAGCCAATACAAATATTACTTATGAATATGTGGAAGGAATTAATGAGCTTTGTGGAGGAACAGCTAGTGGAGATCAATATGAGACTGAATTTGATTTCTGACACAGTGGCCTCAGCACAATATCAAGGCCTAGATCATAAAAGAAGATTAAGTATCTACAAAAAGATAACATATGAGAAATAAACTTGAGGATGCAGAGAAAATAGTGCATAATGTACTACTTAATCTATGTAGATTCCAGGAGGAAGCTGAAGGAGAAGATATTATGGGCTTTGTTTTGCAGTGATTCACCTCTGTTATTCCTGAGTTAACTTTTGTCATAAATCAATCTGGAATGAGCCCATCCATATGAAAAAAAAAACCCAGATATTGTTCTTCATTTTGCATGTTTTAAAAAGGAAGAAATTTGGAAGAAATTATGTGATGTGCAAAATGTCTCCTATGATAACCAGCCAATCACAGCGTTACAAGATCTAGCCCCCAAAACACTCAGGAAAAGGGGGAATATGAAGCCTCATACCAGGAAACTACAAGAGACTGGTATAAAATACGGTGCGGTTTCCCATTTCAGCTGATTGTTATGAGGCTAATGACCCAACAAACAATGACAAACAATCATGAGACAGTGGTGCTTCTGACCATTCAAGAAATAGAGCTACTGATGGAAGCACAACACATGGCTGCGCCAGAAGAAGGGGAGGAAGAACAGGTGAACTTTCAGATGATGGCTGGGAAGAAGTCTCCCATAACTGGCGTTCTCATAAAAGGAGGATGAACGCTGGCCAAAATGAGCCATCAGTACCTACAGGCAGATTTCTTTGCTCAAGATCAACAAAGTTCCGCTGACTTTTTGGACTTGCAATTAATCCTCATGTTATTGGTTCGCTTGCCTCCCTAAGGTACAGGAAGGTTGGTTATTATGTTTTGAACTCATTCTTATACACTTCCCTTGGTGGGAACTAGAGATGTGAGATTTGAGTTATGCTATATATGGTAGAACCCCCAGCAGGAAATGTGTGGGGTAAAATTTATTTTATTTTATTTTTCTTACTGATGGTCTCCTGCCTCGGCTGGCATGAGCATGAGGCTGTACAGCATACAGACTTACTAAACTAGGTAAGAATTAAGTTGTGTTTCCAGCATTTTCTGGAGATGGGGTAAGAGGGTAAAGAAGCAAATTTGGAATGGGTATTAACTGACTTAAAACTGGCTGACTTAAAACTTGTTGCATTGAATGTGAAAGGAATGGGAGATGAAGTTAAGCAGAGAAAGATATCTTATTTACTTAAAATGCAACCCCATATCACCTTTTTGCAAGAGATTCATAAAGCTCACCAAAATCATGCTCTCTTGAAACACCACCATTTGGGAACCAAACCACTTATATCTGGCTCTGCTAAATCAAGAGGGGTGGCTATAATTTTACACACTCAGTTGAGCTTTAAGTTGGTGGCCATTCTTAAATATAAGAATGGATGGTTTGTGTTCGCTAAGGGTGTGTTGGGAACAAGGAAGTGACACTCGGCTCCATATATGCACCCAATATGGGTCAGTATGTTTTTTGAAAAAAGTAATGGGAAAACTGCAAAATTTTGTTGAAGGTGAAATTATTTTGAGTGGAGATCCTAATCTGAATGTGCGGGGCTCTCCCTTATTCCCTTAGTGACTTGGAGGGCTCCCATGCAGTGAATTTTCAAAGGGAGCGCGGGAAGGTGAGGCAATATTGGCTGCTCAAGTTTTTGCAACAACAAGATTTAAGAAATATCTGGAGTGAGCTGAATCCATTTGACAATAGTTTTTCTTACCACTCAGCACAGCATAATTCTCACTCCCCTCCCCGCCACCAATCTGCTCTGCCCTGCTCACCCCTAGCATCACAGAGAAGGAGACAGGAGAGAATGGGCCCTCTCTGAGTGGAAGGAGAGAGCAGCAGTCAGAGCAAAAGCATCTCCAGCAGGGCCAGATCACGGAGGACGAAGAAGAACAGGAAGAGGAAGCGCCACATGGTGGAGCAAGCAACAGGCTGCAAGCTGCAATCCCCTGGATCTATTTCTATCTGTAATTCATGTTCCCAATATGTTTCCAAACTTTTTGTGGAGCTGTAGGATGTAGTTAACATTATTTTATGCATTGCTAAGTTTAACCCTTTTGAGTTGTCCTCTGTGGATATCCCTGATTCCTCAAAGCAACTCAATCTTCCTGTTGCGCTTTCTTTTACTTCCCTAATCATTAAAAAGTTTTTAATTTCTCCATAGTAGCCACAGAAGGTCAGTCTCTCCCAACCTATTCCTTACCCCTCCCCCCCGAAATAAGATGGCCATTTATATAAAAAATCTTCTGTACAATAAAGTCCCGTGGCACACCACCTTCTAATATCGTATATTCAGCATTTTTTTGTAAAAACTTGGAGTGTTGTGCCAAGGGAACTAATGAAGACACTGTCAATGTCAGTATATTCATCTTCATTTTCCAACTGTTAAAAAAAGTTTCTGTAAACCTAATTTTGCAATTTCAGCCCTTTAAGCTTTTGCTTTACAAAATGGTATGAGGACAGTGGGATACCATCTAAAATTTTACTTTCTGTTAATACCCACTGTTTATTGCTATCTTCCAACATAAATGAAATCATACACCTTATTAGATAAATAACACAATTCTAAATTTGGTAGACCCCATCTCTTCAACCCTGGCTGACAACTATCTCTTACTAATGGGGGGATGCGCAAAATTTAAAGAATTGATTTTTATTTGTCATCATTTTAATTATCAAGTGGGAATCCAAATTGGAAGGTAATATTAACTCAACCTTCATATCTTTTAAGGTCTTTCTCCATATAGGGCCATAATTGTCTATAAAGAGATCATTCAAATTGCGAGTTATGCATATTCCTAAGTATCACATTCTGGTATGACAACTTTAAATTCAATTGCTCTGAAAATAACTTCTGCACATTTGGGGAAATGTTGAAACACACTGCCTTGCTAAAATTAATTCCCAGGACTGCTACTATTTCAAATGTATAAAGTTCCCTCTGCAATGCTTTCACTGTTTCCAATGGCTTAGAAGTTGTGATCATCATATCATCTGCATATAATCCCAATGTATATTCTTTCTCCTTAATAGGAATTCCAACAATACCCACTATCTGCCGGATGCAAACTGTCAATGTTTCTATAGTCAAAATAAAAAAGGAAAGGAGACAAAGGGCATCCCTGTTTTGTTCCTCACCTGTTATTAATTGGTTCCAACTCCATACCATTAATTCTAACTGTTGCCTTAGTATCTGAATAAATTTGATTCACTATTTCAAGATTTTTTTCCCCAAAGTTGTTGGGGGGTTTTGCCTTGTTTTAATATATTGCTATAGTTCTATTTTAATGCACCTCACTCCAGGATTGCACAGCAATGAACAGCAGATCAGAAAAACATTAAATAAAATAAAAATAAAAAGAGATTACTATGATAACACCAAACGATGACATGAACTGAATGACAGGGTATATGAGGAGTTAGATTTTAAAATTTAATTTTCAATATCAAAACTTAGGTGCCTAATTTAAGATAAAAGAAGATTAAACATATTCTGTCTTGGCTTTACTAGAAAAAAAGAGGACCAGGGCCAGTCCCAGGCATGGCTGGGCCCTTGGGCACCAGCCTGCCCTGAGCCCACAGTGGCATGCTCAACCCCCACCCACAGGCAGCATGGGGCTTATAAGCCTGGCCATGCATCCCACCTACCTCTTCCATCCCTGTGAATGACATGCACGCTGCATGTGCATGCCTACCTTCAACCAACATGGTGGCAGGGGCATCAACCCCTTAGGGAAGCCCCCACCACATCTTGGTTAATGGCAGGCAGGCATGCACAGAGTGCACATCACTCACAGGGACAGGAGGAGGTAGGTGGGGTGTGCGTGCAGACTTACTGACGGCCGCACTGACTGTTTTGAAGTGCGTGTGCCTGGGAGCTCCCTCTCCGTGATCCATGGAAGGGTTGGGAGCCAACACTGCACTGGATTGCAGAATGGGAATGCTACCCTCCCACTCTAAGAAAGGACTCTTCAGGGCTGGCCAGGGCCCGACCTAGCTGCCCTCTGGCACCAGCCCTGAAGAGGACAAATGGCTTTGATACATTAACTAAAGGAAGTTTGCACAAGAGGAAAGTTTCCCATCCCCTCTTCCACACTGCGGCCCCATGGACAAGTCTGCCTCACCTGAGAGTGATGACTTCCATCTTAAAAGTGTTCTTAACAGTGCAATCCTACACAATGAAGTAAGTCTCAATGAACTCAATGGGCCTTCCTCCTGAGTGAGTCTTTACAGACTGCAGGCTAATTCTTCTACAGGGAATATACTTCTACAGGTAACAACATGAGACTTAACACAAAATGACCAGCTCAGCATTCTACAGTTTTTGTTTTTGTTTTTCTCGGTACCAAATAATGAAAATGCAGAAATGCATACAAAACAAAGCAAAACAAAACAAAGACATATAAAAATATTAAGAAATAATATTGTGCACATGAACAATCAAAAGGATTTAATGATCAATAAATACTGAATTTCCTTTGTACCACGTACAACTAGTAAGGACCAGTGGAGGGGAAATGACTGAATGCTTTTTAAAAAACACTAAAACTAAAAATAAATCACTGCCCCTAGCCAAATAGCGTATGAGGAAGAGGACTGGGCTAGATCATTTCTTCCCAACAACTAGTTTTCACTATGCAGGCATTTTGGATGGGATGGAAAAAATTCAGCCATGCAAGCCTCCACTCTGAGGTGGTACAGTCCAGACATATTTACCTCCTAATTTGTTATTTGTGATAACAAGCCCCAATTTACTCATTTCTTTGATTACCTCACTTATTTTCAAAGTTACATTTTTGCTGCTATTATTGTAGCAAATGCTCACACAGTGCACAAATATGCCCAGAAGGAACATATTGGCTGTAGCCAAGAACAATACCATTTTGAACAACACCAAGCTTCTTTATCTATGCCATCAAAGAAGAATGTGCAATCTAGATGGGGGGAGGGAATCTTTAGAAAGCTTTCATTACAATTTCCACTGAGGCTAGAAAAAAATAAAAGTAATTTACAATCACATATACATGGAATAGGTCACAAAGAGGAACTGTTCAGATGATGCCCCCACCCATATTGTATTTGTGACAAAAACAATCATTTTAACAGAATGTATACTGTGCCAAACTGATATACATTTTGTTGTTGTTGTTATGTTCCTTCAAGTCAATTACGACTTATGGCGACCCTATGAATCAGCGACCTTCAACAGCATCTGTCGGGAACCACCCTGTTCAGATCTTGTAAGTTCAGGTCTGTGGCTTCCTTTAGGGAATCAATCCATCTCATTTGGTTTTTCTCTTTTTCTACTCCCTTCTGTTTTTCCCAGCATTATTGTCTTTTTCTTATGAATCATGTCTTCTCATCATGCATCAAAAGTATGATAACCTCAGTTTCATCATTTTAGCTTCTAATGATAGTTCTCGTTTAATTTGTTCTAACACCCAATTATTTGTCTTTTTCGTGGTCCATGATATGAGCCTAACTCTCCAACACGACATTTCAAATGAGTTGATTTTTCTCTTATCTGCTTTTTTCACTGTCCAACTTTCACATCCATACATAGAGATTGGGAATACCATGGTCTGAATGATCCTGACTTTGGTGTTCACTGATACATCTTTGCATCTGAGGACCTTTTTTAGTTCTCTCATAGCTGCCCTCCCCAGTCCTAGCCTTCTTCTGATTTCTGGACTATTGTCTCCATTTTGGTTAATGACTGTGCCAAGGTATTGATAATCCTTGACAAGTTCAATGTCCTCATTGTCAACTTTAAAGTTACATAAATCTTCTGTTGTCATTACTTTAGTCTTTTTGACGTTCAGCTGTAGTCCTGCTTTTGTGCTTTTTAACTTTCATCAGCGTTCGTTTCAAATTATTACTGGTTTCTGCTAAAAGTATTTATTTATTTATTTATTTATTTATCATTTTATTTGTATCCCACCCTTCCACCCAGCAGGAGCCCAGGGCAGCAAACAAGGCACTAAAACACTTTAAAACATCCTAAAAAGAGATCTTAAAATACATTAAAACAAAACAGCATTAAAAACATTTTAAAAACTACTTTAAAAAAGGGTTAAAAACATTATTAAAAAGACATATTAAACAATTCTGACACAGATGCAGACTGGGATAGGTCTCAACTTAAAAGGCTTGTTGAAAGAGGAAAGTCTTCAAAAGGCGCTGAAAAGATAGCAGAGATGGCACCTGCCTAATATTTAAGGGGAGGGAGTAGAGTAGAGTATCATCTGCATATCTTAAATTATTGATATATCAACCTCCAATTTTCACACCCCCTTCCATCTTGTTCCAATCCCGCTTTCTGTATACGTTCTGCATATAGATTAAATAAATAGGGTGATAAAATAAACCCCTGTCTCACACCCTCTCCGACTGGGAACCAATCGGTTCCTCAATATTCTGTCCTGACAGTAGCCTCTTGTCCAGAGTATAGGCTGCGCATCAGAACAATCAGATGCTGTGGCACCCCCATTTCTTTTAAAGCATTCCATAGTTTTTCATGATCTACACAGTCAAAGGCTTTGCTGTAATCTATAAAGCACAGGGTGATTTTCTTTTTGTCCGTTCCATTATCCAATGTATGTTTGCTATATGATCTCTGGTGCCTCTTCCCTTTCTAAATCCAGCTTGGACATCTGGCATTTCTCGCTCCATATATGGTAAGAGCCTTTGTTGTAGACTCTTAAGCATTACTTTACTTGCATGGGATATTAAGGCAATAGTTCGATAATTACTGCATTCCCTGGGATCCCCTTTCTTTGGAATTGGGATGTATGTGGAACGCTTCCAGTCTGTGGACCATTGTTTAGTTTTCCATATTTCTTGACAGATTTTTGTCAAAATATGGACAGATTCAGTCTCTGTAGCTTGTGGCAACTCTATCAGTATGCCATCTGTTCCTGGTGATATGTTTCATCCAAGCATTTTAAGAGCAGCTTTCACCTCACATTCTAAAATTTCTGGTTCTTCATCAAATGGTTCCTCCATGAATGAATCTGTCATCCTGGCATCTCTTTTATAGAGTTCTTCAGTGTATTGCTTCCATCTTCCTTTTATTTCATCTCGGTCAGTCAGTATATTCCCCTGTTGATCGTTCAACATCCCTATTCTTGGTTTAAATTTCCCTTTCATTTCTCTAAACTTTTGAAATACGGCTCTTGTTCTACCCTTTTTGTTTTCCTCTTTGTTGGCCAGTGTGGCATAGTGGTTAAGGTGTTGGACTACGACCTGGGAGACCAGGGTTCGAATCCCCACATAGCCATGAAGTTCACTGGGTGACCTTGGGCTAGTCACTGCCTCTCAGCCTCATGAAAACCCTATTCGTAGGGTCGCTATAAGTCAGAATCGACTTGAAGGCAGTACATTTACATTTTCTATTTCTATACTATAACTATTGTAATAGTTCTCTTTGTCCCTACATACTAGGCACTGTATTGTTGCATTTAGGGTTCTGACCGTGTTTCTATCTCCTTTTGTTTTTGCGTTCTTTCTCTCTTTAACCATTTTAAGAGTTTCTTCAGTCATCCATTGAGGTCTTTCTCTCTTTTTAACTAGAGGTATTGTCTTTTTGCATTCTTCCCTGATCATGTCTCTGACTTCATTCCATAGTTCTTCTGGTTCTCTGTCAACTAAGTTTAAAGCCTCAAATCTGCTCCTTATTTGATCTTTATATTCTTCTGGGATGTTATTTAAATTGTATTTTGGCATTATAATTGCTTTGTTGTTCTTCTTTAGCTTTACTCTGATTTTCGATATGACCAGTTCATGATCTGTACCGCACTCTGCTCCTGGTCTTGTTTTTGCAAAATGTATGGAACTTCTCCATCTTCTGCTACCAATTATTTAATCAATTTGATTCATGGAGGACAGGGCTATCAATGGCTGCTAGCCATGATGGCTGTGCTCGGCCACCCTAGCCAGAGGCAGCATGCTTCTGAAAACCAGTTGCCGGAAGCCTCAGGAGGGGAGAGTGTTCTTGCACTCGGGTCCTGCTTGCAAGCTTCCCCCAGGCACCTGGTTGGCCACTGTGAGAACAGGATGCTGGACTAGATGGGCCACTGGCCTGATCCAGCAGCCTCTTCTTATGTTCTTATTGCTATATTGACCATTTCATGATGTCCATATGTACAGTCATCTTTTTGGTTGCTCAAAAATGCGTTTGCAAGAAACAAATTATTGGCTTCACAGAATTCAGTAAGTCTTTCTACTGCTTCATTTTTGTCTCCTAGGCCCCATTTCCCCACAATTCCCAGTTCTTCTCTGTTCCCTACTTTTGTATTCCAGTCCCCCATGATTACCAGCACATCTTGTTTTGGTGTGTGATCAATTTCCTCCTGTACTTCTGCGTAAAATTTCTGCAATTCCTCTTCTTCTACATTTGCCATTGGAGCGTAGACTTGGATGATGGTTATGTTGATAGGTTTCCTGTTTAATCTCATTGATATCACTCGCTCAGACCTTGCGTTGTAGCTCCTAATTGCTTTTGCTACATCAGTTCTCACTATTAAAACAACCGTTTCTTCTTATTTCTCATTTCCTGCATAAAATATTTTGTAGTTGCCTGATTGAAAATGTCCCATTCCTGTCCATTTTAATTCACTCACACCAAGTATTGTAATGTTGATACGTTCCATTTCTTGCTTGACAATTTCTAACTTTCCCCGGTTCATGCTTCTCACATTCCATGTTCCTATTGTGTGCGTCGTACAACTCCGGACTCTCCTTTCGCATCTGTGAGCATCAGCCTCTGGGCTTCCTGTCGGCTTTGACCCAGCTGCGTCACTAGTCACAGCGCTACTCGTACTTGTCCTTTGTTCTTCCCCAGTAGCTTGATGAGTGCCTTCTGACCTGGGTGTCTTATCTTCCAGCGTTATATCATGTTGCATTTTGGATACTCTGTTCATAGGATTTTCGTGGTAAGAGGTATTCAGAGGTGGTTTACCATTGCCTTCCTCTGAGTTTGGATGCATCTTAGGGCTCATCCAGACGACTGCAAAATGTGTGACCCGCCCGCTAAATGTGTTCATTATTTTTCGGTCATCCAAATGATGTCTCGCACTGTTACGCATTTTCGCGGGTTAAATCCGCTCCTTGCAATACCGGCAAAAATGCAATTTGCTGTTTAATATCCGGAATCATCTGCTGTGCCTTCAGGAGTTAGGATGCAATACCATGGACTTTACAGCTGATGGGCGGTTCTTGGGCGTTTCCCCTTGCCCCTTCTCCTCATTCCAGCCAATCACGTATCTGCACTTTTGCGCATGTGCGAGAATAAGCCTGGGAAAATTGAACAAATCATCGCAATGGTGGGGTGTTGGGGGGGGTCTGCAACTACTGCGCAGATGCGTTTTATTTTTTGCCAGCCTGCAAACTGGGCGGCCGCTCTGGGTGAGATCTCCAATGCACAGCAAGCAAGAAAGGGGGGGTCCGTTTGAGCCTGCCTCCGAAAGCCTTGTCAATTTCATTCTACTTGCTGGGGTTTTTGCTTCAAATCAGAAAAGCATACATTCGTTTAAGTGTAATATCGCAAATGCAAACAACAAAAGGGCTTCTGGTCGGTTTCAAGCCTGCTCCAGAAAGCTTTGTCAATTTCATTCTCCCTGGGAAGGCAGGCGTGAAACCGACCAGCAGCCTTTCCTTCCCAGGGGAGAACTCCTTTACAGCCATATTGCGCTTCGTTGCAAAGGGGGAGAGGAGCATACGTAATTTTTTTGCTGACCAATTGGTTGATAGGGGGAGGTTTTAGAGGCGGAACTGGGAAAAAGCGAAAAGAATGTAGGGGTCTTACCACTGCGGGTGCGGGTGCAAAAAAGCATTTTTTTAATTGGGAAAGAGCGAACTAAAAGGCAAAGTGAGGACTATCAGATGACAAACCGAATATGGAAACGGTGGATTATCCCGCTCCGTTTGGATAAGCCCTTAGTCTGGTGTCTCAGCTTTGACCATTCCACCTTGAGTGCCCCTACTAGGAATCTAGCCTCTTGGTCTAGACTCCGGACGGCATTGCTCCCAGCTTCTGCAACACTCTCAAATCCCCTCACCATGTTAATGTGTGCATCCTAAAAGGGGATATACATTTATCATTACTATATTTTGTTCCTCTTCTCAAGATGGCAATTGGGATCCAAAGCTTTGGCATTGGCACCAGTGTGTCATGGTTGGACAAACCCAATTCACTCCGTTTACCCCTATGACTTAGTCTCATGAAAGCTGCATGGAAGACAAACTGGCACTGGGCTGCAGCTGACTGGACAGTAGCTGCCCTATGGGCTTGTTTACTAAAGTCCTGTCCCTTTAACATTGGAGGCACACAGAAGAGATAATCAGTCTCACTGACTGGACAAGGGGTTAAGAGGAAAACTGGTTTCAGTGTCTCTCACTCACAAGGTCAAAGAGGGGAGCCTTGGGAGTAAATTAATTGAAGATGAATTTATATTGGGAAACTTAAATAAGAAATTCATTGGGGAGGTGTTTGGGCAGGATTTGAATATTTTGAGTAAATTCATTGATACGGAATTTATTTGGAGGGTTTGATTTTTGGAACTCAGGCCCCTACTTCTGCCTTGCACTCAGTTGAGCAAATCATGTATGTTTTAGCAGCAAAAGTGAAGACAAGATGTGGTGTTCTGGTGCAAATGAACCCTGCCTTTTACTAAGCTTGTGTTCTTCAATAAGTCATAATGTTCATCTAATCCAGGGATTGAGAACCTGTGGCATTCCAGATACTGTTGGACTACAACTCCCATCAGCCTCAGCCAACATGGCCAATGGCCATGGATGACCAACATCTCAAGGCTCACAGATCCCTCACCCCCGGTCTTGCTCTTTTCTAATGGCAGTCACCCAAGTCCCTCTATTAAGTTTACAAGCAGGGCATAAAACAACAGATTTCCCCTACTTGTCATCAGATTTTAGTTTCCAAAAGCATCCTGCTTCTGACCAATGAGCTTCAATAAAAGCCTGTAAGTTGTTCCCAGGATCCTACAGAAAGAGCTATGGAATGCAATAATTTTGCTGTAAGGTGGAGGGGGGCTCTGACAAAAGAAAAAAGGTTATATATAGTGATGCACCTTTGCCGTTATTTCCATCCACAATCTCAAGCAACACACAGTTTATGGAATTGATCTTCCCATGTTGTGGAGCTCTGAACCTAATAAGTTAGTCCATTTCAGTTTTGCATTCCTGCAAAGTCAGTCAAGGTCGGTCACACATGACTGGCCTAATCATGGGACAAAAGGAGACATTTGGTAGGGGAGCAATGAATTGGGACCAGTTTGCTTGCTTGCTTCATTATTTCCCAGCCCTCCTACTGCTGCCAGTGCCACCAACTCCTTCCTCAGAGCAAAACATTCTGGATGAGGTGGCCAGGACAGCATTGTGCCATGGTGGCTAGAAATGCTGTTTAAATTTAGGAGAAAAACGTTTAAAGTTACTTTAAACTTTAAATGAGATTTCTACCAGCATGAGCAGCTCAGGCACTTTCCTGACCAACTCACCCAGAATATCTTGCTCAGAGGAAGAATCCCCTTGGCTCTTTCTCCAACTGAGGCAGGAGGAAGCAGAGGACACAGCAGATAAACCACAAGCACTTCCACCTTTATTGGTGGCACAATAAAAAAAATAAAAAAGGTAAGTGGGGGGAGTAGTAAAAGGAATGATGGCAATGAGGAGAGGGGCATCTGCCACATGCCGCACAGTCTCTTGCCCAGTCCTGTTGGCATGCTAGGGTCACAATGCTGGGTGAGGTGAAACTGTGCTTCCCCCTCCTCCATCCAGTTTATATTATTTTTATTGAATTTCTTGTGGGGTTAGCTTGGGTCAATTTTGGAGTGCAACCTTTGAATATTAGGCAGGCGCCATCTCTGCTATCTTTTCGGTGCCCTTTGAAGAC